>NC_072000.2:42968920-43593920 GCF_028885655.2 Pongo abelii | reverse complement strand
CTGTTTCTTCTTTTTTGAAATATGTTCTACAATACAGTGTGTATCCACAAATATGCCAATTGCTTACAAATGAGACACTTTTTGAAGAGTTTGATGGTAAGCATTCTGATACTGCTTAGAAGCTTTGAAGAATTCTAAACGTATTAGGGTCCATACAGTATCTCTCTACATTTGCCTATTTAATGAGAGGATCAGATAAGAAATTAAGTCACTACAGGAACAGAAGGGTAGGTCTTAACAGCTGAGAAACAGTTCAGTCTGCAAATAATGCCACTTGGGTCTAAGAGTCAAATTTGGGTTAGGATTCTGCTAGCAGTATGATCTTGGGTAAGTTATTTAATCGTTTATACCTCTGTTTCCTCATCTGCAAGCTGGAGATAAGTAAAAATATCAGTTAAATTGGTTAACTGTGAAGATTAAATGAGATAACAATCATAAAACACTTAGGGCAGTGGCTGGCACATAGTACATACTCAGTCAATCTTAGCTATTATTGTTATCATCTCAGGTATCACTATTATTTGCAAAAGAAAAAGAGAACTTTTGCATGAAAATAAAATCAGCTAGAAGATAGAAGGCTCTTAAAGGATGAGATTTATGCCAAAGATTCTTTATTATTATTATTATTATACTTTCAGTTTTAGGGTACTTGAGGTCATTTCTTGTCCTTCAAAACAGAACAGAAACCTAAAAAGTGTATCCTCCTGCGAACCCAAAAGTATCTGAGACAGGTCTCAATTAATTCAGAAAGTTCATTTTGCAAAAGTTAAGGACACACCTGGGACACAGCCTCAGAAGTTCTGACAACATGTTTCCAAGGTGGTTGAGGTATAGCTTGCTTTTATACATTTTAGGGAGACATAAAACATCAAGTAATGCATGTAAGATTTACACCAGTTTGACCTGGAAGGGTGAGACAACTAGAAGTGGGGGCTTCCAGGTCATAGGTAGATTTAAAATTTTTCTGATTGGCAATTAGTTGAAAGAGTTATTATCAATAGAAAGGAATGTCTGGGTGAGAACAGACTGTAAGTGTTTCTTATCAGACTTAAGGTCTGTGTTGATGTTAATGCTGAAGGGTATAATGAGGCAGGTCTGACCCCCTCTTCCATCATGGCCTGAACTAGTTTTTCAGGTTAACTTTGGAATGCCCTTGGCAGAGAGAAGGGGTCCATTCAGATGGTTAGGGGAACCTTAGAATTTTATCTTTGGTTTACACCTCCTTCCATTACAATGTTTATCAAACTTCAATAGGCAAATGAATCCTCTGGGGATCTTGTCAAAATGCAGGTTCTGATTTAAGAGGTCTAGGTGGGGACTGAGATTCTGCATTTCTAATGAGCTCCCTACTGATGTCAGTACTGCTGGGCCACACTTGGACTAACAAGGTTCTACAAGGCAAGTTCTCTCTCTCTCCTTTGCACATTACCAAATATCTAGCAAGTGATAAGACTTGAATCTAGGGCATCCTGGCAGGTCTTCAATGTATAGCTAAGTGGACCAATACCTCCACTGTTTCCTCCATATCCTTTCTAAATATCATGTTCTGACCAGGAACTAATCAAAATTTTCCTTCTCCTGGCCAGGTGTGGTGGCTCATGCCTATAATCCCAACATTTTGGGAGGCCTACGCAGGTGGATCACTTGAGATCAGGAGTTTAGGCTGGAGTGCAGGGGTGCAGTCTTGGCACACTGTAACCTCCGCCTCCTGGGTTCAAGCGATTCTTCTTCCTCAGCCTCCCGAGTAGCTGGGGACTACAGCATGCACCACCATGCCCAGATAATTTTTGTATTTTTAGTAGACATGGGGTTTCACCATGTTGGCCAGGATGGTCTCAATCTCTTGACCTCGTGATCCGCCCACTCGGCCTCCCAAAGTGCTATGATTACAGACGCGAGCCACCGTGCCCAGCCGAAAATAGCTCTCTAAATGTGATAAAATAGTACTTACAACAGTATACATATTGATGTAAGCTATTAATAAACTTCCTAATATGTGAACAAAAATAGATAACCTACTGAGAGACATTTAGTGGTTAGGAGTATGAGCTCTGGAGAAAGACTACCTGGATTCAAATTCTGGAGCCACTACTCCTTATGTACATGACAATGACCAAGTTACCTTACATCTCTGTCCCTCAACTTCTTCATCTGTAAACTGAGAACAGTAATAGTAGCTAACTCTTGGGAATGTTATAAGTGTTAAGTCAGTTAATCGGTTAATTTATGTAAGGTGCACAGTATTCTACCTGATAAGTACCAAGTTCTAAATGTTTAAATTATTAAGCAGTTTAAGTACGCATTTATTTTAAACAGTAAGAGTATTTTAGAAAATAACACATATTTAGTAAAGATTTCACTGGAACATAAACCCCCCAGCTTATATTGTTTATCGTATTTATTACAAAACTCTATCGTTTTCCAACTTAAGACTCTTAGCTTTTCCCAGTGCCTCAGGAGATCACTCTTCTGCATTTTTTTCTTAGCTTCTATATTTTCTAGTTAATATGCTTTGAGTTTAAAACCCTAGATCACACAGTCTCATCAGAACAAAGAGGTTTCATTAAACAGAGGTGGAAAAATGACTCACTCTTCCATGTTCCTAATAATACTGAACATAGTCATGGGCTTTTACTGTGTTTGGGGCACAGGCATTTAAGAGCTCAACAAAGTAGAATGAATCATTTTATAAACACATAGGAAGTTCTTCCAAGGTTTAAGTGTATAATCAGGAGTCACTCCAGATAGGAACTCTTAAGAAAAAAAAAATCTTGAGTAAATCTTGAAGAATCTTCAAAAAATACTGTTACTCAAGCTTGCTATTTTTCTCCTTTCAATCTTCATGAAGATTATTGCCCTTCAATATGTCATTGTAACAAGACTTCCCTTTAAGGAAGGAACCTTTGGGAGTGCTAGAGAACACAGAAAAGACAGAACCATTCTAGTTTGCTCACATTTAAGAGATTGTATTAGTACGTACTTGTACATTCCTATGTAAGGTCATGGAGGACTGCAATCACCTATAAAAGCTGTACATCTTGACTACATTACATTGGGGGAAGAAGTTCTCCCATTATAAGGTTTCACAATCCTCTTCATGTTTTAGTTCTACAGTGTCAACACCACAAAACTCAAATACTATGACAAATAGCAGAAACATAATCAAGAGATTTGTTAAAAATAATAATAGTAATCTTCCCTTCCCCCATGTCATCCTGGATCGAAAGACCCCTAGTTTGCCTTCTTATTAGCTTTCAAGATCTTGTGGCATCTAGCATCCATGCATGAACAAAGAGCGGTGTCCAGATGGATGGAAGTTTTACTTGACATCTTCCAACCAACAGTATTGATTATTGATCTCTCTCATTTCCACCACCAAAAAATATATAACATGTCCAAGTATGGGAAAAGTGAAGACTAAATATCCTAAGACAGAGGCATGCACGACTTTCTCTTTTGGTAGCCCATTTAATAGGTAGGAAAATAAAGATGAGAAAGAATGATGATAGTCTAATCTATAAAAAAAAAAAAAAAATTCTAATCCAGGTGTATTTGTCTTCAGCGATCCTAACATTTAAAAAATGAATGCTGATTAAAACCTACTACATGATTGCCCAGTTGTTTGTTAGACACTCTCCCTTTTTCTTAGATGCTGTCAATGTCCTTTACATTGAAATCCACAAAACTACTCCAAAAAGGCAGAGTCTGTTTTCTTTGTTTTGTGTTTTGTTCAGGGATTAAACAAATTACCAGTGCTTAAAACATTGCCTTGGTTCTATAGACATGCAACCAAGGTGAAATAAATGAATAAATCCTATTTCTTCTGTGTTTGGGGAAAAATTGATGTGATATGCATTCAAGAGTTTGGAGAGAATGTACATGGCACATTATGAACATGAGCATCAGACAGTAGTCTTTTACTTTTGGCAAAAACATCTTAGAAGTGGCTCCAGGACACACAGGTGCAGGTAATTTTTATTGGTAACAAGTTCCACACTCAACGGCTCATCTTGCTTTCCCTTCTGAGATGCAGGCTAATATCGTGTAGTAGCATATGGGCTCTGGGAGCACACAGAGGTTTGAATTGTGGCTTTACCACTCACTATCTGTGCTAGCTTAAGCAGAAAAATTACCCTAAGATCCAATTTCTTCATCTATGATATAGAGATAATGGTAGTTCTTACCTTTCAGGGTTATTGTGAGGATTAAGCAAAATAAAACTGATAGAGCTCTTAGTGCCTACCCATAGAAAGCACTAAATGAACATTAGCTCTAATTAACTCCCTAGAAGGAAAACTAGATGGGTCCAAAACACTCAATAGTGGCCTCTCTATAACCGGACATACAGAAATGGGGAAAAGAAGAGTAAGAAAAAGATATCACTTTTTAAGGTATTATCAAATTGTAATTACATTTAAAACAAGGCTTTTTCAACACTCACAACCAAACATAAAAATAATATAGCACATAAATATAACAACTGCTCCCTGGTGTACCTGCAGAAAGACATAGCTAAAATTTTCTCATGTACAAAATACAGAAAATCATTTACACACAATACAATCAATACAACAGTAGTTGCATAGCATTGACAACTTTGCATTATCTCACAAAATTTGTGCCTTTGTGGATTATCAATTATGTTATGTTCAGGGTTTTGTACACTAGCTGTATTTCATAGTCTTAGCTCAAACATAGAGACTTATTTTGATATAATTACCTCTATACAGGGAGTGATTCTTGGGGCAGTGTCTGCTAATGCAATGGATTAAAGCCTGAATTATATTCCTAGGTGACTCTACCTCCCCAGAACTCCTTCCTAATTTCCCTCACTAATATCTTATTGTATACATTAAGTCTCTTTGTGCTCTCCCTAAGAATGAATACTACTACTACTGCTACTATTTATGAAGCATTTACATTTACTAGGCACTAGGCAAAGCTTTTTTTGTACATTGCCTCATTTATTGTGGAAAGAGAATATACGTTATTTAGCTAGGTGTTACACAGTCAATAAGCACTGAAGCTGGGATTTAAAAATAGATTAAAGATTCCAAAGACTCAACTTTTAACCATCATGTTATATTAAGACAATATTCCAGAAACTGCTACCCAAAAAAAAACCTATGCAGTTCTGGATACTTAAAAACTAAGTAAATATTTTATTCACATATAAAATTTCAGAAGTTTTTAGAATCATTCTGATGAAATAATTTATGTTTTTTCTTATAGGAAATTCAATTGAGTAACTTTCTGTGGCTGATTTTTTTCCCCAGAGAATTTAAATGAAATAATGCTACTTATTCAACTTGAATGTGTAAAACGAGTATTCCTTACACAGCAACCTTTGAATATCATTGATACTGGAACTTTATGTCATAAAATTATAACATGTCATTAACTGTTACAGATATTTAGAGTAAAACAAAATTCAGATTAAACCTTGAAATTTATGATTAATATTATTCATGAAAGAAATAGACAAATTTCACTCTATGGTTTTAATCCTTGCTCATAATATTTCTTGTATTCTATACTAATGATTCTAAACATCTGGGATAGTCACAAATCCCATTTAAATATCAGAGGAAGGCTATGGATCCTCTCTTTTAAAACATGTGTATATACACATACCACAATGTTTTATATAATTTTAAGGAGAGTTTGTTGGGGTGATCAGACCCAACACCAGGTCTTGGTGGTGACAAAGTCCAGCAGAGCCAAAGGATTGAGAAAAAGACAGTTTGAGAGAGAAAGTTGGGACCTCAGGGGGCCATCGCGATCATGGAGGCTACGAACGCCCTGAGCTCTGGAAGCCCAAGCTATTTATTGGTAATCCAACAAAGAAACAGGTGGTGAGAATGTGGAGGTCTAAAGGGCACATTGCATTAAGCACATGATTTACAGCTGTGATGGTTTAGCATTTGCTCTGCTACTTGAGATAATGAGATAATGGAGAGCAGGTTCTTTTAACTAAAGATACAATCGATCCTGGGAGAGCAAGGAGTCAGCAAGTCTAGACACATTCCAGAGCCATGAGCCCTGGATTCTATATAAGCCATGAGGGGTTTTATGCCCTGGGCTCAGATTATGGTGCGTCAGGGTATTCTTCCACCCTTTAGCACAGAGCTTGGTGCTCCAAAGGCCACAAGGGGTTTTAAACCCTGGACCCCAGACATGTTCCAGGACTCTTTTACATTATGTCAGACACGCAAGCCCTGCCTCAGCTTCTCCCAACACTCAGCTTTTCCCAACAGAGTTGATAAGAATCTCTTTTCTAGATCATTTTCAATGAGTTTGTATTGGTAGAAAATACTAGTATCTAGATTTATTCTATATTCCAGTTGTCCATGAAGAAGACAAATGACACCTGGCTGTAGAACTTAACAAGATATGTTGTCCATTAAGTGAAAAATGCCCAGCTTACAGTCATGAGATACAAGAATAAAGCTTCTTCAACAAGATTACTTCAGCACAGCACGTGTCAAATAAGCTAAACCACTATATTACCTCTCAGAAATTATAGCTGCATTATCGATATCCAAAGAACTTGTCTTCAATTTACATTTCCAGAACTGGGTGTACAATGAGATAATTTCAAACAAAGATGTCTTTATTTTCCCTGGGACAGAGATGAAGTAGGAAAGATTCTACTGCACACATATTTTTTTTTTTTTAGTTGTCAGAAATTTTTATTTATTTAAAGTAACACTGGTTATTGATTAGACATATATCATTATGGTTTAGGGTATGAGATATAGTGTCCAATGCAGTATTATTAGTTTAATATATATCTACTTGTGGCAATAGTGAACAGTTTCAAGAGATGAATACATAATTTAAATGGGAGAATGACATAACTGCACTTTCATTTCAATGTCTGAGTTTGATAATCAAAAAGACTTGCATTTTTAGATAAACATTTTCTATTTCCCAAATCTCAAGACCTGGATACAAAATGTAGAGCTGCAGATTTAGGGCCCGAATGGCTGGAGTAGCAGCAGGTGTTACCTGCACATTTGTGAACGTTTTACCAAGAGAAAAAAGGGGAAAGTGGAGATTCTCATGTCTGCATGTGTACTCAATGAACACGTTACTCTGATTAGGTTTGTGGGCCCCATGGTCTCTGAATCAGTTTCAGGTCTGAAGATAACAAGAGTCATTGAGATAAAATGATTCATTGTTGCCCAGTGAAGTTGGTAGAAATTTGGTCTAGTCTCTCTAGAAGTGACTGTAGAGGACTATAGATACCAAATAGGCAGAAACAGTTCTGCCTGCATATTTAGGGGACAGCATGCACTTTGTTGCACAAGTGTGAGCTGACTGGAAGTCTGAGAGGGAAAGTCCCCTTTAGAGTAAATTCCGGTTGGCACCTTATGTGTTTATATCATGTCTGGTAATTATAGACAGTGTTTGGAAAAAATAATTAAAAGAATTTTCTCCAGCCCCAGAAAAACTCCACAATAAAACAGAAAGAAAACTGTTTTATGTGACACGCATCATAGTCAATCTGCTTAAGACACTGCAGAGACAGAATGATGGTCACCAAAATTAGTCCACAAGTAGAAGAATTTCCAGCACCATGTCATACATAGTTCATCCTAAATTCACATGGAGATAGAAGAGGCCATCTGTATATGCTAATTGTTTATATTCAATAACAAACTTTTCACATCTTCATAACACGAGGTAGTTTAGCAGCTTGAAGCCAGGTACTTGCTGAAGGTAGGCTTTCACTCTGCTACAAAAATGGTTGAAAAGCATTCTATCCTTTTGGCTATTTACATTTTAGAGCAGTGGCTCTCTGTGCTCGATGGCATTGGGCTACAGCACTTGCTTGCTTTTTCCTGGTTGCTAGTGTCCTCTCTTGATGTCTATCATCTGCCACTGAGGCACAGCCTTGAGCACAGCTCAGTTTATGTGAACCCCATTTCCCACAGCAGCACTCTAGTGTCACATCAGAGAGGAAAGCCTGAGCCGCACACATATTTTTAAATGACTAAATAAGTCCACATATCTGCAAAAGACCCTCAATTTCTAATATCATAGATTCTCTCAGGTTGCAAGGGAGATACCTACACACCTTAGCTAATATTCTTTGTGTGTGTGTGTGTGTGTGTGTGTGTGTGTGTGTGTGTGGAAATAGATACTTAAAACTGTAAGCCCAAAGTCACAGCTAGATTTCACAGAACTTAAATGTCATCCCACTTTCCATACTCTCTCAGTGGTTTCACACAGCTTCAACAGTTTCTTATGCCAAAGTTATTGTTACAACTACAGAAAATGTTTTAAAAGACCAGGAGGAACAGATGTGTATTTAATCCTTTTACTTCTCATGCCTAAATTCACATTCTTTTCAATTCTCTAGGTTATTTTCCATTAGTTTAATTTACCGAAAAGTGATTTGGGACGAAGAGACGGTTAAACTAATCCAAGTTGAAAGAAGGTGATCTAATTATGAACCATGGAGCCTCATTCTCATAAAGAAGATTCTAAAATGGGTGAACATTTAGATAATTTTAAAATAATTATATACTTAGAGTATATAATGGAAGTTTGATTATCTAATGACCATCAATAGTGAGCAAATTATTAGATTATACATATGCTAACATTTCTTTTCTTAAACTGAAGTTCTGTTTATTTCCATTGATTAATATTATTCCATCAGTGCAGTATTTAAGAACCTAACAATTAAGAGAAAGCAGGAAAGGGGAGAGAAGCAGTCAAATGGGAAGTAAATACAAAAGCAATCTCTCATGTTGACAATGTTCTCATATATTAACAGAGACCTAAGATGCGTAGCCATTAGTTAAATAAACAATTATGATTAAAACAAAACTATCAGCATAGGTCAAAATTTCCAAACTTTGATGATAGTAAATTTTAGCCTAGAGATGTTTAGAATTACTATTTGTCAGCTTCAGAAATACTATTTTCTGTACTATTTTAATGTACATAGATACATTAAAATCTAGAGCCCTATGTTTTTGCCAGTATGCACAAAATATATTCTTTGTGAAACTATATTGTGCCTGAGGCTTCCTGTGGCACACCATTTCTGATTGTGAAATGTCAGTTGTTTCCCTGTGACTTGTTTTCAAATTGCCTTCATATCACATTGTTGAAAGCTTCAGTCTCTTCATCATTTCAGCTGATTTTCACCTCAATAATTCTATGTATTTTACTTCCTCCAATTCATCCAACTCACTCTAAAGTAATAGGGTAAACTTTTGCTCAAATCCTTCATTGGCTTCCCAGTTGGTACTCAGTGTAGATGTTTTCTGTACTAACTAGTCTTCTCAATATAACATTGTGAAATGAGTGTTTACCTTGTATTTCAACTATTGCCAGAAATCATGAGAAACAAAGAATCTATCAATGTTTCATGAAATTGATTATATGGGGGAGCTCATAAAATTTGGCAAGTTTGGATGTACTGCATTTGGGGGGATTGCACATGAAAGTCACATGGTGTGACTTTCATATAAGACTTGTGTGGAACAGAGTCTATGACCTAAAATGACAGCAGATATAGGTAAACAAAATTGAGATTGGTGCCAGCTGTGTACAAACTGAATATATTGCAATTAAATCAGTTAACCTAATACCAAAAATGGCAAGAAATAAACCTCTGGAATTCACATGCATGTTCCTTCTGTCAAATATATATATAACATTTGAATACCTGATGCTAGGGTCATATTAATATAAAATATCTTATTGGGGAGTAAGTATTCTGCTATGCCCAAACCTCATCCACTTAGAAAGCAGCCCCCATGTTAAGAATATTGTGGAAATGTTAATGCTAGTTTATTTATTCTCCGTGGTAAAGGAAAAATTTTAGGTAAATTTGGCAGCTGATTTGGGCAAAGAATGATTCATGAGTCATGCAGCAGTCAGAACAATAAGAGGTTCAGAGAGCTCCACCCAGCAGAACGAGCAACTAGTTGGTATAGGCTGCACATGGACACAAAGCAGAGAAATTACTTAATAGGCCACAGCTAGGCATCTGCCTTGAGAATGAGCTGATCAGTTGGCTGCCTGTGATTGGCTGAAGCATAGCTGTTTGTGATTGGCTGAAACTCAGCTGTTGGTTACTAAATATACTCCTAAATTAGGTTTCAGAGGTTTACATACTAAGGTTGTGGTTTGTTATACAGGAACTCAGACTAATGACCTCCTGCTTATTTTGCTTTAAAATCTGCCAGAAATCATTTTAAAAGCAAGTTGCCCAAGTTTATACATAATGATACTGTGTGTTTCTACCCCACCCCACTACAGGGACATCCTTAGCCACCCTTCAGTTACGCTATAAAATATGCCAAGAACATGAGGCCAAGGCAACAGACAAGCTGATCCAGACGTGTGTCTTGCAGAATGCCAGTAATGCTGGCTGCAATAACAACTTACCATAGACTGAGTGGCTTATAAACAATAGAAATGTATTTCTCACAGTTCTGGAAGCTAGAAGTCTAAGATTGGGGTGCCAAAATGGCCAGGTTCTGGCGAGAGCCCTCTTCCAGGTTTCAGACTGCCAACTTCTTCCTGTGCCCTCACATAGTGGAAGGGACAAGCATCGTTCCAGGGTCTCTTTTATAAGTTCACTAACCCCATTCCCAAAAGCCTCACCTCCTAATACAATCAGCTTGAGGGTTAGGATTTCAACATATAAATTTTGGAGGCCCATAAACATTCAGACCATAGCATACAAATATAAAATTTCTGCTATTTTCACTTTATTCCTATTCCCTGAGTGAATCTATCCACACTCATAGTTTTGACTACCCACTGCATGCTAAAAATTCCCAAATCTGTATGTCAAGCACTTTTCGATCTCTGATTTTCTAACTTCTTTATCCAACTATCCACAAGATATTTCCAGCCAAATGTCTCTCAGTCATACCAAACTTAGTATTTCTGTAACTGATCTTGTGTTTCATCATACCCATGTCCAAATGCTACTTATGTCAGTTTGGGTCCTCCAAGAAGTAGAAGCCACATTGAGATTAGAGGTGCAAGAGATCTGGAGGGAGAAACACCTGTGAAGGACAAAGCGGGAGGGAGCTGGATAGCCAATGAGACCCTTCAGACTACAATGTGGATCTGATGCCTGTGAAAGGAGAGGGTAGACAGGACAAAGCGGGAGGGAGCTGGATAGCCAATGAGACCCTTCAGACCACAATGTGGATCTGATGTCTGTGAAAGGAGAGGGTAGACAGGACAAAGCAGGAGGGAGCTGGATAGCCAATGAGACCCTTCAGACCACAATGTGGATCTGACGCCTGTGAAAGGAGAGGGCAGAGGCAGGGTTGGCTAGAAAGAGCCTGATACTGCACTGCAGTTCTGAGTCCTAGCCACAACAATGGGAAATCTTTGAGCAAAATTGCCCATGGAAGAATCCCACACCACGCAGGAATGGCCCGACTCTGGGGCTACCATAGTGATCAGGCATTGCTCATAGCAGCTCAGGGATCCCTTACCATTGTAGATCCAAAGGCACCATAGTTGAGGCTGTCGGTCACTACATTCCCTGCCATGGGTATGCTTGAGAGGGTATATAGGTGACACATCAGCACTGCCCTCACACTCGTCATTCTCTCTCATCTGGTCGTCCCACCATCCTTCCAATTTACTCACATTAGTAACCCAGCAGTCATCCTTAACTCTTCTTCTCTACTTCCACCTAAATCCAATAAATTAAATTTAATTTTATTAAACTTACCAAGGCCATCTTCTCCTCCCATCTCCTACTCCACCTGTCCCTGCTCAACCCCCATCCCCTCCCACCTGCAATACTAACTCCCTGACTCATCTTATTTTCCTCAAATCCACCCTACACATAAGGTCTGCCAGAGAGACCCATGTGCTTAAAAACAAATCCTGCTATGGCTCCCCATTTCCAACATAAATCTATTTATGCTCTTACAGACAGGTGTGAGGCCCCACTACATATGACTCTTGCCTTTCTTTCCAGCGTGATCTCCCCCTTTTATTTTGTGACCCAGTAACACTAAATGCTGTTTTACCACTCTCATGTGGTTGATCTCATTCGCCCTTCTGCCTAGTGTTCCCTTCTCATCTTCCTATCCCTGACTCATTCTTAGGAGTATTAATTCTTTCAGATTCAGCTCAGATATTACCTAATTTAGGAACAATCCCCACCCCGATCACACCTGGTCATATGTATACTCTCTGGTTTCACATAAAACTCCGTGTGCTTTCTAGATTACATTATAAATGTTCGCATCTCACTTCTCTAAGAGGCTGTTTCTTCAAAGCATACTTTTATTCATACTGATGCTCCCCACATTTAGAAAAGTGTCCGGTACATAGGCCAATAATCAAGAAATTTGGTTAAACAACTATTGGGAGGAGAAAGAGAAAGAAACAAACAAAAAAGACTGTTGGATGCCAAGTCTGTGTCAAGTGCTACAAATATTTACCCCCTTTAATTTTTACAACAATCCTGTAAAGTTAGATGCTATATCTCCACTTTAAAGACTAGGAAATTGCAGCTCAGAGAGGTCAAATAAGGTTCTGTGATAGAAACCCAGTTATTGGACTCCAAAGCCTCTTTGCCATGCTGCCCCTCTTCATGGTCCAATTGAATTCCACTGAGTAAATCTCCTGGTATGGATATCTCTGATTATACTCAACAACATAACAGGCCATACTGAGAAAAGCAGGGACTTTAGAGCTAGTCAGACCCAGTTTTCCACCTACCAGCTGTAGGTATTGGACAAATTATATAAACTTTCTGAAGTTCATTTGTTTTTCTGTTTGAAAAAAGAAAAGGTCTATCAATACCTACTATGCAGAGATCTTTGTAAGGATTAGAGCAGATATATATGACCTAGCGTGATGCCTGGTGAAGATTAAGCATTTAATAGTTAGCAGTGGTAGAATGAATTATTTCATCCAGACACAGCCAAGATACTCACTATTAGAGAAATGACCCATCATATGATAGTCCTGCCCTGTCCCCTCCTCAGAGAGTTGTGGTAAGAAAGGACTACAAACAGTAAGTCAACAGAGGGAAGGGAATGTTTAAAAAGAAAGACTTTTATAACCATTAATGGGCTGTCCTAGTCTGCTTGGGCTGCTGTAACAAAATATCATAGACTAGGTGCCTTAAACAACAGAAATATATTTTCTCACAGCTGTAGAGACTGGGAACTCCAAGATTAGGGTGGCAGCATTGTCGGTTTCTGTCAAGGGCTCTCTATCTGGCTTGCAGATGGTCGACTTTTTGCTGTGTCTTTATATGGTGGTGAGAAAGAAAAATCTTTTTTCTTCTTCTTATAAAATCATGAATCCTAGCAAGTTAGGAACCCCACCTTATTATCTCATTTAACCTTAGTTACTTAAAAGCCCACCTTTAAATATAGTAGTCACATTGGTGGTTAGAGTTTCAACATATGAATTTGGGGTTGGGGGAACACAATTCAGTCCATTGCACAGGGTAATTAAATCTTGGAAAATTGGTAAATGAAAATACAGCTTAAAATGACTATCTGAAGAAAAATGTATTCTTCTGTGGGTATATTAGACAACTCAAACAATCATAAACAACTTTGTTTCTCTTCTGTGTATGTCTACAATAGGAAAAGCATCTTTTGAAAAAGAAAGGGATCTCCTTGGGAAGATATTATTTGATATTTGGAGGCAACAAAAATGCTGCAATATGGAAGAATTCTGTTGAGTGTTTTTTATCTACATCATAAACCAAAAATTATTTTGACTGGGTTATCTGTATATTGCCTAAAAGTATAAGGCTTGGAAAATGTCTTGTTTCTTAATGCCTTCTTCCTTCGTGTAGCAGTTGCACTGTGAAAATGCAAAGTCTTTCAGCAGTCTGTCAAGGTGGCTGAAAAACTCAGAATTCTTGCTATACCCCATTTGTTTTTTATTACCCTATTCATTTGTTCTGTTGGGCAAAGAATTTGAAGCTAACTTATACCTCATCTTAATCTAAATCTTGACATCTTCAAAATTTTAGCAGATCTTTCAGAGCAATTTAAAATCAATTTGAAGGCAAGTCCACACTGAAAAAGCAAATCTGGACCTGCCCAATTATTCAGTGATCGTTAAACAATGGAAAGGTGATGGGAAGGCAAGCCAAGAATGAAGGCAATTTGTGCACGTGCAAGAGTACTAGTAATGCTCTGTTCCATCGCAGAACTAAAGTAGGAATCTGGATGTTTCTGTGAACATTTCTAACTATTTCTGTCATTTTGTTAATAAAATTCTAAAGAAATTATTTGCATCTTTGTTAAAGCTTAAGAAGATGGGTTATGGGTAATGAAAATTTTGGAAACAGTTAACCTACTGTTGTTTTCTTGTATATAAGATTTATAGGATTATTTATCCTGAAGTGTTACTGAAAGTATTAAAAAAACTAACCTGCTCTAAAATGCTTCTATTTAAAATAATTACTGTCCATGTAAATAACTTTTTCGATATATAGAGTTTCAAAATATTCGCTAAAGTGAGATGTGGTGATGGCATAATGACCAGTCTTCCTGCTGAAAACATGAATTTTTTAATTTCTATAGCACTACAGTCTGAATTTTTGTGTCTCCCCAGAATTCATATGTTGAAATCCTAGCCCCCAAGATGCTGATATTAAAAAGTGGGGTCTTTCAGAGGGTGATTAGGTCATGAGAGTAGAGATTTCATGAATGGTATCAGAAATCTTATCAAAGAGGCCCCAAAGAGCTGCCTCACCCTTTCCACCATGAGGACACAGCTAGAAGGCACCATCTATGAGGAATGAGCCTTCACCAGACAACAAATCTGCAAGCACCTTGATCTTAGACTTCCCAGCCTCCAGAGGTATAAGAAATAAATGTTTTTTGTTTATAAGCCACCCAGTCTATGACATCCTGTTACAGCAGCCCCAACGGACTAAGACATATAGCCAGGGTCCTCTTATCATTGAGTTATATAAAGTCAGAAGCACAATTCATCACAATATAAAAGTCCAAGGTGCCCTAACATAAGCAAGACAGAATGCCATGGCATGTCTAACTCTTCATTTGAGACACAATGATCAATATTAAAACATCAGTTTTATTATATCTAGGCAATAGTAAAATATTTTCGTCTTTTTAGGGTGAGATTTTATCCCATAAACAGTAGAGATTTTTAATTAAACCACACCTAAGCAGTATTTGAGAATGAAATAATGCTAATAATACATGAGTGATTTAATCTGTTGCCTTTACATAATGTTATAGATGGTCAACATTTGCAACTACACTGCTTTGTTTGTAGAAAAGACTGATTTTAATGTATTATACTTTACTTATTTTATGTTCCTTTTAAGAGTGGTAATCACTGAGTCATTGTAATAAAATCTTATGATTATAAATTTTCTCCAGGAATTGTATTCTTTACAGAGTATGGTTTACTTGGAAGCTGTTTTGTAATTTGGTACTAATCAATATCCCACCATATAAAGAAATAAGTATAAAGCCTCAATTCCCAGAATGTAGTTGTTCAGTTTATAAAACAAAAAACTTAACAATAAATACAATTAGGAGGCTGCTTGAAAATAAAAGTATTGTTAGCAAAGTGAAACGGGTTGGAATTATGATAAGGCACAGAGAAGTATAACATAACCCATCCACAGACTTCTATGTGAGGGTCCATTTGAGATGCAAAAAAAAATTTCACAGCTGCCTTCAAAGTATCATCTGTAACATGGGTCCCTTTCAATCTAAAAAAAAAAAAAATTGGAGCACTGAGCAATGTAAAAGCAGGCAACAGCAATATTATTATACCATGTGCCATGCAAACAGCATGTTGGGACAAAGACACAGTGCATCCCATTAGTTCAGTGAATATAAACTCAGAGTAAGCACTAGTAGTCAAACAACTGCCAATGAAAATGCCTTGCAGACAGTTCTTTGCCACCTCTTTTCTTGGCTGTGGGGATGGTTAACTTTGATTTGTTTTTTTATCTAATACAAATTCAATCTCACCTGAAAGGTTAAAAAGAAATGCCAACTATATAAAGCACTGTGCTAGCCTCTTAGGAAAATTCAAAGAAATTTAAGAGGTAGTCCCTGACTTAAAAAAGTTAATAATAGGCAAGAGATTTCACATAGAGTGGGACTCTAAGGGAAGGCTTCACAGGTGTGGAACCAGTAAGAATCTTCAAAAGTTTAAGCCTCTGGGCCAGGGGTTCTCAAATATGGCTGTACATTGGAATTATTTGCAGAGCTCCAAAAAATACTGAGGCCTGGGCCCCATGCCCGGAAATCCTGATTAATTTGTCTGAGGAGGTAGGGATTTTAAAAGTTCCCCCAGGTTATTTTACTACTCAGACAACTACAAAAATTGCTCTACATCCTTCATTTATTTCACTGACCTGAACTGGGGGTAAATGTGCCCCCAGGGGATATCTGGTAAAGACTAGAAACATATTTGGTTGTTACAACGAAGATAATACAGGCATCTATTGGGTAGAGGTCAGAAATGCTGGTAAACATTCTACAACAGACAGGACAGCCTCCACGAAAAAGAATTATTAGATCAGAAATGTCAATAGCGCCAAGGTTGAAAAGCCCTGATTCATTCATTCAAGAAATATGAGCCAAAGCCAGACTCCATGCCAGACACTGCTAGGTGCTAGAAACCCAGAAATAAAGGACACAACCTCTGTCCTCCAGAATTGCTATCCACAAGCAAGGACAATGAAGCAAGCCACAAAGGACTGTGCAATGTGGCAACAACCAGCTAGTGTTCATCACAGAGGAATATGCAAAACAGCAAAAGCAGTGCCTAAGCTTGTCAGGAGGGCAAAGGAAGGCTTCCCACAGGAGGGCACAGTCAATCAACATCAGCTGTTAGCAATGGCTGTGAGGATGACTGATGGTCTCAAACTTTCTGGGTCCAAATCCTGACCTAAAAAAAAATTAGTTATAGACCCTCACTGTGCCTCAGTTTTCTCCTCTGTAAAATCCAGAAATAATAGTACTTATTTCAGAATGGGAATGAGATGTGTTACTACATATAAAGAACTTAGAATGGTGTCCAATATATAGTAAGTACTTAATACTTTAGCTATCATTATTGTGGTTATTATTACATTTTTATTGAAGGAGTATAGAAGTAGTTAAGTACAGAAGACAGTTATAGGCAAAGTGAACAGCAGATGCAAAAATTAAAGGAAGCATTTAGAGAACTACACAGAATTCATTATTACTATGCATAACAAATAAGTTGGGGCTTAATGAGAATGGGAGATCAAGAGGTAGGAAAGAATCATTGATTGGCAGCAGAAACTCCCCAGTTGTCACCTTTCCCTGTATCCTCACCCTTTGCTTTGCGGCTTTGTAGTTCCTACTATCAAAAGCCTATTTCTCTACTATTCCTGCATCTGGGCTGACCTTCTTACTTTGGCTGGTGGAATCCAGCAGAAGCAACAGTGTGCCAGAACCAAGCCTAGGTCTCAAGAGGCTTGTACACTTCCAATCCCTCTCCTGGAGCCAGGATCAACAGACAGAGAACATGTCCCATCTGCTAGATAAGGAGACTCATGGCCTAGTCACTCCACTACCACAGCCAAGAGCCATCCACCTGACACCTGCCAGCTGACCACAGATGTATCAGAGGGCCAAGGTGAGGCCAGCAAAGCCTAAGTGAGATCAGCAAAACTTCCCAACTGATCAGTAGACTCATAAAGAAAAAATGCTCATTGTTTTAAGGCACTGAGTTGCAGGTTTGTTTGTTATGCAGCATTCTTGCCACAATAGTCAACTGATACAGAAACATTCATTGTTATAAGACATATCACATGCCATGCTGCAGAGTTTGAACTTTTATATTGAAGCTAATGAAGAGTCATTGAATGACTTAGCAGGAGACATTTATGAACAGTTTTAAGAAAAATTATTCTGGCAGCAATGTGACAGAGGGATCACAGGGGGGCAAACCTGGAGTTGTAACTGTAGAGATGAAAAGAACCGGATGTCAGAGTTGCTACTGGCTATCTTTACTCAGTAACAGAGAGTTGAGAGCAATGAAAAGATATCCAACCTTTGATGGGAAAAAATAGGTTTTACAAATTACATTCTATAAGTGTGATATTGATATTCTCCACTGCAAAATTCTAAAAGATTAAATTCTCTAAGATCACTTTACACTCAATTAACCTTTCTTTTTTTAACAGGATTAATACAATGGTAAAATCACAGTTGATGACATAAACACAGTATATCTTGATTCAAGCCAAGGTCAGATGGCCGTCTTTTGAAGTGATATGGAAAAACTTCAGTGAATGAGGAAATAACTTCTAAATTCCATTTCAACTCTTTTTTTCTAGGGTTCTATTGGGAAGACACAGTAGAATATTTGAAACTGCAGTGCACTCATTTTTTTATAAGAGCCTACCACCACTGCTATCATCAAATTTAGAAGACTACCTTTGTTTTCTGAAGCAAGCAAGAAACAAATTACAGAAACTAATCTGAAAGCCTTACTCACATACACCCATACAGAACACTATGTGATATATACAAATTCAACCAGTACCTCATTGTCCACATTTTACAGAAAAGGCAGGGAATGAGTCCCAAGGTTTCTAGTGAACAAATTAGAATAGAAAATAGAACGAAAGTCATCTGTATGATTTTTTGTTTTTTGAGATGGAGTTTCGCTCTTGTTGCTCAAGCTGGAGTGCAATGGCAAGATCTCGGCTCACTGCAACCTCCGCCTCCCAGGTTCAAGCGATTCTCCTGCCTCAGGCTCCCGAGTAGCTGGAATTACAGGCACACACCACCACGCCAGGCTAATTTTTTGTATTTTTAGTAGAAAGAGGGTTTCACCATGTTAGCCAGGCTGGTCTCGAACTCCTGATCTCAGGTGATCCACCCGACTCAGCCTCCCAAAGTGCGGGGATTACAGGCGTGAGCCACTGTGCCCAGCCCTGTATGATTTTTTTTCCACCAAGTGTCTATGCCTGCCTCTTGCTTCAATACGCTAAGTCACAGTATTCTTTTAGTTTTAGTCAAGAATCATTTAACCTTTATTCACATTGCAATGACTATTTTTGAGCCCTTTTTGTTCCCAGATAGATTTTTTTTTTTATTTCGCTTTGCTATCCAGGCCAAGTCTCACTTTAATCTCTTTAGAGTTTTTGCCTTCTTGTAAGTCTCTCCTGCCTTTCTGCTTCTCGGGCTTATTCAAAATGTGAATCTCTTCCTTTTTCTATCCAATTCCCAAACCTAGCATTCAAAGTGAGTTTCTGTATGGAACACAAACCTCAGATATCTGAGTGCCTTTAAAATTTCAGTATGCAATCAGAAATAATTTCTCCACACATTTGGTCTGTTTCAGTGCTTTGAAAACGATTACAATAAATCTGTAAATTATGTCTAGAACGTCTTTTTTTCAGCCCATGGTCTCTTTTGTTACTTTCAAAGTCTTGGATAATTTACTGCTCACTCCCTTCCAACTACCTTCATCTCTCATGGTAGCAGGTGACACAAGCCATACAGATAATACAACACACACTTCCACCATGGGCAATAAGCTCCTTTCGTGTAAAGCTTCTCATGAATTAATCTCTCCTAAAGGGTAAGGGTGATTTTTTCATTTTTGAAAATAAAAATTTATAAAGAATTCATAGATTACATTGTCTTCAAAGTATTTCCTACTCTGCACCCTTGCTCTCCTTAAAGTTTATAGCTGAAAATGAAATATATTCAACATCTGCAAGACTCAGAAATTTTTTTTGCCAGTTATTAATACAGTATCAACCTTATTAACAGCTACTTAAGATCATGAAAATAACACATAAAGAGGTAGAGATCTATAACATAAAGAATGTAGAATATAGTGTAGTTATTATGTGCCTGGTTTAAAGCTTATAAAATGGAAAATATGAAAGTAAATGTGTGTTTATTGTTTTATATTCACAATACAGAGAGAAGTTGTGAAAACAGATCAAAAAGGCTAATGACACTACTAACATGTTACTAATTATTTTTCTAGTCTTTTTCAAGAAATATATTTACGTAACTGACTGTGCCATATATCTGCTTTATAACTTTATGTAAAATTATAGCTTTAAGTATTGCCCCATTTTGAGTATAAGTTTATCAAAACAACACATATTGAGTATTTACAACATGCCAGGTTCTTGGCCAGATTCACAGAAGTAGCTTCATTTAATCATCACCATTACCTCTTAAGGTAATTATCAGATTGTCTTAATTTTACAAAATTTAAGGTAATTATCCTTCTAATTTTACAAATAGGGAAACTACAGCATGGAGATACTACCATCTGCTAGTGTTCTTTAAAACATGTTTTGTGGAAGAATTAACTAGCGTGCTTATTAAAATGCAAATTCATATACCTGTACTCCAACCTTTCTGAATTGAAATCTCTGAGGAAATATACAAATTCAACCAGCACCCCAAGTGATTTTTCTTTTCTACTGAAATGTAAGAATTATTGCCTCTTTGTAACTACTGCTAGATTGCCTCATCCAGCTATAACCAACGGTATACTTACATCATTCTTTTTTTTTTTTTAAGTCATTTACTTTGAACCATGTGTCGGAGCATTAGAGTGAGTCTTATGTACGAGAAGGTTAGGAAGATCTAAACTTTGGATTTGAACAAAAGGCATCCTGGGGGAGAAAATTAGTCTACTGTTTCTACTGGGGATACTCACAAAGTGGTCAGATTGTACTGTAATCCTTCTAGTGTCCCCATTATAATGTCTTTTAGCTCAACTTCCAAAATAATTTCAAAAACAATTGTCTTCTACCTAAGTTCTTTAATTTTACCTAGTTGATGTGTCTATTTGATTATTTAAATAAAGGAGTTTACAAGCAAAGAAGCGGCCATGGAGACTTTGCTCATCAGCCATTTAGATCATGCCTACATTTCTCAAGAGAGAAGTTTAGGAGATCTAGTAGTGTTTTTGTCCAGCGCATGTCACATCTGGAGTTTGTTGTGTGTGTGTGTGCGTGTGTGTGTGTGTGTGCAGCATACCTCAATATTTGCCACACTGTCCATATATTGTAGAGGTGGAGTCTATAGACAAACACTTGAAAGTGACACCATTTCATAATACATATCTCTGAGAATATTCAAACATGGTGATTTTAATAGATCAAACTCAGATCAAGACCCAATAGATCTTGTGATGAGACTGAGGCATTGATCACAGCTCAGTTTGGAAGTTGTTGCTGGTTTGATTTTCTACTAGAAGTCAGCTGGCCATCTCAGCTCCTTGGGGACCGGAGCTATAGGGTTGGACATTTAATTCTTGATGAAACAACTCAAGCCTTGTGGTAATATTTCAACACTACCAGACAATCCAAAAGTAATAGAACTACTCAAATTCTATGGTACCTGTCTCCTGAGATGCTCATCATCAGGCAACTGGCCACTTGGCTATTACTGAATATGTCCAGTAGAGAACAGCCCTTTTAGTCATATTTCTCTCAACTTGATTCTTAATTTTGAGTTCTCTCTCACTTGACTGAAAAGCTTATTCAAAAAATATTTCTAAGATAAATACAGCAGACCCTCAAATAATGTTTTGTTCAATGCCATTTCCTTATAATGTTGATGAGAAAAAAATAGATTCCTGGCCAGGGCCATCATCTGTGTGGAGTCTGCATGTTCTCTACATGTCTGTGTGGGTTTTCCCCAGGTACCCCGGTTGCCTCCCACATCCCAAAACCATGCACATTAGGTGAATTGGTGTGTCTAAATTGTCCCAGTGTGAGTGACTGGGTGAGTGTGTTTCTGTGAGTAGTCCTGCAATAGGATGGCATCCTGTCTAGGGTTAGTTCCCCCCTTGCACCCTGAGCTACCAGGATGGGCTCCAGCCACCTGCAACCCTGAATTGGAATAAGTAGGTTGGAAAATAAATGAATGAATATAAATTATTGTAAAATAAAAATTCATAAAGTTTCTGATAATAATATAAATGCACAACAATAAACAAAGCAGTACAAAAGCACTCAGTGAGCCCTCCATGTCTGTTATTATTTGAACTGAGAGGTGCTAGGTGCCCCTTACCATCTCACTTTGCAAACATTTATTCCTTGATTTAATCCACCACAACTATGACCACTGTCACTCACTGATTCACCAAAAAATGGGTAATTATCTCGCTCGTTTTTATTGATCTTTCTTAAATGCATACAGCTCACATTTATTGCACTGTTTCATTTAGAAGTCTATTGGGTCTTTATTTAGAAGTGTGGTGATTTTTTGTGACTAGAAATATGCTGCAGGAACTTAACTCTTGTTTATATCAATCTGCCTAAGGTAAAATTGGTTTTGTTAATGTCGTTTTGCCTAAAGTTGCAGTTTTCAAGAACCTATCAACAACATTAATGAGGATTTATTTTACTTAGATATTTTACTTTTTGAGCCCTTGTGTGATTGAGTATGCTGTTACAGAGAAGTCTGAAGCCAATTAGATTCTTGTTCCTTGGCCCATAGTTTTTTTATGATAGTAAATTTTCTCTATAGTTTTGTAATTTAAATATTTTGCTATTATACTACTAAGTATAAATAACCTAGATTTTGCCTAAAATTTAATAAGCAGTCCCACTATGTAAGTCAAATTTGTTGTTTGGGCTGAGAAAAGTTTTCTTCCACTATGTCTTAATTATTGTCTCTATTATGACTGGGTTTTTTCCCTATATCACGAACACCATTTAATTCTAGGAAAGATTTTGCATTCTTTACCCTACTATCTGTCATCTTTTAGTTCTATTATAGCTGATAAATACACTTTCAGAATCAGTGCTCCTTTTATAACTCCAGCATTTAAAATTTAGAAGTATGTAACATAAGCATGACAATTTCAAAAGAGTTATCAAAGTAACTGAAAAAATGTGGACTTGGAATTTTTGAGCACATAAGCAAGGTTACTAGGAATTCATTTAAGTAATGTTGATAAATATGAGATTTACCTCTCAGTATGTTAAAGTTTCTATATTAAATAGCTTAATAGCACTGTCACTATTAATGGCCACGTAGGTTATCAACACAGAGCAATTTGACACTTTGATCAAAATCTGTAATTTATGATCTAGCTAGGTTTGATAAACATCTCTTATTATAAATTATTTTATCAGTCAAAGAGGGAGTAATTTACTATATAGGTGAATTTTTAATTCCTGCTGAGAAAATCTAAGTAATAAATGTCCTTGCAAATATTGTCAGTCTTGATAAATACAGTTATGAGTTTGGCAGTAAAACAAATTAGCAGAGTCTCTCAGTTCACATCTGCTAACAAGAAGTTTACAGTTCTCAATTTATTTTGCTTTCAAAAAGGAATAACTTATGAGAGACTATATTTATATCCCTATAATTCGTGGGTGTGTTCATTTTCCCTGGCTCTTAGAGCTATGTAGTAAAAAGTAGTTCAAGATATTCTTTAGAGCTAAAGACTAAAGTAGA
This sequence comes from Pongo abelii, assembly GCF_028885655.2. Taxonomy (NCBI): domain Eukaryota; kingdom Metazoa; phylum Chordata; class Mammalia; order Primates; family Hominidae; genus Pongo; species Pongo abelii. The sequence goes on along the minus strand of NC_072000.2, from coordinate 43,570,473 downwards.
CAATCGATTCAATATCCAAATGGCAATTTGAGGTCCTAGATTTTGACTAGAATAAAATAAATATTCCTCACCACAAACAGGAAAAATCAATGGTAATACAACAAGGAGTTAAAGGTGACATTCTTCAGTGTTCTATTCTTTTTGAACTAAGGCAGTATTTTTGGAAATTCACTTTGCAAAAAATAAAAACATCCAGTTTTGAGAGACAATGGATAAACTACAAAAGAAGCAAAGCAGACTTTAGGGTGGTAAAAAATATTTGTTAAACAATGCTATATCTCATACTCAAAAATATTAGAATTATTAAAGAAATACTAGATTATTAAGGACTCTAAAATATACCAAGCAAAATAGTACCAAACAAGGTTTACTTTATAGCTATCACCACGGCTATATCAGCTGATAATTGGCAAGAGAGAGCTGGATAGATTTTGCCCTGTATGCTTTGCATAAGTCCTAAGTACCAGCTTTCATAGAAACTGAAATTAATTCTTTCTTCACTGCCTCATCCAACACTATTCCCAATTAACTTCAAAACAAAATAAGATTTCCAGTAAAAGACTTGAGGATACAACCTGACTTTGGGTGGCACTATAAATTAATTCCTCTTCCCTGACTGATTATGAGTAGACCAAACTCTGAATGAGCCATTCTGGATTATTGAACGTAATGAACCAAAGAAATAAAAATATGCCTGTGGAGATAAAAGTTCATTCTCCTGAGATATTTCTATATTTGTATCCTTTGTGATAGTTCTCAGATCAATCCTTAAAAGAGTTTCAAAAAGAGTAGCAAATGTTTTGCCTAAAATATATTTCCTCCAACTAAGAGTTTTCTCTTTAGGCTGCTGGTCATCTCTGTCTTGATCATAAAATAGCATAAAGTCTTAGGGCACCAATACATAATACTTTTCAATAAACAATATTTTAAAGAAATGTACACCAGAGAACCTTTCAAACTCATAAGTCCATTTGCATTGTAGCTCTGCTCGCATGGCAGAGACTGTTTTTGTCTCAGAGCCCTTCTGCACTCTCCAGTATTTTCCCCACACAGTGAGATCATTTTCTTCAAATCTTGGTATAGGTATTACTCTTCTCCTACCTTCCCCCTTCATCCTGTGTACCATTTTATTCCTTTCTGTCAGTACATTTAGCATATCAATACAACATTTATCCAAATTTCTGACTCCCTGACTAGACTGAGACACCTTAACCTCAGGAACTATATCCAATATATCTTTGTAATCCCAGAAAGCAATAAATGAATATATGATAAACAGAACTGGGCTTTATTATAACTAGCAACCATTTGAAATAATATTCAACTTAGATTTTTCTAGTCCTAATCCCACTAACAAATTTTTACCCCTAAGCAATCGAGAGCAGTACAACTGAAAGAAAATTAGAGTATGAAACTAAGTAGTTCTGAGTCATAAATGTTTCAAAACTGAAATAAACTTCACCTCTAACCCAGGCTAGTGTCCTGCATATTGGACTCAAAATTTCCCTTCTAATAGACTTTCTCAGCCTATTGCTCATTTCAACTCTGATCCTCATTCCAGCCAACACACCTACTTGAACCTCAGAAGTACTAGTATGACCCTAAAACTAAAGGATTTTACTTATTTTAAAAAACTACATCTTCCAGTGTTGACCAAGATGAAGTAAACCCACTACAGCCTCTCTCTCCCACTGATTACAGATAAAATCTGCAGTCAAAATATATGAGGCAAATACATGAGAATTCTGAAAAGTAAATAATAGTAGGTAGATTGAAAAAAGTAGTTAAAACTTGAAGAAGTGACTAGTGTAGTGCGGAGCATCCCATTTCCCTTCACTCCCCTATAGACTTTGGGTTGAACTATATCCCCACGAAAATATGTTGGGGTCCTAACTCCCTGTGCCACCTCATCATGTGATGTTATTTGGAGATAAGGCCTTTACTACAGAGGTAATCAAATTAAAACAAGGTGATTAGGGTGGTCCCTAATCCAATATGACTGGTCTCCTTATAAAAAGAGAAAATTTGTACACAGAAGCAGACATGGTCACTGAAAGAACACTATGTGAAGATCGAAGTTATGCTGCCACAATCAAGGAGCTACCAGAAGCTAGAAGAGGGGCCTGGAACAAATCTTTCCCCACTGCCATCAAAGGAGAATACCCAGTAATTGATCTTGGATTCCTAGCTTCTAGAACTGTGAGACAATACATTTTTATTGTTTCAGCTACTCACTTTATAGTACTTTGCTATGATAACCCTTGCAAACGAATATATCATTTTTTCTCTCCTAGCTTTGACCTGAGAGTGGCCCCTTTTGTGGAACTATGCAATAGGCACAGGCAGCACAAATCCCAAAGAGAAATCTTGTCTTTCTGGCAAGAGAACCACGGAAAGGGAATCTTAGAAGCCAAGGAGTGTGGGAGGGATTTCTGTACAGAGTTGGAGATGGGAATTTTCTAATTCTGTCTATGATTCAGAACAAGTTCCAGGCTCACCTGCCGCATGCACAACACAAACCCAAATTAACATAGCAAACGTTATGAAAAGCGAACTACAGTATAATACACATTCCATTTGCCAAAATAAGCCCTGAAAGGCGCATGCACAAAACTTAGTCAAAATAGCCAAGTGAAGCCTTTGAAAACTGAATTGACATTGGAAACCCTACCCACAGAAGGTGGGGTAAAACTGATGGTCTGAACTGATGGTTGTAGATTGATTGCCTACAAAAATTTAAAAGGAAAAAAAGTCAGCATTATCTGGAGGATTAAGAAATACAGAATGTAACATTCAAAATATTACTACAATAAAAAATTCATGAAAACAAAATATAACACTTTCTGGGATCTTCAGTGTATGTAGATATAACACATATGACAACTCTAACACATAGGAGGAAAGGTAAAGGGGCCTATTGTATGGTTGCAAGGCTTCTACATTTTCTTTAAGTGATAAAATATTAACTCTATACAGACTATGAAAGATTACTTGTATACATCTTATTCCCTAGTACAACTTATAAAGCAGTATATCCAAAAGCAAGTATACATATATACACACACACATATATACACATATACACACATACATATATACACATATATACATATATACACATATATACATATGTACACACATATACACACATATATACACATATATACATATGTACACATATATACATATATACACATATACATATATGCACATATATACATATATGCATACATATACATACACACATATACATATATACACGTGTGTATATATATATGAAAATGGTATAGTAAAAAAATTTAAACAATCCAAAAGAAGGCAGGAAAATGGAACAGAGGAAAATCAAAGTGGACAAACAAAAAAACATATTTAAATGATATATCTAAATCTAATCATATTGATAATTACATTCAATGAAAACCATGTAAACACCATTTCCGTTCCAAGATGGCCAAAAAGGAACAGCTCTGTTCTGGAGCTCCCAGTGTGATCCACACAGAAGACGGGTGATTTCTATATTTCCAACTTAGGTACCTGGTTCATCTCACTGGGAGTGGCTGGACAGTGGGTGCAGCCCATGGAGGGCGACACAAAGCATGGCGGGGCATCGCCTCACCTGGGAAGCACAAGGGGTCAGGGGATTTCCCTTTCCTAGCCAAGGGAAGCCGTGACAGACTGTACTGGGACACTTCCACTCAAATACTGTGCTTTTCCCATGGTCTTAGCAACTGGTAGACCAGGAGATTCTCCACTGTGCCTGGTTTAGCAGGTCCCATGCCCACAGAGCCTTGCTCACTGCTAGCGCAGCAGTCTGAGATCCACCTGCGAGGCTGCAACCTGGCTGGGGCAGGGGCATCCACCATTGCTGAGGCTTGAGTAGGTAAACAAAGCTGCTAGGAAGCTCGAACTGGGCGGAGCACACTGCAGCTCAGCAAGGCCTACTGCCTCTATAGAATCCACCTCTGTGGGCACAGCATAGCTGAACAAAAGTCAGCAGAAACTTCTGCAGAGTTAAACGTCCCTGTCTGACAGCTTTGAATAGAGCAGTGGTTATCACAGCATGGCATTTGAGCTCTGAGAACAAACAGACTGCCTCCTCAAGCGGGTACCAGACCCCCATGTAGCCTAACCGGGAGACACCTCCCAGAAGGGTGCAACAGACACCTCCGTTGGTGGGTGCCCCTCTAGGACAAAGTTTACAGAAGAAGGATCAGGCAGCAATATTTGCTGTTCTGTAATCTACGCTGGTGATACCCAAGCAAACAGCTTCTGGAGTGGACCTCTAGCAAACTCCAACAGACTTGCAACCGAGGGACCTGACTGTTAGAAGGAAAACTAACACACAGAAAGGAATAGCATCAACATCAACAAAAACGACACCTACACCAAAACCCCATCTGTAGGTCACCAACATCAAAGACCAAAGGTAGATAAAAACGACAAAGATGGGGAGAAACCAGAGCAGAAAAGCTGAAAATTCTAAAAACTAGAGTGCCTCTTCTCCTCCAAAGGATCGCAGCTCCTCGCCAGCTATGGAACAAAGCTGGATGGAGAATGACTTTGACAAGCTGACAGAGGTAGGCTTCAGAAGGTTGGTAATAACAAACTTCTCCAAGCTAAAGGAGCATGTGCTAACCCATCGCAAGGAAGCTAAAACCCTTGAAAAAAGGTTAGACAAATGGCTAATTAGAATAAACAGTGTAGAGAAAACATTAAATGACCTGATGGAGCTGAAAACTATGGCACGAAAACTTCATGATGCATGCACAAGCTTCAGTAGCCGATTTGATCAAGAGGAAGAAAGGGTATCAGTGATTGAAGATCAAATTAATGAAAAAAAAAGCAAGAAGACAAGTTTAGAGAAAAAAGAGTAAAAAGAAACAAACAATGCCTCCAAGAAATATGGGACTATGTGAAAAGACCAACTCTATGTTTGATTGGTGTACCTGAAAGTGACAGGGAGAATGTAACCTAGTTAGAAAACACTCTTCAGGATATTATCCAGGAGAACTTCCCCAACCTAGCAAGACAGCCCAACCTTCAAATTCAGGAAATACAGAGAACACCACAAAGATACTCCCCAAGAAGAACAACCCAAAGACACATAACTGACAAATTCACCAAGGTTGAAATGAAGGAAAAAATGTTAAGGGCAGCCAGAGGAAGGTCGGGTTACCCACAAAGGGAAGCCCATCAGACTAACAGCTGATCTCTCAGCAGAAATTCTACAAGCCAGAAGAGAGTGGGGAACAACATTCAACATTCAACATTCTTAAAAAAAAGAATTTTCAATCCACAATTTCATATCCAGCCAAACTAAGCTTCATAAGTGAAAGAGAAATAAAATCTTTTACAAACAAGCAAATGCTGAGAGATTTTGTCACCACCAGACCTGCCTTGCATGAGCTCCTGAAGGAAGCACTAAACATGGAAAGGAACAACTGGTACCAGCCACTGCAAAAACATGCCAAATTGTAAAGACCATCGAGGCTAGGAAGAAACTGCATCAACTAACAAGCAAAATAACCAGCTAGCATCATAATCACAGCATCAAATTCACACATAACAATATTAACCTTAAATGTAAATAGGCTAAATACCCCAATTAAAAGACACAGACTGGCAAATTGGATAAAGATTCAAGACCCATCTGTGTGCTGTATTCAGGAGACCCATCTCATGTGCAGACACACATATAGTCTCAAAATAAAGGGATGGAGGAGGATCTACCAAGCAAATTGAAAGCAAAAAAAAAGCAGGGATTGCAATCCTAGTCTCTGATAAAACAGACTTAGAGAAGGCCATTACATAATGGTAAAGGGATCAATTCAACCAGAAGAGCTAACTATCCTAAATATATATGCACCCAATACAGGAGCACCCAGATTCATAAAGCAAGTCCTTAGAGACCTACAAAGAGACTTAGACTCACACACAATAATAATGGGACACTTTAACACCCCACTGTCAATATCAGATCAATCAGACAGAAGGTTAACAAGGATATCCAGGAATTGAACTCAGCTCTGCACCAAGTGGACCTAATAGACATCTACAGAACTCTCCACCCCAAATCAACAGAATATACATTCTTCTCAGCACTGCATTGCACTTATTCTAAAATTGACCAAATAATTGGAAGTAAAGCACTCCTCAGCAAATGTAAAAGAACAGAAACCACAACAAACTGTCTCTCAGAACACAGTGCAATCAAACTAGAACTCAGGATTAAGAAACTCACTCAAAACCGCTCAACTACATGGAAACTGAACAACCTGCTCCTAAATGACTACTGGGTAAATAACAAAATGAAGGCAGAATTAAAGATGTTCTTTGAAACCAATGAGAACAAAGACACAATGTACCAGAATCTCTGGGACACATTTAAAGCAGTGTGTAGAGGGAAATTTATAGCACTAAATGCCCACAAGAGAAAGCAGGAAAGATCTAAAATTGACACCCTAACATCACAATTAAAAGAACTAGAAAAGCAAGAGCAAACACACTCAAAAGCTAGCAGAAGGCAAGAAATAACTAAGATCAGAGCAGAACTGAAGGAGATAGAGACACAAAACCCCTTCAAAAAAACCAATGAATCCAAGAGCTGGTTTTTTGAAAAGATCAACAAAATTGACAGACCACTAGCAAGACTAATAAAGAAGAAAAGAGAGAAGAATCAAATAGACGCAAGAAAAAATGATAGAGGGATTATCACCACTGATCCCACAGAAATGCAAACTACCATCAGAGAATACTATAAACGCCACTGTGCAAAAAAACTAAAAAATCTAGAAGAAATGGATAAATTCCTGAATGAATCAAATCCTCCCAAGACTAAACCAGGAAGAAGTTGAATCTCTGAATAGACCAATTACAGCCTCTGAAATTGAGGGATTAATTAATAGCCTACCAACCAAAAAAAGACCAGACCAGACGGATTCACAGCCTAATTCTACCAGAGGTACAAAGAGGAGCTGGTACCATTCCTTCTGAAACTATTCCAATCAATAGAAAAAGAGGGAATCCTCTCTAACTCATTTTATGAGGCCAGCATCATCCTGATACCAAAGCCTGGCAGAGACACAACAAAAAAAGAGAATTTTTGACCAATATCCCGGATGAACATCGATACAAAAATCCTCAATAAAATACTTGCAAACCAAATCCAGCAGCACATCAAAAAGCTTATCCACCATAATCAAGTGGGCTTCATCCCTGGGATGCAAGGCTGGTTCAACATATGCAAATCAGTAAACATAATCCATCACATAAACAGAACCAATGACAAAAAACACGATTATCTCAATAGGTGCAGAAAAGGCCTTTGACAAAAGTTAACAGCCCTTCATGCTAAAAACTCTCAATAAACTGGTATTGATGGAATGTATCTCAAAATAGTAAGAGGTATTTATGACAAACCGACAGCATATATCATACTGAATGGGCAAAAACTGGAAGCATTCCCTTTGAAAACCAGCGAAAGACAACAATGCCCTCTCTCACCACTCCTATTCAACATAGTGTTGGAAGTTCTGGCCGGGGCAATCAGGCAAGAGAAAGAAATAAAGGGTATTCAATTAGGAAAAGAGGAAGTCAAATTGTCCCTGTTTGCAGATGACAAGACTGTATATTTAAAAAACCCCATCATCTCAGCCCAAAATCTCTTTAAGCTGGTAAGCAACTTCAGCAAAGTCTCAAGATACAAAATCAATGTGCAAAAATCACAAGCATTCCTATACACCAATAACAGACAAAGAAAGAGCCAAATCATGAGTGAACTTCCAGTCACAATTGCTACAAAGAGAATAAAATACCTAGGAATCCAACTTTCAAGGGATGTGAAGGACCTCTTCAAGGAGAACTACAAACCACTGCTCAATGAAATAAAAGATGACACAAACAAATGGAAGAACATTCCATGCTCATGGATAGGAAGAATTAATATTGTGAAAATGGCCATACTGCCCAAGGTAATTTATAGATTCAATGCCATCCCCATCAAGCTACCAACGACTTCCTTAACAGAATTGGAAAAACTACTTTAAAGTTCATATGCAAGCATGAAAAAGCCTGCACTGCCAAGACAATTCTAAGCCAAAAGAACAAAGCTGGAGGCATCACGCTACCTGACTTCAAACTATACTACAAGGCTACAGTAACCAAAACAGCATAGTACTGGTACCAAAACAGATATATAGACCAATGGAACAGAACAGAGGCCTCAGAAATAACACCACACATCTACAACCATCTGATCTTTGACAAACCTGACAAAAACAAGAAATGAAGGCAAGGATTCTCTATTTAATAAATGGTGCTGGGAAAACTGGCTAGCCATATGTAGAAAGCTGAAACTGGATCCCTTCCTTACACTTTATACAAAAAATTAATTCAAGATGGATTAAAGACTTAAATGTTAGTCCTAAAACCATAAAAACCCTAGAAGAAAACCTAGGCAATACCATTCAGGACATAGGCATGGGCAAGGACTTCATGACTATGACACCAAAAGCAATGGCAACAAAAGCCAAAATTGACAAATAGGATGTAATTAAACTAAACAGCTTCTGCACAGCAAAAGAAACTACCATCAGAGTGAACAGGCAACCTACAGAACTAGAGAAAATTTTTGCAATCTACCCATCTGACAAAGGGCTAATATCTAGAATCTACAAAGAACTTAAACAAATTTACAAGAAAAAAACAAAACTCCCATCAAAAAGTGGGCAAAAGATATAAACAGAGACTTCTCAAGAGAAGACATTTATGTAGCCAACAGACACATGAAAAAATGCTCCTCACTGGTCATCAGAGAAATGCAAATCAAAACCACAATGAGATACCATCTCACACCAGTTAGAATGGCGATCATTAAAAAGTCAGGAAACAACAGATGCTGGAGAGTATGTGGAGAAATAGGAATGCTTTACACTGTTGGTGCGAGTATAAATTAGTTCAACCATTGTGAAAGACAGTGTGGCAATTCCTCAAGGATCTAGAACTAGAAATACCATTTGACCCTGTGATCCCAGTACTGGGTATATACCCAAAGGATTATAAATCATTCTATTATAAGGACACATGCACACATACGTTTATTGCAGCACTATTCACAATAGCAAAGATTTGGAACCAACTCAAATGTCCATCAATGATAGACTGGATTAAGAAAATGTGGCACATATATACCATGGAATATCATGCAGCCATAAAAAAGGATGAGTTCATGTCCTTTGCAGGGACATGGATGAAGCTGGAAACCATCATTCTCAGCAAACTAACACAAGGACAGAAAACCAAAAACTGCATGTTCTCACTCATAGGTGGGAATTGAACAATGAGAACAGTTGGACACAGGGCAGGGAACACACTGGGGTTTGTCAGGGCATGGGGAGCTGGGGAAGGGATAACATTAGAAAAAATACCTAATGTAAATGACGAGTTGATAGGTGCAGCACACCAACATGGCACGTCTATACCTATGTAAGAAAACTGCACGTTGTGCACATGTACCCTAGAACTTAAAGTATAATTTAAAAAATAAAGAAAATAAAATAAACAAGAAAAAGAAGAACAAGTTAAATCCAAAGCAAGCAGAAGGAAGAAAATAAAAGAAAAGTAATGAAATTGAAAACATAGAGAAAAAAATTAATGATACCTACAACTAGTTAATTGAAAAAATAAAATTGACAGACCTCTAGTCAAACTAACCAATACAAAAAAGGAAGGAAGACACAAATTACAAATATCAATAAAGAAAAGGGATGTCAGGGTATGGTGGCTCACGCCTGTAATCCAGCACTTTGGGAGGCCAAGGTGGGCAAATCATTTGAGGTCAGGAGTTCGAGATCAGCCTGACCAACAGGGTGTAACCCCATCTCTTCTAAAAAAGCAAAAAATTAGCCAGACATGGTGGTACACACCAGTAATCTCAGCTACTCGGGAGGCTGAGGCAGGAGAATCGTTTCAACCCAAGAGACAGAGTTTGCAGTGAGCGGAGATCATGCCACTGTACTCCAGCCTGGGGGACAGAATGAGACTCTGTCTCAAAAAGAAAAAAAAAGAAAAAGTAGCCATCACTATAGACTCTATAATCATTAACAAGTATACTAAGAAAATACTGCAAAAAGACTTTATATCAACCAATTTGACAACTCAAAAAATATACAAGTTCCTGGAAATACACAAATACAAAAAAAAATAACTCACACAAGGATAAAGTAGTCCTACATCTGTTTTTAAAAATGTAATTCATTGTTGAAAATCTTCCAACAAAGAAAACACGAGAGTCAGACACTTTCATGGGCTAATTCTACCAAATATCTTAGGAAGAAAAGAGAACAGTATTTCTCATGAAAACAGGCCAATTCCTTAAAAAATAATAATAGAAAACTGAAGTAGGCAACATATAAAGTGGATAGTGTACCACAAACAAGTGAGGTTTAGCCTGGGAATACGAGACTGGCTTAACATTAAAAAATAAATAATATAATTAGCTATAAATCATTATTTCAAAGAAAAATATCTAATCATCCCAACAGATGACAAAAAAAAAAAAACTGTGTGGCAAAATTCAACACACATCCATGATAAAAGACAACTACAAAGAAACACACAAAAAAAATTTGTTAAATTTGTCATTATTAATGGCGTAAGATAATGTTTGACCATAAGATTAGGAATGACTCAAGAATGTCTGTCCTCACCACTCAGATTTAGCATCATATTGTACCACTGCAATAAAAAAATAATAAAATAATGTGTATAAAAAAGGAATAAGTAAAACTGTTGCTGTTCAGAGATGACATGATTGTTGTCACGGGCTAAATTGTGTCTCCTCTGGAATTTATATGAAGTCTTAATCCCCAGTCTCTCAGAATGTGAGAATGTGACTGCATTTGGAAATAAGGTCTTTAAAGAGGTAATTAAATGAGGTCATTAGATTAGGCCCTAATCCAATATAACTGGTATTCTTAGGAGAAAAGGAGATTAGGACATAGATACACACTGAGAAAGATCATGTGAAGATACAAGAAAATGGCCATCTACAAGCCAGAGAAACCTTAGAAGAAACCAGTTCTGCCAATACCTTGATGTTGATTCTTTTCCTCTAGAATCATGAGAAAATGAATTTCGTTTTATGTAAGCCACCCCATCTGTGGTATTTTTTTTACAGCAACCCTAACAAACTAATGCAATTGGCTATGTAGAAAGATGTCCTAAAACCAATACATAAATTTTAAAAGGTCACAGGATACAAGGTTCAATATGGAAAATTCAACTCTGCTTCTATTAGCCATGAACAACCGGAAATTAAAATTTTAGAGCAATATAATGCATAATAGCATCAAAACCCACAAAACATGTATATATAAACCTAACAAATTAGACTCATATATGTTGAAAACTATACAACTGATAAGAGAAATAAAAAACGCAAATATAAAGATGCACCATGTTCATGAATTGGAAGATTTGATACTCTTAATATTACAATAGTCATCAAATTTATTTATAGATTTAGCATAATCCCAATCAAAATATCAGGTAATTGTATGTAGCAATTGTCAAGCTAATTCAAAAATATATAGAAAGGCAGATAACTAAAATAGCCAAAACAATTTTGCAGAAGAACAAAGTTGGATAACACACACTAATTAACTTCAAACATTACTGCAAAATCAGTGTGGTATTGGTGAAATAATAGGCACATTGCTCAATGTAGCAGAATAATCCAGAAATTTTTCACCCACACAAATATGGACAACTTAATTTTGATAAAGGTACAAAGACAGTTCAATGGGAAAATAATAGCCTTTTCAAAAAATGGTGCCAGAATAATTGGTCCCTATATGCAAAAAAAGTACTTCAACTCATATACAAAACTTAAAATGTATCACAGACCTAAAGTTAAAACCTAAAACTATAAAACTTCTGGAAGAAAATGTAGGAGAAATATTTGTGATCTTGAATTAGGCAACATTTTTCAATATGACAGTCAAATCATGATTCATAAAAGACAAAAATTGTTAAATTGAACTTCATTAAAACCAAAACTTTTGCTCTGTAAAGGATACTGTTAAGAGAACGAAAAGATAAGCCATGGACTGGAAGAAAATATTTGTATATCACCTGACAAATGACTTATCCAGAATACAAGAGCCTTCCAAACTCAATAATAAAAAAAACAAAAATGGGCAAAATATTTGAACAAATACTTCCATCAAAAAAGACAGACAGATGGCAAATAAGCACATGGAAAAAAGCTCGACATCACTATTCATCAGAGAAATGCAAATTAAAACAAGATACGAATACATATCGTCTAAAAAGCAACATTTTTTTAAAAAACATCAACAATATCAAATGTTGGTAAAAATGCAGAACTGGAATATTCACACATTACATGTGGGAATGAAAAATGGCACATCCATTTTAAAAACCAGTTCGTTAATTTTCTGTACAGTTAAAAATACATTACCATATAGCACAGTGATCCCATTTCTAGGTATTTATCCAAGAAATATGAAAACTGTGGTCACACCAAAACTTGTATGCAAGAGCTTATAGTGATTTATTCACAATCACTCAAAACTGAGAACAACCCTAATGAATGGAAAGACAAACTGTAGCACAACAGCAATAAAAAGGAACAAATTATTAATACATACAAGATCATAGATAAATCTGAAATATATTAAGTGAAAAAAGCCAGGCTCAAAAAGCTATGGATAGTACGATTTCATTTATTTGACACTCTGAACAAGGCAAAACTATATGGATGGAGAACGGACAGATCATTGCTGACAGAGGTTGAGGTGGGAGGAAGGGTTAAGTAGGGCGAGCATGGAAGAATAATTTCAGACAATTGGTCTCTGTATCTTGATGGTGGTAGTGGTCGCATGATTCCATTTATTTGTTAAAATTCTTAAACCTGTGCATCCAAAGAGTGAAGTTTATTGTGAGTAAATTGAAAAGTGAATATAAAATTTAAAAACATTTTTAAAGTTAAATTTTCAGAGTTTTCCATTGCTTTCATAAGATAGGTAACAGAATTATTAGGATAACAACATGTGATCTCCACAATTATCTATGCCCTAAGAATGAGAAAAAGTATATCTTTAAGACTCTTGGACATTTTTGTTAATAATTTAAATAGGTTTTCTGTATTAAATTCTGACAGCAAGCCAAGTCTAGATTTTGCCACTAAATACTGTTCTTTCCTACCTTAAGACAATTTGGAAAGGCAGCTGGCAAATTCTAGAGCTGCAAGACTCCTGTGTTCTTATAAAAAGGCAATAATGAAAATAGAACTATAAAAGTCCTACTTTATTTCAGAATGAAAGTTCTTTCTGCTTGTCTGTATTTATTCAAAATCTCTAAAGAATTGCTCAACTGTTAATTTTCTCTGTTCTCCTAATTAGTATCCTGTTTCAACAAAAACACCAAAATGAGAAATGGTGAATTCTGCTTGCCCTAAGGATGAATCCATTTCCTCTCTCCTTCCCCTCTTCCCATGAAAAAGACAAAATGGAAGAGTAGATTTGTAGGCCCCATGTATAAGCAGAAAAACACAGTCTTATTTTGATGGCTGAAGGAAAATCGCCTATGGTTAAGCAGTTTTTTTCAAAACATTTAGCTGTTTAGATTCAACTAAATGAGTTCTGTAAATAGTGGCAGCCCCGGTGTTTATTATTACAATATGAGTGTTTACTATTGTGAATTATAATTGTCCTCTCATTTGAATAAAATAATTAAAAATTATCTCTATTGGGATAGCAAAATTAATTAGGATAATAAATGCAGTTGTGATTCTGGCTCTGATGTGTGCTGGTTCCGTATTAGTTCAATATTGATCTGAAGAGTCTGAAACATGATGAGTGAATGCAAATCAGCATTGTTTGTACTACCTGAAAGTTGAAATTAGAAAGATTATTCTATTACATGAAGATGTAAGAAGGAAGACAGCAATTGCCTATTTTAGTATCTGATCATATAGCAATAGGAACATTGCACTACATAAGGCTTAATTTTTGACTTACTACGAAGTTGCTTCTTAGGAGTAGTAGACCACATAATGCAACAGAAAATAAGCTATATTGTCAATATTTATTGAAACTTACATTTTCATGTTTAGACAAAATGATGGTGGTTGATCCAACAAAACCTTGCCATAAGGCTATGAGTAGAGTCAAAACACACACACACACACACACACACACAGGTAAAATATAGGATTCCATTCTTGCAAAGTTAATGAAATAATGAGATTGATCCAAGTCCATCTGGTCTAGCTACAGCCTGGCACCCTGGTGTCATATTCCTGTTACAATTTAAATATCAAGAGAACTTTAAAGAAACAAGAATTCCAGGGATATGATTGTTGGGGGACAAAGAAGGGTCAATTTCACCAGCCTGAACCAAAGAGGATGGGTCAGGAGGCTACTTGGAGAACACTGGGAACGAATGTCTCTAATTTCTACTCTGCTGCTTTTGAGGAAGCGGATTACCTGGTAGTTGAAGTTTCCTCACAGGGCCCCACACTCCTGTCTACATTTCCCGAGGCTCACCACTACCACTACCACAATTTTTTTTTTTTTTTTTTTTTTTGAGACGGAGTCTCGCTCTGTCGCCCAGTCTGGAGTGCAGTGGCGCGATCTCGGCTCACTGCAAACTCCGCCTCCCGGGTTCACGCCATTCTCCTGCCTCAGCTTCCCCAGCAGCTGGGACTACAGGCGCCCGCCACCACGCCCGGCTACCACCACCACGACTTCTGCTGCCACCAAAGGATGATAACTTTAGCCTACCACTCACCCCCGCTACCTGGCTGTTTAATATCAGGGGCTGGGCAGAGGATGGGGGTAGGAGGCAATTGCCAAATATTTATGATACTCAAATTCACATTATTGTTGTGCTGTCCTACATTTGAAAGACTGAAAGAATGCAAGCTTTTTTTGAGAAAGACAGATAATCTGATAAGGAAAGTATAGGACCTAATGCAGATATCTTAAACTTCCATGTAAGAATGCTAAATTTTATTTCTTTACTATATTTTTAACAAATTACTAAATAAAATATGCAGTAATTATGATATTCCACCTAATTGATGCTACAAACACTGCACAAGTGTCCACCAAACACAAACACTGATGCACACACTCCCCTTAAAAAGCAACTGCTTTAGAATGAAGTTTGAATGCCAATATTTGGTCACGGAAGTGGGTAACATTCAAAACGTCGTATTTCCCTTTCCATTGTATAAATATCCTTAGTGATTAAATCATTCAACAAATTCTCAGTGGCCACCCACCATGCACCAAGCACCGAACTAAACACTAGAGAGGAGTTCAAAATCTATCAGAAGAGAAGATCCTCAACAAATAATTACACACGCATCTTACTGAGTTAGAGCTGTGACCATCCTAAAGCACAGTGTGTAATGCACCTTGGCTTTCATCCCACCACATGAAAGTGGATTTTTTTCTTACGTATGGTCAATCTAGACCCATAAAGCATGGGCAGGGGAAAAAACTCTATGGCTTCAGATATTCCTCCAACAACTGTCTTATAAAAGCATAAATGTCCCATGGGTTCAATAGTAAGCATTTGAACTTTTGCTCAAGGCTCTCTTTTATTTAAGAGCAGACTGCTTCTGTTGAGTGACTATGGCAGGGATATGAGAAGAAACCCTCTAGCTCTTATGGACTCCTTCTAGGCTTATTCTTGGAAATGTCTCTCTCTGCCCCTTATTAAATAGAGATGCAGTCTTCCGTCCCAAATAACAGGATTGGAGTAATACATTTCTAAGGTTTACTCTTATGATCTAGTTTGAGAGTTCATCTAACCCCTAGATTGAGAACTAAGAAACTCCCCCCCAGAAAAATAGTCCGGCATCTGAGAGTTCATTTGAGTTTCTGAAAGTGTGCCTATTGCCCAGAGCCCCTAAGTGTATCTACAGAATATCAGTATAGCCATTAAATCCAAGAGCTAAAAGTGCCACATAGCAACATGGAAGAGGAGTCCTCCTAGAGAATATAAACTAGGTCTTCTTTAAATAACTCTCTGAGTTTTGCAAATAAGGCTTTCTGAACTCCAGAACTTTTTGTCAGTGGCTATCTCAATTTTTCTTTCTTTTCCTTCAGGCATATCAACACATTGAGAGAGTGTTACGGTCAACATTTCTGTTAACCAAGCCAGAAGCTGCAATTCAGAAAAAAATACCTAACTAAAAGATACTGCATTTTTACATAATTACCCAGGGTTTTGTAATGGTATACGTTTTATGATATCCATCTTACAGATTTATATTGCTACATGGTGTGTCATTTTGAATTATTATTAGATTAATAAAACCACAAGACCAGGTTTAAGTGGAAGGTTTATGAAAAGTGTTTATGACAGGATCAGTCAGGCTTCAGGCAGGATTAAACTTAAACTTTTTATGGTTTGGGATTGAATTGCTTAATGAACCAATCAGCACTTTATTTTCTGCCTTCAGCTATACATTTTTTTAAATGATGCTCTACTATTAATCATCAGTTTAGACTCTCATAGTTACTAAATATGTAAGTACTTATGAATCCTAATCCCCCACGAAAGAAGGCTGTATATACTGTGTGTCTCAGTGGAAAAAAAATGTGAGAAAAACATCAGCCTAACTCTTCAAACATGTTCATGGGGATTAGAAGAATTGTTTTCTCTATGATAAATTTTAGGACCAAAAACTCAAGTTTGCTCATAAGAATGTTCATATCCCCAAAGATAAAATTTGAGCTGCTAATTGCTTTCTTTAAGGTAAATCAAAAGCAATTAGCAGGATATTCCCTAATCAGCACTTTTGGAAATATATTTATTGTTTCTGGTAACTAAAGTTCTCAAATGGTAGAGAGGAATAAAACTTTATTACAAGTATTTGAGGGCCTCATAACAAAGAATCTTTTTAAAGGTACCTACCATACTAAGGAACTTAACTAATCTCTAGAATCCAAAGGAGAGCACAAGAGTAGTTTTTAAAGATCTTTTAAATAATAATACACAAGGTATGGCAGAACTATAATGTGCCTTCTCATTACATGGATTCAGATAAACAATAGGATAAATAATGTTCCTTAAAGTAAGTAAGCTGCCTACTGTAAAAGGGTTTCACAGCAAAACCATCTTATATGAAAGTACGTGAAACCTATCTGACATCAGTTGTATTCGGTCAGTGCAAAAGTAATTGTGGTTTTTGCCATTACTTTCAATAGCAAAAGCCGCGATTACTTTTGTACCAACCTAATATAAAGCATTCCTTAAATGTTTTAATTGTGATGTATGTGAAAATTCTCAAAATTTAAAGTGTTATTTTGTAAATATTAAATCAACATCTTAGAATTAATGGAATGCTGTTATATTTTTAGAGAATTTTCCTTTTCTCAGTGGCTTCACTATATCATATATTTTTATCTTCATGAAAAGATGATGAGGGAATTAAAGCTCAGCAAGGTTAAGTGACCTCATCCAAGGCTCCAAAGGTAGTAAATGCAGAGCTGAGACTTAAGCATATTATCTTTGGACTAAAAATTCTTAGGAATTTTCTACTATATTCAGTATCTTGTATTGTTTAGAGCTTATAGCCTTGTTACTTAGGTTTTGCCTAGCCTCAGTTGCTAATAAATGAGTATGTTTTCTCTCTCTGGATGCCTATGTGAGAAAGAGAACCCTGGGATTTGGAGGAAAAACTTATACAAAGTAAGACCTTATTACTACTTTACTACTCATGGGAAAATCACTTTGCCTTTCCAAACTTTTATTTTATTTTATTTTATTTTATTTTATTTTATTATTTTTTGGAGACGGAGTCTTGCTCTGTCGCCCAGGCTGGAGTGCAGTGTGGTCTCAGCTCACTGCAACCTCCAACTCCTGGGTTCAAGCAATTCTCCTGCCTCAACCTCCCGAGTAGCTGGGATTACAGGCATGTGCCACCATGCCCAGCTAATTTTTATATTTTTAGTAGAGATGGGGTTTCACCATGTTGGCCAGGCTGGCCTTGAACTCCTGACCTCAGGTGATCCACCTTTCCAAACTTATATATATACATATATAAATGTCATATATGCAGAATGTATGCTATGACTGGTTAGCAAGAGAAGAGTGGTCTGGAAAGTTAATAAATGATTGACTTGATTCTTTTGGGGAACTATAAATAAAAATAGAATTTGCTCCCCACCTAGATGAATATATATATTCGTCTATAAAATGAAATAAATTCATAAAATTTGCTATGAGTCAAATCAGATAATAAATGTTAAAGATGGTAGCAAAATTCTAGAAATATTACACCTATATTCTTTGTACCTAATTCATCTCCACTTCCTCAAATGCATCTAACATCATGCTTTGTTTGCAACTGGTACTCAATAAATTATTTATAATTGGTACTGAATCTTCTAAGCATGCCAGAGTTTCCACACACAAAAGCATCTGAGCTACTTAATTCACATAAACAACTAGGTATTTTTAATAATGGTTGATTTCAATTACCATTTTGCTGTTTGTATGTGTAAAGGTACTGACTACCATTTTACTGTTTTGAGTCAAAATATACCGACTATAGTAACATAAATGAGGTAAGAAGCTCCTCATTTATTTAACATGCACTAAGAGGTTGAAGAGAAAACCTGGGCTATTCAGAGACTTAAACAATTTTCTCTATGGGAGCATTTTTTAAAGCCCCGAAGGAGAACACCAAAATAGGAATTCAAGGTATAAAACCATGAGACAAAACATGAATTTGAGAGGGGTCAAAAAGCTGAGGAGCCAAAAAAATGTATAATATCCACAGCAGAAGTAAACATTAAAGGGTTTACTTTGTACCAGGCAATCTGCTAAGCCAGTTTCAATCATGATCTGATTTAAAGCTCACATAATCCCTGTAGAATAAGTACTATTATGATGATTGCCATTCCACAGCTGATGCTTCCAGAGGTAAAACGATTTGCTGATGGGCACACAGCTAGAGGGGGCAGAGTTTATACCAAACCCATTCTATCTATCATGCACTAGAGAAGACGGTTTCCTTCCATTTGCTTAAATATCTTCTGCCCCTTGCTGTCCCCATCCCTCTCTCTCTAGTCCTCTACTTCTTTCTCTGACCCTAGATTCCTAAGATATTCTAGCTTTACAGTTTCTTTAACCTATCCTTCTCTTTAGAAATTGTTTTAATTACTGTATCCTAATCCAACATTATCAACATTATTCAGACCTTTTGGTTTCATACAGTTAAGGGATGAGTAGAGTGTTAGAGAAATAAAAAGGCAATTGGCCCTGCCCCAGTCTAGATAAATATCCTCATTTCACCACGATTTAAAAGAAAAGTACATGACAACTCATTATTCATTCATGAACTGAATAACTAAGCTCCATTTATCCAATTACACTGTTAGCCAGATACAGACCCATTTAGATTGCTGGGAAAGCCTGCACAGACACACCCACTACCCACACCTGCACTTAGTTTCTCAAACATGCAACTTCTTCTTTCTCAAGACCCTTGACTCTACTGGAAACTTTTCTCTTCAACGTCTTGGCCTTGTTTTAAATATTACAACCTCAGAAAAGTCTTCCTTGACAGTGTCATCTAAAGAATTTCCCAATTATTTTCTCTCTCAGACCAATGTGCTCATTATAAACTTTCATGATTTGTAACTGCTTCCAGTATTCACCTCTTCACTTGTTAGTGTCCCATACGAGATTGTGAAGGACTAAAAAGTTTCCATTCAAAATGCTGTATAACCTCCACTTAGTTCCAAAACAGTTTCATCACCTCAAAGTTACTCTTACCAGTTAAGCAGTTTCTCTGCATTCTTCCTTTTTCCAGTTAAGCAGTTTCTCTGCATTCTTCCTTTCTCCTAGGCCCTGACAAACACCAATATGCATTCTGTCTCTACAGAATGATTATGGACATTTCATATAAATAGAGTCATGCAATATCTGACTTTTTGCATCTACCTGCTTCCACTTAGCATCAAGTTCTCGGGGTTCATTCACCTTGTAGCACATATCAGTACTTCATTTTATGGCTAAATATTATTCCATTGTATGTATGTTCCACAATTTATCCATTTATTCATTAATGGACATTTGTGCTTTTTCCACCTTTTGGCTATTGTGAATAGTTATGTTTATGTTTTTTTTAATAATATGTTAGAAATACATATTGAAATGTTTCCAGATTAAATGTTACACCTAAATTTTGTATTAAAACACCACAGCCAAAAAACAAAAATAAAAGTGGATATAGATGAAATAAGATTGGAAAAATCTTGATAATTGCTGAAGCTGGAAGATAAGTAAAGGGGTGTTACACTATTGTCTCTACTTTTACATATAGAAACTGAAGATCTGAATTAGAATGTTTTGTTTTTATAAGATTAATAATATATTCTCTAGCATATAATATATTCTGTATATTCTCTCTAATCTTTATTCACTCTCAAAAAATGTCATATATGCAGAATGTATGCTATGACTGGTTAGCAAGAGAAGAGTGGTCTGGAAAGTTAATAAATGATTGACTTGATTCTTTTGGGGAACTATAAATAAAAATAGAATTTCCTCCCCACCTAGAAAACTTCTCCACAAAGGCAGAAAAGAAAAAAGATAATTTTATTATTGAATAATCATTAAACTAGATCGTGATGCCCATCACAGGCAATCTGCCAAGAGAATGCAAAGACAAAGAAATCTCACCCTTTTATATAGTCAAGCAGACTAGACCCATTGCATACTTGTTCTCAAGGTAATAACTAGTCTTCAACTAAGAGGACTTGACAGCATTGTTTGTCACATACAGTTTGTTCTAAATTCAGTAGATAGTTGGCATAACCTTCTGTGTTAGCTAATTGGCTTTATCCATAAACTTTTCACAGCTTTATGACAAAAGGTAGTTTTGAAATTTGGAGAGAGAGAGGGGCTAACCAAAGTTAAGGTCCTACCTTCCACCAGAAACTGGGAGACAGGGGCATTATCTTCCTTGATCATACCTCAAAGAGATGGTTCTTGTATCCCTGAGAAAGACATTCCTTGTTCATAAGCTGGCTAGAGTTGTATTTAGGTTTTTAAAAGTTTTACATATATTTCAGAGACAGAGAAAGACGTTACAATTTTTTTGAAGTAAATGTTCTAAGAAAAGAAAACAAGAGTCTCTTATATTCACCAGGGAGAATTAAGCATCTTGTCATTTAGTATTTGCCAGTATAAGCCTTTGTAGCAGGAAAAAAAAACATAGTAACAGATGATCTCATTATAAATTACCACTACGCTGCTTTGTTTCCAAAATGTGTGTGATATCAGCTTATTTTAATGGAATATATTCAAGAGTCAGGAATAAATCTGTAGTTTGGGTGACATGCACATTGTGGGGGTTAATCCTCAGTGTTAACTTGACTGGATTGAAGGATGCAAACTATTGATCCTGGGTGTGCTGGTGAGGGTGTTGCCAAAGGAGATTAACATTTGAGTCAGTGGCCTGGGACAAGCAGACCCACCCTTAATCTAGGTGGGCACCATCTAATCAGCTGCCAGTGTGGCGAAAATATAAAGCAGGCAGAAAAACCTGAAAAGACTAGACTGGCCTAGCCTCCCAGCCTACATCTTTCTCCCATGCTGGATGCTTCTTGCCCTCAAATATTGGACTCCAAGTTCTTCAGTTTTGGGAGTTGGACTGGCTTATCCTTGCTCCTCAGTTTGCAGATGACCTATTGTGAGATCTTGTGATCGTGTGAGTTAATACTTAATAAACTTCCCTTTATCTGCACTCCAGCCTGGCAGCAGAGTGAGGCTGTCTCAAAATAAATAAACAAACAAACTTCCATATATATATTACATATCCTATTAGTTCTGTCCCTCTAGAGAACCCTGACTAATACACACATTAAAAAGTCCACTAAGGCAAACCTTCTCAAACTTTAATGCACATTTGAGTCACCTGGAGATCTTGTTAAAACAGATTCTGACTCTTTAGTCTGGGGCAGAGCCTGAGATTCTGCACTTCTAACAAGCTCCTAGGCAAAGCCCACACTGCTGATCCACTACTACACACTGAGCATCGAGGCTCTATCTCAGTTATTTTCAAAGTTTAGTCCCCAAATCAGCAGCATCAGCAATATCAGGGAACTTGTTTAAAATGCAAATTCCTGGGCCTACCTTTAGGCTATTGAATTAGAAGCTATTTTGACTTTTAATAAATCCTCCTGGTATTCTGATGCATGCTAAAATGTGATAACCCCTGCTATACATTAATGGTCTCAAATTTTAGATGCACATTGAAATCACCTCAGAAATTTCCAAAGACATACTGATGCCTGTGTTGACCACCTCCATTATGATTCCATCGGCATAAGGCAAAACCTAGGCATCAGTAGACTTAAAATCTCCCCCAAGCGATTCTAATATGCAGCAAAGTTTGAGAACCCCTGAACTAGAATGTAAGCTCCACACAAGCAGGAATTTGGTCATTGCTGAATCCCAAGTGCCTAGAAAAATGTCAGGCACTAGTTGACATCCCATAAATATTTATTTAATGAATGAATAAATAAGAGAATGAGAAGAAAAACAAACACCTCAGTTACTCTAAAAACAGTTGCATGATGATATTACAGAAGAAATATCATATTTGTCATCTTTCTCTCTTATGGGAAATCTGTTTTCAGCTCAGAAAACAATGTGGACATAACTGTTCCCACCAAATTATATTTGAAATACCCCTCATCATCACAGCAATTTCTTGGGGCAAGAAAATATAGAATCAAAGCTGGCAGATCTTAAAAAAAGAGAACTAAAACTAAATACAGCTATTAAATATAATAAAATGAACAGAGCATGAAATTGGCAAGTTATAGAGAGTATAGAAGGAAATGTATAGAAGTATAGAAGGAAATGTAATGTTATATAAACAAATAAAGGCTTAAGACCTGCAACTTTGAATAGTTGCATTGGCACAGAAGGACAGGACTATAGACCAAAGCAAGATAGAAAGTATCTTTTGGCCACCCTAATTAAAAGTTCCTAAGTGGAAAAAAAAAATTGCTGTGAAAACCCATGGCACAGTATTCATAGTTGTTGTAAGTAAGCATGTATTGAGTTAGTGTATAGCAAAATGTAATTCTATAGGGAAGATTTAATCATACTACCTCTCAGGATAGAATATTACTGTAACTTTAACTTTTCATTGTATTGTATGAAAAGAATATACATCCATTTTTGTTGGCTTATAAAATAAAACAAAGCAGGCAAGGGATATGCATACTTTAGAACACAGTCATTTGTTGCTGTCAAATTTCTCCATGCAAACTCATCACTCTCCATGTTCTCCAGTCAAATCACCTCAGAAGAGTAAACACTGAATTAAAAGAACTCCCCTCTGAAGTCACAGTTTCTCAAAAAGTGTCTAGTTCGATATTTAAACCAGCAAGGGGTTAACAGAAGACTGATTCCACATTCCCATAATATTTACAGGAATAAAGCCGGCCTAAATATAGGGAATGAGCTGCTGAGGCCCAGAAATTAGGCCCAGGAAGTTAATCCCAGAGAAATCAGTGCACTGGGAAGGAAATGAGAAATAGGGATTCATTTTCTGGAAAAAGAGCTTAATATGGGGCATTGTGATATAGAAAAATAAAAGCCAATGTCCAGGTTTTAGGATTAAGGTAAAAAAAATTAGAGTAAAATAAGCCAAAAGGATAAAAATGCTGAGCTACTACACTTGAATTTCTTGAATTTCTGCTTATTAAGAGCTCTATTGTTCACAGGGCTGGAGGATGTAGAGACTGAATTTTCCATTTAAAGGTAAGTGGTCACAGCTGTGAGGTCCATGTAGGACCAAGAAGCCACAGGACACATTGTTGAGTTTTTTGCAGCTTTGGAGTAATATAAAATGGTCAAAAAAGGTCCAAAGGATCTGTACAAGAAAATTAAATGTAACAAAATTAGAGGCTGTAAAATGGTTCACTGTAAGTATGTTAGAATTCCTTATACACAGAGGTAATATCATATATTTTATTTATGATGCAATATTAGAAAAATCCAAAAACCAACATAATAACTGTTAGGGCTTTTCAACTAGCAAATTCCCAGAAAACAGAGAAACATTTATTACATTTATTTTTTTCCATTCATTCTTTAGCTTTTGAAATGAATTTTTCTGTTTAACTTATCTCCTTTGCAACTCAATATACAAAAATAAAATGTAAGAAGTCACAATTCCTGCAATATCTTATCAAAAATACCTTAAACAAAATACAAGCTCTGTGATTCAGAAATGAGATTCAAGTCCCGAAGTTCTGTAGAAAAAAGTAGGGCCAGACAAGAACACTTTCCCAATCAGCAGCTATATTTGGTGTCTAAGTGTCCAAACCAGATTAAAAAGGAATAGAATGGATTTCCAAGAGGGGCAGGCAGGAAGCAAGGTCTGAGGTTTCATTGTAGGAAAGAGGCTTTGTACACTTAGCCGGACTATGTGCACCCTGCTTAGAGCAGGCAGACCCATGCAGGGAGGACTAGAGTCCAATGAACAGTATCTAATCATTGAGTGCAGCAAAGGCAAGTTGCTTGGTGGTCTGCAGAGCTCCAACAGTTATAACAGTAACTCAGCCAAATAGTAAAACTTGAAAGAATGGAATATTTACATTCTTCTTAGAAAAAAGAACACAAATTCATTATTCAGAGATGTAGTCCAACAGTGTATTTTATAAACTCCGGAAAGAACATGATATGGGCATATATACCCATTCTGCCCCAGGTCTCACTGACTCCTCCCCTCTCCCCACTCTCAACCTCCCATCCCCAGAAACAAACTTAAATATAAAAATAGGATAAAGTGTATGTCAACTCTACACTCCAGAGAAGAACGTGTTTATATGTCACAAAACTTTTAAACGATTCTACTGAAGAAGTTTCAGATACACCAACAGAAAGTTGAAACTTGTTGCAGACACTATGTGTCCACCTACTGTTATGTAGTTCTCTTCTTCACCCTCACCTACAGACTCTAGATGGTGATGTGCTCAGCTGAAAAATGAACAATGACAAAACCCTTATATATTTCCCAGATACCCTCTCTTGTAGTCAAGAGAAGCAACATTACCCATTCTGGCCCACAGATTGAAGCAAAAGCCTACTGGAAATTTCTGGAAAATTCTTGCTTTCCTGACAGGGCCTCTACTCCCTCCTCCTTGATTCCATCCTCTCTGGCCTGAAGTATATTTTTGTGACTGCAGTGCACTCAGCCCTAAGATCCTTGAGTGGCACATACTACAGAGCATTTACGAGATATTAGTTCATATTTTTATTGCTAAGAAAATATAGGGAGAAAGCTTAATAACACTGGATTTAGTAATGATCTCCTGGACATCACACCAAAAGCACAGACAACAAAAGAAAAAAATAGATGAATTACATTTTATCAAGGTTAAAAACATTTGTGCAAAGGACATGATCAACCGAGTAGAAAGGCAACCCACAGAATGGGAGAAAATATTTCTAAGTCATATATCTGATGAAGGATAAATATCCCGAATATGCGAAGAAATCCTACAACTCAACAACACCAACAATAAAAACTAATTTAAAGACGAACAAAGCACTTGAATAAACATTTCTCCAAACAAGATATACGAATGGCCAATAAGCACATGAAAAGATGCTCAACATCACTACTCATTAGGAAATGCAAATCAAAACCTCAATGAGACACCACTTCACATATTACATAACAAGAGTTGGCAAAATGTGGAGAAATTGAAACCCTCGTACCTGGCTGGTGGGAATGTAAAATGATTGTGAAAAACAGCATGGTGGGAAGATTCCTCAAAAAAATAAATATATAATTACCATATGATCTGCCAATTTACTTTTTTTATATAGTCCAAAGAATATTCAATTGAGAATGAGTCCCTCCAAAGGGACTCAAACAGATATTTATACACCAATGTTCATAGAAGTATTATTCACAATAGCCAAAATGTGAAATAACCAAAATGTCCATGGATGGATGAATGAATAAACCAAATGTTCTACACATACAACATCTGTATATACAACAGTGGTATATATACATACAATATGATATTATTCAGCCTTATAAAGGATAAAATTCTGCTACATGATACAATATGGATGAAACCTAAAGATATGCTATGTGAAATAAGCCAGACAGAAAAAAGGACAAATATTATGATTCTACTTATATGAGGTACCCAAAATAGTCAAATTCATTGAGACAGAAAGAAGAATAGTGGTTACTAGGGGCTGGGGGGCTGGGGGAAGGAGAAGTTACTGTTTAACGGGTACAGAGTTTCAGTTTGGGATAAGGAAACAGTTCTGGATAGATCGTTGTGAGGGATGCACAACAAGGTGAATACACTTAATGCCACTAATATGTGCTAATATGTGCAATTTAAAGAGGGTTAAAATTATAAATTTTGTGTTATGCCTATTTTACCACAATAAAAAATAATTTTGATTGTCTCTACTAGACCTTAGTAGGATACATTGTAATGCCCCAAATTTTATTCCTACTTATGCTTTAATTTTGTCCTGGGCCAGCTGAGGTATGCTAGCATCTTAGATTCATTTGGCTTAAATACAGGCTCTCAAGTGTTACTGGACACCAAGTAGTCTTATATGAACTCTGAGTTTGTTTATTGCATAGGTTTTTTTCTGGCTTTGCATTTCAGAAGCCAGTATTTCATTTAACCCTGGGTAGATTATATTGATAAATAAGGAACGAATGTTTGAAAAAGAGTATATCACCTGTTGAGGGTCAATAAAAAATTCAAAAGCCCAAAAATGCAATTAAAAATGGTAGTTCTTGGACCTCAAAAGCTCTGTTGCTTTGGAGTCATATCAGCTAAGAAACCAAAGAGGAACTGGACTGATGTAAAACTGGGCTTTAGTCTTACTATCATAACAGGAACACTGGTAAAATAAAAAGAAAAAAAACAGGAGGAGAGAGATTGGTTGGTTAAACTTGAGGAAAAAAATAGATTTCCTTAAAGGAAAGAAAGTCTAAACAGAAGCTTAAGGGAAAGTGAGATGCTGAAGGCAACAGGCAGAGATAAAGGGTGAAGAAGATGTCCCAGTCACAACCATTTTGAGAGTGGCCACCAGAGAAGAGGAAGGATGCTTTAGCTGCTTTCAGATCAGAAGTGATGAGTAGGGCCCCAAAGCCATATATCAGGGGATGAGCAGTACGACCTCAGCAAACAGATGATTAGTTGCACACCCTCCTCCAGGTTTGTGAAAGCTAAAGAATAGATTACATAAAATATAAACAGATTTGAAAGGAGAACACTGAAAAGATGACTGTATAATTTTCAAAGAATTATTGGATGGGTTTTCATATGATAGTCTGTTCTCTTAGAGAATATGCATGCTCAGGAATTAGAAATCCAATAAAAGGCACAAAAAATAGAAGACATTAAAGGAGAGCCAGGCAGGACAAGCCTGACTTAGATATTTGTCTGATGGGAGACTATCTTTTAGGTGGGATTATCTAACTCAGAATGATGAGAGTGGACAAGTTTGCTAGAACAATCATCACATTTAGCAGGCATAGAATCTTTTAATTTCATCTCTCTCACAATGGAAGACCCCCAAAACCAAAATTTAAAATTTTGCAAAATAAATGCCTAGGCCAAAAAGCAAAAGGGAATGTAAAGGAAAGACAATACACAGATGCAGTAAAGAATGTTCACCCTACACAAACTAAAGAAAAGGGATCAGCCTAGAGAGAATAATAAAAGGGAGGAGCATGGAAGAACTGAGGGAAACCAAATAAAGAACTGAGGGAAACCAAAAACCCACTACTTAAGAAAAAGATATAGGAGAAAGAAATGCCATTCAAGTCTGAAACTTCTAAAAGCCGAGGAAAGGCAGTGCAGCCTCCAGGAGACCATGACACAGGTCTTGGCTCTCACCAGGCTCCTGCAGGCACAGGCTTCAGATCATCAACAGAGCTACATTTGTGGAATCAGCTGAGGATAATTCTCCAGCTTGAATAAGTGTGTAGACCAGGGGAAAATATCTCCTAGAAAACAGGTTACCCAAACCGCAGCAATTCTACCAGAAGCAATGGTCTCAGGCAAATGACCCAGGACTCAAAATGCCTGTTCACAAGAGAATGTGGGATCAATGTCACTGCATTCAGTGTAGAACTAGGACACTAGAATCCCAGCATTTAGAAGCAAAATAGAAATTAAGACACTTTTAATATGCTGAAAAGGTTTCTGTAATAACACCAACGACAGTGGCTGTGACTATTCTAAATTTCTATTATAAGAAAAAGGTCTCCAATAAGAGATGAGAACATGCAAAAACAGATCCCTCTCCTGCAAGAGCCCACCTCCCCTGACAAATATGGAAGCCAGTGCTATAGTTAATTCCCTAAACTGACATACCAGCAGGGAGCCACACACAGCCACACACAAACACACACACACACTGTTTGGGTTTATGTTCATACATTGTAGAGTCTTTAAAGCTGACACAAACTGACTCAGAGGAAACCAGATTTTTCTCTACCTGTCTGCTTTCTCTTAGGTATCAATGAGTTTCAATAGTGAAATAGGTTTGAGCCATATTAGGAGCTGCGTTTTTCTGAGACTAGATATTTTGCTTTCCAAATTTTATGGGAGGAGAGGGGCATTGTCATATAAGGTGGGTAACTTCTGGGTCTCCACCTATCATGAACCAGGGTCCCAGACAAATTCCCTATCGTGTGAATTTAGAAACAGATGAATAATAAAGGAGATACTAACATAGACCAAGAACCAACAGGAACACAGAAGGTTTGGGCCCTGAACTTCCCATCACCACATCGGGAGGCACAACAGGAACTGGGCCTATAATGTAACTCTGCATTCCAGTGGAGGAACTCTTCTCCCTTCCCTGCCACCCCATGAGTCTTCCCCCCTTGCCAGTGGGAGAATACAGAGGCTGCTTGGTATCAACCAGTCTGGATCTGTGGACCCAGTTGCTTATAAAAGTCCACTGGAAATACCTAACACCCAGCAGCTACAGGCCTTGAGCCCTCATCAGGGGTGAGACAATGTTGTCCCATGGGAAGCCAAGTTGTGTGTAGACCCTCCCACAGAAAGTAGATTCTAGAATTTTTGTTCATTGCACTGCATAGATATGATCATCTTATAGCTCCAGTGTATCTATGATTTTTTAAAAAGTAACAGACAGAAGAGAACGATTCTTCTTCTGAAGTTCTGAAACAGCTACATGCAATCAAATGGAAGATAGTCTGGTCTAAAGCTGCTAAAAGAACTTCACAACTTCCCAGCCATCTCAAATGTCTCAGCTAAGATTCATCAAGAAATAAGAAACTGAGAGCATGAAACTTTAATTTCTTTGGAATTTTATCCCACATAAACAAGAAAATTTTATTTTCTATTTTAATTCCTTCAGATTTAACTTCTTTGGACTTTAATTTGCAGCTTTTCTGGTACCTTATAGAATTGAACTCTTTTCTCTGTTTCTTTCTATGAATATCTGAGCAAGTCTTAGGCAAGCACTTAGCCATTGATTTAGAAAAATTTTCATCAAAAATGTTTTAGCATTTATAATAGAATCCAAAATGTCTTCAGAAGTAACAAAGTTTTCACACTTTCTGAAACTCAAAGATATAGAGACCAAAAGAGAACTTTGAGATAATTAAACTTAAGCTCCGTATTTATGAATTCCCTCATCTCCCTTTACTAAGAGACTTGCTAGCTATGTCATAACTATCAGTAGTAGTTCCACCATGTATCAATTAGGCAGGAAGAAGTGAAGTGTAGGCCAGAGGAAAAAGAAAAATTGGTAAAATATTTAGGTTACCTTAATGCAGCTAAATTCCCCAAGTGTCAAAATGTCTTATCTCCCAATCAGCACTAGAAAAGAATAATGTACAGATTTTCTAAACAGTTTTGATTATATTGCAAAGTAAAATGTGACTTTTAAATAAAATTATTCACTACTTCTCTTTTTTCAATTAATAGAGGTAACACCCATTAAAATTGTACTTAATTGTGTAAGAAATGTATGTAAACTCAACTAATGCACCCATGCATATATGCATATGTATGTGTGCATACATATTATTCATTCAGGAGACTAGACATATACTAATGTTTTCACAAGTAGATGGAACAGCCATAAAAAATTTGATACGTTAAAAAAAGCACTTTGTAATCCCTTCTAAGAATATACAGAAGCCTTGTAATTGATTATGATCACTCATATTTAAGGATTCATTTTAAGTTCTCAGTGTGATTATAGTAATAATTGAATTTTTTCTTCTGCAGCATAACCAAAAACAGACTTAGATCTCATAGATTTAATTAAATTGATAAGCAAGATATTGTATTCTCATTACTAGGAAATGCCAATGCTCTGTTAGACTTTCTTATAAGAAGTAGTCTTGTCTTTGTTTTCCATTTTTAAATAACAATATGAGGAACAAAGAAATCATCTAACACATTTTCACTAAGAGGTTCGGTAAAAGACTAGAACTGTCAGAAACTATTACCACAAATGGAGCCTGGCATTTCAAAGAAAGAAAAAGGTTTCATTTGATTTCAAAAGATAAATTGAAATAGAAACCATGGAGATGGAAACCTTGTAATCCTACTGAAACATAGAAAAGGCTTTTTATGTAATTATTTTCATTTTTAATGTACTGCATTTTGAAGGAAAATCATTATCCATACACCTAGCAAATGTGAGAAAAGGGGAACCAGTATTCAACTATGAAAGATGATAGAGAAATTCACACAAACTATTTCAATAACTGGAAAAAAATGCTTTCTTTGATGTCTCTGAAAATGTAATTCTAAAGAGTCAGTTTTACTTTAAATTTTTAAAAATTCTAGGATCATAACAGACAGAAATGCTTACATAAATTCCTCCAAGACTTTCTTCCTTTCCTCTATATTTCTTGGGGACACTCCTGGGGAATTTTTTCCTTAAAAGCAGCTGACTTCACTGGGATACTACAAACAGTCACAGTCAAAAGTCAGAGTTATTCTCTGGCCTGGTTGCTCCGTTAACTTGAAAAGGAGAATTACGTTAAGTGAAGCTTTACACTGTCCTTTTTGCCAGTCAACTTTGGAAGAGGTCTGTCTGGAGAAAAGAATATCAGAAGAAATATTTTGTTCAAAAGAAGCATGAGGATGACAATACAAATAGGGTATTTGCAAGGGAGCAGAAAGATGATTTCATCGGTGACTCTAACATCACCATGGAAGTATTGAGGTTTTCCTAAATCAGAGGTATATTCGCTTTTTAAATTCCCAAAACACCAATTTTTGAGACACAATTAAAAGGGAACTAAAAGACACCCTAAATCTAGACACAGGAAAGTACATGAAGCTGAAAATCATACTAATTGTTTACAATATTTGTCTTTAGAAACCAAATATTCAAACATACTTAATATTTTTCCTCTTCTGCTTACCTAGAATGAGAGATAACATAGCAAGTAGAGAATCATAGATAGGAGAACATCCTGATATTTTATTGCATAGGAGAATATGAGCAAATCACTTATTTTAGGAAGGCAGGGACATGGTTACATCAGTCATACCCTGTGCCATATTATATCAAGTCTATATATCAAGTCCTAAAGTGAAAAAATATAATGATATCTACACTTTGTCGTGATTGAAATGGCTAACCAGTAAAATGCAGGAAGCACAACGTCCAGGAAAATCTTAGAGGTACTTGAACAAGAAACACACAGTCATTGAGGAAGCATGCAGAAGCTCATAAGGGAAGACACACACAATTTAATGGTGTGTTGGAGGGAAACAAAACTTCCATCAAAAGACAATTGTATGGGTGCCTGTAATCCCAGCTACTTGGGAGGCTGAGGAAGGAGAATTGCTTGAACCTGGAAGGCAGAGGTTGCATGGAGCCAATGTTGCACCACAGCACCAGCCTGGGTGACAAGAGTGAAACTCTGTCCCAGGGGAAAAAAAAAAAAAGACAACTGTAGGCAGAGGCAGGAGAATTGCTTAAATCCAGGAGTTTGAGACTAGCCTGTGCAACATAGTGAGACTCCATCTCTACAAAATACTATCAAAAACTTAGCAGGGCCTGGTGGTGTACACTTGTGTTCCTAGCTACTCAGGAGGCTGAGTGGGGAGGACTGCTTGAACCCAGAAGTTCAAGGTTGCAGTGAGCAATGATCACGCTTCTGCACTCTAGCCTGGGGTGACAGAGTAAGACTGTCTCCAAAAAAAAAAAAAAAAAAAAAAAACGACAACGACAACAACAAACAATTACATAAATACTGTCCTGATAAACCGAGGTGAAATATGTCCCAAAGCAGAATAGCACAGGGCAAAAATAGTAAGGACACTGGGAAGATGATCAGCATAATATGAAAATGGGGTGCTCCCCAACCAGACCACTGTGATCCATATTCTATACCTAGTGTGCAATACTGGGTATTTAAATTCATTTAATAGCCACCCTTTAATACTAGTAAAAGCCCATTAATATTAATAGCCACCATGTGGCTAATGAATTCATAATTATTGAATGTCTACCATGTGTCAGACACTGTTCTAAGTGCTTTGTACATTTCTTCCTTTAATCCTCAAAACTATCCTACAATGTAAGTATTATTAGATAGATAAAGACACTGAGATTTGAAGTGCTTAAGAAATTCTCTATCAGGTAGTGGTATGACTATTTAGACTCAGTGGTTCTAACTGACTGCAACATGCTGAATTCTTCCAGGATGCCATGCTATGTTTTAGAGACAAGCACCATAGCAACATTGATCCTATAGAGTTGTGAGACATGTTCCACTTCCACATTTTAAAATTCATCAGGCATATTTCTTCTCTTGAATAAAGTAGTTGTGACACTTCAATGACACCACTGCAAAATAAAAATTTCCTCTATTTCAGAATTTTTATATTAATATCCTCCCAATCAAGGGGAAGAAATCCCTCCCCAAAAAGTATCTAAGAAATAGAAAAGAGAGACAAAATCGTTTTTCTACTCCCTTTGAGAAGCTTGAGGTAGACTCCCTGCTTCTCCTCCTTCCACTCACCTTCTCTGACACCATTATTGGTCAAAGTGAGAATTACAGACATCAGAAAATAGAATGCATGCCAGTTTTATTTTTCCCTTGAAAACTTTTCCAGCAAAACACACACAAAAATAATTTCCTGGCCATGCGCAGTGGCTCATGCCTGTAATCCCAGCAATTTGGGAGGCCAAGGCAGGCAGATCACCTGAGGTCAGGAGTTTGAGGCCAGCCTGACCAACATGAAGAAACCCCATCTCTACTAAAAATACAAAATTAGCGGCTCATGGTGGCACATGCCTGTAATCTCAGCTACTCAAGAGGCTGAGGCAGGA
This sequence comes from Pongo abelii, assembly GCF_028885655.2. Classification (NCBI taxonomy): domain Eukaryota; kingdom Metazoa; phylum Chordata; class Mammalia; order Primates; family Hominidae; genus Pongo; species Pongo abelii. The sequence continues at coordinate 43,537,074 of NC_072000.2, read as the reverse complement.
GAATCGCTTGAACCTGGGAGGCAGAGGTTGCAGTGAGCCGAGATCACTCCATTGCACTCCAGCGTGGGAAACAAGAGTGAAACCCTGTTTCAAAAAATAATAACAATAATAATTTCCTGATGACCTGTTAATAGAATTTTTTTTAAGAATTTGAAAACAAGTTTTGACCAACAAAAATTGAAAAATAAGTCATATTTTCTGAAAGAAAATAAGTCTGATTTGGTTTATTGGCAGACAATGCTTTTCTCAATTAGGTTAATGGCAAGCATAGATTACTTAACTTTGCTAATATAAGATCAAAACATATTTAAAGTATAGTTACAAGAAAGGCATTTTGTTTAAAATGTGGTAGTGGCAATGGTGTATTGAAATTAACAATACTCTCAATGCTTTTAAATGTGGACAATAAACAAGGTACCACTATAAATAGCTATAATAGCCATTTAATTAGTCTTAATAATTGTATTTGTAATAATACCTGCCAGAAATTTTGAAAGTGAATGGTACTAATGACTGAGTAGCAAACTGTTTTGTAAGTTGGGGTTTGTTTTCCCCAATTCTTAGATTTCAAAAAGAAAAAAAAAACTGAAGCAAAATCTAACCAAGTTTTCAGCCAATTGCCAATTTGAAAAATAGTTTATAATGACGGATCACCGTGTCCAGAGTCTAGTTAAAAAGCAGAACCCAAACTAGATATTTCAAACTAAGAGATTTAATGTAGGGAATTGGTTTCACAGTTGTTAAAACTGTAAGAGTGAAAAAGGAACTTGAAGTTACCCAGGGATAACTACAGGAAGCAGCTACAACCTCAAGGGTTGGAGGAATAAAGGATTTCGTGTCCTTAGGGGGTCAGAACTACTTTATTCAAGAGAAGAAATATGCCTAATGAATTTTAAAATGTGAAAATGGAACATGTCTCACAACTCAACAGGATCAATGTTGCAATAGTGCTGGTCTCTGAAACATAGCATTGCATCATGGTACCAAAAGAGACCTCTGGAAAATGAGGGTACTCCAACACTGTGGGACCTCTAAGGGGTAAGGGAGCCACAGGTCTAGTTCTGACAGTACCAGAAGTTAAGAGGATCAACCAGTTGTGCTGGCGTGTCACAGATAAGTACAGATGAAACTTAAAGGAGTTCCCTTTTTCCTCTTCTCCTGCCATCATGTCTCCCCTCAGAAAGCAGAAGGGCTGGGATATGCATGTTGTTGAATCCCAGCCCCTGAATCCCACAAAAGACTAGAGAAGGGTGAGTTTAGGAGTAAGAAAAAACAGTAAATAAACAGTACATACTGATATAATAAAATTCTATTCCAATTTACTTTTTTAAATGAACAAGGTTTTGGTTGTCCAATCTACAGAAATGAAAAAATAGATATTAGTATTGACCTGTTCCTCATTCTATAAGGAGAGAAATAAATAGCTCATCTCACCAAGAGATACATTCTCAATTTTAAAAATGTAATAACAATTATTTACTAAAATTGGTAAATTATATGCTACTTGGATCAATTGTAAAATAATTTAATAATTGACAATCAATAAAAAGAAGATTCATCATTTAAAGACCTATTGACACTATAAATTTAATTTCAACTTACATATACGTATTTTGCTTGCAGGAAATTATGAAGGAACAATCATTGAAAGATTCCCAAGCATAAAAGTGTATTACATTAAGAAAAAAATTTATGGGCAAAAATGGAATGGAGTACAAGTTCAAAAGGAAAAAAATGAAAAGCTTTTGACTACTGAAAATATAATTGGTTATATATTCTTTATATTTAAGAAATAATTGTATTTAAATGTCTTAGATACACTTAAAACATTCATTGGTGATATGATTTGGCTATGTCCCCACCCAAATCTCAACTCAAATTGTAATTCCCATAATCCTCATATGTTGTGGGAGAGACGCAGTGGGAGGTAATTAAATCATGGGGGCAATTACCCCCATGCTGCTGTTCTCATAATAGTGAGTTCTCATGAGACCTGATGGTTTTATAAGGGGCTTTTCCCCCTTTTGCTCAGCACTTCTTTTTGTCATCATGGAACAAAGACCTGTTTGCTTCCCCGTCCACCATGCTTGTAAGTTTCCTGAGGCCTCCCCAGCCACATGGAACTGTGAGTCAATTAAATCTCTTTCCTTTATAAATTACCTAGTCTCAAGCAGTCCTTTATAGCAGTGTGAAAATGGACTAACACAATTGGAAACATATAAATATTAACATTGTCAATATTTATATTATTATGAAACTATATCACTTCCAGCTACTTAAAATCATAATTTAAAAAGTTAAATGTCAAGCTAAAACTGTATGAGAGACTACATAGGTTGTTTTTGGTTTAAAATTATTTTAAGAAATAATATAGCAAAAAGACCACAGAAATAAACTGTTTGGAATTCATCTCATATCCCTTGTTTAACTTTCTATCCCTTACCTCGCACTCTCTCCAGAGACCTTCTTTCTTTCTATGCCAATTTCTCCTATTCTAAATCTTTTTATTTAAAAAAAAACTCTTATTTTGCCTACCTTCCTTACTTTTTCCCCAGTGAGTCTTCAATGAGTGCAATTTGTCATCTCATCAGTTGAGAAACTCTATTAAGTTGCGTAATTCATTTCCTTGGAGTCTCATCTCACACCAAAGTTTTTGACCTTGGCAATTGATACATTATAATTCCATAAGTGAATTTATCCCAAGACAAGAAAGTAAAATGCTAAAACAAGTGCCATACATATACGAACATTTTAATGTCCTTGCAAGGCCAGGATCTTTCAAACACTTTCTCCAGAAAATGAGATAATGAAATTTAATCCTACAAGAATGAATTAGTGGTTATAGAATAATCAGGAGGAGAACGGAGTTGTTCTATCAAGTAACTTGGCAGTTAATTAGCTTCAGTATCTGCCTAATTTTATTCACCAAAGCCTGCCAAATGAGAATTGTCTAAGGAAAGTAAGAAGACACATGATTTCTAGAACCTCTTCACGCAAGAGGCAACCATATTTTACAACGGGTAAATGCTCTTTACAGTAAGAAATTTAAACATAGTTTTTTAACTTTCATTTATGTCCAAATGGCCTATTCAGTAGAATTTTACTCTTAAACATTAGGCCGGTATGACATAGTTATCCTGTATATCAATTCAGTTGTTGATTTCTAAACTAATAAGTGTATAAACATTTATATCTATCTTCCTAAACTTTCTTTAAAAAAAGAAAGACTATACTACTTTAAAAGCCAGGCAGACAATTCTTTCTCTGCAGGTAGCTGTACCTTGAAGTAAGCAGGATAACGCTTCATACCGTATCTCAAATACATGATGTCAGTCTCAAAGATTCATCTTGTGATAGCACAACAGGTAATTTCTCAATCAGATTTTCTCTTCGCCTCATCCAAATAGAGAGATTAGAAATAAGCATCAAATGCTTTGACGCTGAGACTATACAATCTTCACCGGGAGGCAAAAGGTGAAATGGTCCATGGGTCTGCAATTCATTTCATTATAATTACATTTCATTGCCTGCAGCTTCTCCAATAATTAAAAGCACAGTGTCAGTATTAAAAAAGATCTATGAGGAAATGTCAGATCCCTCACCAAAAAGACATCAAATTAGACTAGGAAAGACTGTCAAAAGTTTGCTCCCTGAGTGAATACTGAAATATTTGGAGGAATACATACACATCTAAAGTTGTAAAATTGAATTGTTTGTGCCAAGATTTTCAAATTTTGTTCATTTTAGGTCAGATGGGAATATTTTAAAAGTCTTTGTCAGACACATCTCCAGTTGTTAATGTTGCAATATTTGAATGAATAAATCAAGAGACGTTGATCCAAATTGGACAAAAATAGTGATATCTGAGTCAGATTGACATGCTTGCAGAAGTAAAACACTTCCACGTATTTGAAACAGAACCCATTTTCGAGTTAATACCAGCACCTTGTTTCTATGAGACTATGTTTTGCTCACATTACTACTAAACTTCAACCAGTGGAGGTACTAATTTTAAAAAGCCCACAGCAGAGATAGCCAATAATTCTTTCTTAGGGGCAGCAGAAGGTTGGCAAAAATGAATACTCAGAAGAGACAGGGAAATATTAGCCACTGAGAAACACTGGCAGTAACAAAATAAAAGAATTTCCCCCAGAAAACATTCTGTTAACAGCTAAACAATATCTGTGACAATAAAAATCACTTGCTTCCTAAAAGTTAAATGTCATCTCACTAAATATCCCACAGGCAATACACTCTCTATTTGTTTTCACGCTTCTCTAATTCATAGAAAGCAAGCATGGAGTGCTTTGATTTGTATCTAGCTGAATGTAATAGTAAATAACTAATCTGTACCCTGCTTGGACTATTGAAGTGATTTATTCTCCAACATTTCCACAAACATCTTACTAGACTATGTACCACATTGAAGTCTATTGGTTTAAACTTATTTAACCAGTGCTATCAAATATAATGAATGGGTAAACTTGCAGGTCAGTGGTTACATTTTTAAAATGATTTTCCCTTATTTAAAATTGTTGCACTGTCTGATTTAAACACAAAACAGTTTGGTTAAGATTTTAATTAGGTTTTCAAGAGGCAATACAAGTTTAAGAATTTATTATATTAAAAGCTCTCACTGTGGTACTAAGCACCTCAAATATCCTATGTTGTCTATGTACTAGAGGTACCATTATCACATTTTGCTTATGAAAATGTAATAAGTAAATGATATGGTCCTCCTGTATTTGAAAGCTGAAGCAGATGCTATGCTGTGCTGCACAAATACCCTGCTTTCCTTCACAATCAAGACACTTATTTACCCAACTGCTGGGAGTGTCACCTGTTGACAATTCACAGCTCACAGCTGAATCTCCCAAAGAATTACACTCATCCAAAGGTCCTTCCTTGCCCATGGTCATGCTCACTCCCTGACACAAATTTCCATCAAATAACTGAATAATGAGAGGTACAGAGACCCCACCTCATTGCCTCAATTTGGGACATCTTGGAAGGACCATCCAGAGCTTCCAGTCCAACTTCTCCCTCTACCCAATTTTCTCACAGGTATTGTGGGGAGAGTGCTCTCCAGAATATTTCCCTTATATAATCTCAGAATTTGTTTCCTGAGAAACCAGACCAAAAATAGGTGGTGTCTGTAATGATCTGAGGAAGCAGACTCTGAAATTAGGATTTCAAATCTGAATCACCCACCAGCAAGCTGGCCGTGAGGATGCCATATATGATAGTAGGTAGAAAATGGATAGTACATGGCATGCTCTAGTGGTGCAATTGTTAAAACGTTCACCAGCGTGAACTGGGAAGGGACACCATTAGAAAAGAAGGCAGTAGTCAATTAACATTTCATGAGTATCAGAGGTTTAAGAAGTAGTAATTAATTATATGGATAATAGTATCAGATGGCTGCTGCTAGTGCTATTGATGAGCTAGAGAAACACAAAGGCTAAGGGTGATTCATCACCAAAGGCAAAATATGAAAGTGAGAAAGCTCCCTTGGCAGCAGTTTATATAGACTTGACTCCTGCAGCCAAAGAATAGGACAGACTGAAGGCCAGGCCCAGAACATAACTTTAAAGACAGTGGGAGCTCCAAAAAGGTTCAAAGCTCAGTCTCAGCAAAGTTTGCTGTGCCAAGATTAAGGCCTTGTTTGGGGAAGGTAGGACCTTGAGATTTAAGATCAGGACATCAGGATCCATGCATTCAAAAATCTTTAAAGCCCAGATTCCCCTGAAACTATTAAACTTGCAGAATTTTCCCTCCCATCCCTGTTAAAGGATGATGCTTCCTCTTGCCTAAGTATAATGTAACAGCCAGTGCCAACTGGGCCTGCTAAAGAAGGAAAAGAACTATATGCTAAAAGATTTGCAAGATCTAACCAAAATGTAGCAGCAGCAGTCAAAAGAGTATGTATGGGGATGGATATTTAGGATGCTGGATCGAGCAAGAGAAGCAGAACATAAAGGTATTTTTTTTGTTTGTGTGTGTGTGTGTGTGTGTGTGTGTGTTTTGAGATGGAGTCTCACTCTGCCACCCAGGCTGGAGTGCAGTGGCGCAATCTTGGCTCACTGCAACCTCCGCCTCCTGGGTTCCAGCAATTCTCCTCCCAATTGGGACTCAGCCTCCCAAGTAGCTGGGACTACAGGCGTGTGCCACCATGCCCGGCTAATTTTTGTATTGTTTTTAGTAGAGATGGGGTTTCACCATATTGGCCAGGCTGGTCTCAAAACTCCTGACCTCGTGATCCACCCGCCTCGGCCTCCCAGAGTGCTAGGATTATAGGTATGAGCCACTGTGCCTGGCCAAGAACATAAAGTTTAATAAGGGAAGCTCTATCACAGAGTACTGTCCCATGACACAGAATTTAACACTGACAAAAAAACCTGGCTGATGGTGCTTACACCATCCTTGGATAGCTCTGGGAGGCAGAAAAAAAAATCTATGCTCCATGCTATCTGATGTAGAATCCCTACAGTTCTCATGGTAGATAAAAAAAAGGCTGAAAGTGATTCATCACCAACTTAAGGAAAAATATAAAGGTTCAGAGAAATAGGTATGCTAGTGTGAATATGCCACAAAAGTTTGAAAAACCCACCAGCCAACTATGTATCTGCAAGGGGTGCTGAAAGATATTCCATTCACCAAAGCAATCAGGAATGTGCTGGTGAAAGCGGCCCCTGCATCACTGAGAAGCTGTCTTCTCCATAAGCCAGGACTAATGGTGGGCAATGCTATTATAGAACTGGTTCCTTGGTAACAGTGGGGATAATAATAGGAACCTGAAACAACAGCAGCTGAGTAAATGGCATTTACTTGGGTGAAGCTGTGGAGTGCTAGCCCACATTTGGTCAGAGAGGTTCCACTGGCTCCACAGACCCACGAAATGCCCATTTCCCAGGTTCTCAGACGTATAATTGAAATGAACATACCTGGTAATTGGCAGGATACTCACAATGACATTTGGGTAAGAGCCATTATAGTGGGGAAATAACTAGACAAGATAGTAAGTCAAAAACAATATCCAACATCCCAGAATAAATGACAGATTAGTGCTATGCTTAAAAACATAAAGGATACATAGTATCCTTGTATTCTATCTCCACTTAATAACCCAGTCTGGCAAAAACCACGCAGATACTGGATGATGACAGTGGACTTCTAAAAACTTGACCAATTATTAGCAGTTATAATATGATAGCAATTATATCAGATGTGGTATGTTTGCTAGAGTAAATGAATATGGCCAATGAGCACATGGTATGTAGCTGTTGATATCTATAATAAAGGAGGATTAGGCACAGTTCTCATTCACTTGGAATAAATAACTGTAAGCATTTATGTTTATACCTGAGGCTCTATTAATTCTGCCTCCTTCTATCATAATATAGTCTGAGGAAACCTGGATCATGTGAACATTCTGTAGAAAAACAAATTGGCCCACTATATTGATGGCATCATGTTCATTGGACCCAATGGGAAAGAAGTTGCAAATAAATTGGAAATCTTATTGAGACTAATGTACTCATGAAGCTAGAATACAAAACCTATAAAAATTTAGGAACCTACACATCAGTGAAGGTTTTAGGAATCCTGTACTCTGAGTTATGGTAGAACATCATCTCCAAAGTAAAATATAAACAATTGCATCTTGCATCTCCCACCTGGTAGGCCTCACTCGATTTTGAAGGCAGCATATTAGCACTTGGGAATCATCCTTTGTACCTAGAGGTACAGAAAGCCTCCAGCTTTGGAAGGACTCAAATCAGGAAAGGTCTCTGCAGCAAGTCCAGGCTGTTATTCAAGTTACCCTGTTGCTTGGCCCATAACATGCAGCAAACCTATAGTAATAGAGTTATCTGTGTTAGGAAAAGATAACCTGTAGAGTTTAAGGCCCAATAGGTGAATTGCAACATAGACCTCTGGTGTCCTGGATTAAGACCATGCCCTGGTAAAGAATGTAGAACTCTACATTCTACAGACCTGTAGATCCTGCTTCCACCAGGGAACACAGCAGGAGTTCCACTAAATTTTAAGCTACATCTGCAACCCAGTCATTTGGGATTTCTTTTGCCAAAACATCTACAGGCAAAGAAAGGAGCCACCATCCTGGTAGGAGTAACTTACTCTGATCATGAAAGATGAAATTACAGAATAGAGGCAAGGAAGAATATATTCGGCATACAAATAATCTGCTGGGATGCCTATTGGTACTCCCTTGCCTAATTTTGTCAGAAAATGAGCAAGCGAAGTAGCCACTCACTGACAAAAGAACCTCAGAGGTGGTCTGGATTACTCCACCACATAAGCCAGCTGACCAGTCAAGGTGGTAGCTGAAGATTTATGTATTTATTCATTTATTTATTTTCAGACAAAGTCTCACTCTGTCACCCAGGCTAGAGTGCAGTGGTGCGATCTTGGCTCACTGCAACCTCCCTGTTTCAAGCGATTCTTGTGCCTCAGCCTCTCAAGTAGCTAGGGTTGCAGGTGCCTGCCACCACACCCGGCTTTCTTTTTTTTTTCCTTTTTTTTTCCAGTAGGCACAGGGTTTCACCATGTTGGCCAGGCTGGTCCCAAACTCCTGACCTCAGGTGATCCACCCGCCTTGGCCTCCCAAAGTGCTGGGATCACAGGCGTGAGCCACCGTGCCTGGCCTGGCTGAAGACTTTTTTAAATCTAGAAGGATAATTTTTTTGGCATAGTCCTGAGACCAGCTGCATCAGAAAGGGATATAGTACATCTCCTAAACCTCCTTTTATAAACTTCCTCAGTAAAAGAGATCAACTAGAATTCAGGAGGAGCAGGTCTCAGATAAGGTAAACTTACACAGATCAAATAATTTGAGCAGTGCATTGTGATGGATACTGTGGTACAGCATCAAAATCCTTCCTTCAGGACCCAGCCATGCATTCCCCCAGCTGCTGGTAGTGTTTTCCAGTGAGAGTTCACAGCTGAGTCCTTCCCTAGGAATTTTTATCTACCCACAATCCCACAGAAACTGCTTAATCCAACAGTACCCATCCTCCTCAATGGCAGCCCACATCTAATGAAAAGCTGATCAGAGGTACAAAGGTCTGGCTCCCTTACCTCATTTCAGTACAACTCTAAAGACCATACAGTGCTCCCCTGTAATTGGCTGAAACCTTTGTTGCAATTGCCTCACTGTTCAATTTCTTCCTCTGTTCAATCTTGTTCTCTTCATTCTCTCACAAAACCTATTACTAAGAGCATTCCAAAACAGATTGTCTGTATATAAATCTCCATCTCAAGGGTTTTTCAGGGGAGTGTGATGACTACAATACCATATAGCTTGCATTTTACAGTTTCCAGAACATTTATTACCTCATTACGTTCTCATCACAATTCCAGGAGATAAGATGAATAGTTACTATTCCTACTTTGTAAATGATGAAACTGAGTTTCAGCTGATTAAATTAGTTAGAGATAAAATGTGGGTCTTTTAAATACACGTATTCTGATTTATACTTCAGGCATCAAAAAAATAACAACGAGCATGCATGGTGGCATGCATCTATAGTCCTAACTATTCAGAGGCTGAGGCAAGAGGATCACTTGAGCCCAGGAGTTCGAGACTGCAGTGAGCTATGATGGCTGCTGCACTCTGGCCTGGGTAACAGGAGACTCTGTCTCAAAAATTAAAAAATTAAAAAATAAAACAAAAAAAAAATTAAAAAATTAAAAAATAAAACAAAACATAGAATAGCTTCATGACCTTGAATTGAGCAAAGATTTCTTAGATATAACATAAAATATGATCCATAGAAGAAAAATCTAATAAATTAGACTTAATCAAATTTTTTTTAATTAGAAAATTTAAAAAATAATGATAGTACAATTTGCATGATAGAATTGATCAGTTATGTTATTTGTATGGTTATTTGTTCAATTGCATAATAACTAAAGTGAAAGTCATTTAGAATTACAGTTGACACTTGAACAACACAGGTTTGAACTGTGAAGAGCCACTTATATGCAGATTTTTTTTCCTCCTCTGCCACCACTGAGACACCAAGACCAACTCCTTCTGCTCACCCTATTCAACATGAAGATGCAGACGAAGACCTCTGTGATGATCTACTTCCATTTAATAAATAATAAATATATTTTCTCTTCCTTATGATTTCTTAATATCTTTTTTTTTTTCTTGAGACGGTGCCTTGCTCTGTGTCACCCAGGCTGGAGTGCAGTGGCACAGTCTCGGCTCACTGCAACCTCTGCCTCCCAGGTTCAAGTGATTCTTCTGCTTCAGCCTCCAGAGAAGCTGGGATTACAGGCACGCACCACCATGTCCAGCTAATTTTTGTATTTTTAGTAGAGATGGGGTTTCGCCATGTTGGCCAGGCTGGTCTTGAACTCCCAACCTCAGGTGATCTGCCACCTCGGCCTCCCAAAGTGCTGGGATTGCAGGCTGAGCCACCGTGCCTGGTGGAGCTTTCTTTATTGCAAGAATATAGCATGTGATACAAATAACATAGAAAATGTGTTAATCATTTCTGTTATTGGTAAGGCTTCCAGTTAACAGTAGCCTATTAGTAATTAAGTTTTAGGGGAGTCCAAAGTTATACATGGATTTTCTACTCCATAGGAGGGGACTGGTATCACTAACCTAATGTTGTTCAAGGGTCAGCTGTATTAACCCTTTTTTCAAGAAGGAGCCGATAAATTGAAATGAGCTAGCACTGCACTCAATTTAAAAATCTTACTTCGAAAGTGGCCTCTTCACATTGCTCTAGGAACATTAACCATCCTTAAACGTATAAATCACCCTGAAACCCAACATGGGGTTGCCATTTATGTGAGGCCAGATGATCACAATCATCAGCCATCTGGACAAAGCCTGCCCACATCTCACCCCTACCCTGAAGTTGCTCAGAGTGAATTCCCTGTATGTCCAACCAGTATTTTTAGTCAGGCTATTTCAAGCATAAAATCTAAATGTAGTGAAAACCTGTTAGTCTTTTTATATAATGAAGTAAAAGATAAATAGAATGAGTTTGAATTTATGTAGATACCACCCTTAAAGGAGAACTTTCTGGGCCTCTGTCATTATAAGAGTCACCTTTTTGCTTGACAAGCATAGGAAAGGCATGCCTGCATACAGGAGTGCTATCCCTCTCACTCCTCAGTTTAGAAGGCTGTGCATTCCTCCCAGTGCCTTTGCTGTAGCAAAAACTGGTATAGAACTACTCTCCTGGAATGCCTGCAGAACCCAAAGTGCATTTTTAAAAGTTGTAGCACATTTTTAATTTTTGTAATGAATCCCCATTCTTTAAGTTTGAATTAGATTTTTGAAAACAGACAAAAGCTATTTTGAGCCAAGTTCGAATAAGGCAAAAGTACTAGCATAATGTGGCCAGAAAGTCCTGTAAGGAAATTCTCAAAATTGCCAATTCTGTGTGAAGCCTTAGAATAGAAGTCACACTGTCCAGAAGTCTTCAGAAAGGAAAATTATTCCCTTCATGCAAAGAGAACCTTAGCCTGCCAAAATTCTGTCTTCAAAGGAAAGCTTCTCTCTTCCCTCCTCTCTGAATCCGGAATGATATTTACTGTAAATTAAGGGAAAAGGAGTGAGAGTTATTTAGTTCCCTCACTATACTCAGAAATATAAATTAAGGGCAGACACTCAATAAGAGTTCTGGCTACTCTCTTATAATGGAATCTGTAAGGACTTTACAAAGTGCTGCAACATTTGTCACTTCTCCCTGTTTATTATTTATATTATTCCCTGCCTACTTTCCTAAAGCTTAGAGAATGGCAGTAGGAGAACAGCAGAGGGAAGCAGCATTTGTGGAAACAGAAATATCAGGAATAAGACTGGGTGGTAGCAGCAACCAAAAGATGGATCAACAGGCTTAGAAGCAGAGTCTGGTACATGCAAAGCAAATTAGGGGGTGGGGGGAATGGAAGAAGGGAGTCAATCAGTCATTATTTATATTCCTCCAGCCCAGAGGTAGCTTATCCTTTACATGCTCTATCTTCTTATGCAATTAAAATATTTTTGAAAACAAGGTCTGTATCTATGAATTCACATTGATCTTCTCTCTACACCCAGAAGCATGCTCTGCAAATACTGGACACTCAATATTTTTGTGTGACTTAAAATTTAACCCTAGAAATGTACATTTACTGTCTCTAAAACTATTATCAATTTTTCATCTATGTAGCTAAAGTCAGATGTCTATTAATTAGAACACATTTTTAACAAATTTCTGTGATTTTTATCTTCAAGCTCATCCATTAGAAGATGCCATGCAGCCCCTTTGGAAGTTTTATCAAACTTGCGTGCTTTTTTTTCAGTGCTCTAGCAAATCATTCAATAGATGAGTTAGGGAGTCCACTGAGCATTTGGTTGTAACATATTCTAAAAGTAACTTAGGCATATCCAATGTACTCTCATAAAAATTACTTGTAACTCCTGTTCCATAGAGTTTCTAGGTATTAAACAGAGTTGTGCATCAGAGATGAGTTTTGGAACAGATGTACATGTTCACCAGAGGTTTGATGATCCAGGATAATGGTTCCTGTATTGAAGTGCAACTAAATGTTGCAGATGCTAAATTACCTACTTCACATACTTTTAACCTGCTATGTCAAGGCAAGTAGGCAAAAAGACACAATATACCTCTTTTCTGAAACAATTCTGTTTTTATTATAACATCTCAGTTGTCTCCCCTTCTGTAATTTTGTTAAGAAACAAACTGACAGATGGCTATTTCCATCTACAATTTAGGGCAAAAATATAATTATGAAAATTTGAACCATTATATTTATTACATTTTGAAATAAGTCTCCAATATCACCCATATCAATTTCTTTATCATTTCCCTCTATTTTACTAATTTTAATAGTTTATATTTAAATCTGCCTTCCAAGACTCCAGAGGGGAAAAGAAACCTCAGTAAACAGTAAAAATATTAACACAATTTCCAATGAATAGGGTGAAAAGTTCCTTAATACTTTATTCTTCCACAATATCAGGACCAAATGAAAGCGGTACACAAGTGGTTTTCAATTATCTCAATAAACATCAGTATTTTGTCAAATTCTTTTAATCCCTAGAACATAAGAAACATGTTTTTTTCTTATTAGATTTTTCAATCCACAGAAAAATAAGTGGAAATTAATTAAATCTTAACTCTTAGGTTCTTTCCAGAAAATTTTGTTGAAATTATCAGAAATACTTTAAAGATTTTAGTCACTGTTTAAATTCTCTGGGGTTTAAATCCTATTTATTAAAACTATTCTAATTTTACTGCATCCCCAAGGCTCGAGTTTACCAAATCACATTCACATTTGGATGTTTAATTTGTTGTTAGCTTATTTATCCCCTAAGTAAATGCTGCAATTCAGTAATGCAATTCGTCTATTCAATGATGAGAATACTGTACTTCAAATTTCAGATATATTGTTCATAGATAATCCCTCTCTTGGTCTTTGAGATGGATAGTTATCATCTGGGCAGAGGCAACACAAACTCCTTTCCTATTTCTGGGGAACTCTCAGTTGGTTACAACACCAGTGGAATAAGCTATCTTGCCTCCAACCATGGAAGCTTAAGAGAGGAGGTGGTATTTCTCCCCACTCCATCCCTGAGATCCGGGACGCAGGCAGGAGAAGTAGCTTTAGCCAATCAGACATCTGATATTTTCCCCCAAGACTTTGAATCTTGAGGGAGGAATGCAAAGACACAGGACAAGTTTAGAAATCAGTCACTGTGAAGCAGGCAGTAGGAAGAGGCCATCAGAAGGAGATGTGGTCCCAGCTGTAGCATCCTAACAAGACTATTCTAGCAGCATAAGTCGACTCAGGTAGTGGTTGCTGGTGTCTTTGGCCACTACCGGTTTTTTGCTGTCTGAGTGATTCTGTGAGCTGTCTAATATATTTCTAACAAATTTATTGTCAGCTTTAAGTTACCCAGTCAGTTTCTATTACTAGCAATCAAGAACCCTGATAAACATGGACTTAGAAAATAAGACTTCTTTTTCTAAGTCATTTTTAGTGTGCTTTCTTTTTAGCATGTTGAAATATTTTGCATCTTGGTTTGCTTAAGTCTCTACCCCACTGGCATTGGTAACATATGCTTTAAACTCTGGGTTTTCTATTTTAAGTACCAAAATATCTCTTCATTCTTACTTTTATTTTATAAAATGTGGTCTTTACATATACTGTATATGAGAAGCATATGTGTACAGACCGTCTGAAGGAAGAGGACTGCTCCTGCAGGACCCAGGAGACACCCCAAATACTGTTGAGTGCCCCAACTGCGGAAGTGGGAAAGGGAGAATCTTCTCTCCCGAACACACCCCCCCCCCCCCCACTGGAGAAACTGAAGGTCCGTTTGCAGGAGAAGTTTCCAACCCTACCTGGAGCTGAGTCAAGTTAGAGAGCAGAGCAAAATACAGGGTAGAACAAGCAGTGGGAAAGGCCCTGGGAGCTCGCTGGGTTCCCAAGGAGACCATTCCTGCCTGGCACCACAGGGATCCACTGGGAGGGTAGTCAGAGGAGCAGGCGGAAAACACAGGGAGAAGGAAATCTCCAGCTAGACTTTGTAACAATTTAAATGGGGCAAGAAGCCTCCTGGCCAGAACTCCAGGGAGGGTACAAATCCAGTGTGCAGACCACAGGCTGGGGAAGAACCAAGCCCTTTTCTTTCATAGCTGGGAGGTGAGCAGCCTGGCACAAGTTCTCAAGCCCAGCTCGCCCACCGCCTGGAAACAGACTCAGGGCTTTTGAGGGGCACAGTGGGAGTGAGACAGGCCCTTCAGTTTGCATGGGAGCTGAGTGAGGCCTGTGACTGCCAACTTTCCCCCACTTCCCTGACAACCTGCATGACTCAGCACAGGCAGCCATAATCCTCCTAGATACACAACTCCATTGACCTGCGAAACTCACCCCCATCCCCCGCAGCAGCCATAGCAAGACCCACCCAAGGAGAGTCTGAGCTCAGACACTAGCCCTGCCCCCATCTGATGGGCCTTCTCTATCAACCCTGGTAGCTGAAGACAAAGGGCATATAATCTTGAGAATTCTAGGGCCCCACCCACTACCGGTTCCTCTGCATACTACCACAGCTGATGCTCTCTGGAAAACACCACCTCCCAGCAGGAGGCCAACCAGCACAAAAACAGAGCATTAAACCACCAAAGTTAAGAACCCTCATGGAGTCCATTTCACACCCCTGCCACCTCCACTGCAACAGGTACTGGCATTTATAGCTGAGACCTATAGATGGTCCACATCACAGGACTCTGTGCAGACAATCTCAGTACAAGCCCAGAGCTGGGTAGACTTGCTGGGTGGCTAGACCCAGAAGAGAGACAACAATCACCGCAGTTTCACTCACAGGAAGCCACATCCATAGGGAAAAGGGAAGAGTACTACATCAAGGGAACACCTCGTGGGACAAAAGAGTGTGAACAATTGCCTCCAGCCCTAGAACTGAAGCTGCTCTAGGATGGATGAAGCCGACCCAAATTAGAAAGAGCCAGAAAACCAACTCTGGTAATGTGACAAAACAAGGTTCTTTAATAACCCTGTCCCCCCCGAAAAAAAAAAATCACACTAGTTCACCAGCAATGGATCCAAACCAAAAAAGAAATCCCTGCTTTACCTGAAAAAGAATTCAGGAGGTTAGTTATTAAGCCAATCAGGAAGGCACCAGAAAAAGGCATGCCCAATGCAAAGAATGATACAAGAAATAAAGGGAGAAATATTCAAGGAAATAGATAGCATAAAGAAAAAACATTCAAATCTTCAGAAAACATCGGATACATTTACAGAAATACAAAATGCTCTGGAAAGTCTCAGCAACAGAATTGAACAAGTAGAAGAAAAAATTCAGAGCTTGAAGACAAGGTCTTTGAATTAATCCAATCCAGCATAGACAAAGGAAAAAGAATAAGAAAATATGAACAAAGCCTCCAAGGAGTCTGGGATTATGTTAAATGACCAAACCTAAGAATAATCAGTGTTCTGGGGAAGAAGAAAAATCTAAAAGCTTAAAAAACATACTTGGGGAAATAATCAAGGAAAACTTCCTTGGTCTTGATGGAGACCTAGACATCCAAATACAAGAATCACAAAGAATATCTGGGAAATTTATCACAAAAAGTTCATCACCTAGGCACATTGTCATCAGGTTATCTAAAGTGAAGATGAAGGAAAGAATCTTAAGAGCTGTGAGACAAAAGCACAAGGTAATCTATAAAGGAAAACCTATCAGCTTCACAGCAGATTTCTCAGCAGAAACCCTTCAAGTTAGAAGGGGTTGGGGACCTATCTTCAGCCTCCTCAAACAAAAGAATTATCAGTAAAGAATTTTGTATCTGGTGAAACTAAGCATCATTCATAGATGAAGGAAAGATACAGTCTTTTTCAGACAAACAAATGCTGAGAGAATTCACCACTATTAAGCCACCACTACAAGAACTGCTAAAAGGAGCTCTAAATCTTGAAAGAAATCCTGGAAACATATCAAAACAGAAGCTCTTTAAAACAAATCACACAGGATGTATAAAACAAAAATACAAGTTAAAAAGCAAAACAAAAACAAAACAAAACAAAACCAAAGTACACAGGAAACAAATAACATGATAAATGCAAGGGTACCTCAAACCTCAATACCCACATTAAATGTAGATGGTCTAAATACTCCACTTAAAAGATACAGAACTGCCGAATGGATAAGAACTCACCAACCAACTATCTGCTACATTCAGGAGACTCACCTAACACATAAGGACTCACATAAACTTAAAGTAAAGGGGTGGGAAAAAGGCATTTCATGCAAATCAACACCTAAAGCAAGCAAGGATAGCTATTCTTATATCAGACAAAACAAACTTTAAAGCAATAGCAGTTAAGAGACAAAGAGGGACATTTTGTAATGGTAAAAGGCCATGTCCAACCAGAAAATATCACAATCCTAAACGTATATGCACCTAACACTGGAGCTCCCAGATTTATAAAGCAATTACTAATAGGCCTAAGAAATTAGATAGACAGCAACACAATAATAGTTCTCCACTGACAGCACTAGACAGGTCAGAAACACAAAAAGTCAACAAAGAAACAATGGATTTAAACTATAACTTGGAACAAATGGACTTAACAGATATATACAGAACATTACATCCAACAACTGCAGAATACACATTCTTTCAACAACACATGGAACTTTCTCCAAGATAGACCACATGATAGGTCATGAGTCTCAATAAGTTTAAGAAAATTGAAATTATATCAAGAACTCTCTCAAACCACAGTGGAATAAAACTGGAAATCAACTCCAAAAGGAACCTTCAAAACCATGCAAATACATGGAAATTAAATAACTTGCTCCTGAATGAGCATTGCGTCAAAAATGATATCAAGATGGAAATTAAAACATTCTTCAAACTGGATGACAATAACAACACAACCTATCAAAACCTCTGGGACACAGCAAAGGCAGCACTAAGAGGAAAGTTCACAGACCTAAACACCTACATCAAAAAGACTGAAAGAGCACAAATTGACATTCTAAGGTCACACCTCAAGGAACTAGAGAAACAAGAACAAACAAGAGAGCTTGGCTATTTATTTCCTTCTTCCAGCAGAAGAATGGAAATAACCAAGATCAGAGCAGAACTAAATGAAATTGAAACAAAAAAATACAAAAGATAAACAGCTAGTTGATTGAAAAGATAAATAAAATTGATAGAACATTAGCAAGATTAACCAAGAAAAGGAGAGAAAATGCAAATAATCTCATTAAGAAATGAAACAAGAGGTATTACAACAAACACCACTGAAATACAAAAGATCATTCAAGGCTACTATGAACACCTTTATGCACATAAACTAGAACACCTAGAAGAGATGGATAAATTCCTGGAAAAATAACAACCCTCCTAGCTTAAATCAGGAAGAATTACATACCCTGAACAGACCAGTAAAAAGCAGCAAGACTAAAATGGTAAACAGTTCCAATAAAAAAATGTCCAGGACCAGGCAAATTCACAGCAGAATTCTACCAGACATTCAAAGAATTGGTACCAATCCTTTTGACACTATTCAACAGGTAGAGACAGAAGGAATCCTCCCTAATTCATTCTATGAAGCCAGCATCACCCTAATACCAAAACCAGGAAAGGACACAACCAAAAGAGAAAACTACAGACCAATATCCATGATGAACATAGATGCTAAAATCCTTAACAAAATATTAGCTAACCAAATCCAACAACATATTAAAAAGATAATCCACCATGATCAAGTGGGTTTCATACCAGGAATGCAGGGATGGTTTAAAATACGCAAAACAATAAATGTGATACACCAAATAAACAGAATTTAAAACAAAAATTACATGATCATCTCAATAGATGCAGAATAAGCATTTGACAAAATCCAGCATCCCGTTATGATTAAAACTCTCAGCAAAACTGGCATACAAGGGACATACCTCAATGTACTCAAAGCCGTCTATGACAAACCCACAGCCAACATAATACTGAATGGGGAAAAGTTGAAAGCATTCCCACTGAGAAAAGGATCAAGACAAGGATGCCCACTCTCACCACTCCCCTGCAACATAGTACTGGAAGTCCTAGCCAGAGCTAGGACAAGAGAAAGAAATAAAGGGCATCCAAATCAGTAAAGAGGAAGTCAAATGGTCACTGTTTGTGGATGATATGATTGTTTACCTTGAAAACCCTAAAGATTCCTCCATAAAGTTCCTAGAACTGATAAAAGAATTCGGCAAAATTTCCAGATACAAGATTAATGTACACAAATCAGTAGCTCTTCTATACACTAACAGCAACCAAGCAGAAAATCAAATCAAGTACTCAGCCCCTTTTACAATAGCTGCAAAAAAAAATAAAATACTTAGGAATACACTGAACAAAGGAGTCAAAAGACCTCTAGAAGGAAAACTACAAAACACTGCTGAAATAAATCACAGACAACACAAACAAATGGAAACACATCCCCATGCTCATGGATGGATAGAATCAATATTGTGAAAATGACCATACTGCCAAAAGCAACCTAAAAATTCAATGCAATCTCCATCAAAATACCAACATCATTCTTCACAGAATCAGAAAAAACAATTCTAAAATTCATATGAAACCAAAAAAGACCCCACAAAGCCAAAGCAAGACTTAGCAAAAAGAACAAATCTAGAGGGATCACACTACCTGATTTCAAACTATACTATAAGGCCATAGTCACCAAAACAGCATGGTACTGGTATAAAAATACACACATAGACCAATGAAACAGAATAGAGAACCCAGAAATAAAACCAAATATTTACAACGAACTTTGGGACTTGAGGAGAAGGGTTGGGGTGGGGAGGGCATGAGATAAAAGACTCCAAATAGGGTGCAGTATATACTGCTTGGGTGATGGATGCACCAAAATCTCACAAATCACCACTGAAGAACTTACTTATGTAACCAAATACTACCTGTATCCCAATAACTTATGAAAAGATAAAAGAAGCACATATGTGTTTGTTTTTTATGTATTTTAATTTTTCACACTTTAATAGAAAAACATCTTTAAGACTGTCCACTTCTATATTCCAGAAATTGCGTTTCCTTAATAATAATGTTTCTACATTCCACTGTTGCTCCCTGGTTTGTTCCCTCAATGTTTTTTTCATGAATATTGCAGTGGATTTCTTCTTAATTGATCTTAATGATCTTTACCACACTTCTTCATTTAAGATAATTGCTATTAAAATAGCATTTCCTAAGTGATTTTCCACAGAAGTTTGCATAAATAAGTGTGATAAACACCAAGTTAACAAAACAGCAAAAAAGTTACGTTCTCTGCAACCTTTCTCAGAGCCTTTAATAGGCCAATCTTTTCTATGAATTTCTGAGAGAGGAAACAAAATAGAAAAATGTTTGTGATTCATCACATAAACAGACCTAAAGACAAAAAACACTTGATTATCTCAATAGATGCAGAAAAATCTTTCAATAAAATTCAATACCTCTTCATGTTAAAAACTCCCAATATACTAGGTATTAAAGGAACATGCTTCCAAATAATAAGATTCATCTATGACAAACCCACAGCCAATATCATATTGAATGGCCAAAAGCTGGAAGCATTCCTTTTGAAAACTGGCACAAGACAAGGATGACCTCTCTCACTGCTCCTAGTCAACACAGTATTGGAAGTCCTGAGAAAAAAATAAAGGGCACCCAGATAAGAAGAGAGGAGGTCAAACTATCCCTATTTACAAACAACATGATCCTGTATCTAGAAAATTTAAACAACATGATCCTGTATCTAGAAAACTCCATAGTCTTGGCCCAAAAGTTCCTTCAGCTGATAAACAACTTCAGCACAATCTCAGGATACAAAATCAACATATAAAAATCACTAGCATTCTGACATACCAATAACAGTCAAGCTTAGAGCCAACTCAGGAACACAATCCTATTCACAATTGCCACAAAAAGAATAAAATATTTAGAAATACAGCTAACCAGGGAGGTGAAAGATGTCTACAATGAAAACTACAGAACAATGCTCAAAGGAATCAGAGGTGATACAAACAAACTGAAAAACATTCCATGCTTATGGACAGGAAGAATTAACATCGTTAAAATGGTCATACTGCCCAAAGCAATTTACAGATTCAATGCTATTCCTGTCAAACTAACAATGACATACTTAAAGAACTGGAAACAACTATTTTAAAATTCATACAGAAACACAAAAGAGGCTGGGTGTGGTGGCTCACGCCTGTAATCCCAACACATTGGGAGGCTGAGGTGGGCAGATCACTTGAGGTCAGGAGTTCAAGACCAGCCTGGCCAAACAGAGAAGCCCCATCTCTACTAAATATACAAAAATTAGCTGGGTATTGTGGTGCACATCTATAATCCCACCTACTCAGGAGGCTGAGGCAGGAAAATTGCTTGAACCTGGGAGGCAGGAAGTTGCAAGTGAGCTGAGATCACGCCACTGCACTCTAGCCTGGGTGACAGAGCAGGACTCCATCTGTTCTGTCAAAAAAAGCTATTAAGAAATCATAAGGAAAAGAAAATATATTTATTATTTATTAGTTGGAAGTAGATCATCACAAAGGTCTTCATCTGCATCTGCTCTGGTGATGGGCGCACCAAAATCTCACAAATCACCACCAAAGAACTTACTCATGTAACCAAATACCACCTGTACCCCAATAACTTATGGAAAAAATTTTAAAAATACTGCACCAAAAAGAACATGTTGAATGCAAATACAATCATATCTCCTTCCTGATTAAAAATCTTCAATTATTAATGATAGTTTAATAATGATAGTTCATCAATAACAGTAGCAGGGATCAGAAAACAATGGCCCATGATGGACCAAATCATACCTGCAGTTTGTCTTAGTTCAGTCTTCAGACTATGAATTGTTTTTATATGTTTTAATGTTGTAAAAAATCAAAAGAACATGACTATTTCATGACATGTAGACATTATATAAAATTTGAATTACAGTGTCCATAAAATAAAGTTGTAGTGGAATATACCCATGCTCCATTCACATGGTTCATGTCTGCTTTCATGCTACAATGACAGAGTTGAGTCATTGTGACAGACTCAAATTTGGTTTATTTGTAAACCAAAATGTCAGTTTACTAGTAATGGGAGATATTAAAGTGTATGGCCCACAAAGCCTAAAATGTTTACTACATAGAAAAAAATAAAAATAAAAATAAAAAATTTACTACCGGGCTTATTGTAGAAAAAGCGTGCCAACCCGTATGCTATAGAACAAGGTCTAACTCCCTTACCAAACAAAAGAAAGCCTTTTAAAATCTATCCCATGCCTAGCTATCCAGGCCAATCTCCCATATCTCCCACCTGTGTTTAAAAAACAACAACAAAAAACCTGTTTGAAGTTGCACTATCTCATGTGCAAATTATGTTAACCAGTTTTTAACAAATTTGCAAAACAAAAATTTTTAAGAGATATTGGATATTCAAAGAAAATTAAAGACTTTTTTTTTCTGTAATAACAACAAAAACATCTTAATTCCATTTCAAAAGAGATTTTTCATGGCTTACCAACCTCAAAAGCACTGTATTTTGGCTTTTCTCAAAGAAACCACTTCACCAGATGTTTGAGGGTTTTTGTGTACACATTTGTGCCTTCGGAGATAAATTTATTGACTGCATTTACTGGAAAACAGCCCTTTCACAAAGGGAAAGTAAATTTTATGCTGAAAAATTTATCACACATTTTTTTCTCTGAGGAATTTTAGTACTAAATTAATTCTTTATTGATTAAAGTAGCAAAGCTTTTTTGGCATAGTTTCTAAATATCCCTTACCTAAAAGATCATTCTGATAAAGCCAAAATATAAAACTTAGGCCAAACAACCACAACCACAATGCCCCAAATTGTGCATAAGTGGATGGAAACTACTCAGTATTTCTGCATGAATATGCACGGCCTGCCCGCTTGGTATGCATTGCTCCACAGAGGCATTTTAAGACTCAAAGGCTCTTAGCCCAGTGACAGCCTCTCTGTGGCATGTTTTCCAGATCTTGGGAATGAGCAGGAATATTTACAGGCTAGCCATAGCATAACATGGCAATAAAAAACAAACTTATTGGAAAAACACCAGACACACATCTGACATCTTCTAAACCTGTTTTCCTGACAGAAAACTCAAATACAGTAATTTTTAGTTAAAAATCAGACATTTAGAAACCCCGAATTTATAAACCAACATGTCATTTTACTAATAACAGGAGATAATAAAATGTCAAAATACTTCCCACATCTGAATTACACCTTCCCTAAACTAGGAAGTAGTACTCCCAGACGTTTGTTTGCGTAAAGAGACCCAGAGAAGGATGCAAAGCACAAAAGTCTGTTATTTCTTCTGAGAATTAAATATATGAAAAGACTTAGTAAACTAACTTGCCCTTAACTTAAAAACACATTGTTTGCCTTTCTCATATCATTGAGGCTTCTCATTTGCAAAATTATGTAAATGTAATTACAGAAGACAGAATTTTCAAAGAAAGTAGTGTGGCGCAGACCAGCTCCTAGAGGATGCTTAATAAGAAGTATATGTGGCTGTTTGCGGGTGGGTATGTCCATCTCTCTCCAGACTGGACATCTGTCTATGCTCAATTTGTATGGCTATGGCATTCTTTTCACATGAGAGCTGGAGTTCCACAGCTCTCATAAATGATAAAACACTTCTATGCTTGCTGTTTCATTTGTTCAACAAATATATCTGAGTGCTTTCAATAAATACTAGTCTGAGTCATTGCTAAGACAGGCAAATTGTATTCCTTATAAAATACACTTATCCAGAACCTTAAAAAAAGACCATACATAAGTAGCAATATCCATATTATACCGAGGTCAAGCAAAAAAACAACAGTAAACTTTCAGGAAATCACTCGTCACTTTTTCCACCAGCAGTCTCTGGTTCGACAGACAAGATGGAGTGCACAGTCCATCCCACCACTTGAAAGTACTTCTTCATTAGTGGTGATGGCAGAGGCAATGGAGCAGGCATAGTTAGAGGCCAGCGCAATAATGAAAAACAATGAATCATCACTAGAACTTTGCATAGAAACATATTTTGCAATTAAACCAATTCTGCTAAGCAGAAAAGAACATCAGGATTAAGCTGCTGTGCTTTAGAATACATGCAAAATAGTCTTCTGTAATAAAATCACAAAACAGATAATACATTACAAAGAAGGTTTCTGCATAACAAAAATACTATGTATTCCCATACTAACAGCTCATTTATTTAGTTAATAAATACTTATTGGTTACTATCCTGCACAAGCATTCCTCAATGGACACAACAATTACACTATAATTCCTTCTTTCAAGGAGTGATAGTCTAGAAAAATGTAGTGTGGCACAGTAGAGCTACAGTTAAAATTTGTTGCTATCAGGAAGAAATGGAAATGAGAGTATCAGAGGAAAAAAAGAATGAAAGTAAAAGGGTATAAAGAATATCCATATTGTTTCATGCAAACTTGAGAAGTCTCAAGAATTAGAACCAAAATGACAGGCAGAGAGGAAGAGAGAAAGGGAATTACTCTTTCCATTTACTATTCTCATATCGTTTTCTCGTATTTGTTAATCCTCCACAGAGAACCTGGACAAATTTTATCCATCTACATTTCCTTTGGACAGGCAATATGATTTCTAGCAGTACAGTCAAATATAATAAAATATTCACCAACAAAGACAACCATCAATTTATCATAAAGAGATTTTACTTTTATCTGTAAAGCATTACAGTAAAATGAATTCAATGAGAACGCATGGCCACCAAGAGAATAGACTGATTCACTTCAGCTTAAATCCATAAGTTGCACATTTTTGCTCTAATATTTAAAAAGAGGTTTTCTTGTTTATTCTATTTATAACAGCAAAGTACATTTTCCAAAATTCTGAATATTGTCAGAAAACAGACCCATGGAAACCTAACACTGTCACATTGCATGGGACGGTGGTCCCATAAGATTATTGCAGAGCTGAAAAATCCCTACCACTTAGTGACACTGTAGCCATCGTAATGTCATAGATGTAACACATTTTTTACCTTTGTGGCGATGCTAGTGTAAACAAGTAGACTGCGCTGCCAGTCACTACAAATATAGCACATACAATTAGGTGCAGTACAAACTACTTGATAATAATAAAAATCTATCTTATTTATATATTTACTACACTTTTATCATTATTTTGGAGTGTATTCCTTCTACCTATAAAAACAAGTTAATCAAAAAACAGCCTCAGGCAAGTTCCTCAGGAAGTATTCCAGAAGAAGGCGTTGTTATCATAGGAGATGACAGCTCCATGCATGTTATTATCCCTGACGACCTTCCAGGGGAACAAGAGATGGAGGCAGAAAACAGTAATATTGATGATCCTCACCCATACGTAAGCTCCAGCTAATGTGTATCTTTGTATCTTAGTTTTTAACAAAAAAGTTTAAAAAGTAAAAAATTTAAAAATAGAGAAAAGCTTATAAAATATAAAGAAAATATTTTTGTACAGCTGTACAATGTGTGTTTTAAGCTTATTATGACAAAAGAGTCAAAAAATAAAAAAAAGTTACAGTAAGCTAAGGTTAATTTTTTACCAAAGAAAAATACTTTTAATAAATTTAGTGTAGCCTAATTGTACAGTGTTTATAAAGTGTACAGTCATGTAGTTATGCCCTAGGCCTTCACATCAACTCCCCACTCACTCACTGACATACCCAGAGCAACTCCCAGTCCTGCAAGCTCTATTCATGGTAAGCACTCTATACCGGTGTACCATTTTTATGTCTTATATTGTATTTTTACTGTACCTTTTCTATGTTTAGCTACACAAATGACCATTTTGTTACAACTGCAGAAGATGTAGGAGATGTTGGGATCCAAGCAGCCCCAATCAGTGCCATCTCTTTCTGATGAGTTCTGAAGCAATTAAAAAATAAGAAAAGTGTATGAGGCAAGCTCAAGTCCAAAATGTCATCCTTGTCACTGATAAATACAGCAGAGAGCTACTTCAAGATTAAACATTGCATCTAGAGATACTCTATTGCACAGATACTCTTTCCACTGATGGAAAGCACCACCAAGGGTGGTGCTGTAGGGGGAGAGAGATGTTTAAAATGGCAAATGTTTAAAACTGAGCATTTGGATCTGGTGAATTTTGAAATCATCCCACTGAAGATACTTTCCTTCCAAGCTCAATAAACAAGCTAACAGATATTTTGTAATCCAAATGCTTTCCTCAGTGCCATCCTCACTGTGTCAATGGTATCTAGCTAGAGATGGAAGAATATTATCTGTGAAGTACATAGTCATAGGTATTTCATGGTCCATTAGCTTAACTCTATTCTGGCTGTTGTGGAGTGCTTAAATGGCTTTAGAAATCGCTATGGGGATACAGTATATTTTAAAGAAGTAATCAGGCATGCAAATTCTAGCATTTCATTTCAAAGTCTAAGTCAAAATTCTATAACACTATAAATGGTTTAATTGCTAAGTTGTTTTGTTGGCCATGGGGTTCAGGTAGAAGAATCTTTATAGTTCCCTGAAAGATAGACTGAATTCTAATTAAGGTAACTTGATATTAAAAATAGATACAGTCATGTCATTGATTAACAATAGGTATACCTCCTGAGGAATGTGTCATTAGGTGATTTCATTGTTGTGCAAACATCATAGAGTGTACTCATACAAGCCTAGACAGTATAACCTACTACACACCTAGGCTGTAAGGTATAGCCTATTGCTCCTAGACTATAAACCTGTACAGTATGTTACTATACTGGTTCACTGTCCAAACTACCCAAAGTCAGGTCACAGGGCCACTGTTTAAGAATTCCACTTGCCACAAATTGCCTTATTAAGAAGTATGTAAAAGAGAGAAAGTTATAAATTTTTCCTATTATAAATTTCAGATATTCTGAAATAGAAGTGAGTTATGCAAATGTTTAAAAGATACTTGATGGAATAGCAATTAATAGGAATACCTACTCTTTTTTAAAACATTTTGACAAATTGAGCCTTATATCTAATACAGTTCTAAATTCAATGGATCTTTAAGAAAAACTTAGTAAGGTGACTACTAAATTATTTAGTTGCACCAAAATAATTTTTTATTATACTTTCATGCTAATCATTGATTTCTGACTTATGTCATTATCTCACAATGTTTCCAAGGCTTTTGGAAAGCGACAAGATAATGCTTTCTTATCAATAAAAATTGGTTTCTGAATTTTTATAATGAATTGTTCTACATACATGAAGAAATTTAACCTCAATGAATTGGTAGATTCAACTCAGCACTAACTGAATTGGTAGACAACTTTCTGGGGGAAAATAAGACAACGTGGGAGTACTCAGAGGAAAAGAGGCACATTTGAAATGGGGAGATCTTGACCCTTTCCGGACAATATAGTCCTTCAATGGAGAGAGAAAAATTTGGCACCTCTTCAGATAAAAATTCTCTAGCATGCGGTCTAATACAGATGTGCTCCAAAAACGATTCACATAATACTAGAAATTTCCTATTCGTGAATGGTGGGCACTCATTGACTAACAGTGAATTGCCATTATTACTGCTCAGTGGAAACACATTTCAACAGTTTAATGATTTCTTCAGTTAATTAATTCTCCAATCATTTAACACAGTACCAGCTGCCAAAGCAGGCTCACGGTTGAGTAAAACATGAAGCTCATTCACTTTCACACAACAATGAGCTGCTAAGGCTCTCTTATATGATCATAAGTAATGTCATTCATACATCCATGCAATTATGAAAACCAGAAAACCACAGAGCAGGGTGACCCAGAAATGCCAGTTCCTCTGAGAGAAATTCAAAGCAACTTCTGATGTCACTCTATCACCCTTATTTTCTGGGGTTTTTTAACCTTTTTTTTTTCCTTATCATACTTTCATTGCCATTCTTTTTCCTCCACTTTGTTTTCTTCTCCCTCTTACCCATTCTCTATATCTGTCAAGGATTCCAGAGGCATCAACTTCTGTAAAAGGAAAAAACTAACAGTGTCAACATCTCCTTCACTATAATAGGAAAAAAATGATGGTCTAAAAGAGGGCCTGTGAAACCCTTTCAAAAAGGGAGGATATGGAAAAAGACACTCAGAGGGGCAGAAGAAGAAACTGGGTGCATGGGTGGGACCTGCTCTCCACTTCTACCAGCAGTGCTGACCGGACTGGGGGAAATCAGGAAGAATTTCCAGGTCACTGATCCATAAAGAGCCCCAGCCTGCTGCATATCAAAATAAATATGGTCTAAATATTTTCTTAGCAGTGTCTCCCTGCTTTAAACAGGCAAAATCACACACTCTGGGCCCCAAAATCCTCTGTGTGGCTCTGGCTCCCTCTGCTAAAGACAGAAGAGTAGCACAGTGTGCCTGGTGTCAGTGTCAGCTCACCAAGCAAAACTTTCACATTGTATTTAAAATTCAGGAAAACGTTCAGAATCACTGCATCTTTTACACGTTTTCAACAAACGGAGCCTTATATCATAGAACAGTTTTAGATTCAATGCATCTTTAAGAAAGCTTAGTAGAGTTACTTCTAAATTATTTAGTTACACTGATATAATTTTAATATAATTTCATGCTAACCACTGATTTGTGACTTATTATCTAACAATGTTTCAAAGACTCTTGAAACAACTAGAAGGTAAGAGATGTCTTTAACAATAGTGTGTGTGTGTATATACACATATAATCAAATTTATTTGTACTTTAAGAATTCTTACCTTTCTATGCATATCAGGAGCTGCATAAACAGTGATTGTAGTATAAAGATATAAAAAATAAATCTTTTAAAACTTTTTTGAAATCTTCACCTTATACTACACTACTTAAAAGATATACAGCATTCTTGAAGAAATGCGTATTTCACATCTTTTTTCCTGAACGTTTGTGTTTTTCAATTATATTGAAATGATTTTATAGCAGAATCTAGGACATTCCCAGACTTTGCATATATCCCTTAAGTTCCATACGGAAGCATGAAAATTGTCCCTCTTTGAAGGACATGAAGCCTCCCTCAGACCTTATATCAAAGGCAACCAGTATGAACCAAGTTTAGAGATTCCTCTCAGATGTTCTGCACTGTATTCGATTTTTGGAAATTCTGGATATGTGGACAGAAGTCCCAAAATATAATTGATATTTACTTTCTTATATCCTTCAAAAGTGGGAATTTAACTTCTGAATTAATTTGATTTAGAAACTTGAATGATGTGATAATTCTTAATGAATTATGAGTAAACTTCATAGACCTCATTTCAAAGATAATCATCAATACTAAAGAAGTTGTTAAATGCTTCCTTGTCACAAAAATTATATGGTCAATCATCTGTGTCCTGAGGTTTAACTCAATTTAGACTATTAAACATTTCATATGGTTTCTAACTATAAAGGTATCAGTCATACCAAAGGATAAATAAAATTAGCAGTTCATACAATGCCTATAGTATCATTTTTTGGCATACAAGTGTTGACAGATTAATTGAACAATCTGAATTTAGTGGAGTCCAAACATGGAATGGCTTTATTGTCTTCAATAATAAAACTTTTTAATCTCCATTTCCATCTCTTAAAAAAATCTGAGCCAGAATCTAAGATGCTTTCTGGATATTTCGAGCTACTGAAGTTCCCAATCTTGCCCAAATTTAAAACTTCAATTTCGTACCCAAGAAACACTCCTCTAACCTAACTTAGGCTCCCTGTGCTTCTCCTTCCCACTTCCCTTTTCTTGTTCTAGCTTTTCCTTTGTTGAGGCAGAAAGTAGAACTTAGAGAAAAGTGCCAAAAACATCGTTTACCTTCCTTGTGCAGTTATAGTCTTCCCTTAGCCAAAGACAATCTCTGTACGGTGTGCGTAGAGAGGCTCGTGTTGTGTGTGTGTGTGTTTTTTTTTTTAAGACACCACAGGTGAGGTCCACCTCAAGGTGGATGCCCCCTTGAGGCAGCCTCTCCGTGCTACAGGTGTACCTTCTGATGTGGTACACCTGCTCTGGCTCAGGACTTCAGTCCCAGCTTCAAATGATATCACCAATGATCAAGCACACCTGGCTCCCTTGCACTAGTAGCCCAGTGTAAAATTCCACCTCCTTGTTCCCTAAACAATGGATGATGCACAAGCTCCTCACTTACTTCTCGTCTCTCTGCCTTGTGGTTACTCTCAGTTTGCACCACAAAGTTTGCTTACATCATTGTGGAGCAGGTTGGCAAGGCTGCTATGGGAACAGATATCTAATAAAGGCTTGAGATACCAATGTCATCCTCTTCCAAGCACGCCAGTTCCTGTGAGGGATTCTCTTAGACCCCATTTCCTTGCTTTGTGAAGGGAGGACTATGAGGGGGTAAAACCATAACTCAAAGCCACAGTGAACATCCTCGAATCCCTTAACTTTTTCTTATACCCACTGGGAGTAATGATCAGACTAGCAGGTTTAATTTGACTATCTCTTTTCATTTAATTTTTTTTGTTTTTAATTTTTTATACCTTTAAAATTGATTTTTGTTTATGCTATCATACAGATAGAATACAAAGGGAAGGTGTATTGGTCCATTTTCATACTACAATGAATAAATACCCAAGACTGGGTAATTTATAAAGAAAAAGAGATTTAATGTACTCACAGTTCCACATGGCTGGGGCACATCTTACATGGCAGCAGGCAAGAGAGCATGTGCAGGGGTACTGCCCTTATAAAACCATCAGATCTCATGAGACTTAAGTACTATCATGAGAAGAGCACAGGAAAAACCTGCCCCCATGGTTCAATTACCTCCCACCAGGTCCCTCCCATGACACATGGGGATTATAGTACTACAATTCAAGAAGAGATTTGGGTGAAGGCATACCCACACCATATCAGAGGGATCCCACAGCTCAGTGATGGCTCTCTGCAGAATATGGAAGCATTCATTAGTTTTGTTTTGAAGTTTTAGCAAAAATTCCAAAACAGGAGAAGTCTCTCATTCCCCATCCTGTTACCCACTGTTAACCAAAATTTGAGGACTATAATAAATTTTTCAGGCTGTACTTATCCCACAATTACTACTTTCCTTTATAAGACCAGAGAGATTTATAAAACAATTTCATCAGTGCGTTGAAAAAGACATTTCTAGAAGCTATTGGCAGTTAGGAGTCGCTTCTGTTAAAAGCCACACTTTCATCTTTTCCATTTTGTTCAAGGCTGTGAAAGCCAACAGAAATAATTTTGTGACTGTAGAATTGGCCTCCTCTTTGAAAGGACAAACATGAAATCAAATATAGGAACTCATTTTTGAGAAGTTTGTAACTCCTTTTTTCCTTTAGTCATCTTTTTCTGCATTCACTGCGATTATCTCAAACCTTTACTCCACGTCTTAAGTTCAATTTTAAGTTTTTTCTCCTTCCTTGCAGCTTCTAAGCTGTTTATTAGATAGTAAGGGTGTTGTTTTGGTTCTGAATTTGTTTTCTTATTCCAGTCATCCCCCTTTTTATCCCACTCTTCTCTTAAATCATCTTATCTTTGAGTCCTGTTTTAACAAATTTATGTTTTCAGTAAGTTTCTCTACAGAGTAAATTTTAAAAATATATGCTTTCTGGATAATGTTTTCTTTTATACTGGGTTCACTCTCGCTTTGTATATCAGGCTTCTTCCCTCTTTTCCCCTTGGTATGTGTGCATAGGTTTTTGTGTGTTTGGTTTCAGTTGTTTCCTATAGTTATATTTTGATTTTGCTTAATGTGAGAAGCTCTATCCAGACCATGTGTTTGCCCTGATATTATGTGTGTGAGAACTGTTCTGATTTCCCTTCTACCAAATCTGGGACACTGGGTCTTGTAAGCTCTAACCACTTTTACACTGCCTAAGATCATGGGACTAGTAGAGGGGCTGTCTTGACCAAGACCAGGTGCACTTCTTGC
Organism: Pongo abelii; assembly: GCF_028885655.2. Taxonomy (NCBI): domain Eukaryota; kingdom Metazoa; phylum Chordata; class Mammalia; order Primates; family Hominidae; genus Pongo; species Pongo abelii. The sequence continues at coordinate 43,505,601 of NC_072000.2, read as the reverse complement.
TGGGAGACTCCAGGCTCTTGATTGCCCTGATATCTAGTACCCATGGGTTGCTGACTCCCCAGGCTTGGGCTTGTTATCCCTACTCAGCACAGCTATCTAAAATTGACCCTCTGAAGGGGCAATTCTTGCCCCTTCAGAGGTACTGTGATGCCATATAGGGGCTTCCACTCTCAACATTTTTTTCTTAATTTCCCCCAGAAAGAACTTTGGTGTAACTATTTGGGATGTACCTTCCCTAAAACAAAAATTCCTTCCTGGTGCCTGAATTCTGGCTCTTCTCTTCCCACAGTTGTAGAATCTTCACCTCCATTACAACTCCTTCTCCCCCAGACTCTAGGACCAGTTGTATAAGGAGAGTGGAAAAAGAAGGATTCAAAAATACTATAAGAACTTGTAATGGGCTGGGTGCATTGTATATTATTATAGGTAATTTAATTTTCATTATACTCCAAATTTTTTACATAAGAAACTAGAAAATTTAAGGAGGTTTTATAAGTTGTCACAACTCTGAGAAGCAGAATTCTATCCTAGTTCTAGCCAACCTCAAAGCTATGTTCTCTGCGCTATACCTGTGGGGTGCTGATAAATGTTTAACAGCCATTCCGGAGGTGAGAGAGAAGGGGAAGGCCTGATATGTGACATTTGTGATCCCATGGTGTAAATAATCCCACCATGATCAATTTCAAGTTCTCCATCAGTGAGCTCACAAATGTCTTTAAAATGTTATCAGCTCTCCCCAGTCATGGCAAGCTTGTTCTAACACACGAATTACACTCCATATTAATACCTAGTTCTCTAGTTTCAACCATCACACTTACTCCTTCTCTGATTCTTCTCCTTAGTTTTATTAACCATGCCAAATTTCCAAATTCTCTGGGCTCTTCTTGACCCCAGGTATGTAACTGGATATTCTTACTAATCCCTGTGCTCTACTCCCTAAGAGGCTATCCTGGCACCCACATGAACCTGGAACCTTGCTTTGCCTTTGCTAGATTTTTAGACAGGGTCTGGACACCAGTATAGAGCTCTGATTACCTATACATAGATGATAAAAACCACATGATCTACCTAAATTTCTGAGTGTCATCTGCTCAGGGTTTGCCCACTGCTATCCATGTCTATCACCACAGAGTGTATAGATCCTTCCTTCCAAGACTCAAAGGTCTGTTTCCCAGGAACATTTTCAAACATTGTGGGAAGGTCTAATTTCAGGTTCCCAATCTTCACAGTTGTCCTTTATCTGCTGCTGAGAGAAGAGAGACAGACCCTCTCATATTGTTTTATACTCAGAAAAGGAAAGAGAAGCGAAACTAAAGGCAGGTAGCCCGGCGCCTAGGAACCAGACCCGAAACCAGGACTGGGCCTGCCTGACCTAAGCCTGGTAGTTAAAATTCAACCCCTGACATAGCAACCGATGTTATCTATAGATTCCAGACACTGTATGGAAAGACATTGTGAAACTTCCTGGTCTGTTCTGTTTCACTCTGACCACCGGTGCCTGCAGCCCCTGTCATGTACCCCCTGGCTTGCTCAATCAATCACGACCCTTTCAAAAACCCTTAGCGTTGTGAGCCCTTAAAAGGGACAGAAATCGTGCATCTGACAAGCTCGGATTTTTAAGACGCTAGTCTGCCGATGCTTCCAGCTCATTAAAGCCACTCCCTTCACTATCTCGGTGTCTGAGGGGTTTTGTCTACGGCTCGTCCTGCTACACTGCAATTAACCACATTTTGCTGATGTATCCCCAGTGTATGATGTGGAACCAAGAGCATGCCCACAAAAGAGGAAAATGAGTAAGCTTCTGTGGCACATCAGTGGTGAAGTACCATCTTCCCTCCCGTTAGATGTAGAACAGTCACTGTTGCCACTGCCACCACTACCACTACTCACAGCACATCAGAACAGAAATCAACACTCCAACATCTCCCATTTAAAAGATTATCTGCTGTAACCCTGGATTTCCCTATTTCTCAATTGTTTTGTAATTTGCTGAATGTTTGGGAAATCTGTGTTCTCTATCCTGAAGCTGTGGAACATAAACTATTCACTGTATTTAGTGTCGAACAGAACTGCAATTTCTAAAGCTACTTGAAAGAGTGGGGGGAGCCCTTTCCCTAACTTTCAATATTCTGCAGAAATAATTTGAAATGAGTAAGCTGAATCCATTCATTATTATTGCATAAATCAAAGGCAAAATTATTTTTCTGAGTAAAGAAAAAAGGGGAAGTTGGATTCAAACTAAATTTAAGAGCACAAATTAAATAACATACAAAATGTTAAATTAAAATGTTAGTATATTCAAATTGTATAATTTAGAAATTAACTTGATTCAGAACTTCTAAGATTCAAAAATCACTGAACAAGGATTAGGGCTTAATCATTTACATCTTCAAAGAAAGGTCTTATTAGCACTTGATAAGGTGTTAGCTGAATTCAATGACACTTCTGAGGAATAAAAGGTAATTTGACTGTCTTATCTTTGCTTGACAATGTTTGTGTTTAACCTGACAACCCAAAAATAATCTTCCCTTTAGATCAGGTACACATCAACATATTGTAATTAACTACAGGTGATTTAACAACAAGTAATTTAACTGTTACGGCTTTGAGTCTGTAAACAGTCTCCATAGTTCTCACAATTGTTCATTTTGCATTAAGAGTTTAATGGCTATCTCTTTTTTTTTCTTTTTTTTTTTTTGAGACGGAGTCTTACCCTGTTGCTAGGTTGGAGTGCAGTGGCGCAATCTCGGCTCACTGCAACCTCCACCTCCCAGGTTCAAGTGATTCTCTTGCCTCAGCCTTCTGAGTAGCTGGGACTACAGGCATGCGCCACCACTCCCAGCTAATTTTTGTATTTTTAGTAGAGACGAGTTTTCACAATGTTGGCCAGGATGGTCTTGATCTCTTGAAGTCGTGATCTGCCCTAGCAACCATGTCCAGCATCTATCTCATTTTTAAACACATTGCAACAATTTCTGCAAAAACACATTGAAAGGCTAATTCTAATGTAGATAAGTTTGACTGTAACATCCTATTAACACATTTCTATCAATGAAATAATGAGTTAGTTAATACTATATATTAGCCTGACAGATTGTCAACATATATAATGTAAATCAAATGACTAAGAAAAAAGTTTAACATTTAAAAACTTATAATACAGCTTTAAAGAATTAATCACAAAGGATTTATCCTAAAGGTTGTTTATACAGATTCAGAATCTTGAAGCCCTGTGTTTTGTTTGTTTGTTTGTTTGTTCATTTGTTTGAGATGGAGTCTCCCTGTGTTGCCCAGGCTGGAGTGCAGTGGCACGATCTCGGCTCAACGCAACCTCCACCTCCCAAGTTCAAGTGACCCTCCTGTCTCAGCCTCCCGAGCAGCTTGGATTACAGGCAGGGTTTTGCTATGTTGGCCAGGCTGGTCTCGAACTCCAGACCTCGTGATCTGCCAGCCTTGGCCTCTCAAAGTGCTGGGATTACAGGCATGAGACTGTAAGTGTCTTTGAGATTACTAAATAAACTAAAGTGATGCAACAAACCATTCAGATAGAAGGGAAATCTCAGAGAGTTTTAAAGAAAATTTACTTCACTGATTTTTCCCATTCCTCACACCAGAATTTTGATTGTAATATTGCAATAGGGTCGACATAAGTTATTCATAAATAAATAACAATGTTTATGGGATTTCTTTACCCAAGGACTTTATGAAATTGACAAACATGCTTGCTTGCAAACAACTGAACATACTCTTTAAAAGAGTTATACATTCTTAATTCATATAACAATGATTTTAACTGAGTTGCAAACACATATGTAAACATAAATGACACTACATAATAGAGTTCTGATACCAAGTTTCAAATGCACTAAGAAATCAGTAAGAATCTCCACCAGATTCTTGGTGAGACCCAAATGGTATTCATCCTAAAGGCCCTAGAACTTCTACTCCACTGCACATTGTCGTGATACCCCATAATGGTAGCAACTATTACGCATCTCATCCCCTAATGGCATAAAATCATGGATTTTACTTGTTAATCACTACACAACCATTTTCATATGGGCTCCATGAGGTTGTCAACACACAGGCTCAGACTCCATCAGTTACCTGCTGCTGGCTCAGGAAGTCAATGACAAAGGATTGGAACTCCCCTATCTTTTATAATATTTATTACCATAAAATTTTAGTACAACAATAAAAGTGTAATTTCCCATGGAGGAGCTGGTATGAGATTTGACCTGTGACTTGGTTATTTAGAAACGAATTATTAAATTTGCTAATTATACCTAATCTCTTGCTACTGTCACTGCTGCTACTCCTCCTTTCTTCTCTCCTCTTTGCTAATTTTATTGGCATCATTTGCATTTTCCACAGCAGGTATGGAAGAGAAAATAAAAGTAATGAAATGCAAGCAAATACATTCTTCAAAATATAAGGCAAACATTTCTACTGAAGGAAAAAATTAAGAGCATTGGCTAATTGTGATTGAATTAATAATTTAAATTTTCTAAGCAATCCTTCCTGTGTAAACCCAAGTGAAAAGGATTAATAAAAATATTACATTTTTATGTGAAAAGAATCTTCAAAGTATAAGTCTGCTATATAAAAAGTAATTTAAGCAGGGACATTCAAAAGCTGTGGTCACCAAAAAAATGTAGTGCTATATTCAATGATTCTAACTCCCCTGAAAGTGTGCATCATGTTAATAACTACAATGATCTCATTTGACTATATTATAAATATGATATCTAACTTTGGAATTGTTGTACTTTCAGATTCCTATAATTTTCCAGAGAGATTACTGTTAAAAAATAAAGTTGGAGTAAGAACAACCAGTCTAGTTTTTATTTTCTCTTGAAAAAACAAAGTCTTCAGAGAACCACAAAAAATTACTAACAGAAATTGCCACTGGACACATCTCTTTCCTCTCTTTTCAATCACGGCTACTTAAAATGCAAACCCACTTACCACAGTCCTGACCTATTCTCTCCAATTTCTGAATGTCAAACACTTAGAGTAATTGTTGGCTGTCAGAGTCAGAAGTCTGTGGAAGCAGAGAAACTAGACATTTGGCATTTTAACTTTCTGGAACAAGTGATTTAATTATTTAATTAGTGTAAGAGAAAAGTATCTACACCAAGATCCAGGCACACACTGTCATCAAAAATGTCTCTGATACGGTAAAACACATATCGGAGAACTGGGAAAGGGGATTATATTTTATAAATTTGTATCTGTGCAAATTAACTCTTACATTTCAATGATAAATGGAAACCTGAAATATAAAAAATGATTTAATTACCATGAGTAAATCCACAACATTGCTGTTTGCTGAAGATGCTACTTATACATTTCTTATGAGGTTACTGAAAGTTTCTATTTTTGTTGCTCAAAACTAAAAAAAAAAAAAAAAATCTGTTTGATCTTTAGTACTTATATAATTAAGATGCATCTAATTTCTTTTCAAATGTGCATTAAATGTTTCCTTCATAATTTATCATTCAGTGCTGCATCATCTTTAATGTATAAATAATGATAAATTTGGACATTAATTGAAAAAGTGTCCATTAATGTTTTTGCTAGAGTATCATTTCATCTGATCTCACTTCAATAAAAATATATATGTCTTGAACAATACATATCAATGTGTGAAGAGGTCAGCATTTTCCCAAGTGTGTTCCTTGGAAGCCCAGATCTAAGAATCTTTCTTTAAGGAAAGTTGTATTTTGATGTATCTGCTCTTTTTAGCATACTTTTTATTTTAGTATAGTCATGCATCACTTAAATGATGAGGATACCTTCTGAGAAATCAGTCCTTAGGCAATGTTGTTGTTATGCAAATATCATAGAATGTATACCCCTAGATGGTATACACCTATTGCACCCCTAGGATATATGGTATAGACTATTGTTTCTAGGCTACAAGGCTATACAGCATGTTACTGTACTGAATAACATAGGCAACTGCCACACAATGGTAAGTATTTGCATATCTAAACATAAAAAGCTGTTGTAAAAATATAGTGTCATAATCTTATGTGACTACCGTATATGCAATCTGTCATTGATCAAAATGTCATTATGTGGCCCATAAGTTTATATCAAATGTATAGGAAAATGAACAAATCATAAGTACATTACTCAATAAATTTCACAAATTGAAACCAACACACAGATGAAGAAAGAAAACATTACTAGCATTCCAGGATCTCCTGTGAGTCCCCTTCCAGAGTAACCACTGCATTAATATCTAATACCAGAGATTAGTTTTGCCTGTTTATAAACTTTATGTAAATAAATCATCCATGCACTCTTTTTCATCTGTTATAACTCAAAATTATATTTGTGAGATTTATCCATGTTATGTATAGTTGAAGTTCATTCTCACTGATGTATGTTATTCCACTGTGTGAATTCATCACACTGTATCTATTCTACTGCTGATAAACATTTGGGTTGTCTTCATTTCAGGGAGACTCCATTATTCCTCAAAAATAATGCTTCCATGAACATGCTAGTACATGCCTTTTGGTGAACACATATATGCATTTTTGCTGTGTATATAATCTAAGCATCCTATGATTCATGTTGTCATAAGAGAAGCATATATCCAGTTTTAGTAATTATTGCCAACCAGCTTTCCCAAGTGGTTATACTCATTTACACTGTCACCAACAGTTGATAAGAGTTGCCATTGGTACACATCCTTTACAACACTTGGAATTTTCTTTTATTTTAGGTCATTAGTTTATAATCACACTGTAGTTTTAATTTTCATTTGTCTTATCACTAACGAATTTTTGAGTACTTTTTATATCTTTTTTTTTTTTTGAGATGGAGTCTCACTCACTCTATTACCCAGGCCAGAGTGCAGTGGTGCAATCTTGGCTCAACACAACCTCAGCCTCCAGGGTTCAAGCGATTCTCCTGCCTCAGTCTCCCGAGTAGCTGGGATTACAGGCACGCTCTACCACGCCCAGCTAATTTCTGTGTTTTAGTAGAGATGGGGTTTCACCATGTTAGCCAGGCTGGTCTCAAACTCCTGGCCTCAAGTGATCCTCCCGCCTTGGCCTCCCAAAGTGCTGAGATGACAGGCGTGCACCACCGTACTTGGCCAACTTTTATATATCTTTTGGCTATTTGAATATCCTCTTTCATGACATGACTGTTCAAATCTTTCGTCTATTTTTTCTATTGGATTGTGTCTCTTTAATACTGACTTGTAGCAGTTTTGTTGTATATTTTAAGAATAAGTATTTTTTCATATATAGTACAAATATTTTTTCCTAATCTGTGGCTTGGCTCTTTATTTTCTTAATGCTGTCTTTTGATGAAGAGAAATTCTTAATTTAAATGAGGGCCAATTTACCATTCTTTTTACTTTCTGTGTTAATATAAGTTTGTTCTCCATGTCATAAAGATATTCTAATATATTTTCTTCTAAAGCTATATTGTTTTACCTGTTATATTTAGATTACGGTAAGGATTGTTTTTTTTTTTTCTCCAATGGTATCCAATTGATCCCACTACCTTTTATCAAAAAGAGCATACATTATCCACTGCAGTTCAGTGTCCTCTTGGTCATAAATTACAATAAGGGTCTGTTACTGGACTCTCTATTCTATTCCATTGGCCTATTTTTATGCCAAGAAGATACTGCCATAATTACTAGTTCTATAAGGTCCTAAAAGGAGTGATGAGTATGTTTCTGTGTTGAGAGAGAGAGAGACATCATTAGGATAAATAGAAAACAAAGTTAAACAATTTTTTGTTGTTTTTGGTTTTCATTTACTATCTGAATTATCAGAAATCTTATTTTACATGTTAAAATGTATTATAATTATCTAAGAGATAGATATATCCTATTTCCCAAAATTAAATTTAACTATGGAACATTTTTTTCCAGGGAGTGTCTTATAGGACTAGTGTTCTAAGTAATGCACTTTGGGAAATAAATACATGTATGTTTTTAGGTAGTAAGAGCTGAGCCTCAGGCTAGGTCCAAGTTATTGATAGCTCTCAGCATGAGACGGCGTTTCTAATTTTCTTCATAACCTGTATAAGGTCAATTACATTAAGCTCTCAACATCCAGGTGCTTAAAGGAAGACATATCTATTTGTTGGAATGCAATTGCAAAATTTAAAATCCTCTTTTATATCTTTCTTAGCACTCCTAGATCTTAAACATTTTTGGTGCCTCATCCTTGATTCAGAATGAGAAGATCTGACAGAATTAGTTCTTTAAAGACAAGTTTTAGCCACTTGACCTTCTTAGATGTCCATAGTTATTCACTCAGTTCAGGTAAAGTAAAAGCACAGAAAAACCCATTACAGTCACCTGGATTCTCACAAGTTGTAAGCTTTGAAGCTCTACTTCTTATTATTAAAGATGGCAAAGAGTTCCAGAGATGAAGAGTTCATACTAACAAGTCATGTGACCTTCTACTTAAAGTTTGTCTTATTTAAATCATAGTCAAGGCTTTGAGAGCTTTCATCACCTAATGTAAGTCCTGTCTTCTCCCCACCCCCCATCATGATTATGTCTGATTAGCAAGGGAGTCTTGGACACATTTTATGTCATAGGATATTCAAAGCCATAAAGATGCCATAAATAGAGTTTTAAAATTTCCCAATATTTGCTCACATTCAAAACATCTTATGATTTCAATTTATGAAAAGAAACCAGTGTTATTGTATCTATATTTAACATTACAGCAACTCACTAGAATAAGTGTAAGTATTTTAGTTTAAGAAAGAAAAAATATTTTTAGCATTTTAGTAGTGTCTTTCAATCAGCCACATATCCTAAATAAACCACATAAAATGTGCTGGTTAAAGTGAGATTTGTGGCAATTACAAATATACCTGTAAATATATTAATAAGGCCCTTCCACAACACCCACATCCAGCCCTGTTAAACAGCATTTTACTGCTCCTCCTGGTGGTTGCAGTCTTTTAAAGATTAATCTTATGCTAGTGAGAGATTCAGTGAGGCATGGTAGATAGGGCCCAAGCCAATAAATCTGAATTCAAACATGTGTCCCACTATTTGTGGTCTGTGTATCACTAGGCAAATTACTTAGACTTTTAGAACTTCATTTTCCTGATTTAAAAATTAATGCAGTAATACCCCTTAGGTTTTGCCACGAGGATTATGTAAGGCATTTATGTAAAGCACTTGACAGATTACTTGTCATATAGGAAATGCTCAGTGATGTGGTTTGGCTCTGTGTCCCCACCCGAATCTCATGTTGAACTGTGATCCCCATTGTTGGAGGTGGGGCTTGCTGGGGGGTGATTGGATCATGGGGGTGGTTTCTAATGGTTTAGCACCATCTCCCTATCGCTGTCTCATGATAGAGTTCTCAAGAGATCTGGCTGTTTGAAAGTGGGTAGCACTTCTCCCTTTGTTCTCTCTCTCTCCTTCTCCAGCTGTGTGAAGACTGTGCCTGCTTCCCCTTCACCTTCTGCTATGATTGTAAGTTTCCTGAGTTCTCCTCAGCCCTGCCTCCTGTACAGCCTGTGGAACTGCGAGTAAACTAAGTCTCTTTTCTTCATAAATTACCCAATCTCAGGTAGTTCTTTATAACAATGTAAGAATGGACTAATACACTCAGTAAATATTCATTCCCCTTTTTTAACCCTTCCACCAATACCAGATGCTTGAGGATGTTATCAAAGAGTCATACATCTCGATGGTTATGTCAAGTTGACCACCTTCAGGCTGGAAATTCTGTGCACCTCTTGACTTCTCAATACTTCGCAATAACCTGGATCTCTAAGACTGCAAATGTGGCATATAGGATCAACAGAGGATGAACCTGGAATGACTTCCAGAAGAACAACATTCATGTATCCAAGTGATAAAAGCAAAATACAAAATTGAAATTTCAGTGCCACCATCCTACTGCTACCAGTATTTATCCAAGTGAGATACCACACGTGGCATCACATGTTCTATTCTAACAGCAAAGCAGGAACTTCAAGCTTTCCTTCGACTATTCAAGGTTTTAATATTTTCTTCAGCCTAAGGCAGGTATAGCTGAATTACTTCATGCTAAAAAATAGAATTATAAAGTACTTCCAAAATGGAATGCAGTCGCGGGTACCAGTTCTTAGGGTACAACATTATGAATACAAATCAGAATCTTAACAGAAATATTTCAAGTTTAATATTGGAACTGTTCTTAGCTGTAAAAGTCCAGAATGTAAAGGGATGAACATTGTTCAAGAATAATGTCACCTGGGGTCAAAATCCAGCAGAAATTGACAATGGAGCCCCTTATGTTACTGCAAGAGTCACAACATCACACAGCTGACTCTGTTGCTAAGTACTTGAAATTTATGCTGGTCATTAGCCTCACTGGGGTTCTCTTTCTTATGATATCTTATATCATTCTTAATTATGACATTATCTATTCTATGCTGGAGTGTTTTGCTCAAAGATTATTCTTACATGTTAGTCTAATGCCCTGAGAGCAACACTAAATGTAAAAGCGCTGAACTACATTCCCCTGAAAATCCCAGATTGTGTCGTTTCCTGTACTAGGAAACATTGATATTAGGAAAGAAAGGGGTTGGGGGAGAAATCTTCTAACCCAAATCTTCAGGCTAATGATATAGAAAAATCAACCTTATGTATTTCTCAGAAGTGTGCTTTTAAACTAGAGATGGAGAGAAGGAAAATACCAAATGTTGGGTTCCCCCATTTAAGACCAACTGAAATATGTCCATGGGGGTGAGATCAAAGACTTTTGAAAAAGGACTATAGCAGCAGAGGGCTGCCATCAACTTCTCACAGGCTTTCTGCTTTCTAGTTTCCTACACTCTGCTGTACCTTCCTCTTGGATGTAGTGACTCCTTCGTGGGATCTCAGTTTGTTTCCCATCCAGTATTCATAGTACCGTACTCCAATTTGCGGAGCAACCTCATTGCTACCAATCGTTACTATTACCTCTGCTATTTTCTCTCTTACGTGCCCTGTTTCCTATTTTTCAATTAACAATTCAGTGCTGACAAACTGGCAGGTTTTTCCTCCCAACAATACCAGAAGGGAAATTGCGTAAAAAATTCAAGCTATTCACAAATCACCGTCACAAAGAGTGGACTGCCATTAAAGACAGTGTCTTTAATGAGTAAATCCCAGCATTCAAATATCTTAGTCTTATTGCATGTATAATAAATCTAAGAATTATTTATAAGAGATTTACAGCATTTGCTATAAACTACATCTGGAGGATAAATGATTTTGACTATAAAGAAAAGTATGATGGCTTCTTACTCTATTCCATTTTCCCAAATAAAATGAATAGGAAAGTTGGATTTAAAACCATATTGATTAACAATAGGTAATGCCCAGAAATAATGCAGATTTCTATTGATGAAAGACTAGTTAAAAAGCCATCCTAAATTCATACAATGGAACACTGTAGTCTTAAAAAGAAATGAGGAAATTCTTTATGTACTTCTGTGGAATGATTGCCAGAATATATAATTAAGAGAAAAAAAGCAAAATACAAAAGAGTGCATGGCATGTTACCTTTTCTATAATAATGCGGGGGAGGGCAGAATACAAATATTAATATTTACTTTTTAATATTTAAAAATGAAAAGATAATCCCAAAACTCAGAAAGCATAGACACCTCTCGGGGAAGGGAAAAACAGAAATTAAGGCGTGACTTCTCTAAGTGTATCTTGTTCATAGTTTTGACTTTTGAACTATGCAATGTTTCACATAATTAAAAACAGAATCAAATTTAAAGGATTAAGTTTCCAGTTGAGATTTCAAAAAATATGTATATATGTTTCAACCTTTTTCTTCTACTGAATGCAGCTATAAAATCAAGACAGAATGCATGAGCAACTTTTTTAAGACTTTGTAAATAACAGCAGGTGTTACCAGAATTCTAAGTCCCATCGAATCCTGGAAGGTGAGTTTTAACGTTTTTTTCCTGTGGTATCCCCCTACTTGAACTCACCAAAGCCAGAAACCTGGAAGTGAGCACTGTGATACAGACAGAAAGCCAGGAGAAGCCCGCTAGCCTTAGTCTGAGGGTCCTAAAAAGGTACTCCTGATGCTCCAAAGAAATGCAGAAATCCCCTAGAGTCCCCACTCCCCTGACCGTCAGCCCACACTGCTCCTCCTCTAGTACCCCAGTCTTCAGGCAATTCTTTTTTTTTTTTTTTTTTTTTTTTTTGAGACGGCTCTCGCTCTGTCGCCCAGGCTGGAGTGCAGTGGCGTGATCTTGGCTCACTGCAAGCTCTGCCTCCCGGGTTCACGCCATTCTCCTGCCTCAGCCTCCCGAGTAGCTGGGACTACAGGTGCCCGCCACCACACCCAGCTAACTTTTTGTAATTTTAGTAGAGACGGGGTTTCACCGTGTTAGCCAAGATGGTCTCGATCTCCTGACCTCGTGATCCACCAGCCTAGGCCTCTCAAAGTGCTGGGATTACAGGCGTAAGCCACCACGCCTGGCTCTTTGGGCAATTCTATGGAGCAGCAGCTCCCAGAACCCACAGGAGCCAGAACTCAGGGAGGTGACTCCTCCTCTCATAGGTGAAACTACAGTTCTTAAAGTGTTAGTCAAGTCCGATTGCACTCTTTTTCCTCTGTCTTCCCTCTGCTTGGGCCAAGACAGACTAAATTGCAGAAGTGAGTGACAGAACACAATAAGTAAGGTCATTAAAGAGCCACGAGTTTTTGGCCAAAGGACAAAAAAGAGAGTTCCAGAAACCAGGAAAGTACTTGGGGGAGACTAGAGAAAGTGAAGAGATTAAAAAAAACCCATAAAATTATTTTTATGAATGCCAGGACTTACCCTCGAGCCACACACGCATAGATCTCACCTGAATTAGCATACAAAAGATGCTGGGAACTGCACTCACAGATAGACCATGCCCAGGTTACAGATTGACCACTGGATGACACACTCCCAAGGCAGATCCAAAGAGCACTATAAAGGCTTTGAAAACTGAACTGACATCGAAATAGCTCACAAAAGTCAGATTGGAACTTGCAGCCTGACTTTAGTGGGTCGATGACTGCTAAAAAGAAAAATGACATTCTTCATAGAATTTAAACAAGACACAGAGCCTCAAAATGTAATAATTCAAAGTATTTAGGATACAATCAAACATTACTTAGCATATGAAGACCCACACAATTTCTAGTCACATGGAAAAATATAATATTCACCAATATCCATGTTATTAACATGGATATTGGTAGTCAAAATCATAATAGATATATTAAAAGATACTAAAATAAGTAAATAAATTTGAGTCTAAAATATTAGTATAAACTCATAATTTATTTTTATCTTTACAAAATATATCTATTTCCTAGCTCTGTCCACTAAAAAGGCCTAAAAGCAATGACAACCCAAAGGCAATGAAGACCCTCAGTGCCCAGATGTGGTCTCCTAATGCCATTACCCACTAAAAGAAATCAGGGAACTTGGAGAAATAGCTGATTTCAGGTCTGGAGCAAGAAATGTACAAAATAAGCCTATAATATCTTGCTTATGACTGAAAGTAAGAAAACCATGAAAAACTTCCGGGTTCATGTTAAAAGAACATAGGTGCCAACTTGGAGTGGTTCCCACTAGCCAAAGATGGAACAATTTGAGCAGCTAAAAAAAAAAAAGGAAAAGAAAAAGAAAAAGAACTCCAATAGATTGAAGCACAAAATTTCATTCATAGGTATGTAATATTTAATTATTTACAAGATAAATATATATTGCATTCATATATTTATATGTAATCATGAGTTCATGATATGCACAATAAATACAGTTAATATAATATAAAATAAAAAATAAAAATGAATTGGTTATCTTAGATGTTGCTAAGGCATCAACTCATTATACCGATAATTAATCAACAAATGGAAAAAATCTGGCATTATTCCTGACTTCCCACATGAATCATACAGATAATTACTGAAAGAGCTTCTTTATGGAAGACTCACAACTAATAAATGCAAGAGAAATGGCAGTGTTAGAATTCAATCCCTAATGAGATAACGGATTTAAGAAAAAATAATCAATGGCTGCTAAAACCATCAGGTGAGAAACATTTGGGGAATTATAACAGAGGGATTAGGCTGATACCATCTGACCCTACTCATCAAACTTAGCATCAAAGAGAGAAAATAAGATATATGTGCCTTCTTATGTTGCACAGTGAGAAGTATACAGCACCATTCATGAAGTATATTTTTAAACAAGGAGGTAAAAATAAACAATTTAATCAAGCATCTCTATTTAACTTCATTTACAGAAAATTCAGGGAATATAGGAAGAGAAACATGTTAAATGATACCAGGAGGAATAATCAGCCAAAGCAAGAACTTGGGAAATTCTACAGAACAAATGAGCCAGTATTTTCAATGAAGAAATGAAAGGAAAAGAAGAGGGGGAACAATTATAGATTAAAAAGAAAATAAAAAGGAGAGAAAATTTAAGAGATACAGCAAACAAATGCAGTGTGTGGGTCTTGCTAACATCCTGATTTCAGCAAAGTATAAAAAGATATTTTTGAGATAATGAAGGAAAATAGAACATAGACTGGCTGTTAGATGATATTGAGGAATAAATGTTAAATATGTTGGGTATGTTAACATTATTGTAATTATGCTTTTTTAAAAAATGTGTTAGAGAAACATAGTTTTTATGTGTGAGATTATCTGAGGTCTGGAATTTGCTATAAAATCCTCCAGATGTATTCTGGCATTACTTATGCATTGAAATCCATTAAAAAGTAAGTAAAATTTGAAACTCCATATTGATTTTGTAGCAACACTCAAAAAGAAGAGCTGTTTGGGCGAGGCGTGGTGACTCACACCTGTAATCTTAGCACTTTGGGAGACCTGGGTGGATCACCTGAGGTCAGGAGGTCGAGACCACCCTGATCAACATAGTGAAACCCCGCCTCTACTAAAAATACAAAATTAGCCAGGCCTGGTAGCAGGCACCTGTAATCCCAGCTACCACAGAGGCTGAGGCAGGAGAATCACTTGATCCGGGGAGGCGGACGTGCAGTGAGCCGGAGGTTGCAGTGGGTCAAGTTTGCATCATTTTACTCCAGCCTGGGCAACAAGAATGAAGCTCCGTCTTAAAAAAAAAAAAAAAAAAAAAAAAAAGAGAGAGAGAGCTGTTTGAAGTAAATAAGTACCTCATGGTATTCCATTTCACATCAAATTTCAACTGGCTGCAGCTGGTTCTGTACATGTTGAGCATAATACATGGCCTATGAGACATATTAGATCTGAACTGCTAAGTTCAGATAGTTTTTGTTACAAAAACTATCTGAAATATCACCACTGCACCCCATCTTTTCCTTTTAGGCTGAAAAAGATGGTGTAGACCACTAGGGATACTCTTGTTTAAATTTATTACAGCAAAGTCTCTGGTTGATTTTCCCATTATAGACCTTATCACCTTGTGGTCAACAGAGTTCGGCATGCTGAATTGCCAAGACTTTGTTGAATTTTCCTCACACAAGGTTCAGATAGCATATGGATCAGTGTGCCACTAACAGATAATTCAGTCTTCCCTCTCAACCAATTTGACCACCATTGAGCCATCAAGTCCTTTCTCATAGCACCACAGCCTACATGTTTCAGGCCAAGATCTCCAGATAGCCACAGAATGAAGAAAGCAATCCCCACCCTGTGGTGACTGCAACGCCAGGTCTATTTCCCTAGCATTTCTGAGCTGCTAGAAAAAGAATGCATAGTATTGGCTAAATAAGTACTGAGTTTCTACATTATTGGAGTTTGAAAGTAATTGTAATTTCTGTATTTGTCACAGAGATGTTAGAGAGATTACTGTTGCCATTTCTGAAGAGCCATCTGTAAGAGGCTTGATCATTTCTTGCCTAGTTTTGTTCTTCTGCCCAGCACAACTGTTTGCTTTCCATGCACATCTCTTATGAGTTGGCAGGTGAGTGATCAAAAGAATCAAATAGTCCTTATATATCTGAAGAGGCTGTCTCTTAAGTTAGTAAAGTAATTCTCAGGTTGTCACACACCTTTGCTGTGATAGTTTTATATATAATGCTTTTGTTTAAATTCCACATAATAAGGCCCAAATAATAATGTAATTGAAAGGTTTGTTTTATTCCCAGAATTATTTACCAAAACATTAAGAGCCTGAACCTGTTCATGGTGAAGAAATTTACAATATTAACTTCCTCCACTTGAAAAAAATTACTGTTTAATTACTGATCCCCTACACCGCATTGATTAAATTTAAAGCCACAGTTTCAGGAACTGAAAATCAATTGGATGTTGACTGGGTATTCTAATATAAATCATATTTCAAAACATATCTGCCCTTAGTGATTTCAGGACAAAATTTATAGAGAATATTTTTGGTACATAGTGATATCATGAAGAAAAATTCAAACAATTTCTCTTTCTTAACAGTTTTATTAATAAAATGTTGATTGTTGTAAGGTTCACAGTTTTGACAAGGCTTATATTTCCTTAAAAAAATCAATTCTTTATGACTACTTATTGGCATGTTTACTTAGATGTGTTATATTCACTCGTAAACCAACCGTACCGTCCCACCAAATAGTTCTGTAAATGTAAAACTACTTGGTCAGGCAAGCTTGTGTGGTTATTTTTATGTGAAAACAATTATGGAAGCAATGATTAGAAACTAATCTATAAGAATTCTTTCCAACTCCATGATTCTATGCCTTACTTATGCCTTTACAGGTAGTTATGGCTATCTAGTCAAGAAAGAAACTAAAGTCAACCATTTTCTTTTCTTTATGTACCCCATCTTTCTTTCTCCTCAGTTTTCAATATCTTAACTGAATATGAATCCAGTTAAAAACTTAAGTTGGTTTTCCTGGAATTCTAATCTTAAAGATGTAAATTCCTTTCCAAGAGCTGAAATCATAGATAAAAACAGGTTTTACTGCAGGATAACCAGGATGGACCTATCTTTTTTTCTCTCCCTTTTCCATGCCATTCTTCACTTTCCTCCAACTTAAAAACTAGATCTTTGTCTTACTCGATTTGTAATCATGAATAAAAAACAACAGCAATGCCTATAACTGCAAAATCAAAACAGACATTGCTTCTAGGTACATACTACCAAGAAGTGAAATAGAATTATTCCTCAAATATAAACTTCCATGTCACTCTGCATCTTTTATAATTTTCTCTTATGTTGTTTTTCTGCCTTTATCTCTTCCCATATTTGTTTTTCCTGCCTCTTTTCTCTCTGCATTTTATCTCCTTTTTCCATTCCTGCTTCCTCCTTTAACTAGTCATTTCTAATAGAGAACTCATTATTTCTCCTCCCTAAATGTTCTCCTATCCTGTATTTCCTGTTTGAAGTACATCATAGAGATATCCAGATCAGAAATCCAGGTGTCTTCAGAGACTTCTACTGCTCTCTAACACAATGCTTAGATCCAGTCACTGAGCCATATTTATTCTGCATCCTAAATAATATACAAATCTGAAATACCCTCTCCATTGCCACTGTGCATTGTTTAGACAATTGCAATACTCTTTTCATTCATCCTTCTGTCTCCTTTTCATTGGGTAACCAGTGCAACCTAATCCATACTCATCCTCTCCAACCAGAGTCATCTCTTTAAAATGTGTATAAGTACAATTCTCTTCCATATTTAAAATCTTCCAGTGATTTTAAATCATCCATGTTCTTTAACAGTGAATATTATATTTATACTTGATCTGTGTCTACCCTTCAATCTACATTCCACACCACTAGCTTCAACCCCTCCTCTCCACTCTCCCCAACTGTAAGCAAACCTCTACACTCCAGGACTCTGAAGTCATAGTTTCCTCTTTTGTATCTCCATCTCTTTGCATATGCATATCCCCCCTGTGTTATAATGTTATCATTATACTTTAGTAAACTAATAATACATAAGTCATCACAATGTATTATAATTATGCATTACTATGTGTCTATTAGACCGAAATTCTTGAAGAACCATAACTTAGATATCTTTATGTAACTGGCAACACTGTGTCTATCCTGTTGTAGACACCTGATAGACACTTGTTGAATGCCTTCAAGATAGAGTTGTTCTAAACACTTTGTCACTTGTTAAGTTCAGTGGAACTCTAAATTTGAGTCTAGGCTGTGCCCACTGTGGGAATTCAGACTTTAGCTGGCAAGACAGGTTGAGAGAAGCCTATTCACAAGAAAGAGGTCAGGAGTCTCCTGGGAAACAACTCAAGTTATGCCACTGCTAAGTCTGATATATATCTGGAAATGTCTCATAAACTCGAGGATAGACTGACAAGTATCTATTTGAAAGGGAAGTCTTTAGACACATCCTAGAATCAGATGGACACTAAGCAAAAACTTAAGCAAGTTCACTGAAAACACTGTAAATCACAGAAGCACAGCCACACTTTTCAGGACCCTGTAAGAGAGCTAAGACAAATGGGAGACACTATTCCTCCCAACTTCTCCTCTGACATGAGGGTCACCATCGGTCTTCTCAAGGCAGAGGAACCATTGTACCACCAAGCAGCACTCTAGTCTGTGCTACAGGACACTGTCGCCTGCCAACCCCATGACACCTACCACAGTTCCTACCAAGCAGTAGTAACACCTGGCAGAGGCATGAACCTGACAGAATAGTGGGGACTCTGGCTGAAAACGCAGAGTTTCAGCAGGGCCCTGGATATGTCAACTTATTGCACCATTTATAAGAAATGTCCTAGGAATTCCTACATGTGCCTGAAGGAAAGGTATTTATCATTCAAACAGAGACAGAACTGAGAGTGTAGATGTTATAAATAACCAAATTTGTTATAAATTTGTTTTTATAACAAATTTATAACAAATTTTTATAACAAATTGTTTTATAAATTTGTTTTATAAACAAATTTATAACCAAATTTGTTATAAATAACCAAATTAAAATAATTTTAAACTTTTCTTTATGGACAAATAAGTTGATTTTGTCATAGAGTTGTTCTTATAAAACAGATCAATTAAAAAATATTTCCAAAAAGAAAAGTTTTCTTAAAAAATATACATTCATCAAGGTATACTGAAGTAAAGAAAAAGTACTACTTTATTTTTATTAACTGAACATGAAAAAATAATGTAAGCAGATCAGCCTTTGAATATAGTCACAATCTTTTAATCAGCTTTTCAACTATATCTGTTTCTAATACCATGTCAATGGTATTTTATAGAAGAATGTATATATTTAAAAAGAGTGTTATATATAAAATTATTTGCAATCATCTTAAAATTGCATTTTGTGATTAGTAAATTTGAAATTGTTGAGGCCTAAAATTTTTTCTGTATATTTTACTCTTTATTTTTATTTTTATTTATTGATATACAATAGATGTACAGAAACCTAAAATTGACTCTTTTCTATAGACAATATTTTAACTGAGCAGAAATATACTCTAAATAGACACTGAGGTACCTAGAAAACCCAGAGAAAAAAATATTCCAGATACGGAATATTCTCAATTCCAATTTTGTTGTTTCAGTGTTTAAATATCTTACCCCAACTATTGCTACTGTCTTTTTGTCTCCATTGAAAATTTTCTTTTGTCTCCATTGAGAATTTTCTTCTAAAATGTTTGTTGAGAAAAGCTTTTCTCTATTTATGAGTCTTACAAAATTTCACTAGTTATGCATGCTGCAAAATCATAGCCTTTCTCCCTTTTATCTCATTCCCATAATTTTTTCCCATAAATATTATTTTTACATAAAATATTTTTCCCATAAAATATTATTCCCATAAATATCCCATTTAAATAGTTTAGGCCAACTATTGCTACTGTCTTTTTGTCTCCATTGATAATTTTCTTTTGTCGCCACTGAGAATTTTTTTCTAAAATATTTGTTAAGAAAAGCTTTTCTCTATTTAGAAGTCTTACTAAATCTTATTAGTTATGCATGCTGCAAAATCATAGGCTTTCTCCCTTTTATCTCATTCCCATAAAGAATATAAATTTATCTAATTAAACATTATAGCTCCATCAAAATGTTCTTCCCAGAAGTCAAGACACAATTATAAAATTTCAGAATTAAATTATATACCTTATTTAAGCACTTGTTTAGTTTGGATTAGTTTTTTCCTTGCTTATGTAGGATAAATTTAATCTTCCTGTTGGGAAAAAAAAAAAAACTCTACAGGCCAGGAGAGAACTGGTTAATATATCAAGTGCCAAATATTTTTCTGACCACCATCTCAAAGGCAAAATAGCCATCCTGTCCACATAACATGGTGTTATCACTCTTCACACTGTCCTTGAAAGAGAGGTATTACATTGAGTCTGGAAAGGGCTGGGAAAAGAGAATTATCATTAGTCATGCTTTCAGATATAAATGTGTATTAAAGTGAGAACTCTGTTATTGCATGTGAGTCTCACACATTACCAGAAAAGAACAAGGCAGAAAATGGCATACCAAGAGGGTGTCTACCAAATCCACACAGGTGTATTCTAATGCAAAGATAAATAATAATAAATTGTTAAAAAAAAAACCAGAAATCTGGGACAAATGCAAAACAAGACAAGACACTGGTATAACAAGCATAAATTTTGGCTACATTTTTCATCAATCATGATAGTCATCCTACTCAGAGAAAAATTTTCAGAAAGCTTGATGCCCTAAATTAGCAAGTGAGAGTGGTAAAAATAGAGCCAGAAATTTTTGAAATATTGTTTTCTAATCTTATCTGTGACTGGCAAGGTTAGGGACAGCTTGAATTGAACAGTATATTAATGAAATATTTTCTAGTTATGCCTGAAAAATAACCACTAAATTAAGTTAAAGTGTATTCTTAAAAAATTTTCCCTAAAGATAACAGCTCTCCAAAGAAGCAAATTTTCTAATCCAACATTTGCAGAATAGTTATATAATGCTTGGGGTGCTGTTGAAAATTTCCTAATACTGTGGTAATCAGGATCTGCACAAATCCTCCTCTCTCTGAGTATGGATATAAACTGAATCATTTTCCACCCACCCAGAAGAAAAAATATAAATCTAGTACAGAGAGATGCAACTATTGCCCCAGAATCAGCCAACAGCTTTTGGGGCGGGTGCTCTTGTCCTAACCCTCTTGCTTCTCTTGGCTTTGGTAATTCTATTGAACTTGGAGTATGCAAACAAGGACCTTGATGCATAGAGTTCCCATGAACTCCCACCCACCTGCCAATAGGCAGTTATTTCCCTAAAAATAGTCATGTTCTTCCCAACATATTCAACAACTTACTCATCTTGAAAGGTTTCCTTGCAAGATGAGAGGGTCTGTAGCTGCTCTTCCTTCATCAAACTCCCCTTCAGCCTCTTCTGGAGAACCTGGACCACAGGCAGCCATATGCTCAATGGGCATCTGTATTATCTCCACAACTAGGCTATAAACTCTTATAGATAGTTCCAACGTCTTCTACTTTGTCCTCTCTTCTGTCACCCAATACTTTCCCCTTAAACAAAGCGAGTACTCAATAAATTCTCTTGAGTGCAGTTAATCATTTGAAGAATCTTGCTAAGGAATTGAAGCTTAATCTCACTTTAAAAGAAGAAATGAAAATAATTTGGTGGTATATTTTTTATCTAAAGTTAAAGGGATATAATACCATAAAGTAACAATAAAGTCAAACTACAGGAAAGAAGAAAGGAAGAAAAGACCACCAAACAACCAGAAAACAAATAACAAAATGGCAATAGTAAGTCCTTACTTATAAATAATCATGTTGAATGTAAATGGACTAACCTCTCCAATCAAAAGATGTAGAGTGGCTGAATGGATTACAAAACAAGACCCAACAATATATTGCCTATAAGAAACACACATCACCTATAAAGACACACATATACTGAAAATAAAGGGATGGAAAAAAATATTCCATGCCAAAGGAAACCAAAAAAGAGAGGAGTAACTATACTTATATAAGACAAAATAGATTTCAAGACAAAAACTATAAAAAAAGACAAAGAATGTTATAACACAATGATAAAGGGGTCAATTCAGCAAGAGGATATAACAAGGAATTAATAACTATAATATATAATAAGTTCAAAAAACTTAATAGGGAAAAATCTAATAACACCATTTTTAAATGGGCAAAAGATATGATAGATATTTCTCAAAAGAAGACATACAAAAAGCAAACAAGTATACGAAAAGATGCTCAAAATAATTGATCATCAGAGATATGCAAATCAAAACCATGATGAGATATCATCTTACCCCAGTTAAAATGGCTTTTATCCAAAAGACAGGTAATAACAAGTGCTGGTGAGAATGTGGAGTAAAGGGAAACCTCATACATTGTTGGTGGGAATATAAATTAGTAAGCCACTATGGAGAGAAGTATGAAGGTTCTTTAAAAAACTAAAACTAAAGCTATCATATGATCCAGCAATCCCAGTGCTGGGTATATACCCATAAGAAAGGAAATCAGTATACCAACTAGTTATCTATACTCCCATGCTTATTGCAGCACTTCACAATAGCCAAGATTTGGAAGCAACCTAAGTGTCCATCAACAGATGAGTGGATAAAGAAAATGTGGTACATTGTATTAGTCCATTCTAATGCTGCTGATAAAGATATACTTGAGACTGGATAATTTATAAAGAAAAAGGTTTAATGGACTCATAGTTCCACGTGGCTGGGGAGGCCTCACAATCATGGCAGAAGATGAAAGGCATGTCTTACATGATGGCAGGAAAGACAGAAGGAAAGCCAAGTGAAAGGGGAAACCCCTTATAAAAACCATCAGATCTTGTGAGACTTATTCACTACTATGAGAACAGTAAGGTGAAAACTGCCTCCCATGATTCAATTATCTCCCAGTGGGTCCCTCCTACAACATATAGGAATTATGGGAGCTACAATTCAAGATGAGATTTGGGTGGGGACACAACCAAACCATATCATGCATATACACCATGGAGTACTATTGAACCAGAAAAAGAATGGGACCCTGTTATTTGCAACATGGATGCAAGTGGAGGTCATGATGTTAAGTGAAGTGAGGTACAGAAAGACAACTTTCACATGTTTTCACTCATTTGTGGAGACTAATTAAAACAATTGAACTTATGGAGATAGAAAGTGGAATGATGTTTACCAGAGGCTGGGAAGGCTAGCAGGGGAGGAGGTGAAAGTGGGGATGGTTAATGGGTGCAAAATATAGTTACACAGAATGAATGGAATCTAGTGTTTCATAGTACAATGGATGACTACAGTCAAAAATAATTGTATATTTTGAAATAACTAAAACAGTATAATTGGAATGTTTGTAACACAAAGAAACAATAAATGCTTGAGGTGATGGATACCCCATTTATCCTGAAATGATTATTATGCATTGTATGCCTGCATCAAAATATCTCATGTACCCCATAAATATGTACAACTACTATGTACCCATGAAAATTAAAGATAAAAAATTTAAAAAATAAATAAAATAAAATAACATGAAGAATAATAAAGGCTTTTCTAATCCAAAATAAATCAAATTAAAATAGCTCTGTGCATTTCTAGATAGAAAGAAAAAGATCTGCTTTTGGCAGAAAATCTAGATTAAGCAGTACCAATGGGAAAAACTACAATCTCTTCAAAGATGTTTTCTTTCATGTTACTGGAACTTATCTATTTTATTTTCAAATTATACGTCATTTAATTATTTGTTTTAACTTGTACTTTTTGTTGTTACATAGTAGGTATATGTATTTCTAGGGTAAATAAGATATTTTGATACAGGCATAGATGCATAATCACATCAGCGTAAATGGGGTATCCATCACAACTTCCATGTTCACTCACATTCCTGGGGCTCTACCATCATCAGGTGGTAAGGTCAGCCAGGCTAGTGTCCTTCCCTTTCAAGCAGCAAGTTCCCCAGTCCTGGGTGGATCCAGAGACACCATCTGGGAGCCAGCGCCTGGAGTCAGAAACCTTAAGAAACTACCTAGTGCTCTATTTTACTGCAGCTGTGCTAGCACCCAAGCCATAAGACAAAGTCCTTCCCACTCTTCCCTCCTCTTTCCCACAAGAGGTGAATCCCCACAGCCCTCCGCAAGTACTTGCTTCAGGCCCTCAGCAAGTACTTGCCTAAATACTGCCAATGTTGATTCAAACCACAAGGGCTCTTCAGTCAGCTACTGGTAAATGCTTCCAGGCCTGGGACTCTCCCTGCAAGGTAATGGGCTCCCCTCTGGATCAGGGCAGGTCCAGTAATGCTTCTCAAGAGCCAACGCCTGAAATCAGAGATCCCAAGAGCCCCCTTGGTGCTCTACCTCACTGTAGCCAAGCTGGTAGCTGGTACCTAGGCTACAAGACAAAATCTCCTTTATTCTTCCTTATCCTTTTCTCAAAAAGAAGTCCCTCCCTGTAGGCACCATAGCTGGGAACATGCAGTGTCACACCGGAAACCAACACATATCTGAGTCTCACCCAGGACCAAGGCAAGTATTGCCTGGATACCATCACTGATTCTTCAGGGCCCAAGGGCTCTTCAGTAAGCAGTTGATGAATCCTGCTAAGAGTGGGTCCTTCCCTTCAAGGCAGTGGGTTTCCTTCTGGCCCAGGGTGTGTCTAGAATGTCATTTGGGAGCTAGGGCCTAGAATGGGGGCCTCAGGACTCTGCCTGTTACCCTATCCTACTGTAGCTGAGCTGGTACCCCAGCTGCAAGACAAAGTCCTCTTTATTCTGTCCTTTCCCCTCCTCAAACAGAGAGAAGGAGTATCTCCTGGAGCTGAGAGCTGTGCTGCCTGAAGTTGGAGGAAGGGTGGTGCAAGAACTCACTTGGCCACTCCAGCTGGCATCTCGCTAGGTCCTGTGCCCTCCAAGTCCACTGGCTCCAAGCCCAGCACAGCCCCAGGAATTGCAGTACTTGTGGCCTAGACTGTTTTTCAAGTTTATCTAGAACTCCAGAGCACTTTAGCCCGCAGCGACAAGGCTTGACAGAACTCAGGTTCTTATAGTTGGGATAGGCGAGTCCCCTGTATCTAGGGCTGGTCTAAATGCTCCCTCCATGGGCACCGGCTGAGCTCTGTCTAGGGTTGCTTTCCACTATGACAGGGCAGCACTGAGTTCCAATGCAAAGTCCCATCATCACTTTGCTCTTTCTCTGCAAAACACACGGATTCTTTCTGTGCACTACGTGGCCATTACCAGAGGATGGGGGAAGGATGGCATCAGCAATTCAAGACTGTCTTTCCTATCCCCTTCAGTGCCTCCTTCTATAATATGAAATTAAAACCACGTGGCCGGGCACAGTGGCTCACGCCTGTAATCCCAGCACTTTGGAAGGTCAAGGAGGGCAGCACGAGGTCAGGAGATGAAGACCATCCTGGCCAACATGGTGAAACCCTATCTCTACTAAAAATACAAAAATTAGCTGGGTGTGGTGGCGGGTACTTGTAATCCCAGCTACTCAGGAGGCTGAGGCAGGAGAATTGTTTGAACCTGGGAGGCAGAGGTTGCAGTGAGCCGAGATCGTGCCACTGTACTCCAGCCTGGCAACAGAGCTAGACTCCATCTCAAAAACAAAAACAGGCCGGGCGCCGTGGCTCACACCTGTAATCCCAGCACTTTGGAAGGCCGAGGCAGGAAGATCATGAGGTCAGGATATCGAGACCATCCTGGCTAACACAGCAAAACCCCATCTCTATTAAAAATACAAAAAAATTAGCCAGGCATGTTGGAGGGTGCCTGTAGTCCCAGCTACTCGGGAGGCTGAGGCAGGAGAATGGCATGAACCTGGGAGGCGGAGCTTGCAGTGAGCTGAGATCCCGCCACTGCACTCTAGCCTGGGCAACAGAAGGAGACTCCGTCTCACAAAAAAAAAAAAAAGAAAAGAGAAAAACAGGTACTGTAATCATTCACCTGATTTTTGTTCTGATGAAGGTGCTTTTTGGTGCAGATAGTTGTTTAATTGGTGTTCCTTCAGGGAGAATGATCTGTGGAGGCTTTTATTCAGCCATCTGCTCTGCCTTTGGATCAGGTAATCATACCTCATTTAATTTAAAAGTAACATTCCACTTTAAAAAGATTTTCATATCATGAATTATATTTCAAAACTATATTCTTAATTTAATTCTGCTATATCCTTATAGAAAATTAATATAAATATAATTAGGATGTAAATGGGAGACCTCAGACACACACGTCAAAAGATGACTGCCTTGGTCGACTACTGAAAGGCTAAAACATAGTCAAATGCAATTCTGTAGGAGATATTCCTTACTCTGGTAGAAATATAATAGTATTCCAGACACCTGATCTGAATTCTGGTATTGATTTGAGATACTAAGTGAATTTACCCAGAAAGAGTAAACATCTTCTGAGCCCAGAAAATACAATATACTTATCACAACTTATTTGTATTGATTACTTGTAAGCCTACTCTCAAGTTCTAAACTTCTCATGCCTGCTTATTGTCAAATACAACTGCTAAGAAAGTTTGTACTATGAGCATTTCTTGCTAGGAAAGCTCTCCTCTGGTTAATAAACAATCATTATAATCACAGCTTCAGATAGTGCTCATATCTTAGAGATCCTTAGATGCTAATTTTCTCAATTTGTTCACTCATTCATTTAAATATATTTAGTTTAAGTAAACAAACATGACTTAATCTTAGATTTTGCACTTGGGCTATTTATAAACTAGTTTGATGAAAAGTAGATCTAAGTAGATATTAACATAAAGTGTAAAGTGGTAATTATAAATTTAACACTTTCAGCAATGATAACCAACCTTTGATTAGATTATGCTGTATTTAACTAATTCTTCTCAAAGCATCAAATTACTCTTCAAATTTTTGTTATTACTATAGTCTAATTTAAGAAATTAGTCTCAGTAGCATCAAAATCATACTAGTTTAGCAAAAGATTTCTATAATGCCCTATTATTATGGTTGCAATTCAGTGAGTTCAATGTAAGTAGTGCTTTGCCAGAACTGGAACCACTGTGCTTTTTAATAATTTCGGAAACTCAGGTAAGCTATCATTATAATTTTTGTTTTGTTTTGTTACTTTGATCTTTCAACAAAAAAAAATCATTCAAAGTTTAGAAATTAAGATTGAGATACATCATAAACACTGATAATAAAAGTTCAAATGAGTAATAGTGTCAAAAACCAAGCTACATTTAAACATTTATTTTATTTATTATTTAATTATTTAAAGTAAATAAATAATACACAATTGCATTTCTTTACTAAGAAAAATGAAACCATATAGATAGAACTATGTTTCCTCTGACCACCACTAAAACCTAGTACTCATCCCATATCTATGAGATTTAACAAAAGTTATAGTACAGATCACTGCAGCACCTTCACTAATCATTACCACATTTCTGTAATAGTGAAAAAATAAAAACGTTGCTTCTAAACTTAAGAACCGAAAATCAAAATTCATAATACTTATCCTGGGCATGCTCTATAGCAAAGGCATTGATTGAGAAAGGTTTATGTTAATATGATGGAAAACACCCATAATTTCCATTGTAAAATTTTAAACATCAGTTGGATGGTAAGTACTATAATAGGCTGAATAATGGTTCTAAATATAAATATTCCTAATCCCTGAAACCTCTAAATATTACCTTGTTTGAAAAAAAGGTTTTGGCATATGTGCTTACTTAAGTATCAAGAGATGGAGAGATTATCCTGGATTGTCTGGGAGGTATTAAATAAAGTCACAAGTATCATTATATGAGAGAGGAGAGGGAGATTTTGACACAGACACGCAGAAGAGAAAGCAATGTGAAGACAGAGTGATTTGAAGGTGCTATTCTTGAAGACTGAAGTGATGTGGCCATAACCCAAGGAATATTAGCAGCCACCAAAAGCCAGAAGAGGAAAGGAATGGATTCTTCTATAGAGCCTTCAGAGAACAACGTGCTGCTGATACCTTGGTTTCAGCCCAGTGATACCCATTTTGAACTCCTGGCCCCCAAAACTGGGAGGAAATAATTATTTCTTGTCTTAAGCTACCAAGTTTGTGGTAATTTGTTACAGTGGCCATAGGAAACTGATATAGGTACATATGATACCATTTACATTAAAATATACACAAAGACCAATACTGTATATTTATATTTCCTATAGAGCTACTACAATTTAAACTCTCAGTGAGCTTAAACTTCAGCAAGTTAGGAAGTTGTAAGGTTATTTTCTATTTTGAAAGTTTAAATTATTTTATGTAAAATGTCTAAAATTGTGGCCATAATTGCTTCTGATAATTTTTTCTTTAAGAAATAAAATGCTGTAGAGAGGATTGAAGCTCTCAACATAACCCAATTCAATCTCATTCTTTTCTTCCCCCTACACTAATGCTACTATCTTAAAAAAAAGTTGGTATAATTCCTATGCATAATTTTATTCATGAAGATATAGCATTTGTGTAAATGTATTACACTACCTATTTTATTCTGGAACTTGTATTTTTTCCTTGACATTGGTATTTTATTGTATAAATATTCCATAATATACTTTCATTCATTCTCCTATTGATGAATGTTTCTCCTTTCCCCAACTTTTTGCTACTAGTAATGTCACAATGAATTTTGTTGCACATATCTCCTGGTGCACAGGTGCAGTAATTTCCCTAGAGTATATATTTAGAAATAGAATGCCTGGGTCCTTGATTGTATGCATCTTTAACCTTACCAGATATTGCCAAATTGTTCTTCAAAGAAACCAAGATGGCCTTAACATTCTCTTTAGTTTGACTCAATTATAGAGAGGTTTCTTCCTGACTGTAGGCCCCTGACTTCCCTTTTCGTAGAGCATTTACTTCAGAAAATTTGTAATTGCAAATTATTTCTCTGCCCCTTAGAGAAGTAAATCTTCTTAAAATCCTCTTGTTTTATAACCTCAGAATGCCAGTTTTGCATCTCAGGAATGTCTTCCTCAAGGACCTAACCACATACCGTTTGAAAAGTAATTATCAAGAATGGCAACACCCCAATATTCTGGTTTCTGTGGGAGGGTAAGAGCCTAACTTCAATAGGCAACAATTAGCAAACAGAGATGGCCTAATCACATTGACCAACCTCTCCTCTAAAGCCTTCCAGAACTTCTTCCATGAGCTCAGCTCAAAGCTTAAAATCCCTCTCACTTTTTGTTAAAGTGGAGTTGACTTCAATCTCTCTTCCATATCATAACAGTTTTGAATAAAGTCTTTGTTCAATTTATCCACTAAAATTTTTCATGGACTAAAATACTGTAATAGTTATTACTATCAATTTATAATCTTCATTAGCAGTATTCAAGAGTCCCTATTTCTTGACATGATTATCAATATATCATAAGCTCAATCTGTTTAATTTTTGCCAATTTTATATGTGCGCAATAGTATCTCATTGGATATCACTGATTATCAATGAATTTATTATCTTTTCAAATGTTTATTAGAGGTTCAATTTTTCTCCTCTATGAAATCCCTATTCATATGCTATCCCATTTTACATGTTGTTTCTTTCCTTTATTGATTTGTAGTTCTTTATCCTGAATACTAATCCTTAAAAGTTACTAGTCTCAAACATGATCAGATGTAGCCTGATTTGATTACTAGATCTGTCCTAGTCTCAATATAATCCCTTAGCAGAAATTCCAAAATGCCAATATAAGACCTTGTTATGTAGACTATAGGTCCCAGGATTTAGGTAGCAGCAACATAAAATCACTAGTTCAAGTACTTAGGGAAAATAACTGCCAGTCTATAAATATATACCCTGTTAAAAATTATCCTTCAAAAGTGAAGTCATAATAAAGATGTGAGTTATGGTGGTTATTTTCCTATTTTTGGTACTTATCTATTTTAATAAAGCAGCAATTATTATGCTACAAATTCTTTACAACTCAGATTCCACTGGCATGTTGCAGTTTTTATGACATAAACAGTCATGTTATAGAGGAAAATATATTTAAGAAAAAAAAACAAAAAACGGCAGATAGGACGCAGGACTAACTTGCAGCTCCCACTCAGATGGACAGGACAGCATGTGGAAATTCACATAATAAACATTTGCTCCAAGAACCACCACAGGAACATATCAGGAAAACTGAAAGATTCACAGACCCTTTGAAAGAATTAGCTTGCCACTGCAAACTCTGTGAGACAGCCAAAAACTGTGAGTGCCCAAAGTGTGAAAATATGAAAGTCCACCTCCCAACACACATCCTCACTGAGGAACCTGAAAATCTAGATCACAGAGGAAGGATTTAACCTTACCTAGAGCTGAAACAAATTTAGAGAGCTGAGTGAAATATAAAAGTACAAGAAGCAGCAGGAAGAACCCTATAGGCACTCCCAGTCCCCAGAAAAACCCAGAGAAGCCATTTCTGACTTTTTCTCACAGGGGTCCTTGGGGAGGGCAGCCAGGGGAACTAGGGAATGACCACAGGGAGAAGGAGACTTCCAGCTGAACTTTGTAATAATTTTGACCAAGCACAAATTTTCCCAGGCAGAATCCAGGGGGGCAGTGAATGGGAAGTGCAGAGTCAAGCACAGAAGCCATGGCAGGCAAGGAGGGGCATGGCCTGAAAGCCCTGCTTGCCTTCTCAGCAGGGAGGCTGGTAGCCTGGGGCAAGATCACAGCCCTGTACATCAGAAGCCTGGATATAAATTCGGCTCTGTTGGCTTTTGGGGAAGCATGGCAGAAGTAGACTAGCCTTGCTGGCTGCATGGAAGCTAAGTGAAGCCTCTCAGTGCCAGCTTTCACCTACTTCTCTGCAAACCTGTACGAAGCAGCAGAGGCAGCCATAATCTCCCCTGGAACATAACTCCATTGGCCTAAGAACCAGCCTGCATCCCCCACAGTGGCCACAACAAGCCCCGCCCAAGGAGAGTCTTAACTCAGACATGCCTAATATGCCACCACCTGATGGTTTTCTCTACCCACTCTGGTAGCTGAAGACAAAACATAGAAATTTGTGGGAGCTCTGTGGCCCCATTCATCACCTGAGTGATAGGACAAGAGTATGGCCATCTTAACAAGACTCCATCATCTTAAAGTATCAAGTTTCCCTTTCACAGAACTGTCTGTTGCCACCTGGCCAAACCGCAAAATCAGCCCCTCCTGTATCTTTAACAGAGCATAACAACCCTAACCAAGCTTATTAAAGTCCCCAGCAGTCACAACCAGCCAGCACTCCCCAACCCCTCCCTGATAGGAACCTCTACCAGGGCAATGGAGTTTAAAAGGGTAACAGTATGCTGAATGGAGACTTCCTCCAAAGAGGAACAGAGTAGTAGATCATTAACATATTGGAGGAGGGTGCTAGGGTTAGGCAACACTTAGAGAGGTTTGCTTGAAGGGCCTGTCCAAAAAAATAGGGGCTGTCCTTGAAACCCTGGGGGAGGACAGTCCATGTGAGCTGTTGGGAGAGGTTGGTGTCTGGATCCATTCAGGTAAAACAAATTTTAAGAGAAGGCTGTAAAGATATAGTAAAAAAAGCATCTTTGAGGTCTAGTACTGAAAAATGGCTGGCATGAGGGGGGATTCTAGAGAGAAGTGTATAAGGATTAAGACGACTCGGTGTGCGGGAATGACAGAAGAACTGATTTGATGAAGGTCCTGGAGGAGCCAGTAGGACCCATCTGGTTTTTGGACCAGAAGAACAGGGGTGTTATGAAGGGAACGGGTTGGAATGAGGACACTGGCAGTTAAGAGTCGGGAGATGATGGGCTTGACAGTTGGACAGTGATGTACAAGAAGGATCCTTTAATGAAATTTTGATCGGAGAGTTGTGGGCCACCAAGAATGGAGAATTTTATCCCAAACAATGGGATTGGTTTGAGTTATAGCGCTAAAGCCAGGTGTTGGCCCTGTAACTTTGGATGGTGGGTGGTTTCAGTTCCTGGCACAAAAGTAGGTAGGGATAGCTTTGGCCAAGAGCTGAAAGGTGGAGGAAGCCACTCAATTTGTGCATCAGCTCAGGCATTGGTTTAGAAGCTAGGGGACTAGCCACTTCACTCTCATATTTTAAGGCTCTCTCCACAGACCTATAAGAATCCTTGGAAGATATAGCCAAGGACCTTGTAAGAATTCAAGACCGGCTAGACTCCCCAGCTGGAGTAGTCCTCTAAAACTGGAGAGGACTCAACCTCCTTACAGCAGAGGAGGTCTCTGCCTCTCCCTAGGGTAAGAATGCTGTTTCTATCTCAACCAGTCAGGCTTGGTAAGGGATGCCAACTCAAAACTTAAGAAAAGAGTTCAAAGAATTAGGGAGCAACAAGAAAACCAAATCAGTTCCTAGTTAAATGTTCCTTACCAACGGAATTACAGCCATCTCACAAGCTGCCACCCCAGAACACCTGAAGATAGTGCTACTCCTCCAGTCAATCCAGAACCAACAATCTCACGGCCCCCTTTCAGCAGGAAGTAGCCAGAAAAAGTACACCGGCCCATCTCCTTATCTAACCATAGAGTCCGGATTGATAGGACAAGAGTACTGCCATCTTAACGAGACTCCACCACCTTAAAGTATCAAGTTTCTCAGAACTGTCCATTGCCACCTGACCAAACTGCAAAAGTCAGCCCCACCTATATCTTTAACAGCGCATAACCACCCTAACCAAGCTTATCAAAGTCCCCAGCAGTCCCAACAAGCCAGCACTCCCCTAACCCCTCCGCAATAAGGAACCTCTCTCAGAGCCCCAATAGGAACCTCTCTCAGAGAACACTTCCCCCACCAGGACCTTTTTAAAAAGCCTCAGGCTGTAAAAAAAAGTTTTCTCCTGACCCTGCCAGCCAGAAGCCCTTCTGAGGTTTACTCTCAATAAACCTGTCTCAACTGATAAGCCAGTGTCTTATTTTGTCTTCCTTCTCATCTCTCCCCATGCTCTAACCCTGAGAAACCCAAATACTTATCCAGATGACCTAAGGGCAAGCTTGTATTCTCCCTATATTATCACAGCTGATGCTCACTTGAAAGCACCACCTACTGGCTGGAGGCTAACCAACTCAAGCTA
This sequence comes from Pongo abelii, assembly GCF_028885655.2. NCBI lineage: Eukaryota > Metazoa > Chordata > Mammalia > Primates > Hominidae > Pongo > Pongo abelii. The sequence continues at coordinate 43,472,629 of NC_072000.2, read as the reverse complement.
TTACAGTAACTCAGAACAACCCTGCTGCAAAGAAGGAGAAAACAACAGCTAATCCCACCACCTACAACATCCTGGCTACCCAGAGATCCTTAACCAGAGGTCCTGAGTCTGTCCACATGACAACCTCACTGCTAGCATAAGCAGCATTCAAGAAAACCAGTGCATTAAACTACAACCAAGGACTCTCAGAGAGTCCACTTCACTCTCCTGCTACCTCCACCAGTGCAGGTGCTGGCACCCATTGCTGACAGACCTGAAGACAGATCACATCATAGGACTCTTTGCAGAAACTCCTCAGTATCAGCCCAGAAGCTGGTAGCTCTGCTGGGTGGCTAGACCCAGAAGAGCAATAACAATCACTGCAGTCTGGCTTGGCTCTCAGGAAGCCCATCCCTAGGGGAAAGGGGAGACGACTACATCAAGGGATGACCCCATGGGACAAAAAAATCTGGACAGTGGCCCTTGAGTCCTAAATCTTTTCTCTGACATAATCTACCCAAATGAGAAAAAACCAGAAAAATAATTCTGGTAATATGACAAAACAAGGTTCTACAACTCTCCTGAAACATCACACTAGCTCACCAGCAATGGATCCAAACCAAGAAGAAATCTCTGAATTGCCAGAAAAAGAATTCAGAAAATGGATTATTAAGCTACTTAAGATGGCACCAGAAAGGTGAAAAACAATTTAAAGAAATTTTTAAAATAATACAGGATATGGACCAAAAAATCTCCAGATAAAGAGATATTATAAATAAAAAATAATCACAACTTCTGCAAATCAAAGACACACTTAAAGAAATGCAAAATACCCTGTAAAGATTTAACCATATAATTGAACAAGTAGAAGAAAGAACTTCAGAGCATGGAGACAAGGCTTTTGAATTAACCCAATTCAACAAAGAAAAAAAAATTTTTTAATGAAAAATGCCTCCAAGAAGTTTGGGATTATGTTAAATGATCAAACCTAAGAATAATTGGTGCTGCTGAGGAAGAAGACAAATCTAAAAGTTTGGAAAACTTATTTGAGTCAATAATCGAGGAAAACTCTGGCCTTGCCAGAGATCTAGACATCCAAATACAAGAAGCTCAAAAAAGACCAGGGAAATTTGTTGCAAAAAGATCATCACCTAGGCACATAGTCATCAGGTTATCTAAAGTCAAGATGAAGGAAAGAATCTTAAGAGCTATGAGGCAAAAGCATCAGGTAACCTATAAAGGAAAACCTATAAGATCAACAGCAGATTTCTCAGTAGAAATCCTACAAGCTAGAAGGGATTGGGATCCTATCTTTAGCCTCCTTAAACAAAACAACTATGAGCGAAGAATTTTATATCCAGTGAAACTAAGTTCATAAATGAAGGAAAGATAGCCTTTTCCAACAAACAAATGCTGAGAAAATTTGCTACTACCAAGCCAGCACCACAAGTACTGCTAAAAGGACTTCAAACCAAAGAACAAACCAAACCCAAACCCAGCTGAGGAAAAGAAATAACAAATAACTGGGCAGAGCTAAAACCAAAAAAAAACACGAAATATAAATTTTTAAAAAGCTGGTTCTCTGAAAACATAAACAAAATCAATAGACCATTAGAAAGATTAACAAAGAAAAGAAGAGAGAAGATCCAAATAAGCTCAACTAGAAATGAAATGGGAGCTACTACAACCAATACCACAGAAATACAGAAAATCATTCAAAGCCACTGTGAATACCTTTAGGCACACAAACTAGAAAACCTAGAGGAAATTAATAAGCTCGTGGAAATATACAATTTTTCTAGATGAAAGCAGGAAGAAATAGAAACTCTGAACAGATCAAGAACAAGCAGCAAGATTAAATGGTAATTTTAAAAATTGCCAACAAAAAAAGTCCATCCAGGACCGGATGGATTCTAGCTGAATTCTATCAGATATTTAAAAAAGAATTGGTACCAAACCTACTGAAACTATTCCAAAAGATAGCAAAAGAGTGAATCCTCCCTAAATCATTCTATGAAGCAAGTATAACCCTAATACCAAAACAGGAAAGGACATAACAAAAACAAACAAACAAAACCTACAGACCTGTATCCCTGATGAACATTGATGCAAAACTTCTCAATAAAATACTAGCTAACCAAATCCAACAGCGTATCTAAAAGATAATCCACCATGATCAAGTGGGTTTCATACCACAGATACAGGGATGGTTTAACATATGCAAGTCAATAAACGTGATAAACTACATAAACAGAATTTTTAAAAATCATATGATCATCTCAATAGACACAGAAAAAACATTTGACAAAATCCAGTATCCCTTTATGATTAAAACCCTCAGCAAAATTGGCATAGAAGAAACATCCCTTAAGGTAATAAAAGCCATCTATGACAAACACACAGCCAACATTACACTGAATGAGGAAAAGTTGAAAGCATTTTCCCTGAGAACCGGAACAAGACAAGGATGCCCACTTTCACACTTCTATTTAACATAGTACTAGAAGTCCTAGCCAAAGCAATTAGACAAAAGAAAAAAATAAAGGTCATCCAAATTGGTAAAGAGGAAGTCAAACTGTCACTGTTCACTGATGATATGATTGTATACCCAGAAAACCCTAAAGACTCATCCAAAAAGCTCATAGCTCTGATAAATGAATTCAGTAAAGTTTCAGGCTACAAAATCAATGTACACAAATTAGTAACACTGCTACACACCAACAGCAACCAAGCTGAGAATCAAATCAAGAACTCAACCCATTTTACAATAGCTGCAACAAAAAATAAAATACTTAGGAATATACCTAACCAAGAAGGGGAAAGATTTTCACCAGGAAAACTACAAAACACTGCTGAAAGAAATCACAAACTACACAAACAAATGTAAACACATCCCATGCTCATGGATAGGTATAATCCACATTGAAAAAATGACCATACTGCCAAAAGCAATCTACAGATTCAATGCAATTCCCATCAAAATACCACCATCATTCTTCACAGAACTAGAAAAACCAATCCTAAAATTCATATGAAACCAAAAAAGAGCCCACATAGCCAAAGCAAGACCAAGTGAAAAGAACAAATCTGGAGGCATCACATTACCTGACTTCAAACTATACTACAAAGCTATAGTCACCAAAATAGCATGGTACTGGTATAAAAAAATGGCACATAAACCAATGTAACAGAATAAAGAACCCAAAAACTAAGCCAAATACTTACAGCCAACTGATCTTCAATAAAGAAAACAAAAGCATAAAGTGGGAAAAGCACACCCTATTAAACAAAAGGTGCTGGGATAATTGGCAAATCACATGTGGAAGAATGAAACTGGATCCTCATCTCTCACCTTAGACAAAAATCAACTCAGGATGGACCAAAGACTTAAATCTAAGACCTGAAACCATAGAAATTCTAGAGGATAACATTGGAAAAACTCTTCTGAACACTGGCTTAGGCAAAGAGTTCATGACTAAGAATCCAAATCAAATGCAACAAAAACAATAATAAATAAATGGCACCTAATTAAACTAAAAAGCTTCTGCACAGCAAAAGAAGTAATCAGAAGAGTAAACAAACAACCCATAGAGTGGGAGAAAATTTTCACAAACCATACATCCAACAAAGGACTTATATCCAGAATCTACAAGGAACTGAAATAAATCAGCAAGAAAAAAACAAATAATCCCATCAAAAAGTGGGCTAAGGACTTGAATAGACAATTCTCAAGTTGCACAAATGGCCAACAAACATATGAAAAAATGCTCAACATCACTAATAATCAGGTAAATGCAAATCAAAACCACAATGCAATACCACCTTACTCCTGCAACAATGGCCATAATTTAAAAATCAAAAAATCATAGATATTAGCATGGATGTGGTAAAAGGGGAACACTTTTACGCTGCTGGTGGGAATGTAAACTAGCACAAGCACACTGGAAAACAGTATGGAGATTCCTTAAAGAACTAAAAGTAGATCTACCATTTGATCCAGCAATCCCACTCCTGGGTGTCTACCCAAAGGAAAAGAAGTTATATGAAAAAGACACTCGCACACACATGTTTATAGCAGCACAATTTGCAATTGCGAAAATATGGAACCAGCCCAAATGCTCATCAATGAATGAGTGGATAAAGAAAATGTGATATATAGAGATACTTATGTATATCTATGTGTTAACATAACACATATGATATATATGTGATATATATATATATATCATAGAATACTACTCAGCCATAAAAAGGAAAGTATAATGGCATTTGCAGTAACCTGGATGGAACTGGAGACCATTATTCTAAGTGAAGTAACTCAGGTATGGAAAACCAAACATCGTATGTTCTCACTTATAAGTGGGAGCTAAGCTATGAGGATGCAAAGGCATAAGAATGATACAATGGACTTTGGGGACTTGGGAGGAAGGGTGGAAAGGAAGCCAAGTGAGAGATAAAAGACTACACATTGGGTACAGTGTACTCTGCCAGGGTCATGGGTACATCAAAATCTCAGAAATCACCACTAAAGAACTTATCCATGTAACCAAACACTACCTGTTCCCCAAAAACTATTGAAATAAAAAATAATAATAATAAATATCTTTAAAAATATGATTCTATTTAAATGTTGAAATAAATTGAGGATCTATTTTCCACAAAGAAATTAATAATGCTAAAATTAAGAATTCCAGTTTCTCCAATAAATAATTATATATTTAAAAAATAGTTTATTAATCACGTTATTGCTGATATTTATCCCATTGATTTAGAATCACTACTGCCTTCCTGAGAGCTAAACATCTCTTTAATCAAATAACATTTTTATTTTTTGCTTATTATTTGAACATGTGCCTTAAAAGCACTGCCTATTTTATTTCTAATAAGATATTTATTTTTACCTATTTTTTACATGCAGATTTGTTCCACTGTTGTTGTTGTTTTTGTTTCAGGTATAGAATGCCACATACTACATAAAATGATTCTTTTTGCTTATGAATAATGTCACCAATTTTTAAAATAACTTGCAGAAAACAAAACTATGACTAGGCGTTTTCAGTAAAAATGCCAACATTTTGGCAACTTTGGGAAATTGTTTATTCCTCCTGATGGTGTATACAACAGAGAAATGTGGAGAAAACGTTCTACTAAGAACTCAATGATAATTTGCTCTACCTATCACATTTTTTAAATTCCATGTGGTTGTTGTTTCCATTAATGGATGGTTAAACAGCTCCAATTTGAAGATAAAATCTTTGATTTTTTAGGAAACAAATTTTTGGAGTATCAGATAATCATTAGTTTTCTTACGACTTGCAAAAATATTTACCTTGGATATAGTGGTAGCTAGGGCCAGACAGATTAATTATATTAAGGCTAGACAGTACTATTTTTGAAAGTGGTTTCTCTTCCCTTTTAATAGTAATGAATTATTTAAACAGGAATCATATAACTAACACTTACATAGCGCTGTTCTAAGAACTTTCCATATATTACCTCAATTAATTATCATGTAAATCCAGCAAGTTAATGACTTTTAAAACTCCTGTTTTACAGATAAACAATTTGTAGCACAAAGAAATAAACAGCTTGCCCAAAGTCACACAGCTAGGAAGGGGGATCCCGGAATTAAAACTCAAGCATTCTGCACTTAAAATTACTACACAATGCTGGCCCACTAGCTTACCATGTTCCATGGCAGAATCCAATCTGCCATTCTTTAATAATGGCTTCGAACTTCTTACTCCATGACTGATACAAATCATAAGTTAAAAATGGAATTAGTTCAGTAATATTAAATTTAAAATAAAATGAATTATCCAAATAAATTGAAACATGAAACTTGAAAAAAGGAAACTCTCCCTAGGAAGGAAAGTCATTTATTCTCTCAATTTTCCTAGCAACTGAAGTATGAGATTCTCTTAGCTCTGGAAACAAATGAAGTTGTTTACTATTTTCTCAAGGTCGTAATAGAAACTCACAAGAAACTGTAATTTCCTTGTAGTCACCTACCCACAAACAAAACCCTGGAAGATTTATGAAGAGCAGATTCAAAGACATTCAGAACTTTTAAGGCTGGTTTGAAACCCAAGTAGCTGCCAACTCTCCAAATTGTCATTGAGACCTTGGGAATAGAAACAAGCTTCAAGTCTGTTAAAAGTCTCCTCTGTGCCTACCTGTTCTGGGTACCAACACACAGGCCAAAGAGCCCAGCATCTATAGAGGAAAGTCCAGGGACTGAGTGTCATCTCTTTATGTGCCACATCATCTCTCTGAGGCTCGGTTTCCTTAGCTGTTAAGGAACATCAACGTGGCCACTTCCACTTGGCTGAATTATAATAAAGCGCCCATGAAATACATAAAAGAACTTCATAAACTCTAATAAAGTAGCTAATGTGGCGAACAGTAACTGTGGCTACCACTATTGCTAGGTCCTTCTCCTTTAATTGGTCTCAAAATTTTAATCCTAAAATTTCCAGAAAAATTGTAGTTACAACAATGATAGGAAATTGATACAACTATCATAATAATTTTGTTATTATTGTTGTAATTATTGTTATGACAATGGTGATTTCTGAGATTTTGATGCACCCATCACCCAACATGTTACAACGTTGTAACAAATTACCACAAATTTAGGTGACCTAAATAATACAAATCTATAATCTTGCTGTTCTGGAGGTGAAAAGTCTGAATGGGTCTCACTGGCCTAAAATCAAGATATTGGCAAGGCTGGATTTGTTGTGGAGGCTCTAGGAAAGAATTGTTTACTTGCTTTTTCCAGCTTCTACAAGCTATTTGCCTTTCCTAGCTTCTGGCCCCTTTCCATCATCAAAGCAGAAATGGCCATTGCAGTCTTTCTCACATTGCATTTACTCTGCCAATGACTCTTTCCCTTCTTGCACATTTAAAATCTCTTGTGGTCACATTGGACCAGCATGGATAATCCAGGATAATCTCTTGAATTTAAGGTCACCTGATTAGCAAACTTAAATTCATCTGAAATCTCAATTACCCTCTGTTATATAATGTAACATATTCACGTATTTTGGGGACTAGGACATGAACAACTTCAGGAAGCCATCATTTTGTACATCATAATAGTGATACCCAATTTTAACCTTCCATTAATAATTTGTAATTTCCTTTTGTATTAAATATACATAAACATCATTCTACTAGAAAATTAAGTAAGTTTCATGAAGAATTTTGCTCTTTGAATGCCATTTTAAATTTTCCTTATTAAGTTTCTTCCTTGGGCAATAAGATATAATAGGGTACTATGTATTTCTACTATGTTTTCTGATTATATTAAACAACATTATATCAATTCTATTTCAGTAAAATAGTCTGATAAAGATTAATATATTGGTGCATTTCTTTAATAATTGAGAATATGTTTAGAAGTAAATTTTTAGATGAACAAACGTCGATAGTTTTTCCTTTGTTCTAAGAGTCAACATAACATATGCTAAAAAATAAAAAACAAATCATATAATTTCTTTAAAATGTTTTTACTTTGTTTAGCTATTTATAGGTTTTACATCTTTTTAAAAGGCTTTTAAAATAGGTTTTACATCTTTAAAGCCATAGAATTTATTTCTCATTACTCCATGTAAAGAAGCTGTGAATTTCATATCTCACAAAGTTAATATAATTTTTATCAGTTGAAGCACACGGTTCAATTTCAAAACTTTGAAAATAAATGAAATGATAAGGAAATGAAACACCGATCAATCTGCTTGGCCATGAGAATTCATCAGAATGCATAGTTCTTTGACATTAACCTTTATTGATTTGGCCATTTTAACAAAGCAGTTCCTATTGTCATACCTTCAATTTTATGCTTCTCTATTTCTGGGATTAAATGTCTTTAACTTCTTAATGTTAGGCACTTTCTTAGTATTTGCCCCAGGGGAAAAAAATCTATATTGCAATCATCTTAATCTTAAAATTATTCTTTTAGGAAATCTTTGAAAAATCTAAACTTTTAATAGATCTGTTTAAACATCTTCTTAATAATACTATACTTCTTGAGTGGTAAAAGTTAGAGCAAAATTTTCCTCCAATAAAATGTTTACTCTTTGTTTCCATAGTAAAGTTTCCCTAGTTTAGGAGATTGACTGTTCTTACATATATAAATTTAGATCACCAATGAGAATATAAAAAAAAAAGTTGAAGACAGCAAAGATATTTGAACCAAATTCCTATTTTTTCATATACGTAACATTAAAAAAAGATTTTAATACTTTGTTTTATGGGTTTTCTGCCACTAGAACTCAGTTTTACAGTATCTTTAAAAATTAATAACTGAGTATTGCTAAGGTTTTTATCTCAGTATTCCGAAGATTAATGATTGTTTCCATAGACAGTCTTGTAAAACTAACAAATGTTCCATTAGATTAACAGCCATTGTGTTCATAGCAGCATTATCCTTTTTTTAATGTGAAGGATAATAAAACATAGACTTACAAATATTACATTATAGCCGAGAGAAAAGTTGGCAGCTTTTCTTTTAAAAAAAAGGAATAAATTTAATTGCATCAGTCAGTAAAACTTTCATCATTACTGTTTATAACATATTTCTTGAAGAACCTACTGGGGAAATAACTTAACCTGAAGGATTGTCTTTCCTGGAGTATTCATGAGGTATAAGAATTACAGCATTTTCTCAAAATCTGGATATATTCCATATCTGCAGTTAAGGACTATTCACATGAGATTTATAATATTTCAGGATTCAGCAAACTTATTATTTTTTTAAAAAAAAATCTTACCCTTTGCTGCTTATTTTCTCATGCACACCACAGATCACACTGGACTCATTCCTTCCACAAGAACTCTGCCCCTTGAATAGAGAAGAGCTTTTAAAATCATAAGTCAGGACTCACATCTTCTCTATAATATTCTCCCTTAGTGTAGTAAACCATTGAAATGTTCAATATTATATGCCTATTCTAATTACTTGGAGTAGTTGTCAATAATACAGTGTTGAGAAATATCTTGATGAAAAAAAACTAGCCTTACTAGATAAGTGCTTGATCATTAGCAACTTTTGTCCTGACCACAGAACAACTCATAGCAAGCTGTAAGTTTGTTCCCCCTGCTACTGAAACCAATGCCAAAGTATGAAATATGTTACCTTGCTCCTAAAAGCAATGAGACATAAAATAGTTGGCTTAATAATAACATAAAAAAATTCTATTTAAAAGCAAGCTATATTTCATTATTCCCATCTTCTGATTTAATATTATTAGGTAGGCATTTATCTATAAACTTACTTCATCAAATATTTGAGTGACCATGATACCCAAGGCACTGTGCTGGCACTGCAGAGAATACAGGGCCGAGGAAATGATCTTGTACTCAAGTATAGAAAGCAGAACACTTTTTTGTGTGTGACGATATGATGGATACAGTAGTATGACTGTTAGATGCATGAACTCAGATAGGACAGACATACAATCAACCACATAAGGCAGAAACTGATAAATACTAAAAGAAAAAAAACAAATATTAGGCAGAAATGTGGAATATTATTGAATCATATATTCAAATATAGTAATTAAAATAAATAAATTAATTAACATAAGAATAAGAATGTGAGAGGATGCAATGTGGGAAACTACTTAAAGCTTGAGGAGATACATGTATCAATAATGTGAACAAGAGCATGGAGGGAAGCCCAAGCCAAAGAAAGCAATAAGCACTTCATGGGCAAGGAGAATCAGGAAGGGAAGCTCCCCCAGCCTGCAGCAGAGCGGTGCCTAACTAGTGATTCGTGAAGATGCTAAAAGGAGGAGGTGTGCTGTGAGAGGGCAGCACAGGCAGAGGCACTTGCACCATCAATGACATCTTGACCCTACAGAGCCAAATGGAGATGGGCATCCAGCCCCCAGGAGGTGGATTTGTGGATCTAAGCCTCATGTTACTTCTCAGCTGAATTGAAAGAAACAGCTACAAATCCCCAAAGTACAGAGAGATGCTAAGCAAGAACAGGTGTTCTTGTAGCCAGAGCATCAAAAGCAACATGTACCTGTCGTGTCCCACTTGAGGAGAAACTAGCTCTACTTGTATGCAAGTATGTGAGTGATAAACACATAAATGGTTATGAATGCTAACAAAGTGCTGTTTACTGGAATTTGGAGTCTCAGAAATTGGCTCTTCACCCAAAGATTTCAAAATAATGCACTCCTGCTTTTAGTTAGCATTAACTATATTTTTTATCAGTTGGAAAATAGCTACCTATGTAATAGAGCACATCCAACTGAAGAAAACCAGAGAAGACTTCATAAAGGAAAGTTCTCTCCCATTTTCTCCCTCCCGCTAAACTGTTCCAACCCCTTTCTCACTTTCTTCCAAAATATAAATGTCCTCCTAAACAGCCCTCTTTTCTGAGCTGCAGATCAAATGTCTGGAAATCCTCCATCTGCAGGTGACAATGTTGAAAGATCTAGCAAGGTCTTCTCCTCCTGCAACATTCCATATATGAACTAATGGTATCACCACTTCTCTGCTGCCATTTCTAAACCACAAGGCTTGCCCAGGGCCTCTCAAAACCCACTGTCCATGACTGTATCTCCACTTTTTTCCCTTAGCTAAAAATGTGTTCTCCCCTGAACTGCTTTCCCTGTGCCCCTTGTACCAGGGTTGCTCATTCTTTTCATCCTCATATATTTAAGGGTAAGAAGTTCATATCAGTGTCTTCTTCATTCCCCATAGTACCTTCTCAATCATTCCCACCCCAATGTGTTTGTAAAAATCTATACCTCTCTGAATATGGTCCCATTTTTCTATACAACTTATTGTGGACATCTGTGAGTTACCAACACAGCATTCATTCTATCATGTGCCCTTGTTAACTATACTTCAATTTTTTTCAACAGTGACCCATCCCCTACTTATGCCCTAAAGTCAACTTTTTGATAAACTGACTTTAGTTCTACCTCTAGAATTAGTGTATGCATTTACCTGGCCACAATGATGGCCTTAGGCATAATCTTATCAGAGTAAGGCTCAAAATTTTGTTCAGTGGTTGCAGGAAATGGACACTTTTTCTTCCACAAGAGGCAAACTAGGAAGAATGGATTCACCATTGCTGCTGATACCTGTCTTGCAACCAGGAGGAAAATCAGCCTAAAGAAAAAACCAACATATAAAGAAAAGAAGAACCAAAGACAGGAAAAAAGAAAATGTAGAACCAAGACCTGATTGAATAGTTCCTGAAACAACTTTACTTCTGGACTTTTCTGTTTGTCTTTAAGTCACTTGAGATGGGTTTTCTGTACTTTCATTGACTTTGTCATCACTAGAAACTGCTCCTTTTCAAATTCCTACTTTAAAAATCCTATCCTCAGACGTCAGCCTCCTGTCCTTTCAGTTTGTTCACTTACACATCCTACAGTACTGATTGGAATGTCATATCTGTTGACCATTTTTACTATCCACCTACTCCTTCCTATTTTCATATATAAGTTTTGTTCACCAGTGGGCCAACCCATGTAGCTCACTGCCCTACATTTAGCAGGCAATTAACAAATTGTGTTGATTCATTGGTTAATTGATTGTTCTCTTTGCCTTTCTCTCTCACCCCTTCCCAAGTATGCTTCACCTAGTGATTATTCTTTTAAATTTTTCCAGAATTATTTCTCTGTAACACAATATATCCTTATTACTGTCCCACTGGAAATCTTCAATAACACTCATTTTGTCCATAGCTGGACCTCAGATGTGGTCCACACTATGTTCCTGATGTTGTTGCTTTCTAAAGGTTATCATCTTCCAATTGAGATTGAGGATGGACAAACCCTTCCTGAACCAAATTCAGTGCTGGAAGCCACCTTAAAATGTCAACTTCAAATATAGTCTAAAATAATGTACTTTTAATAAATAAATACAACTCTCCATCATCATAAACCTCAGAAAAGCCATGCAATGATCTCTCCTGCAGTATCTAATTTTGTAAGAATTCCATTCTAGACATTATGCTTTAACGGAACATTGGCAAAATAAAAGTTATCCAAAGAGTAACCAGGATGGTGAAAAGCCCAGAAACCACGTGTCAAGGGGAAAACAGGGTTTCTTTGCAGAGAGAGGGTGTGGGGACCATAATATTTATGTTCTGATATTTGAAGGACTGTCATGTGGAAGAACAAAAGTTGCAATTCTCTTCTGCTCCAGACGTCAGAAAAAGATTAAATTTAATCTTATATGGAGTCATATCTTAGCTCAATATGAAATGTAACATTAAAATAATGTTTCTATCCAGCTATCCAGCTATAAAAGGGGCTTACATAAAAGCAGAGTTTTATAAAGTATCAATCAAGTTAGTCTAGTTTGTGCTGTAGCAACAAAGAACCCCCAAATATCAATGGTATATCAAAAAAAAGTTTGTTTCTTATTTATACTACTTTATTTGTCCAACACAGGTCACAAAAGATCCTACTCATTGTAGCCGTCAAAGACTCAAGATGACAGAAGAGCCACCATCCTATGACACTGCCATCTAAACACAAGTCTCCAGGGGCCACTGTGGCAAGGAAACAGAGCTTGAATCATAAATCAGCTCTTAAATGCTTCTGCCTGGAAGTGATTCACATCATTTCACTTAAATTTCATTGGCCAAAGCAGTCCATGGCCATGTATAGTTTCAAGGAGATGAGACATCTGTAAAAGGAAGGATGTCAGAAGTTTCAGTTAGCACTTGTAACATCTACCATAACTTTCAGTAGGATTTAAGCAGAATTCAAATTCTCATTAGGAATATTATAGAAAAAGTTAGATCGCTAAGCCTCTTTAAACTCTAGGATTCTAGAATTCCAACAGATAGTTCCTTTAATATCAGGGATTTTGCTTCCTAGGGTAAAATGAATAACTCTGGAGCATTGAAACTTCCCGTGTACAAAGGACTATGCTCAATATGTGAATTTACTGAGCTGAGCTTACAAAGACTTGGCTTGGAAGAGCTAAATATTGGCAGGTCAACAGCTCTAACTCTGTAAGCTTCTTATGGTCCATTTTTTTCAAACATTGCTTCAAATATTTACATTTGACTTTTACATAAAAGTTGATGATTTTCAGTAGAGGCTGAGATGAATGACAGTTGATAACTGTTCCTCATGTTCTATAGAATTTATGTGTAAGGTTTCCAGCTATTTTTCCATCTTCCTTGGTAAGACTGTAGCGTAGCTAAATAGGTGGCCTTAAATGTCAGCTGTATTCTAGTGGCTTAATAATGCCTTTGAATATGTAATAGCCAATGCTTACAGGTTAAGTCATTTTATATTACAGTCTCCTGTTTAATTTTACTGCGGATATGTCTTCAATTGAGAGCAATTACTCCCTTCATTTTTGCCATTTTAAACCTTCTGTGTACTCATTTTTTTTAAATTATGGGCCAAAAAAGGACAGCTATACATTTTCAGTGTCATGGATCTAGAGTTATAGCTCTAGAGGGGCCGCAGAGATCACCTAGTTCGCCCCTTTGTTTTACATACAAAAAATTTAAGAACAGTTAACATTTGTTGAGAGTTTACCATGTTCTGGGCACTGGCCTACTATTTTCTCATGTATTAACTCAACTAATCTTCTCAATAGCCCAATAAAATAAATACTGTCATCATCTCCATTTCACAGATGAATAAACTTACCTAAGATTGGGAAACATTTCCCCCTTATTAGATAGGTCAATATTTTAAAAAAAATGGCATAGCCTGGTGCTGGGGAGAATACGAACAGGCATATGGCCTCATTTACGGTTCAGCATTTTGTGACATTTAGCTCAAACTTTTTGATATTGAATCTTCCTCCATTTCTCCATAGTTCTTACATATCAATTTGGACAAAGGTGACAAGATAATAGCAAATTCCAAGAAAACTATTACATAGTTCAAATAATCACACAATTACATATTAGACAGAAAGTAAAGGCTAGAGAAAGTCTGTAACACTACCTAATCTGAGAAAATGATCAGGAAGGAATGTTAAAATTATTAACCATTGAGGCTTGGGCCCTCGGCTCCCTTACTGGGAAGTTTCTGGAATAGTTTCTAGAGTTATGTCTGTAATAGTTTTCCAATTCTGATTGAAACCTTTAAGCTAATAATGCTTAACTATGATTGAAGGGATTTGGGTGACTTTTAGATTTTTCTTTGTACTTTTCAATATTGTTTAATTTTCCATTTCAGTGACAATACATTTTATAAAATCATCAAGAAGATTTAAACAAATGCAACAAGTTTATTGAATGAGCTGAACTCAGGAAGATAGCAAAAAGCAACTTTGTTCTTTCTCACCCTGTACCTGCAAACCTGATCTTTGGGTTTCATTTAACAAGCTATTCTACAAACTAAGAGACAGGCACTACCCTCCCACTTCTGAGGTTTACCACTTTTAGAACTGTCTACTATTGTCAACACTCAACACCACCTGCGACCCAGTCTTCGGCATCCCCTCCTCAAACTCAACCCCCTAAAGTTCCAGTCCCTGTCCTGCTCAGACACCTGTGTCAGGGCTCTCTCCAGTGATTCTGAATTGAGTGCCCTTGGGCACCCCTGGTAAGAGCCTCTGTCTACTCAACCACCCCCAGAGCTACCATTCGCTGTATGAAGCTGGAAAAGTTCACCCCCCTTAGCTCTGGTGCTGAAGTGGACACGGGTAGAGCACAGGAAAATGTGCTCCCTACATCCCAAATGAAAGCCCTGAACTAATAGAAACAAATGATGAGGAGGCTCTGTATCACTGAAGTATGGACACATTGTGGGTTAAAGGCTTTGGCAGACTGAACTGGAGACATAACCTTCATTCATCACACAATTTCTATAGAAAAATGTGTCGAGTTCAAAACAACTGACCTACAAATGATCCTTAGGAACATAATTTGTCTGGAAACTGGGGGCTGCTTTTATAACCATCTCCAGCCTGTCAGATCCAATAGATTAGAGTCAAGACAGCACCTTTGATTTACAGTCTTGGCCCTGTTGCTGAAGCACTTCCTAATTCACACTCTGTATTCTTAAAATGAGAGGCATAATATGTCTGCTCCAACTACAAGGTTGTTGAGATAATAAGCATGGCTATTTCTGAGCAAATGTCTTACAAAATTGACAATATAAGAGTTTACTATTATTTCATGTGGTGCATTACAGAATTCACAGTACAGGTAATTGGTTATAGGGAAGTCGTTTCTGAGATTGATAAGACTGCCCCAAAAGTATCACAATATGCTCCTGTTTTTTCCCCATTCCTGATTTCTTTTCTTAGCAAAAAATGTTCCTTTGTCTTTCTTAACCTATGCACTACTTTTAGAATATTGGCATTACTCAAACCCTGTCTAAATTTAGGAGCGCTAATTGAGTGTATAATAACACACATGTAAATCAACACATTTTAGAAAGCCTTAGAATCTGCAAAAAGCATGAAACATAATTTATCCTATGCTAAGTACAGTAACTAGGTAATGCCAGTGTTAAAAAAAAAGCATAAAACTTGAAAATAAGGATAAAAGGGTACAGGCAAGTCCTTTTGATGTCTACTGGTATATTATTTCAATAGCCCATTTCATGACAATTTATCTGATTACTCATGTTTGACTTTGCTATTTCCTATTTGATTAGAGACTAGACACTATGGAATTATATGTTAAATTGTAGATTTTTGTTAAGTAAAAAAGATAACCTTAAAGATTGCTGTTCTGTTGTCCCGTGGGCCTCTAACAAATGTTGTATCCAACCCAGCTATCCTATTCTAACATCCTTTTAATGTCTTTCCTGCTGTACTATATATATATCCTTGTTCCTTAAATGCTCTTGGAACCAGTTTCATCCTCATATTGGTATGTATGTATATGTATACATATATACACATATATGTATGTATGTATATGTATACATATATACACATATATGTATATATGTATACATTATCTGTAAACATAATAAAGTGCTTTGAGGAAATTTTAAAAATAGGAAAGTGTGTGGTGCCAAGGAAGCTGAGGGAAGATAATGTTTGAGAAGGGAATGCTCAGAAGAGGCTGCACTGCCATGAGTTGAAGGGACTTAGCAGTAAGGAATAAGTCAGTAACCTTGGAGAGAGCAGCATTCATGGGGTGGTGAAGGCAGAAACCGCATCAGTAAGAGCAAGGGGAAGAGGGCCAGAGCGTACACGCCACCTTAGGGAAGTTGGAATGTGGGGAGAGCAGTGCAATGAGATGGTGCCAGATAGATAAGAGATCCAAGGAGAGGTATATATTTTGTGTGTTTTCTGGGTTTTTTGATGTTGTTTGTTTTAATGGGTGAGACCAGAGTATATTAAATGCAGATGGGAAGAACAGTCTGAAGATCAAGTAAGAGGGATGGAGGTGGGGGTGAATAATTAAAAGAAAAAAGATTCCTGAGGAGGCAAGAGGGGATAGAATCCCAAGAACAGATATTTCAGGGTTGGGGCGGGGCTGGCAACAGACAGCATGTTGGCTGGCTGAAGTTACGGTGGCAGGTGGTGGGAGTTGTAAGTCTGAGGAGCTTGTGAAATGTTTCAGATGGAAGCTGTGGGAAATAGAAGAAAGCTAAAAAACACACATGAATTGCCAAATAGCATTGAGGACCCCAGTAAAGTTGAATGCAATGAAATCATAGTGGCACCAATATGATTATGTGAGGTTTTTTTTTCTCCAGCCATGCTCAAGACTTCAGCTTAGCCAAGGAAATAGCAGGCACGGTAGGTATTTTCTGGCTGGTTATGAGTGGAATATAATGAGAGAAGGTAAGTAAGACACTTATAGGGAGGTAACTGAAGCAATGGACTAAGCACTTGTCCAAACATTTTTGTTCTCATGCTCTCAAAAGATTTTGGAAAACTATCTCTCACATATTTTGAAATCAAAATCTAAAAATTTTTAACACATAAAGTGAAATAGTTTCAAAGGACGTATTTATGGCTTATATTATATATGTACATTAAATATATTTTTATCCAAGTCTTGGAGTTGTAGATTTAGCTCATTCTATTTATAGAACACGTCTTTCAGATAATCAGGCCACATTGTGAAACTAATCAGCCAAATCAGGGTTACTTTTCATCAGAACCAGTACAATTTTATTTTAAAATTCATACAGTCATGCATCTGTGGAATACTTCTGTATTCTAAGATAAGTTAATTGATTTTTAAATGGATGGTTGATTGTTGGGTAGATAGGTGGTGGATAGATGAATATAACAAGACATGGATGGATAGACAAATTCTTATCTTGAGTTTGTCTCCTGGATAAAACAAGATCCCCTCAAATATTTCTCTCTGAAGTTTTTTTTATTTTACTTTCAAGAGACTTTCCCTCAAGAAAGTGGTATTCTAGATTTGTCCCTCTTTTTGATGCCCCAGATGTTTTTATACCCTGGAGCAATGCATCAAAATACAATTTAGGATGGGGAAAGTACACTTTTCTTTTGTAAAGTGGAGAAGGGCAATGTGAAAGGTGAAAAAGGAAAGACTAATTGGTAGACATCAGAGTTTGTATGCAGGTCAGCTTGAAGAATGAATATGAGGAAGTTGAGATTTAGAAATTTCTACACTACAGCTTTCTAAGCTTTTTTGATTATCCCACAGGTACCTAAAACTTAACACGCCTAAAATTGAACTTACATATCTACCTCATCCTAGTCCTCCTTCATTTCTATTCATTAAGACAGAAACCTTGCAGTCACCCTGAACTTCTTGTTCTCTCATGCCCTTCATATCCAACTAAACACCAAGATCTGGACATTTTTTCTCATAATGATCTCCTGAGTCAGCCCACATCCCTCTATCCCCACGGCTATCTCTCTGCTGCAGGGTATGGTTGCCTCTCACTCAGCTGCCACAATCTGCCTGTCTCTAGTTTTGAGTCCTCTCCACCTGCTCTCCACACTACAACCAGAGAAAGTATTCTAAAACATAAGTCTGACTAAATAGCTCCATTTTTGAAAAGTTATCAATGACTTCCCATAACCCTAGGCCTTATTATTCACTTACTAGATTACTATTTCAATCAAGCTCTAAGGACAAATCCTAAACTCATTGGCATGGCTTTCAAGGCCCTTCTGATCTTGGCCTCTGCTCGTCATGGCAGCTTCCGCTCTCCTCACTCCATACTCTGCTTATGAAGTGTTTTCATCCCAAGTCTCACCAGGCTCTCCTGCCTCAAACACTCTTTCTGCCTCCTTCTTCTAGCTCCCTCCTATTTAGCATTAAGGTTTCAGCTGAGATGTAATTTCCTCTAGGAAGCTTTTCCTAATCCCTCAAGTTTGGGTTTGATCCTTATCTTACATACTTCTGTGATGCATTGTTTGTAGTCCATTATAGCATTTACTCTACATTGAGTTTTAACTGTTTACATGTCTGTATACCCAAGAGCAGAGGGACATATGTGTGCGTCTATTCACTTTTGTATTGTCAGTGTCTAGGGTACTAGCTACTGCCTGGTGCACAGTAGGTATCCAATAAGCACGTACTTACTGAATAAATACATGAAACTACCAAAATTTTGCCCCCAAAATAAATCACATTCCTTCTATGAGTGGCTTATAAACCTGTTTAGTGACCAAATGTAAAGTTTTCATCAAGTTCATATGAAATTGTTGGCCAAAAATAATCCATAAGCTTAATGGGGAAAAATTCCACGCCCCATCTCTCTAACAATGATATCAAAAACTACTTCCTTATACACAGCAAAATAACTTAGCTGAGAACTGAGTCAAAAGGAAGTGAAATTTTCATTATTTTATTAATTCATTCAATGATCAATGGTCACTTAGCTCTGCCTTCACGAAGCAGTGTTGCTCTAGTCTAGTCTAATGCTTGCCCCATGAAGCCCATTGGACCCTGGAAAAAAGCTGGCCCATCTCTTCAGCTTTCCAAATTTTATCATATAAAACTAGGAGCAGCTGCTTTTATCCAAGTAAGAATAATTTTTAAATAGCATTTTTCCTTGTATGTCAGAAAACCCAAGCTGAAAATATTACATTTCTTAAAACTTCTATGCTCCTGATCTTTTTCTTCTTTTCAGTTGTGCCAGAGGCATGAACTTTATACCCCCAGCACCAGTTAAGAAGATGATTTATTAAACAGACTTAAATGAAAGATGGCTTGGTGTGGATACACTTAAGATTCACAGACCATGCCTTGGGGCAGTTTTAGTGTCAACTTTCTAACTAATTCAGAAATGAAAAACTTCTCATTATTTCAGGATAAATGTCTAAATCTACCAGCTCTTGTCTGAATGACATAAAAGTATCAGAAACCAAAAATGGAGATTTTGTTGTTCACATGTCATCTAGACTCTCAACCCTACAATGTTTAATATATGAGCCAGTTACAAATTACCAACTAATGGTATCTTTTGGACACTTCCAGGTAAAGCCTCCCAGCGTCCATTGTATCAAACCCTTTCCCTTTTATACAGGGTTCCCTGTACGGTAGTATCACTCAGAAGTTATGCTGGAGGAATTGTTTTCAATTTTTTCATTAGGTTCATAAAATCTACTCAGAAAGTAGATTTAAAACACAAATGTTAAAATCCATGAAAAAACACAAATATTTTGATTTGATTTATGCAAAGCCCGAAGCCTGTGCTGTGCACAGAGAAGAGAGCAATGGCATGACTACTTGTCTCAGTTTACTCTCAGAATGTACATATATGCATTTCATTTCCTTGATTTGACCCTAATTCAAGGGGCCAGTCTGAAGAGTCAGCAATGTTAATTTACTAGATCTCAAAAGTAAGTATTCATATTACTGCAAAAAGCAAGATGTCATTTTCTCATCATTTCTGTGAATAGAAAAGCTATTTCCCAACAATAGGGATCCCTTATAATAGGGAAATACTTAATTAGTACTGAACTCAGAAACTGCAGTGTTCTGCTTGGCTTCATTGATTTTATCAAAGGGCCTCTTTATCCTGAGCAGGTAGAGCTCAATGAATTGAAATAGTCCAGAAATACATGAATAGCTGTCCTCTGACAGAAAGTAAGTTTAAATTGTAAGAAAATTACTTTATTTCCAAGGATTCCCAAGATTCTTGTTCCTGATTATGGTCCAAAATTCCACACAGATTTGTTCTTGATTCATTTCGGAGTAGTCAGAAAAGGTACTGTTCTCCTTACATAAAGAAAGAACATCCTAAATATCAAAATATGGATATGGTTAGGTCTACGACATTTATCTCCTTGGTGTTTAAGAGAAGTCAGGTAAACATAAACAAATAGCATATGAGTAACTAGCTTATTACCTACAGAAACACCTTAAATGCTGGAAATTGGACCAAGACTATAGCAACTACATAGTTTTAATTTCTGAAGACCACCTGTATGCTTTCAGACCAACACCTTCTTTCTCAAAAAGGATTAAATGTCTAGTTTATATATAACCAGAAAATAAAACAAGACACATACTTTAAAACACAGAAAGACTCTGGCAGAAATATAACTATACAGGTTTATATCAAAACTAAATGAGAAGGGAGCAAATCTAAATCACATGTACAATTCATAGTAAATCACAAAAATGGTATAAAATGTGTGGTGAACAAAAATAAAACCAGTAATAACTAAAAGGTTTTCTTATAGTGACTCTGGTTTTTTATATTGCTCTATGTCTCTAGTGGAATAAAAATAGTTATACATAACAAAGCAAAAAGAAAGAAAACAAATCTAATATAAATAATTTAAATACAGGGAGAAAAGGTAGTCAGCAATCTTTACCTGTTTTGTTCCTAATATTTGTTACTCAGATATTGAAGACATTTAATTGTTTTAAATATGCTTTATATATAAAAAGCAATGGCACAGTTATATTTTATATAATTATTCAGTCAGCAGAGATAAGGCAGATGAAGAAGAATGTGGAGGCCACAGAAGCAGCCCAAGTGGAAAAGCCTCCTCCAGTTGAGTGGGGAGTGGCTTGGTTATAGAAGAGATGATTCCCCCAAAGATGCGAGGCAGAATAATGATCCCCCAAAGATGTCCTGTGGTAATCGCCAGAAGCTATGACTACATTGCCTATTATTTGGCAAAGGGTAATTAAAATGGAAGATGCAATTAAGGTTGCTAATCAGCTGACTTTAGGGAGATTATCTTGGATTGCCTAGGCTCAGTGTAACCACAAGAGTTCTTAAATGTACAAGAGGGAGGCAGAAGAGGAATCACTATGGAGTGACTTGATATGATAAAGACATGGCCCACAGTTGGTAGTTTTATTTTTGTTTTTGTTTTTGTTTTTTCCTCAACTTTTATTTTAGGCTCAGGAGATAAATGTGCAGATTTGTTACATGGCAAATTACATGTGATTGAGACTTTGTGTATGAATGATCCTGTCACCCAGGTAGTGAGCATAGTTACCAATAAGTAGTGTTTCAACCCTTGCCCCAACCCCAATAGTAATCCCCTGTCTCTATTGTTCCCATCTTTATAACCATGTGTACCCAATGTTTAGTTTCCACTTATAAGAGAGAACATGCAGTATGTGGTTTTCTTTTACCACATTTTTGTTAATTCACTTGGGATAATGGCCCCAGCTGTTTCCATGTCACTGCAAGGGTATAATTTTATTCTTTTCTATGGCTGTATAGTGTTCCATGGTGTATATGTACCACATTTTCTTTATCCTGTCTACCATTGATGGGCATCTAGGTTGATGCCATGTCTCTGCTACTGTGAACAGTGCTGTGACGAACATACATGTACATGTTTCTTTTGCTAGAATAATCTATTTTCCTTCGGTATATACCCAGTAATAGAATTTTTCGGTTGAATAGTAATTCTGTTTTAAGTTCTTTGAAATCCACAAACTGCTTTCCATAATGGCTGAACTAATCCACATTCCTACCAACAGTGTATAAGCATCTCTTTTCTCCAAAGCTTTACCAGCATCTCTTGTTTTTTGACTTTTCGATAGTAGCCATTCTGACTGATGTGAGATGAAATCTCACTGTAGTTTTGATTTGCATGTTTCTGATGTTTTGTGATGTTGTGCTTTATTTCATGTATTTATTGGCCACATGTATGGGCAAAGGACGTGAATAGATACTTCTCACAGTTGCTAGAGTTAAAAATGGAGAAAGGGGGCCAGGAGCCAAGGGATGCAGATGGCTTATAGAAGCTACAAAAAGTAAAGAAACAAATTCTTAGTGCTTCCAGAAAGGAACACAGCCCTGCCAACACCTTAATTTTAGTTCACTAAAATCCATCTGGACTCCTGACCTCCAGAACTGCAACTTGGTAAATCTGTGCTGTTTTTGACACTAAGCTATGGTAATGTGTTATACTAGCAATAGGAAACATAGAATATGGCACTTAACATTAGAAACTATGAATGAGAAGGGTCTTTAAGAGGCATGGAGGGATAAATTCAAATGCCATAGAATAAAGTAAAGATGATAAAGACAAGAAGTTTAGGAAATAGTGGGAAGAGGGAAAAAACAAAAGAACTTACGAGCATCAAACAAATTTCCATCCATAATAAAAATAATAACAATTAAAGGGAGCGCAGACTATAATACTAAGGCCAAATTCTACAGGGTAAAGAAGTAAAGTGAAAGATATGGTAAATACAATATCCTTCACATGGTAGGCTTCAGCAAATGTCTGTTGATATATTATTCTTGGACAACTAAGAAAGCAAAGGGTACTTAGGAAGTAAAACTGGAAGTATGTTACAAAGAAAATCAGAAATCAAAATAAAGGAAAATATCTGAGGCATTGCATTTACAAAAAGAAAGTCCAGAATTTTTAAATGGCCAGAATAACACTGAAAGTATGGGCAAATGACATCAATAACATCCAAATTAGCATGTAATCTTATATGATTTAAAAGAAGAGGTGTTATATAATCTATGCCTTCTGAAAATGACTTCAGCAAAGAAACCACACAGACTTCTAATGCTGAATCATTAAATGTAGGTTTTCTTGTATTTTGTAGAGTCACATTCTGTCACAGAACATAATGAAAATCTTTTGTGAATTGTTACTGATGAGAAAATATAAACTATTTTGGAAATGTGACTTTTCTTCAGCTGAATATGGACTTTGAACCTGTCTTAATGCTGTAGTCAATGAAAAGACCTTGCCTAAGATTTTTATGATCTCCAGAAGTCAGTCAATTCATCTTTGGCGAATTCTAGGCATCATTTCTCTTTATTTCTCCCATCAAACACATTAGCTGATGACTGAAGATAATAATTCCAGAGTAAATATTAAAGGCTATTATGGAACATATATGATGCTGTTAAAATAAGTTTAAAATGTAATATATGGAGTTGCTTTGGAATTGACCTCCTTTTCTAGCTCCAGTCATGCATCATGGTAACTTTTAAAGATATGCAATAATTGAAGATGTGTCCCTATCAATTCCACCTTATATAAGTTTATGTAAAGGCTTTGAACATAATGTCTAAAGCACACATTGATTTGAATACACAAACAGATACACACACACACACACACACACACACACGTTTGTTGAAAGATTTTAAGAGGATACCCAATAAGGTCTGACTTAAAAGAGGAACAACCCACAGAATCATAATAACATATTAATACTGGGAAATACAGATAAGAAATCTTCCATAATCATAAAAATCCCAGCATCTCAAAGAGGGAATGGCCCTTAGAAGTCTCTGGACCAAGTTCCAGTCTAACATAGGACATCTCACCACCACATTCTGTACAGGTTGGCTTCCATACTCTAGTTGAACATCTTCAGTGAGTCAAAGCCCATGCACCTACAATTCCATTGTTTGTTCCAAATTTAACTTCCACCTATACTCTCATTCTGTTTTATAGATGCCAAATCCATGTTTGATTTTATTTTTCATATTAATCCTGAAATACTAGATACCAAATATCATCTCTTCCAACTTAGTAATTTCCTCCTTCATAAAACCAAGAAGCACAGGGTAAGCATACATATGCCTGTCTATTATCTTGGCCCCTCCTACACATTCTGATTATTTACTATACTAATTTGTTGATGCATCCATCAAATGTGTGCTGAGTGGCTACCAGCTTCCAGGCCAGGAAGAGAGACCAGATCCCTGTCCTCATAAAGCCGAAATTCTAGTGAGTCAGGCAATGAACAAATGAACAAGTAAGTAGATGAGACATAAAATAGTCCAAAAGTGAATCCTTATAGACTAGGGTCAGGATTTTTAAGTTAAGACCTAAAGGGTTAAAAGGAAGTAGGCATGCAAAGAGCTGGGGAGGGAAAATCAAGGGTAGCAAGATCCTGATGTGAAAAGAACTTGGCCTCTCTTAGATTCTCCAAATCAATACATGTAAAAGATTCACAGGAGGGAAGTTACAGTGGCAGAAACTGAAACTAAAGAATCAGACAGGGTCCAAACCACAGTACGGAATTTCAATTTTATTTTAAACACAATAGGAATTCATGTGAGAATTGTAGGCAGGGACGATATATAATCAATTTACTATTTAAAAACCACACCAGTGGCCTTGTGGAGAATGAATGAAAGTAGGACAAGGGTGAAAACAGAAAGATGAGTTAGTAGGCTCTTAATTGAGAGATGATGGAGACTTAGCTAAACATAGCCACAGTAGAAATAGAGATGTGTGGAAATATTTGAAGCGTATGACTGAAGAAAGTACAGACAGGAATATCTCCTAATGCTATCCCTCCCCCCTCCCCCCACCCCACAACAGGCCCCGGTGTGTGATGTTCCCCTTCCTGTGTCCAAGTGTTCTCATTGTTCAATTCCTACCTACAAGTGAGAACATGCGGTGTTTGGTTTTTTGTCCTTGCGATAGTTTGCTGAGAATGATGGTTTCCAGCTTCATCCATGTCCCTACAAAGGACATGAATTCATCCTTTTTTATGGCTGCATAGTATTCCATGGCATATATAAAAAATAAAATAAAATAAATAAATAAAAAATAAAGTAGCATGCTAAAAAAAAATCAAGAAAGTACAGACAGGAATTTCTGATGGCGGATGTGGATGTGGATGATGAAAGAAGATGGGGAATAAAGAATGGCTGCTGGGTTTCTCATCGAAGCAACTCTCTGATGTCAGTACTATTCACTGAGATGGGAGAGGCCAGATGAGAACCAGGAAACATCCAGGAGGAGGTTTCAAGTAGGCACTTGGGTGTGCAGATCTGGGACTCAAAGGAAACAACTGGCCTGAAAATGTAAAATATGGGAGTTATCAACATATGGATGATATTTAAAGTCACAGAAATGAATAAGACAACCTAGAAGAGAGTTGAGAGAGAGATAGCTGAGCTCAAGACCTAGTCCTGAAGAAGTCCAACAGTTAAAGATGGGAAAGACCAAGAAGAAGCTAGTCGGGAAAAGGTAGAAACAGGAGAATGTTTCAAGAAGGAAAGATGGGTCAGCTTCGTCAGTACTTTTTAAGAAGTGGAGCAAGAAGAGAGTAAAGCAACTAACAGTTATAGCACCAAGGACATGGCTGGTAATCTTGACAAAAGCAGCCTCCATGGAATAATAGAACTAGAAGAAAATTAATTAGTTTTAGAAGTGGATCAAAAATGAGAAAGTAGAAGCCAGGTATATAGAAAACATGTTGAAATATTATGCTTGGAAAAGGAACAATGAAAGGGGATAGTGGTTAGACGAGAATTGGACTCAAGAGAGAGTTTTGTCTTTTTTTTCCCTAAGATAGACACTCAGATATCATAAAAACTAGTGATTAAAGCAAGCTTAGCATATTCATGCTTTAGGACAGTGGTTTTGGAACTATTTTCAATAGAAAGCTGAGCTTCTGCAATGGTGCCTTGGTGCTGCTCCACGAGGCAAGACAGGTTCCTAGCTCACAAGAAAAGTAGCTCAGATTTAATCCATTTTGTATATGGGGATTTATAATAAGATGTAATTTGAAAAATCACTAGTCTAAGGAGAACATAAAGTAGCCAAAACATCTTACCATATCAGAGTATTAGATGACAGAATACCTGCTTAATCCATATATAGTATGTATTCTTAATTGTGTCACACAATGGATCTTCAGGCAAAACATGATAAATTGTACCAGTAGCAGTTTCAGGATGCTAAACAAGTTTGTCATTATTTCGCAGCATCTTGGCAATGATAAATTAAGTAGCTTCCTTTACACTAAATTCTTTGGGAACTTCAGTATACTCAGACCTTGATTTTCAAAGTTTTAATTAATATATTCCACAGTCAATAGGTTTGATAAACTTGAGACATCTCAAACCCATTTTAATAAAATTGACTTACAAAATAGAAAGGAAAGAAAATTGCATGTAGATCTTGACAGATGTGCAAACTAACTCTATGTACTCGGTAAACACAGTTTTCTCATAAAGAGATTTCCTGAGTTTTAGATATGCAAAATAATAGCTAAGCAATATTTTTAATTAAGAAAATGAAATACAAGGGCACAGTTTACTTTTAACCATTTGAGGAAAATGGGTAGGACGATAGGGAACAAGAATAGTTTCATGAAAAGCTTATTATCAAATTAATCAAAAACAAGATATTTTTCTAAAGGATGTTTATAATGTTTGTGAACCTCAGTAAACTACTTATATGGATTTATTGTGTTGATTATTAAAACCTGTACTGATTTTAATATTACTACCACGACGGCTCTGTTCTCTACAACAGGATTTCTCAACCTCTGCACTATTAATGTTTTGGGCTAGATTAAGTCTTTGTTGTAGGAGACCATCCTCTGCATTTTAGGATGTTTATCAGCATCCCCGGCTTCTATTCACTGAGATGCTAGTAGCAGCACTTCCCTCCCACTAGTTCAACAATCAAAAACATCTTTAGACATTGCCATATATTCCCTGAGGGGCACACATCACTCCCAGTTGAGATTTTCCTCTACAAGACAGTGTAATTTCTCATTCTGGAGTTAAGCTATATTTTCATAATTTTCAGGAAGGTATTTGTGCTCTAACTGAACAGAATGAGGATATCGTGACATTCAAACCCAGCTGTTCATGTAACTGTAATGGAAAGAAGGAAGTAAACACATCTCAAATGTGACTAAATAGCATGACAATTGGCTCAACAGTACGTGCAGAAAAAGTACAAACTCTAGAACAATGTGGATGCTTTATAACTGAAGCTTAATCACAAAAGACCCAGTTATTGAACTTCATATGAGGAAAATGGTAAATAAGAGCACTTTTTCAGTGCTGCTATCTCTGAATCCCTCCATTAAAATCAGCAGTGTGGCAAAGCTACATGAAAAACCTTGTCAAGACATTAAAGGCAGGCAGATTACGTTTGGCTGTATTCATTTTACATGTTGTTGTGCATTATGTTACCAGTTTTTAAGTGAAATGCCAGTAAGAAAAACACTAAAGAGAGATGCTTAAAAGGTAGAGCTAAGCTGCCACCTAGAGAATATAGAAATGACAGCATCTTAGCCATCTACATTTGCTACATGAACAATATTGTCCTATTAACCAAAAATAGATAAAATTCAAAATCTCAAACGCAAAGTGAAATGAATTCTAATGTTATGCTTTTTAAGATTAGCCAATTATTCATAAAATTTTAAATTTACTTTCTTAGTTGTGCTTTTAAAGATTTTGGAGAGAGTTGGCTAACAGAGAAAATCCTTCAAAAGTTCAAAATAATTCTGAAGTGGTCATTGCTGGACAATAGCAGAATGCCTGTATAGAAAGTACTACACTTCAATGGCCTAGGCAAAGAATTTATGACTCAGACCCCAAAGGCAAATGCAACCAAAACAAAAATAAATAAATGGGACCTACCTAAACTAAAAAGCTTCTGCACAGAAAAAGAAATAATCATCAGAGTAAACAGAATGGGAGAAAATATTTGCATATTATGCATCTGACAAAGGACTAAAATCCATAATTTAAAGGAACGAATACAAAGCAGCAAGAAAAAATGTAAATAATCTCATCAAAAAGTGGGCTAATGACATGAATAGACATTTCTCAAAAGAAGATATATAAATGGGCAACAGACACATGAAAAAAATGTTCAACATCACCAATCATCAGAGAAATACAAATTAAAACCACAATAAGATACCACCTTACCCCAGCCAGAATGGCCATTATAAAAAAGTCAAATAAACAATAGACGTTGGCATGGCTGTGGTGAAAAGGGAATGCCTGTACACTGCTGGTTGGAATGTAAATTAGTACAACTTGTACGGAAAACAGAATGGAGATTTCTCAAAAAATTTAAAGTAGATGTACCATTCAATCCAGCAATCTCACTACTGGATATCTACTCAATGGAAAAAAGAAGTCATTATATCAAAAAGAAAATGTGATATATGATATACATATATATGTGATATTATATATATATATATATATCCCCACTTTGGAATACTACTCAGCCATAAAAAAGAACAAAATGGATGGAGTTGGAGGCCCTTATTCTAAGTGAAATAACTCAGGAATGGAAAACCAAATACCGTATGTTCTCACTCACTTATAGGTAGGAGCTAAGGAATGGGTATACAAAGGCATGTAGAAGGGCACAATGGACATTGGAGACTCAGAAGGGGGGAGGGCAGGAGAGGGATGAGGGATAAAAAACTATATATTGGGTACAATGCACACTACTACTCAGGTAAAGGATGCACCCAAATCTCAGACTTCAACACTATGCAATTCACCCATATAACCAAAAACCGCTTGTACCCCAAAAGCTATTGAAATAAAAAAGTAAAAGAAAGTACTGCACTATTAATATTGCAATACACCTGTGGTCAAAATTTTAAAGTGTTTTTTAATTTCCAAGAAGAAAATTTGTCATTGAAAATGAATTGGAAGTATAATGAATGAGACCAAGTAGCAAGCTTTTCAATTTTTGTTATCTTTCCCAACATTCTTTCAAATGACGAGAACAGTCATAGTAAATAAAATCCAATAGAATCATTCACTGGAGGGAGAAGAGTGCTACTTAGGCAATGCTATGAAACAAAATATAAAATATAAAGGAGAAAAAATTCTTGTAGGAATAAGGAGGTTAAAAATAACCTGACTTTGAGCTAAAGCATAAAGTGGAGCTAAAATTTCTAGGAAAAAAAAAGTCTCCTTTTCTAAATGTAATAGTATAATTGAACACTCATTTGGTTCTCCAGACCATAAACCATTGCCTGGTTAAGGTAGGCATTTGAGAAGCTGCGTGAACTCTTTTGGGCCATGAGGGTCCCATTTAGTAAATTACTACTTCAATGCACTGAATAACACCCTTGTGGCATGGTAGTGGATTCCAAAAGAGCTTAATTTACGCACTGGGAGTATCTGTTGCTCATTAGGAAATGAGAACTATGCCTGCTCACATATCTGCATAGAGCAAAAAGTACCATACTCATCTAAAAGGAGAGTATGAAATGTGGCCTGGAGATTCAAGTGTCAAATTATCGTGCAATAGTAGAGCCACGTGACCTGGTCTATATGGTGTGACTTGAGATTCTTCCCCTTTACAATTTGAGTTGCTTCTTTATCTTATACATGTTTTCTATGTCACTGTCATTGCAGTTTTGCAAGAATTCTAGGTTTGTCCTTCCCAGAAGGTTTTAAAGTGACATATGTATTTTTCAGAGATGCTAACATGATCATCCACCATGCCTATATCCATCTGTACAAGTCAGTTAATAAAATCCAGTTGTTTAGAGGTGAATTTATTCAACCCATTTGTGTGGCCTATGAGCTAATACTAGGTATTACTGAGATTTTTACTTTTCAACTTGCTAATTTATCACAGCCTAGAGAAAATCTCAGGGTTTCTTTTGTTCTGAGAATTCTGTTTAGGCACTTATGAGATTTTAATCGTGTATGTGAATGGCATTCTGCGTCTTTTTATCTAAAACTGAGCACTTTTTATCTAAAACTGAGCACAAGTAGTAAATTTTATGAGTAAAGTCTTGCCTGTACCCATGTGAGATCAGTAATGTTTTATACCTCTGTCTCAAAATGTAGGTTACTAATTATGATTCATACATACATAGAAATCTTAAATTATAGCTATTTATATCACACAATTATGTCTTCTGCCTTAAAGTCATGAATTTGCCTGTTTTTAGATGATGTGAAACAGAACCACTTTGTATGTGGTACATATGTTGAATCTCTCCAATGTACCTTTTAACTGAGAAAATACGACATTTTAATGGCCCAAGAAAAGGCCTTAGTCAATAAGAATGAATTTTCATGCATTTCAGAAATCTGATTCAATACTCTAAAGGAAATATTTGGCCACAAAACTTGTAAAAATCATTTCTGAATTGGCAATACCTCTTTATATCAATATTCTAATTAAAAAGTCAATATTATAATTACTACGTTTAAAAGCATGACACCAGGACTTGGAAAGGAATAAAAGCATTTGGAGATTTCCAAACTAGTGGACGAGATTGATGTCAACAGAAGTGATATATATATAAGTTAGAGAAAATAATTTCTATCTATTGAGCATCTTATATGGTAGGCATTATGTGGGATATTTTACATGCATTTTTTATTCATTTCAGACCAGCCAATCTCCCTCTCAGGATTAAATGAGGTACCCTATTTGACAGATGAGTTTCATAAACAGTAACAACCCCACCTAATCATAATATGGGCAGGGCCAAGGGAGGAAATAGAGGAGTCTTGGATGTGAGAGATACAGCTTGTTTCCGCAGAGAGCAACGTGTTCAAAGGCCTAGAGTAAAGGGTGAGTATTTTGAGAATTGGGACCTAAAAGAAGCCTAATATTGATGGGACAGAAAGCTAAGAGAAACAGACAGCATCTTTCTTTGCCAGAGTGCTAGGCAGATCTTAGAAAGCTTTAAGGTTATCTCAAGCTCTTAAGTTGTGAGGCCATTAACCTAAAGGCAAATGGAAGTCACTGAGGTTTTTAATCATGAGAGAAAGATGATCATATGTGACATCAAAGATCATTCTGGCTTTGGAGACAGAATGAACTGGAGAGGAATAAGAAATAAAGGCAGGGAGGTGATTTTAGGAGGCGATTTTTAGCAGGCCAGTAAAAATATAATGATGGTCTAAATTAGGATGGTGGCGGTGGCAATGAAGAGACATAAATACATTTGAGAGATATTTAGAAGTCATCATGTATGAGATTTTTGTTACAAATCGGATATAAAAAAATAGAGAAAGAGAAGTGGGATGAATAATTGCCAAGGCTTTAACTGGGGAAACTAAATGTTCCTAATGACGCAGGGAAATGTGCCACGGGGGCAAATTCATAGGAAGAGGGAGGAGAAGGGAAATGATGATGAGTTCAGTCATAAGCAAGCTGATGTTGAGGCTCCTGACAAAAAGTATGCAAATAAGATATCAAGAAAGACTGGAATATATGGGTGTGAAGCTCAGCCAAGATACACATGAGGGTAAATCAGCATATAAACAGTTATTGAGGCAGTGAAAGTAAACGAGACTGCCTGAAATCCTACGTAGTTTATAGAACATCATAGAGCCTAGGAGACAGCCCAAAAGAACACTAAATTTGGGGTGTGAAGGGAAGGAGAGATGTATGAAGACAGCTGAAAGATAATATGAGTTTAAAGTAAGAAGATTTTGGCTTGGCAGTAGTATTTTATACAGGTGGAAAAGCTTGGGCATCTTTAGTGAATGGGAAAATGTGACAGACAATCAAGGACAAAGAACACAGTAGAAAGGGGATTATCTACAGGGTAATGTGATGGTTAGCTTTCTTTTTTTGTCTTTTTTTTTAATTATACTTTAAGTTCTGGGATACATGTGCGGAACGTGCAGATTTGTTGCATAGGTACACATGTACCATGGTGGTTTGCTGCACCCATCAACCTGTCATCTACATTAGGTATTTCTCCTAATGTTATCCCTCCCCTAGACACCCCCACCACAATAGGCCCTGGTGTGTGATGTTCCCCTCCCTGTGACCATGTGTTCTCATTGTTCAGCTCCCACCTAGGAGTGAGAACACGTGGTGTTTGGTTTTCTGTTCTTGTGTTAGTTTGCTGAAAATGATGCTTTCCAGGTTCATCCATGTCCCTGAAAAGGACATGAACTCATCCTTTTTTATGGCTGTGTAGTATTCCATGGTATATAGGTGCCACATTTTCTTTATCCAGTCTATCATTGATGGGCATTTGGGTTGCTTCCAAGTCTTTGGTATTGTGAACAGTGCTGCAATAAACATACATGTGCATGTGTCTTTATAGTAGAGTGATTTATAATCCTTTGGGTATATACCCAGTAGTGGGATTGCTGGGTCAAATGGTATTTCTGGTTCTAGATCCTTGAGGAATCATCACACTGTCTTCCACAACGATTGAACTAATTTACACTCCCACCAACAAAGTAAAAGTGTTCCTATTTACCCACATCATCTCCAGCATCCCTTGTTTCCTGACTTTTTAATGATTTCCATTCTAACTGGCATGAGATAGTATCTCACTGTTGTTTTGATTTGCATTTCTCTAATGACCAGTGATGATGAGCTTTTTTTTATATGTTTGTTGGCTGCATAAATGTCTTCCTTTGAGAAGTGTCTGTTCATATCCTTTGCCCACTTTTTGATGGAGTTGTTTGTTTTTTTCTTGTAAATTTATTTAAGTTCCTGGTAGATTCTGGATATTAGCCCTTTGTCAGATGGATAGAGTGCAAAAATTTTCTCCCATTCTGTAGGTTGCCTGTTCATTCTGGTGATAGTTTCTTTTGCTGTGCAGAAGCTCTTTAGTTTAATTAGATCCCATTTGTCAATTTTGGCTTTTGTTGCCATTGCTTTTAGTGTTTTATTCATGAAGTCTTTGCCTATGCCTATGAATGTGGCAGTTAGTTTTAAGTGTCAACTTGACTGGGCCACAAGTGCCCAGATATTTGGTCAAACTTTAATCTGAGCATTTCCATGAAGGTGTTACTGGATGAGATTAATATTTAACCTGGTAAAAGCAGATTGCCCTCCCTAATGTGGGTAGGCTCCATCCAATCAGTATTTTGTTCTGAACAGAATAAAAGAGGCTGACCCTCCCCTAAGTGAGAGAGAATTCCTCCAGCCTGCCTGCCTGCCTTCAAACTGCGATATCAGTTTTTTTTCCTGCCATTAGACTCAAACTGAAATATTGGCTCTTTCCAGGTCTCAAGCCTGCCAGCCTTCTGACTAGAATTACACTATTGTCTCTCCTGAGTCTCCAGCTTGCTGACTCACCCTGCAGATCTTGGGACATGGCAGCCTCCATAACGCCACAAGCCAATTCCTTGTAATAAATCTCTTTCTATATATGTATATCCTATTGCTTCTGTTTTTCTGGAAAACTCTAATATACGTATTGATTCACAAAGTGTGGTCATTGAACAAGCAGTGTCAGCATCACCTGGGAACTTGTTAGAAATGCAGACTCTCTGGCCTCACTCATGCCAACCAAATCAGAAACTCTGGGGGTGGGCCCCAGGGTTTTAAAAAACTACCTGAAAATGATTCTGATGCACACTTATGCTTTAGCACCACTGCTCTAGAGCAAGGTGCCTGCAGGCAGGAGGGTTTAAGAGAGTACAGGTGGAGGGCTTGCCTTATATGGGAGGAGATACATTTTGCACTACAAAAGAAGCAAAGAAGAGAAGAAATGGGTTGCTAGATAAGGGTGAGTTTAAGATTTAGGGGTGGAAATTTGAGGCAGCTATTGCCCTGGCTTCTATTTTTTCTGTAGAGCAGAAGACAATGTGATATTCTAAGAGAAAGTAGGGAGGTGGTGGGTGGAAGAGTTGAGAAAAGTTGGTGAAAACGTGAAGTAATCATTGCAGAAAGTAGGAAAATTTGAGGGCCCACTGAGGTCAGGGAGTAACCATACCACACCAGCCAGCTGTAAGATTTTCCCAGATGTGGTCAGCCTCTCCAGTGGCTGGGATTACAAACACGTGCCCCCATGCCCAGTTAATTTTTAGTATTTTTAGTAGAGATGGGGTTTCTCCATGTTGGCCAGGCTGCTCTGGAACTCCTGGCCACAAGTGATCCACCCACCTCAGCCTCCCAAAGTGCTGGGATCACAGCCACCACCATTAAAGCCCTTTGATAAGCAGAATGACAAGATCATTGCAACCTGCATTTTTTCATCATAATATTTGTAAAAATGATAAAGGCTAAACTATTTGACTAACAGACTAGATGTATTCCTAGAAGCTGCTCTCTAAAACTAAATTTAATACATAAGCTAATATTTTACCTTTAAAAATTACTATCCCTGATATGAAAAACATTAAATTCTTCATAAACAAATAGACAAAAAGAGAATAGGAATAAACAATTCACAAAACAGAAATGTAAGTGACTGACAGACAACAATGTTCAATAAAAAACACAAGACTTTTCAGCACTTAATGATGCTCTTCATCTTTGGCAATGATGTGATGAGATTAATCCCATTAGTATTGGTTAATGTACATTGATTGGCATAATCTTCTCAGAAAACAATTTGACAATAGATATATCAAAAACAATTTTGAAAATAGGTTATCTTTTTGACCAGTATTTCTACTTCTAAATATTTATGCACAACAAATTTCATTACAACATTTTTAAATTAATATAATATCCAATAATAAGGGAGTGCTAAGTTAACACGATGAAATATTTATTCAGCCTTTATAAATGGTATTTATAGAAAGTAAGTAAAGATGTAAAAAAATCAATAATATAAAGCAGATAAAAACATTTCACGATGTAGAAATACATAAACAGTATAATCTTAACTGTGCAAAGTATATATATTTGTGTATATATATATTCAAAAATATTGGAAGTAAATGGGCTAAAATTTTAATGGCTATTATCTCTAAATTTAGGGTTTAAAGTTGATTTTTGTGATGAGAACAGATGGACACATAGAGGGGAACAACGCACACTGGGACCTACCTGAGGACAGAGGTTTGGAGGAGGGAGAGGATAAGGAAAAATAACTAATGGATACTAGGCTTAGTACTTGGGTGACGAAATAATCTGTACAGCTAACCCCCATGGCACACATTTACCTACGTAACAAGCCTGCACATCCTGCACATATACCCTTGAACTTAAAGGTTAAAAAACACAAATAAAGATGATTTTTATTTCCTTCTTTATGTTTTCTATATTTTACAAATTGCTAATAACAAGAATTCAATCTATTGATAATTAGAAAATAAATCTTTACAATAAGTGAATAGTTCTGTGACAAAAATGAATCAGCCCCAAAATAAATACAGCTTCCTTTATTGTTGCCAACAAAGAATTTTATTTTTACAAATCCGTTTAAGTCTACCTTTCTTTGAAAAATGTTATAACCCATCTCTGGTTATTTCACTGTTTCAGTTGGGGGTAGGAGAGAGGCAGGCATTTCCCCCTCTCTCTCAGTGCCTCAAGAGTGCCATATGTATATAGTTGAACGTTAACAAGTGATTATGGATGATGACTCCATTTTCCCCCGAATTCCCTGTGCCTGGTATAACCATGTCCTCACAGCATGTGCTTTCTAAGCAATGTTCCCTCTTCTCATTTTCCCAAATCTGGGATCATTCTTTCTCATAACCAAAAAAATGTTAGAATTATAACTGTGCCCAGGAAGGACACATATCTGAGTCTCAAACGTCAGTAGGTTTTTGTCACTAGGGATGAAGTGTGTCTAGGCTAAAAGAATGGTTGGCACTTCAGAGGGCCATTCTCACCACTAGCAAAATAAGAGAGGAGGTTCTCATTTCACATACAGAAAGGGCCCTAAAATTGTGTAAACTTGCATTATTAGATAACATGAATCAAATATCCTTCCTTGTTTTATAATTCTCATTTTGATCAAACCCCTCTTTGGGATGTTAGTTTTCAATATCCAAAATTGGAGAGTTAAAAATACAATAAAAAAATCCAGCCTTCTTAGCTCATGATTAAATGCCTTAAATCAGGCTTGGTGGGTGGAAAAGAACAATATTTGAAATTGCCCTGATGGAGGGTACCTAGTGATTCTTCCTACTTCAGCTTGTAAGCAAGATTTTAAATTATCTTTCTAGGAATAAATTTGCAGAGATATAAACTTATTTAACAAAGAAACTGTACTAAATACTATTATTTATGGAATTGTCTGTATCCACTAATTTTATTTCAGAAAAGTCATCAACTTTATGATATATATTCTGTGTCTGCCATCCTACAGAAGTTTATAAATGCTCCCAATTTATACTAGCGTTTTCTTTAACAGAAAAGATAACATTATGGTTTGGCCTTTAATAATTCATAAAGGTCTCATGATATGTTTCAGGACGCTTATACCTTCTTTCTCAGCATTTGCTTTGAAAGCATTATTAAAATGTTTCTCTTTAAATGTTTTTACCTTCCTCTTTCTCTCTATTTATTTAAAGTTCACCCAGCAAACCCTGCCAGCAGTTATCCCCCAGCTGTGGTATTTCACTTGCTTAAACAGAAATCATATGAGCAAATAATAGTTGTTTTCATTCTACACAGCTAATCGTGTGGCAGTCACTGACTTCCTTTGCAGTTTCTGGCTACAGACATTAGATGAAACCATCCATTAATATGATTTTCGTATGTCACCCTACTGTCTTTCATTTACAACATGAGATGTGACTGTTTAAAACATTAGACTGATCTGTATTGTGTGTTTTCTAGAATTCGTGGCTTTATGATATCAGCATATCATATGGCTAACTCTCCCTCTAACAATATCCTGTAAAAGCAACGGGCAATTCCCTCCTCCAAAGATTTTACTGGGAAGCTTTAGGCCAAATGAAATCAATTAAAACAATCATATACTCCCAAATCAAGCATCACTGGAGAGATGAGATTTAAAGGTAAAAACTGTTCATTTTCAATAAAAAAAATTTTAGTAACTTGGAGGAAAGACACAAAAAGAAAAAAAGAAGAAATTACACTGGAATGGATTAGTGAAAAAAATAATAAAACAGTTTTACATCAGCCATTAATTTTTGAATATCCTAAAATTATTTGAAAATTTAAATTTCTTTCATATGACAAATATGGTCAAATGAAATTTGTCTTTTTCATTTGACAAATATGGTCAAAATGAAATGGGTGTCTGCCCTTAGAGTTCTTCAGAACCCCACATTGTGGGATATTCTATACTTTATTATGGGGTTAACTCTAATATATTCTGTCTTTTATGCCTATTTTTCTCTCCATGTCTCATACATGTATTTCCCCAAAACAAACAAGAAAGTATCACTTTCTCGGTATACTGACGCTATGGGAAGATCAGTGGATATCGAGGAAGCAGTCTTAAGTGGGCATGGGGCCAGCCAGCCAAGTTGGCATCAAGTTCTGCATTGTCATTCTCTATCAGAAGACTCACACTAGTTGAAGAATCCAACAATGCCAGAGTTAACGTTCAAAGATACAAACAGAGAAAGTGGGCTAAGACATGGCAAAAGTCAAATATGTAAATGTATATTAACATTCTGCATTCAAACCAGCCATGAGAGAACATGTAGATGATAAATGACCAGGTAAAGAGACCAGGAGATGTATCCCAGCAGCTAGCATGCTAAATATTCATTCAAAAACTCTGTGAGCATCCATTATGTGGCAAGCAGTATTCTGTAGAATATACAGCATTAAATAAAATGAATAAAAAAGTGGATCACCTGAGGTCAGGAGTTCAAGACCAGCCTGGCCAACATGGTGAAACCCTGTCTCTACTAAAATACAAAAATTAGCCAGGCATGATGGCAGGTGCCTGTAATCCCAGCTACACAGGAGGCTGAGACAGGAGAATCACTTGAACCTGGGCGCTTGAACCCGGGTGACGGTGGTTGCAGTGAGCCGAGATGGCACCACTGCACTCCAGCCTGGGCGGCTGAGTGAGACTTCATCTCAAAAAAAAAAAAAAAAGCAAAAAGAAAGAAAAAATCCCTGACTTTACTGAGCATACATTCAGTGTTGAAAATAAATAATAAGATAAATACAGAGTGATTAGAAGTTAGGAGAAAATGAACAGGAAAGAAGGAATGTGGTAGACAGTCCCTAAAGATGGCCACCAATATTCCATCTCTCCGCTTAAGAGATGGGGTCTATTTTCTCTCTCCTTGAATCCAGGCTGGCCTTCTGACCTTCTCTGACTATAGAACAGGTGGAGGTATCAGCTCCAGGCCTGGCCCTTAGGAGACCTGGCCACTTCTTTATTACTGTCTGAGAACCTAGCTGCCGCCTTGTAAGGAAGTCTAGACTATCCTTCTGGGGATACAAGTTCACAGGGACAGGCCCTGGATCACAAGACCAAAGTGGGGAGGATGACAAGAGGAAGAGGAACGAAGGTGCACCACTGAGCTCCCACCTGCATGCAATTACAGGAGAGACCCCGCTGGCACCACACCACATAAAGAGAATAGAAACCCAGTAAACCCAGGGAAAATTGAGAGAAATAATAAGGCACTGTTGTTTCAAGCCATTCAATTTTGGGGTGCTTTTTAAAATATTGTAATAGATAACTAAAACATTGGGAGAAAACAGATTAAATTGGTAATTATAAAAGTGATGAACTTAAGATAAAACTGGTAATTATAAAAGTGATGAACTTATAGCAAAACAATGAGATTTTCTATGTCTTTTCTGAGGGTACAGCAAAAAAGAAAATATTTAAATTGCATAAGGAGAGAGATAGTTAGGCAGAATAAATCCTATTGGCCACTGGAAAGGAATATGCTGCATTTCTACAGTAGAAGTTGAGAGGCAAAGAACGATCTTGCTGACCCAGTTTATAGGTCTTTAAACCTGAAGAATGACAACTAAGGAGCAGCACCTGGGGAATGGCACCCACTTGCTTCAGCCAAATCTGGCCCTGATCTAACCTGGAAGATCCTGGAACTCAAGTGTAAACCACAGGACTTAATGGGATGAGACTTTGAAGGTTGTGAGTGTAATTTGCAGGTGGGAGAGAAGTGAATCACTTGGGACTAAAGGGTAGACTGGAGTAGACTATTGGGTTGGTAGTCTCCAATAAACCACACCTCCCAGTGTTCATATGCTTGTGTAATCTCCTGCCACATTGGCTCTGGCCATGGCTATGTGACTGGAGTTAAACAACAGGACATTAGCAAGTGTGATACAAGCAGAGGCTGGGTAAGCCCTTCCCCTGGGGACCTGTCTTCTTCTTGGAAGGCTGTCACTTGGAAGTCAGCCTGTATGATTTAAGCAAGGCCTGGCTATTCTACTGGAAGGAGAGCCATGTAGACAGGCCCTGGAGGATGAGCCACCACGGAGAGAGGTCATGTGGAGGAAAATCAAGATGTATCAGTGGAGCTCTCCGCTGAATGTAGACTCCCCCAGACAGGAAAGGAACACCCACTCATCTGCAAAACTGTCACAAATAACAAATCATTCTGGTTTAAGCCACTAAATTTTGGGGTGGTTTATTACACAACAATAAGTAGATACCTGACATAAGGAATGAGGAGTAGGAAGACTTCATTGAGAAGACTTCCGGAGGTTGAGAAAGAAGCCATGTAGATACCTGGAGAACGCTTTCCAGGCAGAGGGAATAGCAAATGACAAGGCTCTCGGATGGCATCAGCCCTGGCTTATGTGAGGAACTGCAAGGAAGCCAGTTTAGCTGGAACAGTGTGAGGGACGTGGAGAACATTAAGAGATGAAGTCAGCGCAGTCACAGGGACAAGATCAGCCTCGGCTTTGTAGGTCATTGTAAAGATTGTAACTTTTATCCAGAGACTGATAGAAAATCCATGGAGATTTTTAAGCACTCATCAATTCACTTAACAAATATCTATTTAGCGTGAGTGTGTGCCAGTTTTACAGTGCTGGGCATTCAACAATGAATGGGACTCCGAGTGTGTTTTGGAGGAGGGAAGTGAAGGTGGTGAGAAGGGAGAGTGGGATCACGAAAGAACCTGGCCAAGGAAGGACAGCAGGAAGACTGCTTTCAGTTGGCTCAGGCCAACCTGAAGGACAGAGATCCCTTCAGCCACGACCCCCCTTTCTTTGCTTTCCTCGAAGTCTTTCTTCAGGATCAAGTGCTACAACTTTACATTAGGGTACATTATACCCACATTTAAAAAGCTCACTTCTCTTTTAATACAATTTAGTTTCCTAAAAGCTTTTTCCAAACAAATCGTGGCATTTCATCAGCCATGCACACATATTCTCTAAAGATCTTGCAAGGCTCCAGCATTGTGTGCTCTAAATGTGTGTCAATACATTTACAGAAAAAGGCTCTGTTAAACTTAAAACAAATCTCTTCAAAAAGACACTATGTACTTCCCAAAAGGTACTTTATGAGTATAGTACTTTACACACTGCAGTGAGGTTTTAGAGCAATTGACTCACCACCCGCATCATATTCTTACAACCAAACTAAATGACAAAGTAACAAGCAAAGAAGGCACCGAGCTAACATTATTATAGTTTTAAATAAAAGTTCATGAAGCAATTTTCCTTAAGTGTGGTCTGGTGCCACACACGTCAAAGTATATTTGGCGACATGAATGATGACAGAGTAACAAGAGGATTTTGTCAGGCCTTGTCGAGAATATTTCCTGAAGGAAAGCGTGGAGAACTGATGGGGGATGGGATCAACTGTATTCCTGCCCTGGTCAACCCATCTGCTTATACTGAATCCGGATGGTCTCCTAGTTCAGGAATGACTGTATTTAAAATAACAGTTTCATAGAACCTCTTGTCAAACATACTACCTTTGTGGGAAAAAAACACAAGTGCCCCCTTCAATGGAATAAAATCCCTCTACTTATGCTATTCTTCCATGGGCTTGTAAAGACAGAAAATCCTAAAATACTTTGCTGCTTTAGAACAGACCTTGGTCCAGCTAACTCAGTTCTCCCAGCAATACAGTAAAATGCTCCTCTTCACCTAATGTTATTTCTTATGTTCTGGTTAATGGCAGGATCTGAATTTTCAGCTACCTGATATTTGATGACTTGATTGAGCATTTGTTTCCTGCCAG
This sequence comes from Pongo abelii, assembly GCF_028885655.2. Lineage (NCBI taxonomy): Eukaryota > Metazoa > Chordata > Mammalia > Primates > Hominidae > Pongo > Pongo abelii. The sequence continues at coordinate 43,431,726 of NC_072000.2, read as the reverse complement.
CAGCTGTTTTTCTGATATAAGGGCAATATAAAACAGATAAGAAAGATCTAAAAATAGTATTGTGTCTACTAACACTTTCCCCTGTACATTTTAAATCATTCTCATCTAAGCTGTTTTATTACTTTCAATCATTCACTTTCACAGACCGATAGCCTAACTTCTCTTGAAATACAATTCTGGTTTTAGGACACACGACGAAATACATGGCGTTCTCTGCCACTACAGCTTCTGCACCCTCTCTCTGGCCTTGCACTTTAGCTTCTCTTCCCCAGTCTGAAACAATAATTTCCAAAGATGCCAGTAAGCGACTTTCTTACTAAGCCACCTTCAAGGGGCTAGACCAATGTTTCTCTAAATGTGTCTCTTGGTTCACCAGAATTGGAATCACTTGGTGTCAAAATTCAGGTCCCAAGACCCCACCCCAAACTTATTAACTTGGAATTTCTGGATATGTGCCCTGGGATTTTTGACAAACATCTCAATTGATTTGAATATACTAGATATTTAAGGAGCATGGTTCCAGACAATGGTCCTTAAGCCATGTTAGAATCTGGTAAATACAGTAATGCAAACCCTCAGCCCAGGAAAATGTGCAGGGGAACTTCATTTTGTACATCTCTCAGGGAGTTCACAGAAGCCCTGAAGCCTGTCAATGGACCCTTGCCCCAGGATGTCTAGACCCAGGATCAGAACTCCTTTTTAAAATAACCTTTTCTTTGAGGTTTCCAGGGAAATCAGTGTGGAAAAACTGTTTGAGTACCCACTGTGCTCTGTTCTGTTCTGTTCTGTTGCGGAGAGTCATTGACAATTTATCTTTTATCTCAACCTCAAAATGAAGTATGTTTCTTCTTATTCAATTCACACAAGTATTGTGAAGCTGAAATTGCTTTAAGAGCTTTAGAAGAAAGGCATCATATAAATGCAAATAACAGGAGATTTGATAAAAAGAATAGTCATATCCAAGTGCACAATGGCTGCCCGATCCAAATGAACAGCTTGAGGTTTCACTGCTATTGTCATTCAGTACACATCAGAGAATAAAGACTGAGAAGTGAGTCTTCTAGAATTCTTTCTGCTTGAATTGCTGGCATATTTTTTTCATGCTATCATGTAATATGCCATGTAGAGAACTGAAAGAAGACATCAGGGATCATGAGTCCTATAGGCTTTCTACTATCACCCCAAAAGGTTACAGAGGCATTTCACTGATGGGAAAATGCTCTACAACTTCCTATTCAACCACAGCAAGGAAACTCGGGGAGCTCTGAAAAGAGTACTCAAGTCACCATTCTCTCCCTGTGGCAAGATATATTTTTTAATACTTAGCACAAACATCCACCCACATGTTATAAAGTCAAGCATTTAACATTTTAATTGCTCAGGTTGGCATGCCTACCATGCCCCGTGTTCCACCAAGTTGATTTTTGTCATCAGGGCAACAGTGCTGGTGGTCAGCCTAAGGAGATATTGGGGAGCTAATTCAATATCAAAATCATCAATAGCAGGATTTTTTTCTAGACAGTCCTACTCTGTGGATGGCATATCAGCAACCGTTCACAGACTTCCTCTGAAATTTGCTCTGACATGGCTTACAGTTTAGCCAACAGCTGACCACAGCACTCCTGCCTTGGTTGCTACAAACTGAAGGAGCAGTTGGATACAATGCATGCATAGTCGTGAGCCAGTGGCCAATAGCATTTTGCATGGCATCTTTCTAATTCTATGTAAGATATAAACAGCAAGGACAGGAAAGTAACCTCACCTTTAAAACATGAGCTCCAGAGTCCATATGTGAAATCCTCAACAACTACACAAGAAAGAAAAGGAGAAAGTGATAGTCTATCAGGCCAGAGGCATCTGAGACCTTATCTTTGATTGATATGCATATTACTCTTTTTTTAATTAATATCCTTTTAGGTCACAGTATTAATTTTCCTCTTGTTTGAAGAAACAGGCAGATTGCTTATTTTACATTTCAGCAAACCAATATAGAGAAACAATCAATCCTCATGGACTTAAATAGAGTAAATTAATCAAATACAAAACGCAAGATCTAATTCAGAAACTACCCAATGGGAAATGAGAAACAGGAGAGAAAGCCCACGCTTTTGAACAGACTTTGGATGCCATAAACTTAAACCAATATATTATCTCACTTTCCTCCCACAGCTTCCCTGCAGGAGGCAGGACAAAATCAAACAGAGCAGCCTGTAAGGCAAGATCAGGCCCCAGTTCTAAATGCCTCTGTGCATAGTTAGTGGGCCTTAAGGAGAGAGAAATTTAATGCTTAAAAATGAAGATCATTCTGTATCTTTAGCTTCTTTCTACCACGTTAGGCAAAACTTCCAAATATCCTAGCACATATCAAAACCAAAAATCTCATAACGACAGCAGGACATGCTGTCAAAAGAAGAAAGCTAAATATTCCTACTTGAACAACTTTTCTTTCACTTCAAATCACAAACTTTGAACCTACAGAGCTTTCATGATATATCATGCAGTTGGAAGGATTCAAGAGCTAAAGAGTTCTAATTTTTTAGTCATGTGAAATAGAGTTAATATAGATAAGACTGAACATCTTATCAAAGATTTCCATTCTATTGGTTACATCAATGGAATTTTTTTATCATAATACCAATGAAAATAATACATCTGCATAAGACTTTCAGAGTGAATGTTAGAACCTTCTTTGAAATTGCTTATTATCTTGCCTTTTGAAACCTAATATATTCCTGTCACAGATTGGGTGTGCTATTTTATGATTGAGGACAGAAAAGTTCTACTCATGATGGAACTATTGTCTCACTCTCTTTCATGTTCAAAAATGTTTCCAATGTTGTTGTTCATGCATGCAAATGAGGCTAAAAAATGAGCGGCAGTTCTTTCTCAGCTCGATACATGTAAAGTCCATTTTTCATCAACAGCTCTTGGAAGAACCTGCCACTGATTGCAGCTCTGCTTTTCTCATCACAGTGTGATGGATGTTTTTGCTCAAAATAAGCCGCCCTTTGCTGATTGCTGCAGGCTGCTTGGTCTCTCAATTGTGAAAATACAGCATTCCCCAGCTAGGCCACTTTGCTTATTGTAATCAGAGTCAGATGCAAACACTCATTCCAGTGATACCCTAGTTCTGATCTCTATTTGCTCTACTGCAGTGCTCATTTTGGTTGTGAGGTATCCTCAGAACAAAACTGCCATGGGTTAAAGATCAAATCACTCACCCTAATTGAGTTAAAATCTTCTTCGCAGTCAGAGACTAAGCCTCTCATTTTTCCTGAAAGATGTGCGAAAGGGTGAGTTTCCTTTTAAAATGCAACTGGGCAGATGCTACCATTTGTGATGAGGATACGGGAAACTAGTGACTGAAAATTTGATTCCAGACAGCAACTCTGTTATTAATACCTGTCTATCAAAGGGGTGACACTTAAAAGCATGCTTGTACGTGTCACACAATATTGGGAGTAAAGTGGTTAAACAGAAAGGTCCTGAACTACTTCCTAGGTACTGCTGTTAGAAGGGGCATGGGGAGCTGAATAGTGTTATTCAAAAATAACTACATTATATCCATATTTATGTATAATGGAGATCCATTTTTAGTTTATTAAATGAAATTTGGCCTAAAGCTGTCTCTCTATATAGTGAACTGCAACCTAACTTACTATGTAAACAAAATGCAACCTCACTTAAGAGTATATTCTGCAACAGATAGCTGAGTCTCAGCCAGTCACAGGCTGCCAACTGATCAGCCTTATATTTGTCCATATAAGACAAACACTGAGCTGTGATCAAAGTATTTCTATATGTCATTTCCTTTTTCTGTCCATAAATACTGCCTGCCCATATTGGGTGAAGCTCTCTGAACTACTGGTTAGAACTGGGTAGCAGTGAGAACCAGGAGAGGTTCAGAGAGCTCCACCCAGCAATGGGGACAGGTAGTATTTATAAACAGAAAAAGGAAGTGAAACAGAAACCACTTGATTGGTTGCAGTTGCCTTATTTACGCATGCTTGTTGAGGTATTTGCCTTATATGGGCATGATCTGATCAGTTGGCAGCCCTGACTGGCTGAAGCTCAACTACTGGGATTAGTTGAGACTCAGCTATTTGTTGCAAGACTATAATAAAGTGAGGTTGCAGTTTGTGTACAAAATAAGTTAAGTTGCAGAATACTAGGTACAGAGGCTACTGTAGATCAAATTTAATTTAATGTAACATAGTCCCAGTGGCTGCTAGAGCTCCAGCTATTATATCTGCACTCCATACAGCAAGATGAAAGAAACAAGAAAAATCTCATTACCTCCGTTTTTTTTTTTTTTAAGAGACTTCAGAGCAATCTCACACAACACTTCCATTTATGTCTCATAGGTAAGAATCTGGTCATATGGCTATACCTAGTTGCACTGGAAAGTTATTATTCAAGGCCACAACAAATGTGGCTAAAATTTGGGGTTCTCTTACTAAAGCAGAAGGGAAAATGGGTATTTGTTAGAAAACTAGTAATACCTACTACAGCACTAACTCCTCACCACCATCTCTGCACATTCAGAGCCATTAAATGAACTTGGACAAGTCACTTAAATCCCTCTATGCTTCAATTTCCTCAATTCATGAGGTAACACACCTGTTAATTAGCTTGATTAGCCATTCCACAATGTGTACATATATTCCAAAATATCATTTGTACACAATAAGCACACAGAATTTTGTCAATTTAAATAAAATAACAAATTTAAAAATTTCCTCAACTCTAAAATATCTACCTTGTGCGTTTGTTTGAAACTTAAATGAGCTGACATGTAAAGGGCCGAGGGCATGCAGGTTCTTGGTAAACAACAGCCTCCTTCCACATTTCAACAGAAACCAGAATGACTCCAATCTACCCAAACTCCTTGGAGCCTATAATTGAGACCATTGTTCCCTTCCTCAGGGCCACACTGGCTAAGCTTTCCTGGCCCCTGGCCCAATGCTGGCTTCCTCTCCTCTTCTTTCCTGTAGCACACTCTTATGCCCATTTTGATCCACAGAAGCCTCAGCCAGGCCTGATAACTGAGCCCACAGAAGTTGTGGCAACTGGGAGACTGATTATATAAGGAAGAATTGGAGGAATGAAAAAGAGTGTACACACAAAAAAGCATTCAGGAAAAATGGAAGAAACACGTTTTCCACTAAGACCTCAGATGCCAAAAAGACTAAATAATTTTTTTTAGCAAGGTGCCAAACCATTAAGGTTTCTAGCAGTTTCTCCTACCTGCTTAGCAGAATATGCCTCTAGATTATCCAGCTCTGTTTTATGCTTCAAGTCATTTCTCTTGGAGGACCCATTGAGACAATGTGAATAACTTGGGATAACTCATCACCACTAAGGGCCAAACACTACAAAGTGTAAGTCCTCTTGATAGATCTAACCCTTGCATGAGGATGCCAGAGGGTCGCTGACCACTCACCTGCTACTGCAACCCACGTTCTCTGGAAGCAGATGCTGAGATGGATTTTTGAATGCAATATGTTTGTGAGTGGATAAACTCCTGTAAATGAAGGAGCTGAAGCAAAATTGGGTAGAAGGGGAAGTTAAATTGCAATTCAAGCCCCACAAAACTGACAGAGCACTTTGGCACAAGTGTTGTCTAACAGAATATCCTACTTCAGGGTGAAATGGCCTGGTCTTTATAGCCCTCATCTCACACCAATATCAGTTGTGAGCTGTCTGGAATGGCATGACCTCAGCTGAGACTGACCCTAAAGGAGCTGACAGCTTCAGGCTGTGCACTAACTGCACTCCCCACAGCTGGACAGCAAGACCTGTTCTGAAGAGGGATCAAGCAGCACATGTCTACCCTACCTGCCATAGAAATTAATGTAAAACCATAAAAGGATTTCAGTGTTTTCCTGGCTCTGCTGTTCATGCATTGATTTCTTGTCACAAATGGAGTTGACACAAAAATCACTGTATTTCACTCCTCAACTCACACATCACAGAATGGCTACTTAATTGATAGCAGACTTGAAATGCTGTATAAACAACTCAATTAAGATCAGGAAGATTAGAAAATCAAGCTTACTCTATCAGCCCTCTTGGTATAAAGATCAATGTATATAAATAAGGATTTTGCAATTAAAAAATATTTGAATGTACTTCATAATCAATAGCAAGAACCCATAAAGATAAGGACTGTGGAGGAAAATGATGCTTTAGCAGATTTCCAATATTTTCTAAATCTTGCTTTGCTAAGAAGCAAACTGTTTTAGTACTTATTTTCCAATTTTCAATTCTCCTGAAATGCAATGGATGCTTTCATTTTCTACTTAAAATGTTCAGTGGTAAGCTGAATTTCCCCAATTCTCAGGGTAATCCCACAATCACCATGTGTGTCCTTCCATAGGGATTCCATCTAAGAAATGCTAGGCACCCTTGTATATTTCGCAAAATTACCAAATTCCCAAAGAAGCAAAACACACCCAAAGGGTTTGCTGCATGGGAATCAGAATCATCCCTGACTTTACAAATAAAACCTAATGTGTTATATTATTAAGTGCAACTCCACTACTGAACAAGATCACTTGTAATAAATGATTTTGAATTTGGTGGAGAGGTGTTTAAGAAACTAGAACAGAAATAGATCAGATCACCAAAACACTATAGGTTTCACAATGTCATAGTTCAGTTAACTGCCACTTCCATTTTAGCCTACCTATGGAGCTGCCCTTATAGTAACTATTAAAACATTTCTCAAAGCAGAAAATTTTACTAGGGAATATACCAGAAAATATGCCAGAAAGAGGAGAATAAGAAAGGAATAAGGAACGAATACAAGAGCATTCAACTGTATGGAGCTAAGCGTTTAATGAAGAAAGGATCAGAGCTGAGAAAGAGTTGTTGAAAGGACACCAAACAGAGAGGCATGACTCTACATCAAGGGTCATCAAACCACAGCCTATGAGCCAAATCCAACCCATCACCTGTTTTGGTAAATAAAGTTTTATTGGAGCACCCAGCTATGTTTACATATTGTTTATGACTTCTTTCATGCTACAACAGATAGCAGAACTGAGCAGTTGCAACAGAGACTGTATGGTCCACAAAGCTAAAAATGTTGCTGATCTCCAAAATATTTGCTGAAACAGTTGTTGATCTCTACTCTAGATAGTTACAGAAGCTAAGTCACAGAGGGCACCAGGCTAGTAGCTGTGATATAGATTTAAATGAAGAAGTAAGCTACTTTGGGAAAAGACAGAGCTAAGGCAGGGATTCAGGACAAGCAGTGATCTCTTCTAACTCCTACGTGCAAACCCGGCCATGCTGTTTGGATACTTAGGTGGCTGAATAGCATAGGCCAGAGGAGGGCCAAGGCTCAGCTGATGGTTGGAAGGCCACTCCTCTCTTTTGATGAGGTTACAAGATGGCTCATTTGCTACCTTATGGAAAGAGCTTTGAAGAAAAGCACAGTGCACCCGCCTGTTGTCATTGGATTTGAATACTGTTGACTATAATATAGATGTGACACATACTCCAAATAACGATCCTCCCTGGTAGTGCCTGGACATGTTTAAGGTTTCCCCTTACATGGTGATCATGGTAGCTTTATCTAAGTTTCTCTCCTTGATCTCCTCTATTCAAACTCTCACTTTCCTGGAGGCATTTGCATGAACATTCTTAGCTTCAAGTAACTTCTATAGATTGCTGACTCCCAACTCTGCATCTCCTGAACTTAAGATCCACATACCCACTGCCTTTGGAACAAGTCTACTCCTCAAATGCAATGCATACGAAAACTCAACTCCTCTTTGCCTCTAAATAAATGAACTCAGACTGCCTTAGTTAAAATCCTAACTTCACCGCTACTCAGCTATGTAACCTTGGGCCAGTCATTTAAACTCTCTAAGCCTTGGTTTCCTCCTGTGTAAAGACGGGATAACAATAGTGCTTACTACAGAGTGTGGTTATGAGAATTGAATGAGATCACGTATGACGAGGACTTAAAACAGTGCCAGACACACAGGAATAACTCAATAACTATTAGGAGTAGTGAAATTATCACTAGAATGTTTTATTTTTATTTCCAACATTAGTAAACAGCGCCTCCATTAAATGTTACTTTTTGCCTTGCCCCTCCCTTGAAATTCTGACCTCTCTATGCTCACATAGAACCAAACAGATCAGGGATGTACTGCATTGTTTTCTAACAGCTTATTTACGTGTTCCCTCTCCTGTGGATCCACAAGCTGTGGCTAATTTAACTCAATACTGGAAAGATATTGTAGAATGAATAGGAAGAGTGGACATATGGAGAGACAAGTTAAGAGGATACTAGATGAGACCTACAGGAGGACTTTTAAACTAAGTCGGTGGGAGTGAGGATGAGAGAAAAGGATTTCAGAAAAGTTTAGAAGAAAGAATCAACAGAACTTTTCAATGTTTGGATGTCAATGATGAGAGAAAGTCTTTCATTTTACTTCCAGCCAGCCACAAGTTTATCCACTCTTAAAATTTAAGTTTATCCAACTCTTGCAAGAGAATATTTGCAACAGAGCAAAGGGTGTTGTTTTGAGCTAGGACTGGTAATAAGAGTGAGAATCAGATGCTACTTCAGATTTCCTCTCTGCCCAGCTTGCATGCATTGGTCGTCACCTAGTTTCTTCAGCAGTTTTCTTCTTCATCAAGTAGTGTGGCACAATGGCTATGCACATAGACTTCAAGGTTAGACAAACCTAGATTTATGTTCCAGTTCCTCCTTGATAACTGTGGACCATGGGAAAGTTACTTAACCCTCCAAATCCCAGTTTCCTCATCTTTAAAATGGGAGTGATGATTGTGTTTACCTTATTGGTTTGTGTGGAAATTAAATAGATAAAGCATGTAATGCTTTCGACACAGTGCCTGGAAAATAGTAAATGTCCTATATTAGCTGCTTTTATGTTATAAAAGCAAACAATTAAAGTAGTGAAACTTTAGCTTTGAGATCTAAAATTGTTAAGACACTCATATGACATAACTGCAACTTTTATATCATACATCATGAAATATAATCAGATGTCTAGTCTGCAATTTTGTAAGAAATTAGGCATTAAATATCATATTAAGCCAAAAGACAAAATCTCATCCTATAGAAACTGGTAAGAGTTATCATTTGCAATCGGACAAGAAGAAAAAAAGTCAATCAATTGGACTAATTTAACCTCAGTAATTTATTTTTATAATAATAAAAATCTGTACTTTTGTTAAGAATAAATGGTAAATAACCAATCTAAACTCATATCACTACTCACACAAATTCCTTTATCTATCAGTTATGAATTGCTCATAAACCCTTTTGGATTTCAAGATTCTTGTTCAGTATAGAAAAAGCAAAGACACCTAATATATTTAGTAATCTCATTTGGCTAGAAAATGGAAAGTAATTGTTTTTTTGTTTTGTTTTGCTTTGTTTTGTCACCAACCCAGGCCGACAGAGGAAAGTAATTTTCATAAGTAGCATATTTTATTACTGCAGCTAATTTAGAAATGATTGGTTTACAGTATTTAGTATTTATTTTTGTTTGAGCAAACTATAAAATCCAGATGGCCTTTCAAGTTCCTGATTGAAAAGCTTTTCTTATTTACAAAAGTGACTAATTTGACACTGACAGTAGTTGATTCTTAATTTCCTTTTCAATCACATCATTGCCAGTATAATGCCAAAACAGAGAAAGGTTACTTCTAAAATAAAAGCAACTAAGCCCTAAGAGGAAGTTTTCCCTAACTCTGCTCACCCTTCAACTCAACCACTGCTACTTCCAGGCTTCAGACATCCATAAAATTTCAGTTTAACAGAATTTGAAAAGACAGACAAGTTTTATAAGCAAAATTAAGGAGGTCTGTAGCTAAAATGTGTTATCTTCATAAAAAAAGGATCTTGAGGATATTATAAACATCACTTGCAAAATCAGAAGGAAGGCAGGTAAAAAGAATCCATTCCAGTTGGGCTTTTGATCCTCTGTGTAACTTCAATCAAATCATTTCTTTTTGTACTTCTTTTTTTTTTTTTTTTTTTGCCCATTTCTGAAGCAATAATTGAAGGGATGATTGCCATATCACTATCTTGAAAGTGTGATTTAAGAACTAAATTCTAGGAATGCCTTTTGGCCTCATTTTCCCATTTGAAAAACTGATGAAATTATACCAGAATTTCTTCTAAGTTTGCTTTTAGCTTTAAAATACTATGAGTCTAATAGATCATAAGTTATTTTCATGAAACCTGAAAACATTTTATTCAGAAGGCCCCCGGCCAAGAACAACTATGTTATCCACACGGAATAAACACTTAACCATTAACACAGACTATTTGTATGGATTTCTTTAGGTTCCTAAAGAAATGGAACTTGTGACTGGCAAATTTTGCAGGCAAGTCAGAAAATGGAAAGGCCAGGACTACAGAGACCTGTCTGGGGAGAAGAGAATCATGTAGAGAGAAAGCTGGGGGGTCAAGGTCAGAGTGCTTTCTTCATGATAGATGCTCAACAGGAATGGTAAAGTTTCTTGGAAGGTAGGATTAGAGGTCACAAGTATAAGGAGAGGGGAAACTCCAAAAAAGAAATCTGTGGGACATTAAAGACTACCTCATGATATCAAGTTTTATGAGTATCCTCTTAAAAATAAACCTGAAATCATAAACAAGAACTGTCACCATGTGAATAAACATATAAAGCTTAAAGTTGCTGTTAAAAGTAATCTTATAGTCAGGACTTTTTCTTGGCAAAACTACAGTGCAGGAAAAAAAAAAAAAAAAAAACAAAAAACATGGCTTTCTCGTCTCCCCCCATCACACTTATCCTCCTGTCCACTTCTTATCCTTCCCTTGATTCTTCCCTAATAATCCCCATTTCTTAGCTCTCAGGTCGTCAAACAGCTCATTGTACAATCCCTCTCAGCCATGGACAACTAGGAAACACTGCAATTTGCTTTAGAACACCCCTTAGAAGCATGGAGCAGTAGGATGAGCATGGGCTTCGAAGGCAGGCAACGTGGGTATGAATCCTGGCACCCTGGCCACATAGGGAAATTATGTATTTGGCCAAGCCATAGCATCTAAACATGCTGTGAAGTTCAAAGGAGATAATCTACTTAAAATTCCTACCACAGTTGTTTCAGAGGCAATTCTTAGGCACCAAGAGTGTCTTGATAACCTAGATAGGCCTTCCTATTCTCATGTAGAATAGAGAGATTATAGGAGAAAACCTGTTACTTTTCTTTGGGGAAAATGGTAAGTGAAATTGAAGCTCACAAAACAGCCTGATTGTAGGGTATCAGGAATAAGATTTGATGACACTGGTGATTTCGTAATGCCTTCCTTGCTGTGAGAGTATGATGATTCATAAAAGAAAAATAATACTTGTGGAAAGAAGAAGATAGAAAAGGTGAATCATGTCCCAAAGGAAACTTCATTTATACCATATCCTCATTTATATGCATGAATTCATTCTTCTAAAAGTTTAAGTTAGTCATAGTTAATCTATGACTATAGGGTCATTCTGTAAGTCTCCAGTGAAATAAGAGTTGGTGTAATTATCCACAAAATTCAGGCATATTTTTAAAACCCTCAAGTTTTGCCTAAATTACTCAGATAAGCACACTGACTGCTCAGCTCATTCTGCGGGGGAAGTGCATTAACTCCCACTCCAGAGTAGAAGCTGGCGTTATCCCTGGAGCTTCTTTAAGTGTTTCTGAACATCTGATTACTTATAGTCTGTGACTCACAAATTATGTAAATCTTTTGAGAATTGAGCATTAATGCTTTCTTTTCATTCCCATTATATTGAAAAATAATAGCACCACCTCTGAAAGAAATTAGAGTCCAACAGCTAATATTTACTATGGACAATCTTACTCAAAGTAATCCTCAGTAAATGTCAATTATATGCACAGTCTACTAATCAGAGACAACAGGAGGCTTGAGAGAGAATTATGACCCCAAAAGACTTCAATCTATATGCCTTTCCTAGAGGAAGAGACTTGATGATTTCTTTAAGACTAGAACATGGGTTTCCTGACTTTCAGGCAGAAGTCTTACCACTGTTCCATACTTACCCTAGCCAAGCAGGGTGCAGTGTAAATATTTTGACATTCTGGTTAGATCTGCCACTTCCCAGTAATGAGACTATGGAAAAAAATGCTGAACCCCTTTGACTCCTTACTTTCCTCATCTGTGAAATGAGAATACTATATCTTATATAATGGATATAAGGCTTAAATGTACACATATAAAATTTTTCTAAGGTTATATTGATTGCATCAAGCAACCACAATATCTCAAAACTTTCCAAGAACAAATAATTCTTGCGCTCCTGCATTCAGCTGGGGCTCCATGTGCTTTATTATTTTAAAACCAGGCTGAAGTAATAGCCAGTGCTGAGCTGAGGAATTGGAGTAAGAGAGCAAATGGACACAAATGAAGCCTCTTAATGCCTCAGCTCACTGGCACACTTTCATTCCTGCCCATTTTCCAGTCATCAAAGCAAGTTTTATGGCCAACCCCAAAGTCAATAGGGAAGAATATGTCACTTATCAAGATAAACAAATCATTTAAACAAATAGGCAGAACACGTAAAACATAAATATAATCAGTGCTTCCTAAATGTTGATTACAACCCCTACTACCTCTCCAAGCCTTGATTCCCAGGTTTGCAGATTATAGGTGTTTACTAATTAATTGCTGATTCATTAAACTGTTGGCTAATCATTATCATCATTCAAATAGTGGAAACAATAACACAGGTTTTAGTCTGCAAATATAAGCAGTTTTCTTTTGGACACTTGAGTCACACATTTTTATCACATGCATTTTAAACTGTATTTTTTTTTAAACTTTCATTTTAAGCATTTTGTCTTTAGGTACTGTATGCTGTCCAGCGTAGACTCTTAATATATAAGTATTGAAAAGTTTGAAAGTGCTCAGGTCTTCAACAATGGTGTCTTAATTATATTAAGATGTACTTTAGTACAGTTAAAGTCTTAAATAATAATTGTCATCAGTTGAAAAGGTACAGTAAAATTATATAGTACTGTACCAACCTACATGCATAGATAATATAGACTGAAACAACTTTAGGGACAGTTTTGTAGTGGTCACAATCATAAAAATCTCAAAAAGCAGAAAAGGGAAATGACAAATCACAAGAATATATTTATTATCACCCAATATTAATTTTTACCATTAGCATCTTGTGTCAGAACTCCAAGGACCAGGAAAAAATGAAGAAACTATGATTAGGAAATGGGCGTTCCCACTTTCATCCAAAATTGCCATTTGCATGAAGGTGCCTTTGTATAAATTATATTCATCTTTTTTCAGGATCCTTGACTGTATATCAAAATGAAATATTAAGTTGTGTATTCACAGAATCCCAAGTTAAGAAGGATATTCTCTTGGGTTGAATTCGGTGATGAATTTCGAGTTACTCTCTCTCTCTGTGTGATAGTCTATATTGTATAGGAGAGCTTCATTTATAAAATGTCTCAGTATTGAAGTGACCCCGAAGCAATAAAAGATGGGCATGTGATACCTAAAAACATCTGTTTGGAATGCATTTATTTACATGCCATTCATCAAAAGGGATTAGTTACTCTCTAGATTAATGCTGTGCCTTCATTACTGCCCTATATGGATAAGACTTTCACAGTAATTCTCCATTTTCATCTATCTTTTGGATTAAATTGATTTTTAGTCTGCAAGAAGAGGAAACAATTTCACAAAGGAATCAGGTTCATTCTGAGCACTGTTCTGTAAAGCCACACCCTCAGTTCCCAGGGTTCTATGCATGCACTCTCCTTTGATACCAGAAGTTCATTGATAAGTTTGAGAAACACTGCCTGGGAGAATACTTAGGATGCATTACATAATTTATTTAAGGGAACAGAATATTTAGGGAAATTTGCAGGCAAGACTTAAATGCAAGAAAACAGGCAGCTGGAATATTTGCATAATTTTAGGAAAACCAATATAAATCCCTTTTCCAGCCCTCCAAAATCACTCTCACCTAGTTGTTGAAGCTTAAAATTCCTTCCACACAAGAGAGCAATGCCTTTCAACCCATAGGTAGTGACATGGGTAACTAACCAATACTGTGCTTAAAGTGTACATATACTTGAGAATGACAGTATGTTATATTCTCAACAAAGATACAAGTAGTTGAAACCAAATATTTTCCTGAAAGCAAGTTTTAATTGAGGAAAAAAGCAAGATATTCTGTGCACATTAAGTGGAAAAAAACAGGAAGGGAATCCATGCATTGGGAAAAGAAGTCTAGAAAGAGCAAGTAAGAGTGTCAAAACAAGCTTTACCCAATTCAGAATTTTCCAAGAGTTACAATGAGTGGCTGACTTCTATTTCCTGATCCAGCCTCTGCCATCTTTCCCTCCTGCACCTTCAACTTGCTGCCTTGCAAGGACACTAAAGTATTTCTGCTAGCCATATAGATGGTGGTATCACCAGTTGCAATCCAAACCAAATTTAATGCTCTTTTGGCAGAAAGAAGTTTTAAGTTGTGAGGATGAGTTTTGCTAACGTCTATTAACTAATAAAAAGAGCTTTCTTGTTGTATACACTAGTTTAAAATAGGTAAAAAAAATTGAAATGTCATAAAACAATAGCATATACGAGTTGTTCTGAAAAAGAAAAGGTATAGGAAAGACATGACAAAAACTTAACGCAAAAGGACTAAAGTAAGTTCACCAATGATAGTGAGGCATGTTTGGTTTCAATACAACAAAGAAGCCTGTGCACTACGCCTCACATCTGTAATCCCAGTATTTTGGGAAGCTGAGGTGGGAGAATCCCTTGAGCCCAGGAATTCAAGACCAACCTGGGCAATATAGCAAGACCCTGTCTCTTAAAAACAAACAAAAAAAATTCCTAAAAACTGGAGCTATAAAAAATGAAGGAGACTTCCCTCTAAGCTGAAGAACTCCCTGGCACTCAAATTTTCAGGTAAGGCTAATGTAGAGAGGGTGCCTAATTGGGAGATGGAGAAGGAACTAAAACTAAATTTAATGCTAAGCATCTCTAATTTTCTATAGACAATATCTCTCCTGGGGCATAAAGAAAGAGAGCTTTTGAGACATTAATATAACCCAGAAAATAACAAATATTAGAGAATGACCATAAAAATGAAAATATTTAATGTTACCAATAAACCTGGAGGCCAGAAGAGACAAAAACAAAGATGAGACACAACGAATGGTGGCAGGAAAAGCAAGTAAGCAGAATACATTGGAATATGGTAACCAGGTAGGGTTAAGGAAAAGCTGGGATAGGGAAATGGATGCTACTGGACCATGGCTGAGGGCACCAGGAATAAAGGCACAAGGGATTTGAGAATCAGGAGAGTGAGAAATCAACCTGAAATGGAGTTTCCCAAAATGGAGGGAATACATGTTTTATGGGCGGAGGGGGACAAAAAGAGTTCTATGGTAAAATCTATTTAGAAACACTGAGTAAACACCATGGAACAGATTCCCGGACACCACCGTACAGACTTAGTTGTTCACCATAATTGTTAGTCTCCTAGAGAGGGGGAGAATATGCAGTAGCCCCATTAAATCAGTCTTTTACAGAAACTTTTGGGAACTAGTATTCTGAAGGATACACAATGAAAAAGAAATACTGTACTTAGATGTCTAGACCTGGTATCTGATGATTAGTGAATGTTTGGACTTATAGTAAGGGCTTGCACTTAAAGCCTAGTTCTCAGTGCCTGGAATGGTTTCTTTTCGATCTTTCAAATCTTGTCTCTCAGGTCTCATCTTAAATATCACTTATTCAAAGAGTTCTTCTTTGTCCACTCCATCTAAAGTAGCCACCTCTCTCCTCTTCTATCACATGCCCCACCCGCATCATTATTACAACAGTATATTTCTTTGACTAAACTTACCACTAGCTATATATATTTTCTTTATTTACATGTTTGCTTTCTTCCTGCTTCACTAAACTGTAAGTTCCATGAGGGCTGAAGGCCTGTCCTATTTGACTAGGCTAGTTTAAGGCTGGGTTTCCAGTGGCTGCTCAGTAGATACCAGTTGGGGGAATGGATAAAATGTAAGTATTATGCATTGGGATCTGAAGAACAGAAGAGAAATCTGGGCTTACTTATATATTTGGAAATAATTAGGCATAAAGGTGGTATGTGAATCTATAGATGTGAATGGGCTTGTTCACAGAGAATGCACAGAAAGATAAGAGAAATGAGCCTAAGCCAGAAGAACCCTGATGTGGGAATAACTATCATCCAAGATCATCCACAATGATTCTCACTTCCTGGTATTCAAGCTGGTGTGTAGTCTCCTCCCAAACTGAATAAGGCTGATCTGTGTAACTAGTAAGATATTTCATTGTGGCAGAGTTTGACTTACAAGCCTAGATCACAAAAGACATTGTGGGTTCCTTCTTCCTGTCTCTTAGATCACTCATCCTAGAGCAAGTCAAATGCCATGACATAAAAACATTGAAGCCTTCCTATGAAGAGATCCACATGACCAGAAACTGGTGTCTCCTGACAATAGCCAGCACCAACTTGCCTGAACATGAATGAACCAATGGAAGCAAATCCCTGAGACAAGCTATCAAGTGACTGTAGCTCTGGCCAGCATCTTGTTTACAATCTCATGAGAGATCCAAGTGAGAAACACCCAACTAAGCCACTCCCAAATTTGTTTTAATAACTTATCCCAAAACTTAGTGTTTCAAGAAACAATATATTCTTAATAAAAAGTTTGTCCAGTAAAAGAATATCCCAAATTTATCTTATAAATTTAACAAAATTTCATACCACATCTCTTTCAGCATTATCTTAGAGTAAATTATCCTTTACAATGTTGGCTTGTATTCTTGAAGAAAACAATTACTTTTTTAAAAAAAAGTCAAATTCAGCAAAATCAAAAACCAGGCAGCCAATATTTAACAGATGGCAAAAGAGGTACAATATATTAAACAACAATCTTTTAATGCAGGGCATTTAAGACTACAGAAACAGTTGTAGAAATAGAAAGGTATCTTATGCAATTCCATGAACAAAATTTTACATTTCAAATGATTAGTATGGCTCATTTCTCAAGAAAAAAAGAATAAGAACATCCCTTGTTGAGTGTCTGTTAAGCGTCAGGCTCTGAACTATGGGCTTTACATATGTTATCTCTTTTAATAACCCTGTGAAGTAAATATTATTGGCCCCATTTTGACTTGCCCAACAGAGCTTCCTCATCTCAGCTTCTCAGTCCTTTTTTGCTTGTGTTTTTAAATTTAGGTTGGAGAATTGTCATTTGGAGAACATCAGGTTCAGACTAGGTGAATCTTCTTTTAAACCCCTCTTAGGAATGAAATATTCTCTTCAAAGGGAAAAACATTAGATAATGAAGCAAGGAGTCCTTTGAGGAGGACAATAAAAACTTAGATTTTCAAGTGAAGCAGCTAAAGTTTTAAAGTATACATATTCAGAATATATAAGGAATAGACAATATTGTGTTTGAGCTGGAAGAACCTGAGAGAACATTTATCCAAGCCCTCTTATTTTACACACAAAAAGAAATGGGATACTTTAGCTCAGCATAGTCTGTCGAGACCATATGGTGGGTTAGTAGCCTAAGCAGAACTAGAAACAGCAAAGCTGGCCCTGTTAGAGCTACAACTGTGCTTGGCACTTAATAGATGCTCAGTAAATTAGATTAGGCCATGCTGCATCATCCTAAAACAAGTACAGTCCCACCAATATTGAGTAAGAACTCCGAACCTCCCCCTGGAAACTTGTTGTGTTCACTCTCTTTCTTTCCAAGCCATTAGCATCAAGAGTTAAACTGTACAACGGCACCTAGCTTTGGTGACACTGAAGAGAAGAGAGCTAGAAACGTTGCCATTTCCTTACAGCATGCTCCAGTTATCTATTGTTGCATTAAAAATCACCTCAGGGTTGGGAGCAGTGGCTCATGCCTGTGATCCCAACACTTTGGGAGGCTGAGGTGGGCGGATCATTTGAGGTCAGGAATTCGGGACCAGCCTGACCAACATGGTGAAACCCCATCTCTACTGAAATACAAAAATTAGCCAGGCATGGTGGCAGGTGCCTGTAATCTCAGCTACTTGGGAGGCTGAGGCAGGAGAATCACTTGAACCCAGGAGGCGGAGGTTGCAGTGGGCCGAGATCACACCACTGCACTCGAGCCTGGGCAACAGAGCGAGACTCTGTCTCCAAAAAAAAAAAAAAAAAATCACCTCAAAACTTAGTGGCTTAAAAAACAGTAATTGTTTATTTTCCTTACAAATCTAAAATTTGGGCAGGGATCAACAGGCATCATTAATCTGTGCTCCACACAATGTCATCAAGGGCAGCTCAGCTGAGGGAGGGCTGGAGGACCTGCTTTCAGGATGACTCACTCATATGGCTGGCAAGTGGGAGCTGGCTATCAACTAGAAGTTCAACTAGAGCTATGTGCAGGTGCCCATGAGGGGTTTTGCACTGGCTGCTTAGGTTTCCTTGTGGCATGGTAGCTGGGTTCCAAGGGCAATGATCCTAAGCGATAGGAAATAGAAGCTGCTAGCTTCTTAAAGCCCAAGCCAGAAATGGGCACAGTGGGACTTTAATTGTGTTCTATTAGTCAAACAGTCACAAGGCCCTAATTCAAGGAAAAGGGATAAAGATCCTACCCCTTAATGAAGGAGTATCAGAGAATCGATTGTGGTCATGTTTTAAAGCCATTACAAGGGTTTTTTTTTAACTGCAAATTATTCCATTTTGCTGATATGGTAAAGAATTGAACATTATTAGAGATAAGTCATAGATATCAAAATTATAATCTATTCAGAGGTATTAATCCCTTCACCATATACTAATCAGCTTAGATAGATGACAGTCCTACAATTAATGCTCAATCTTTGCCTCCATTTCTTCCACATTAAGGGGATAATAATAAGCTCTATTGTGGGGAACCAGAAGGCTTATTTATAACTATAAAAGCAGAATGTACTTATAATTACCTTAATACATACTTATTAATAGTGAGTTATCTGTAAAATGTCATACACAAGTGAAAGGTATAATTATTATATGCTTAAATAATTTTGCAACATGGAGCCTTTGCAGTTTACTTGGACAACTATTTGTGCCTGAACTGCAGAAGCTTCCAATTAATTTGGCTGAACACAGTTAAATATTAATCCTATTTTTTAAAGGATAATTATTATACAATCCTCTTAAGTATTCAATTGAATCGACAAGAAAAAAAGATTTGTGGCTTTTAACGTTTACAAAAGGAGCAGTATCTGATGAATAGCACAGAATTTCAGATTTTCTTTGCAAATAAATCACATTTTACAATATATTTCTAGGTCAATATGCAACATATTCATTCAGATTTCCCCACAACAGCCCTAGGAATTGAATTGTATCCAACAGCAGACCCTTTCTAACAATATTTAGAAATAGGAGAATTGAGTTGCTTTTCTCGCTATAACAAACAGGAAATTTTCAAGTTTAACTAAGGTGATGTAAGTGAAGATCTTAAAACCAGTTCTGCTTATAAGGAGGAGCCAGTCAGCACCTTATTTAGTTTACAGGCACAGTAACCAATTGGGATTTTCCCACAGGGGTCCTAGGATTTAGGTAAAATGACTTTCTGTTAGGCAATTTAGACCACAGAAAGTAATAACTTCCTCAAGTCAGCCACTTATGGAAAGATTAGTTAAATAAGATGAGATTTGTCCTAGCTAAAAATGGGACCTGCAGCTGGGAGGTTGGTTTCTCAGGGACCAGAAGAGAGGGAGCTTTATTACCCAGTTAAGCTTTCTTATTGCAAGAAAACAAAATGAGTATAAAACATGAGTCATACTCAGCCAGCCAGTGGGCCTTATTTATGCATGTGTATTTTATGCACATATGGTGATTTAAAAAGCAATGTTAGTTTCATTGTCATCCATTTCACTTATTTCTGTATGTCACACATACTTCCTACAGAATTTTAAGTTTCTTATCTAGAGAATTACTGGATTAATACAAATTTATTTTTAAGGACTTCTCAGAGTACATTTGGGGTCAAGCTTTTCTAAGCCAACTAAAAGATGACACTGTCTACGCTAAATCAGACTCTGTGTGAGAGAGAATCCAAATGGATGATGAATACAGTCACCAGAAGTATGGCCTCTACCATCCCATAAGACTATAGCCTCCACACTGGACTTTTCCCTGACCCACTAACACCTTCTCTGTCAAGTTTCTTGCCATCCTTTACTCACTAACACTTAGGAGATGGTGAAATGCTGAGAAGGACTCTTAAGAAATGAAATGCAAGAAGTTAAAACCCAGAGGTGAATATAGGCTACAAATTACAAATACACATGCAAAAAAGTTTATGTAAGTTAGAGCAAAAAGAAAGATGGGAGAGGGGTGGGCATTCTGAACACAAAGAGGGGATAACCACTTTAATCTAAATATAATACAAGGCCAAGCCTGAATGATCTTAGTTACCCGGAAAGTTTCAACAAAACTGGCCTAGGCTTCTAACAGCCAGGGCTTTGATTGTGACAATCTGCTCAGTACAAATGACCAAAATGGAAAGCTACGATCATGGTTTGTTATATAAAACATTTCCCTTCATTTGCTAATGTCAAAATATTCTTTCACTTGTTAAATTACAAATTATGAGCCAATTTCTGAGCATGCCCTCACCAAGGTTTAGAGAATTAGAGTAGTTGTGAAGGAATTAAAAAACATGCATTGACTATAGATTTCACCAAAATCCATAAAACTGAAGGGTTTTCTTTTTAATAGCTTCCCTAGCAAACCACATACTGTGCTCGCTGAAGCAAAAAGTATAAAGAAATGACTGAGCAATATTAAAAGGTGGAGAGCCAGATCCTTTTCTCTATAGTGTTTTAATGTGAAAATAAAAGGTACCGGGTAACCCTTGGCTCCTCCAGCCGGGACACCAGCGCCATGTCCTTCCTCCTGCTACCAGAACAAAGAGTCACCGGAGAGCCCATGCCCTCCCCATAGGAAGAAAAAATTTTAAGGTAAAACTTCCAACCAGATTTTCCAGTCTCACATTTTCAAACAAAGCAGTCTGCTTGTCTGCAAGAAAGTTTGGTGAAGCAGATTTTGTTTCAGATTTGGACTAAAGATAATACTGCTTCCATCCATTCAGGTTGCATGGAGATGGTTGTTCTTTTCAACAAGATGTTGTTTTGTTTACTGTCCAAATATATTCAAATATTTAAAAGTCTAGACTAGACTTTGAAATAAAGAATGATGCTGCAAAATATCCCGAATTCCCTGGAATTCTTGGACTCACACTAAGACGTCCAAACACACCCCTCACTGGGCATATGGTAAAGTGTATAGAGTCAACACTATAGTAGGAACTTACGAACAACAACTTCACAATCACCCAATATCTGTATGAAGCATAACTGGTATCAATAGAAAATACAACATTTTCTTACATTTCAGGTTCAAAATTCTCCTGGTGGGAATACTATTTCCCTTACTCCCCTATGCCATCCTTCCCCTCCACCACCATCACTAACAGGTAAAAAAGAGGACCCATGGCCACCTGCAGCCTGTAAATTTCATATGTTATCTATTTGGTGGATTTATCCAGTTTGTTAACAACAGATATACTCAAATACATGCCAATATGCCTCACATTAACATATCCCTTTTTTTCCTGTCTACACTTTATTTCTATACAAAACAAAATGTTTCCCCGCCAAGCACAGTTGAAAACTATCACCCATCATGTGTTATACAGGTGCCTGTGCATTCTCTCTCTCTTTCAGGTATCTTCATACAAAGACTTTTCTAATCACAACACAAGTTATTTTTAAACTGTCTTTTTCCTCAGGCAAAGAGAATGATTCCTTAGCAATGGAATACACATAACATCTACAAACAGTAGGAAGATGTAACTTAAAATGAAAAGTATCTTTTCTCAATGCTCAAATGGCATCGGTGGAATTTTCAGAGTTCAAGAGCTGGAGTTGCCAATGAATAATAGAGAGAAGTCCGAGGGTATGTACAAGAAAAGTAAGATAAGATGGACAGTTTTATTCCTGTCGATCTTAAATACAGTTCTATGCAGCTCTTAGCAGTGTCTGCCTGGGTCAGATGGTCAGGGTGCTCTAAAATCCTCACAGGTTTTCCTTTTCTTTTCTTCTTTTCATCAATATGAGAATATTTCTCCTTTCACATACTATTAAAGGATCTTCTGCTATTGAACTATTTCTTACAGCATGTTCTTTCTTTGTTCAATTGGATTCCCTTTAATATCTGAAAAAGTGATAGCCTCACTTTATTTATATAATAAAGACAGACTATGGAATCAGATTTCCTGTATTGGAGTCTTAGTTCCAACATTTGTTAGTTGTATGATCTTGGGCAAGTCACTCAAATTCTTTGTGCCTCAGTTTCCTCATAATGGAAATAATAAGAGAACTTCAGAGGGTTGCTGAAAAGATTCCATTTTAAAAGGTAGGCAAATCATTTAATCAGGTATGTTGTACTTAGTAAATGCTCCATAGATACTGACAAATAACTAAAAAATCTTTTTTTTGGGGGGGTGGGTGGGGGACAGAGTCTCACTCTGTTGCCAGGCTGGAGTGCAGTGGCACCATCTCGGCTCACTGCAACCTCCGCCTTCCAGGTTCAAGTGGTTCTCCTGCCTTAGCCTCCCGACTAGCTGGGACTACAGGCGCGTGCCACCACACCCAGCTAATTTTTGCATTTTTAGTAGAGACGTGTTTCACCATGTTGGCCAGGATGGTTTCCATCTCTTTCGTGATCTGCCTGCCTCGGGCTCCCAAAGTACTGGGATTTTGGCGCCTGGCCAAAAATCATTTTTTAAAACTGAGTGGAGTTTTTTTGCTGATGCTGTTTTCTTAATTATATTACTTACGTATCCTTTCTAATCGTATATCTTTTAGACTTCTGTCTAGTTTTCTTTAGTACTTAATTTAGTTCACCTACATCACTTTAGTATTCAATTACTTAAAATCATAACACTTACCTGTGGTTTCATCTCAGAACTGTAGCTCTCATGAAAAAAGCTGGACCAACAGCACACTAATGGCTTTTTGTGAATCCATCAGAAAGCTAAAGTCGAAGGATAATAGTCTTCCTGAAATCTGGAGAGATGTGGGGTACCTATGTAAAAATTAGAGGGCTGTGGTGGACACAGGAATCATAAAATCAGCCAGTCCTTTTGCTGAAATACTTTTCTAGTAGTGCCATGGGTGATTTGAAAATAGTCTTGGTCCTTTTCTTCATCCCCTTGCACACTCTGTCTCCTCTTCTCCATGGCTCTGAAGGAAGAAAGGAAAGGAGAAAAACATGAAGGAAGTCCTGGGCTAGATAAAGCCAAACTGCTAAGTAAGCACTGACAATAAGGTTTGATTCCTTCAAATCAGACCTAATACTCGAACTTAGGCATCGTTAATCTAGAATTTTAAATTACTTTCATGGCAAAACAACCAACAGAACCAAAGACAGGTATGCAAAAGTAATCAAAAAGCATTTACCGCTACCTGCTTTATCCAACCCCCTGGGATAAGAGTCCTCATGCGACACCACAATAATCCAAACTGCTACCCCACCTATATTTTCTTTCTCAAAATATACCTCTCTATCCTTCATCTTCCCAATCATAACTACCAAAATTTCCCTTTCCCTGGTGGCTGCCAGCCTCAATAAGGGAAATAATTATTGTCTGTTGTTAAAGTGTATTTTGGGTGACGAAATAATGTGTGTAACAAAGCCCCCATGACACGCATTTACCTATGTAACAAACCTGCACATCCTGCACATGTACCTATGAACTTAAAATAAAAGTTTGTAAAAAAGGAAAAAAAATTCAAATGTATTCTTAGTTACAAATTACACACAGAATTAAGGCTTCCCAATTTAGGAGAACATCCAGTTCTCTCTGACCACTTCATCAAAGAAGTGTTCTTCTTCCAAGATTTTCTGTCAACAACCACATTCATAGATCAAGCTATGTTTACCATGGTGGAGTAAATCACTACTATTCCTGCACCATCACCACCAAAATGTTTTTATTTATTTTTTTATTTGAAAAACACACAAAAAAAGTAAAAATTACCCATAATCCCTTGGTTCTATAATTAAGTAAGAAATAAAAGCCTCCCCCCATCTAATCCAATACCCATCATTGTTAAGACTTCAGAGTGTAGTCTTCTCAACTTTTCCTGTATTTGACAACTATGTCTATATTTATATATCTATATGTAGAAATATATAAAATATAAATATTTGGATCTTTACAATAATACATTCATACTTACATTTATTTACTTGCATTTATTTTCATATTGCTCTGAAACCTTTTTTATTTAATATATCATGTATATATTATCTTGTTCTTATTTACAAACCTATTCTCAAAAGAGCACTTACAATTGTGTCTAGAACATAGTAAGCACTCAATAAATCTTAGTTATTATTTTCATTATTTTTCCTCCTTTTTCTATTATATGCATACTGTTCCACTTTATGGATACACTTTTCCCTTACTGAGAGGTATTTAACTTGCTTCTAATTTTTTGCTTTTATAAACAGTGCTGCAATGAGTTTCCCTCTCCTTTCTAGGTGATAGATTTCAAAAACTTGGGTGGCTAGGTTAAAATTTATAAACATTAAAAATTTTAAAATACATGCCAAGGCATTACCCACAAAGGCTTATACCATTCTACACTTATACTAACAGTGTCTAGGAATGCCCATTTCCCCCATCGCCTTCAGCACTGAGAGTTAGCATCTTTCCCTAGTTCGTTGGCTGTGTGTGTACATGCACATGTGTGTGAGCCTGCACATGTGTGATCTGTTCATACCTTTACCCATTTTCCTAATGGATTGTAGTTCCTCTTATTATTTTATGAAATCTCTCTGCATACTAGTTATATAACTCTTTTGTCTACCTTGTGTAATACAAATATTCCTTTCAGAATGTCATTTGTTTTGAATATTTTAGGTTAGTTTCTTTCCCACACACATATTTTAAATATATGCATACTCCAGTGCTTTTTCATTGTGGATTTTTAAATTACATTTTACTTTAGTTGACAATAATTGTATGCATTTATGTGGTACAATGTGATATTTTGATATATGTTTCCATTATGAATGATTAAATCAAGCAAATTCCATCACCTCACATATTTACCAATTTTTTTGTGGTGAAAAAATTTAAAATATAATCTTTAAGCCATTTCAAAATATACAATGCATTGTAATTCATTATAGTCACCATTCCATGAAACAGATTACTACATCCTTTTCCTACTCTCTAACTAAAATTTTGTATCCTTGAATCAACAGCTCCCATTTCCCCAACCACCTTCAGCCTTTGGTAATCACCATTCTACTCTCAACTGCTCTGAGTTCAACTTTTTTAGATTCCACATATAAGTGAGATCATGTGGCACCGGTCTTTCTGTGCCTGGCTTATTTCACTTAGCATAATGTCCTTCAGGTTCATCCATGTTGCTGCAAATGACAGAATTCCCTTCTTTTTTAAGGCTGAATGATACTTCATTGTGTGTGTGTGTGTGTGTGTGTGTGTGTGTGTGTGTGTATAACATTTTCTTTATCCATTCATCTGTTGTTGGACACTTAGGTTGCTTTCATATTTAGCTATTATGAATAATGCTACAATGAACATGGGAGTGCAGATATTTCTTCAACACACTGATGTCAACTCCTCTGGATATACACCCAGAAATAAGATTGCTGAATCATATGGTAATCCTATTTTTAGTTTTTTGAGGAACTAACATACTTTTTTTCCCTAATGGCTATATTAATTTACATTCCCACCAACAATGTAGAAGGGTACCCTTTCCTCCACACTCTCTCTAACACTTGTTATCTTTTATCTTTTTGGCAATAGCCATACCAACAGGTGGGAGGTGATCCCTTTGGTTTGATTTTCATTTCCCTGACAATCAATGATGCTGAGCGTTTTTTCATATATCTATTGGTCATTTGTATCTTCTTTTGAGAAATGCCTATTTAGGTCCTTTGCTGCTTTTCTCAATTGGGTTAGTTGTTTTCTTGCTATTGAGTTGAGTTCCTTATATATTTTGGATATCAGCCCCTTATCAGATGTTTGATTTGCAAAGGTTTTCTCCCAATCTATGGATTATCTCTTCACTCCATTAACTGTTCCCTTGGCTATGCAGAAGCTTTTTAGTTTGATGTAATCTCATTTGTTTATCTTTGCTGTTGTTGTCTGTGCTTTTGAGGTCATACTGAAGAAATCTCCCAGACCATGTCATGAACTTTTCTCCATGTTTTCTTCTAGTAATTTTACAGTTTACATCTTATGTTTAAGTCTTTAATTCATTTTGAGTTGATTTTTTATATGGCATGAGATCTATTTCATTCTTCTGAATGTGGATATCCAGTGTTTCCACCACGATTTATTGCAGAGACTGTCCTTTCTCCATGTGTATTCTTGGCACCACTGTTGAAAATCAATTGACTGTAAATACATTAGTTTATTTCTAGGCTTTCTATTCTGCTCATTGGTGGATGTGTCTGTTTTTATTCCAATATCATGCTGCTTTGATAACTATAGCTTTGTAATAGGTTTTGATGTCAGGTGGTGTGATGCATCTAGTTTTGGTTTTTTGCTCAAAATTCCTTTGGCTACTCAGGGTTTTTTGTGGTTCCATATACATATTAAGATTATTTTTCTAGATCTGTGAAAAATGACATTGCAGTTTTGATAGGCATTACATTAACTCTGTAGATCGCTTTCAGTGGTGTGAGCATTTTAACAATATTAATTCTTCCCACCCATAAACACAGAATATTTCTCTATTTATTTGCATAACTTTTAATTCCTTAATGTTTTACGGTTTTTAGTACACAGATCTTTCACCTCCTTGATTAAATTTATTGTTAGTTTTTTTTTATGCTACTGTGTATGGGACTGATTTCCTTTTTTTTTTTTATCAAGAGATAAAATTTAATACATATTTTCCCACTATTATTTGTCTGTTTATCCATTCATTCCACAATATGTACAGTCATCTACTATTATTCAGGCAATATACTAAGCACTGAGGATACACAGATGAGAAAGCCTAGTGATAGCCTCAGCAAGTATAGGGTTTTTGTGAAAAGATATCAAATATGTAACTACAATACAATAATAGAGACGTTAATGGAGGTATGTGCAAGGTATTGGGAGCTTGGTGGAGTGAATACCTAGTTCCTGGCTGGCTGAGAGGAAATGGTTACATTCTCTGAGAGGAAGTAAAGTTCATCTGTGAATTAAAGGCAAACCAGGGATTTGCTAGATGACCTTAAGAAGACAGGAAGACAGTACCTGAAAATGCTTAAAATCACTAAAGAACAAGATGTGCTCACTGAAAAGGTATTTATGAAGTGAACCGCCCATGGAGAGTGGGAAAGGGGTGAGGGGTGAAGGAAATGAATGATGGGACAAATACTCAGGAAACAGAGCATGAACATGGCCTTTTGCATTAAATGCAGAGGAGTGCACTTTGTCTTTAAAGTTTACTATAGGAGGGATTTTTAGCAGACAGAAACATATTCTGGTTCACATTTTAGAAAGCTCACAATGGCAGCAATAGGGAGAATGGTGTACAGGAAGATGGAAAGTTTATGGCAGCAGTCAAATGAGAGGCAGTAAGGGCCTGAAGGATGGTAAGAGCAGAAATTGATTTTTTTTCTTTTAAAGAGGTCAATTCTTTAATAATATGTAAAAACTGAATATATTTAACAACAGAACTGCATAATACAAGAAGCAAAAAACTAATAGACATGAATAAAATAAAATGTAAAAAAAAGTAAAAAATGGATAGAACTAAAAAAAAAGTGACAAACTCACAATTATAGTTGGAAATTTCAACGCTTTTCTTGCAGTAATCTATAGAATACGTAGGTATAAAATTCAGTAAGGATAATACAAAATTAGAACACCACTGTCAACCAATTTGACCTAATTGACATTTATACAACATTCTTCCCTATATTAAAAGTATAAACATTGTTTTCATGTGTACATTGAACATTTACCAAGATAGTCATATTCTGGGTCATAAAATAATAAATCTGAACAAATTTAAAATGTTTGAGATCCCATACAGCAACATTTCTTGAACGTGCACTATCAACATTGGGGCCAGATAATTCTTTGTTGTGGGGTGCTTTCCTATGCAATTTAGGATATTTGGCAGCATCCTTGGTCCCTATCTGCTAGATGCCAGTAGAAAATCCTCTCTCTTCCCTCAAATGTGGCAACTAAATATTTCTCCAGACACTTCCCAATGTCATTTGGGGAGCAAAACTGTCCCCAGTTGAGAAGCACTGATATAAAATATGCTCTCAAACCACAACAAAACTTTAGTAAATAAAATCTAATGATACACAAAAAAGATGATACATCATGACCAAGTGAGCTTATCCCAGAAATGCAAGTTTGGGTCAATATTCAGCATATTAACAACAACTATTACACAAATAAAAATCAACATCTCAATAGATATAAAAATAGCATTTGACAAAATTTAGCATCCATTAATGATAAAAACCCTCAGCAAACTTGGAATAGAAAGGAACTGCCTCAACCTGAAAAAAGGCACCTAAAGTTAACCTTTAAGTAACATCACATTTAATGGTGAAAGAATGAGTGTTTTTACCTAATACAAGGAATATGGCAAGAATGCTCTCATTATTCCTATTTAACATCATAATGAAGGTTCTAACCAATGTAATAAAGTACAAAAAAGAAATCAAAATTATACATATTAGAAAGGAATAAATAAAACTGTCTTTTATTTGCAGACCACATGATTGTCTATGTAGAAAATCTCAAAGAATCTACACAAGTTTAAAAAGTACTACATACTAACAAAATTAAAAGGCAAGTCATAGACTTAGAGAAAATATATGTAAAACACCCATCTCATTAAATGTAACTTCCATCCTGAATTCATAAAGAGCTCTTACAATTCAATAACGAAAAGCAAACAACCCATTTTTATTTTAGAATTGGTCAAAATATTTCAAAAGGTACATCCCTTGAGATATGAGTGGCAAACATCATGTGAAAAGATGTTCACCATCATTAAGTATTAGAAAAATGCAAATTAGATTAAAACTTAAGATACTATAGAATGGCTAAAATTTATAAACAATCACCACCAAGTGTTGGTTTAGAAGTTGAAATGAAACTCACACATTACTGAAGAGAATGTAAAATGCTACAGCAACGTGGGAAAACATTTGGCATTTTCCTTTTTTTTATTATTATTATTATTATACTTTAAGTTTTAGGGTACATGTGCACAAAGTGCAGGTTTGTTACATATGTATACATGTGCCATGTTGGGGTGGTGCAG
Organism: Pongo abelii; assembly: GCF_028885655.2. Taxonomy (NCBI): domain Eukaryota; kingdom Metazoa; phylum Chordata; class Mammalia; order Primates; family Hominidae; genus Pongo; species Pongo abelii. Next base: position 43,402,328 of record NC_072000.2, on the reverse strand, counting down.
CCATTAACTCATCATTTAGCATTAGGTATATCTCCTAATGCTATGCCTCCCCATTCCCTCCACCCCACAACAGTCCCCAGAGTGTGATGTTCCCCTTCCTGTGTCCATGTGTTCTGATTGTTCAATTCCCACCTATGAGTGAGAACATGCGGTGTTTGCTTTTTTGTCCTTGTGATAGTTTGCTGAGAATGATGGTTTCCGGTTTCATCCATGTCCCTACAAAGGACATGAACTCTTCATTTTTTAAGGCTGCATAGTATTCCATGGTGTGTATGTGCCACATTTTCTTAATCCACTCTATTGTTGTTGGACATTTGGGTTGGTTCCAAGTCTTTGCTATTATGAATAGTGCCGCAATAAACATACGTGTGCATGTGTCTTTATAGCAGCATGATTTATAATCCTTTGGGTATATACCCAGTAATGGGATGGTTGAGTCAAATGGTATTTCTAGTTCTAGATCCCTGAGGAATCGCCACACTGACTTCCACAATGATTGAACGAGTTTACAGTGCCACCAGCAGTGTAAAAGTGTTCCTATTTCTCCACATCCTCTCCAGCACCTGTTGTTTCCTGATTTTTTAATGATTGCCATTCTAACTGGTGTGAGATGGTATCTCATTGTGGTTTTGATTTGCATTTCTCTGATGACCAGTGATGATGAACATTTTTTCACGTGTTTTTTGGCTGCATAAATGTCTTCTTTTGAGAAGTGTCTGTTCATATCCTTCGCCCATTTTTTGATGGGGTTGTTTGTTTGTTTCTTGTAAATTTGTTGGAGTTCATTGTAGATTCTGGATATTAGCCCTTTGTCAGATGAGTAGATTGCAAAAATTTTCTCCCATTCTGTAGGTTTCCTGTTCACTCTGATGGTAGTTTCTTTTGCTGTGCAGAAGCTCTTTAGTTTAATTAGATCCCATTTGTCAATTTTGGCTTTTGTTGCCATTGCTTTTGGTGTTTTAGACATGAAGTCCTTGCCCATGCCTATGTCCTGAATGGTATTGCCTAGGTTTTCTTCTGGATTTTTATGGTTTTAGGTCTAACATGTAAGTCTTTAATCCATCTTGAATTAATTTTTGTATAGGGTGTAAGGAAGGGATCCAATTTCAGCTTTCTACATATGGCCAGCCAGTTTTCCCAGCACCATTTATTAAATAGGGAATCCTTTCCCCATTGCTTGTTTTTCTCAGGTTTGTCAAAGATCAGATGGTTGTAGATATGTGGCATTATTTCTGAGGGCTCTATTCTGTTCCATTGATCTATATCTCTGTTTTGGTACCAGTACCATGCTGTTTTGGTTACTGTAGCCTTGTAGTATTGTTTGAAATCAGGTAGCATGATGCCTCTGGCTTTGTTCTTTTGGCTTAGGATTGACTTGGCGATGCGGGCTCTTTTTTGGTTCCATATGAACTTTAAAGTAGTTTTTTCCAATTCTGTGAAGAAAGTCATTGGTAGCTTGATGGGGATGGCATTGAATCGATAAATTACCTTGGGCACTATGGCCATTTTCACGATATTGATTCTTCCTACCCATGAGTACGGAATGTTCTTCCATTTGTTTGTATCCTCTTTTATTTCATTGAGCAGTGGTTTGTAGTTCTCCTTGAAGAGGTCCTCCACATCCCTTGTAAGTTGGATTCCTAGGTATTTTATTCTCTTTGAAGCAATTGTGAATGGGAGTTCACTCTTGATTTGGCTCTCTGTTTGTCTGTTATTGGTGTATAAGAACACTTGTGATTTTTGTACATTGATTTTGTATCCTGACACTTTGCTGAAGTTGCTTATCAGCTTAAGGAGATTTTGGGCTGAGACAATGGGGTTTTCTAGATATACAATCATGTCATCTGCAAACAGGGACAATTTGACTTCCTCTTTTCCTAATTGAATACCCTTTATTTCCTTCTCCTGCCTAATTGCCCTGGCCAGAACTTCCAACACTATGTTGAATAGGAGTGGTGAGAGATGGCATCCCTGTCTTGTGCCAGTTTTCAAAGGGAATGCTTCCAGTTTTTGCCCATTCAGTATGATATTGGCTGTGGGTTTGTCATAAATAGCTCTTATTATTTTGAGATATGTCCCATCAATACCTATTTTATTGAGAGTTTTTAGCATGAAGGGTTGTTGAATTTTGTCAAAGGCCTTTTCTGCATCTATTGAGATAATCATGTGGTTTTTGTCTTTTGTTCTGTTTATATGCTGGATTACATTTATTGATTTGCGTATGTTGAACCAGCCTTGCATCCCAGGGATGAAGCCCACTTGATCATGGTGGATAAGCTATTTTGATGTGTTGCTGGATTTGGTTTGCCAGTATTTTATTGAGGATCTTTGCATCGATGTTTTATTGAGGATCTTTGCATCAATATCAAGGATATTGGTCTAAAATTCTCTTTTTTGGTTGTGTCTCTACCAGGCTTTGGTATCAGGATGATGCTGGCCTCATAGAATGAGTTAGGGAGGATTCCCTCTTTTTCTATTGATTGGAATAGTTTCAGAAGGAATGGTACCATCTCCTCCTTGTAGCTGTGGTAGAATTCCACTGTGAATCCATCTGGTCCTGGACTTTTTTTGGCTGGTAAGCTATTGATTATTGCCACAATTTCAGACCCTGTTATTGGTCTATTCAGAGATTCAACTTCTTCCTGGTTTAGTCTTGGGAGGGTGTATGTGTCGAGGAATTTATCCTTTTCTTCTAGATTTTCTAGTTTATTTGCGTAGAGGTGTTTGTAGTATTCTCTGATGGTAGTTTGTATTTCTGTGGGATTGGTGGTGATATCCCCTTTATCATTTTTTATTGCATCTATTTGATTCTTCTCTCTTTTCTTCTTTATTAGTCTTGCTAGTGGTCTATCGATTTTGTTGATCTGTTCAAAAAACCAGCTCCCGGATTCATTAATTTTTTGAAGGGTTTATTGTGTCTCTATTTCCTTCAGTTCTGCTCTGATTTTAGTTATGTCTTGCCTTCTGCTAGTTTTTGAATGTGTTTGCTCTTGCTTTTCTAGTTCTTTTAATTGTGATGTTAGGGTGTCGATTTTGGATCTTTCCTGCTTTCTCTTGTGGGCATTTTGTGCTATAAATTTCCCTCTACACACTGCTTTGAATGTGTCCCAGAGATTCTGGTATCTTGTGTCTTTGTTGTCGTTGTTTTCAAAGAACATCTTTATTTCTGCCTTCATTTCATTATGTACCCAGTAGTCATTCAGGAGTAGGTTGTTCAGCTTCCATGTAGTTGAGTGGTTTTGAATGGGTTTCTTAATCCTGAGTTCTAGTTTGATTGCACTGTGGTCTGAGAGACAGTTTGTTATAATTTCTGTTCTTTTACATTTGCTGAGGAGTGCTTTACTTCCAACTATGTGGTCAATTTTGGAATAGGTGTGATGTGGTGCTGAAAAAAATGTATACTCTGTTGATTTGGTGTGGAGAGTTCTGTAGATGTCTATTAGGTCCGCTTGATGCAGAGCTGAGTTCAATTCCTGGATATCCTTGTTAACTTTCTGTCTCATTGATCTGTCTAATATTGACAGTGGGGTGTTAAAGTCTCCCATTATTATTGTGTGGGAGTCTAAGTCTCTTTGTAGGTCACTAAGGACTTGCTTTATGAATCTTGGTGATCCTGTATTGGGTGGGTGCATATATATTTAGGATAGTTAGCTGTTCTTGTTGAATTGATCCCTTTACCATTATGTAGTGGCCTTCTTTGTCTCTTTTGATCTTTGTTGGTTTAAAGTCTGTTATATCAGAGACTAGGATTGCAACCTCTGCCTTTTTTGGTTTTCCTTTGCTTGCTAGATCTTCCTCCACCCCTTTATTTTGAGCCTATGTGTGTCTCTGCACGTGAGATGGGTCTCCTGAATACAGCACACTGATGGGTCTTGACTCTTTATCCAATTTGCCAGTCTGTGTCTTTTAATTGGAGCATTTAGCCCATTTACATTTAAAGTTAATATTGTTATGTGTGTATTTGGTCCTGTCATTACAATGTTAGCTGGTTATTTTGCTCGTTAGTTGATGCAGTTTTCTTCCTAGCCTTGATGGTCTTTACATTTTGGCATGTTTTTGCAGTGGCTGGTACTGGTTGTTCCTTTCCATGTTTAGTGCTTCCTTCAGGAGCTCCCATAGGGCAGGCCTGGTGGTGACAAAATCTCTCAGCATTTGCTTGTCTGTAAAGTATTTTATTTCTCCTTCACTTATGAAGCTTAGTTTAGCTGGATGTGAAATTCTGGGTTGAAAATTCTTTTCTTTAAGAATGTTGAATATTGGCCCCCACTCTCTTCTGGCTTGTAGAGTTTCTGCCGAGAGACCAGCTGTTAGTCTGATGGGCTTCCCTTTGTGGGTAACCCGACCTTTCTCTCTGGCTGCCCTTAACATCTTTTCCTTCATTTCAACTTTGGTGAATCTGACAATTATGTGTCTTGGAGTTGCTCTTCTCGAGGAGTATTTTTGTGGTGTTCTCTGTATTTCCTGAATCTGAATGTTGGCCTGCCTTGCTAGATTGGGGAAGTTCTCCTGGATAATATCCTGCAGAGTGTTTTCCAGCTTGTTTCCATTCTCCCCGTCACTTTCAGGTACACCAATCAGACGTAGATTTGGTCTTTTCACATAGTCCCATATTTCTTGGAGGCTTTGTTCGTTTCTTTTTATTTTTTTCTCTAATCTTCCCTTCTCATTTCATTTCATTCAATTCGTCTTCCATCACTGATACCCTTTCTTCCAGTTGATCACATCGGCTCCTGAGGCTTCTGCATTCTTCATTAGTTCTTGAGCCTTGGCTTTCAGCTCCATCAGCTCCTTTAAGGACTTCTCTGGATTGGTTATTCTAGTTATCCATTTGTCTAATTTTTTTTCAAAGTTTTTAACTTCTTTGCCATTGGTTTGAATTTCCTCCTGTAGCTCGGAGTAGTTCAATCATCTGAAGCCTTCTTCTCTCAGCTCGTCAAAGTCATTCTCCGTCCAGCTTTGTTCCATTGCTGGTGAGGAGCTGCGTTCCTTTGGAGGAAGAGAGGCACTCTGCTTTTTAGAGTTTCCAGTTTTTCTGCTCTGCTTTTTCCTCATCTTTGTGGCTTTATCTACTTTTGGTCTTTGATGATGGTGACGTTCAGAAGGGTTTTTTGTGTGGATGTCCTTTCTGTTTGTTAGTTTTCCTTCTAACAGACAGGACCCTCAGCTGCAGGTCTGTTGGAGTTTGCTAGAGGTCCACTCTAGACACTGTTTGCCTGGGTATCAGCAGCGGTGGCTGCAGAACAGCAGTGGCTGTAGAACTGCAGATATTGGTGAACCACAAATGCTGCTGCCTGATCGTTCCTGTGGAAGTTTTGTCTCAGAGGAGTACCCGGCCATGTGAGGTGTCAGTCTGCCCCTACTGGGGGGTGCCTCCCAGTTAGGCTGCTGGGGGTTCAAGGACTCACTTGAGGAGGCAGTCTGCCTGTTCTCAGATCTCCAGCTGTGTGCTGGGAGAACCACTACTCTCTTCAAAGCTGTCAGACAGGGACATTTAAGTCTGCAGAGGTTACTGCTGTCCTTTTGTTTGTCTGTGCCCTGCCCCCAGAGGTGGAGCCTACAGAGGCAGGCAGTCCTCCTCGAGCTGTGGTGGGCTCCACCCAGTTCGAGCTTCCTGGCTGCTTTGTTTGGCTAATCAAGCCTGAGCAATGGCAGGCACCCATCCCCCAGCCTGGCTGCCGCCTTGCAGTTTGATCTCAGACTGCTGTGCTAACAATCAGGGAGACTCCGTGGGCATAGGACCCTCTGAGCCAGGTGTGGGATATAATCTCCTGGTGTGCTGTTTTTTAAGCCCATTGGAAAAGCACATTATTAGGGTGGGAGTGACCCGATTTTCCAGGTGCCATCTGTCACTCCTTTCTTTGACTAGGAAAGGGAACTCCCTGACCCCTTGCGCTTCCCAAGTGAGGCAATGCCTTGCCCTGCTTTGGCTCGTGCACGGTGCACTGCACCCACTGTCCTGCACCCACTGTCTGGCACTCCCTAGTGAGATGAGCCCGGTACCTCAGATGGAAATACAGAAATCACCGTCTTCTGTGTCGCTTACGCTGGGAGCTGTAGACCGGAGCTGTTCCTATTTGGCCATCTTGGCTCCATCCCCCGGGACTGCTTTCTTAATTTCCTTTTCAGATAGCTCGTTGTTACTAAAGAAACGCTACTGATTTTTGTGTATTGATTTTGTACCCTGAGACTTTACTGAATTTGTTTTTCAGTTCCAACAGTTTTTGGTGGAGTCTTTAGGGTTTTCTATGCATGAGATCATGTCATAAGCTCACAAACAATTTCACTTCTCCCTTTCCTATTTGGATGCCTTTTCTTTTTCTTGCATAATTGCTCTGGACAAGGACTATATTGAATAGAAATGGTATGAGTGAACATCCTCATATTATTTCTGATATTAGAGAGAAAGCTTTCAACTCTTCACTACTGAGTATGATGTTAGTATGGGCTTTTTATATATGGCCTTTATTATGTGTTGAGGTGAATTCTTTCTGTGCCTAATTTTTTTGAGAGCTTTAATCATAAAAGGATGTTGAATTTTGTCAAATGCTTTTTCTGCATCTATTGAGATGATCATACGGTTTTGTCCTTCATTCTGTTCATGTGATATATCACAGTTCTTGATTTGCTTATGTTGAACCATCCTTGTGCATCCCAGGAATAAATCCCACTTGATAATGGTGAATGATTCTCTATAGATTCATATTATCCTGGCTTGCTTAGAAAGGGTATGATATTTTCAGGTTTCTCAACAGCATCAGGGTCATCTATATTGGGAGATGCTGTGTTTTGACAGAAAAAAAAACAGTAATTTGAGATCACATGTAGTTGGCTGTCTTGTAAGAACTTTATATTAAATAATGAAGCAGTTACGTAGTAATAACCCACATGCACTTCTATACCAACCAGAGATTAAATCCATGAATACCACAGACACTAATACATTTATGAAGTTAAGGCACAAGAATCCCTTTAACATGGGAGGCAGAGGTTGCAGTGAGCCACGATTGTGCCACTGCACTCCAGCCTAGGTGACACAGTGAGACTCTGTATCAAAAAAAAAAAAAAAAAGCAAATTAAAAGAGCAAATCATAAATGAAACAATATGCCATTTATGGGAGTTTTTGACAGTCACTAATGCTGTTCACAAATATCTCTGGCTTTTCTCTACTCCTGGTAATGATAGGATGGCAATTCCCTCCCCTCAATGGCATCATATGTGGCTACGTGAATTGCTCTGATCAAGGATATATGACCAGAAATGATATCTGCCGAAGACTTATGAGCTGCTACAAGACTCACCATGCTCTCCTTTTCCCTCTGCCACAGTGACAGGCAATACACTAAGTGGTGGGCTGCTCCCAGAACCTAGACCCAGCAGTGAGGATAACACAGAGAGAGCCCCCAGCAGAACCAAAATGATATGTATCATAAGCAAGAAAGAAATTTTTGATGTTTTAAGACACTGATACTTAGAGATTGTTACTGCAAAAATCTCAGCATCCTGACTGATACTAATACAGAGTAATTTATTCATAAATATTTATTGAGCACATTCTTCGTGTCAGGCACTATGCTAAGTGGTATGAATATAATAATATTTAAAAATCAATCCCTGACCTTAGGCATTTACAAGCTAGTGGGTAGGACACAGAAGTAATAAAATATACAATTGTAATTGGTGTGATAAGTGTGATAAAGTGCTGTAATTGGGACAAGCACTTAGTGCAAAGAAGCCTAAAGAATGAGTTCCTCAAGGAGGTTACTTCTAAATTGAGAATCACAGAACAAATAATTTTTTTTCCAAAATAACTGATCTCTCAATTAGGCCAAAGTACATAAAATATAGTGCTGTTTTAGATACTCTATAAATAAAGTCATAATAAATAATCAAAATATACTCTTCAGCTGGTCCAAATTCAAGAGACCCTACAGAGAACTGCCACGTGTACTAGTCTGCTACAGCTCCCATGACATAGCATCACAGCCTGGGCAGCTTAAACAGCAGAAATGTATTTCCTCTAGTTTTGGAGGCTAGAAGTCCAAGATCAAGATATCAGCTACATTAGTTTTTCCTGAGAGCTTGTCTCCTTGGCTTATTGATGGCCATCTTCTCCTGTCTAGAAGACCATCTTCACATGGTCTTCCCTGTGTGTATGTCTGTGTCCTCATTTCCTCTTCTCATTAGGACACCAGTCATATTGGATTAGTGCCCACCCTGATGGTCTCATTTAACCTCAATTGCCTCTTTAAAGATGGGGTCTCAAAATACAGTCACATTCTGAGGTAGAAGGAGTTATGAATTCAACATATAATTTGGGGACAAAGGGCATAGAAAGAATTCAGCCTCCAGCACCAAAGCTGGTCACCAACTGAATGCAGGATGCAAAGGAGGAAAGGAGCACCAAATCACAGCAAAGCTGAAGCCCTGAGATCTTGTGAAGATGGTGAGTCTGGGTAGACAGAAAGGGTGCCTATTTGGTAAGGAAGACAAACTGAACCCTATTTTCAAGCCACAAAACCTCAGTTGGGAGTAGGACATTCCACTAGCGATATCCTGAAGGCAAATCAAGAGAGGATGCAAAGGTAGAGTGAAATATCCTAAATTTGAAGTCCACTTATTTTATAACTAATCAAGACAAGTTAATTATCCCAAGAAAAATAGTCTTAGACACTTAGAATATAGTGCATATATTTTCTTGAGCTGCAAACAAATATCGTAGTTGAAGAACCAAAATCAAGTTATGATAAACAGCTAGGCAGATACAAATAATATATGTGATTGTTTACATTAAGAAGAAAGTAAATGAGTGATCCTAGAAATCAAAAGGGCAGTTTTGAAGCCACAGAGACAATTATTTTATAATAACTACGAATTCCAATGTGTAAATTTTACATGGAAATGATACCTAAACTGAGTAAATCATACCGTCAAATAAACTGAACAGAGAAACAAAAGAATATTTTCCTGAATATAAAAATCCTACCACATTTCAAAAGCAATATAAAAACAGATATCTAATCTATAAAGTGTTGGTGAACAATAACTCCAAGGAAAATGCATTAGATGGCTTGACATAACTTATTAATAAAGCCCTTCAAGTGCTACAAATAGCCATTATTTATAATATTTTCATGAATATCCCTGTAACCAGGAGGAAGCTTCTTGTTTAAAATGGTAATAAATCTGAAATGAGTGCTACCTCATTATTTTTCAAGTGGGAATCTATAAAAAAAATCATAAAGAAAAGGTTGTATATTTTGCTTTAAGATCCTAGAATTACTAACTTGAAGGGCAGATTATAATTGAATTGAGCACAGACAACTTTAAACTTAGTAAAGCTTTCTTCTTGGCTACAGTTAGGGCAGAACACAGATACAGTTTATATTAAAAGATCAATTTCTTTGACTTATATGCCATTGCCTCCTGTATACTGGATAACATGGTATTTAAGAAAATTCCGAGATAAACAAAATCCACAAGAAGAGAAGAAAAATTGTGTGGTGAAGAAAGTATTAAATTAGAAGTCAGGTAACCTGAATTCAAGCCCAGGCCCTCTACCATTTACTCTCTGTGATCAGTATAATCCATCATCCTTGGACAGATTCTTTATTTCTATAATGGGGATTTTAGAAAACTACCACACCGAGTTACAGTGAAGTCTAAATAAGATAATGCATGTTAAAATATTTTGAAAACTTTCAGTTTTAATGACACAAGATATCAGTTATTAATTGTTCAAAATTACTGACAATCTGAACACCATAAAAGATGGGTTGTCGTGGTTAATACAACAGACAAGAATACTGCCTGACATTCCAGTTGCAGATGTTCCAATACCGCACACAATTCAGAGCAAGGTACAATTCAGAGCAAGGTACACAACACCCATTGAAATTCTGAAATTTCCATAACCAAATTCTATAGTAGACTGTGCTCCTGGCTATAGAAAAGCTCATATTATTAGGCAGATATTGACCGGAAAACATTTAAATATTGATAATTAAAGCCAAACTGTGAATTGGGTCATCCAAGGCGACAATATTTTTTAAATCTCTATTCGACTAATTAATTAAATGAATTGCCTCAGAGTTCCCTTTGCTATGAAGTGTTTCTCAAAAGGTAATATGCTTATGAATCACCTGGGGATCTTTTAAAAACACAGATTCAGATTCAATAGGTCTGGGGTAATGCCTAACATTCTACATTCCTAACAAGCTTCCAGATAATGGTAAAAACTGCTGCTCTATAAAGACATAGTTTTAGAGGAATGATCAAGACACAATCTCATCCAAAGAAACTGATATTTATTGATTAATGTTAAGGTTATAGTGATAAATGTAGGTGTTTAACCATTTGTGCCCTCAAAAATATTCAACGAAGGATATTCTTCTATCTTTAAGACAAAAAACTCTCAGCCTTCAAACAAGACTCTGTTTGGATCTCTGAAGAGATCCAGAGTTAATATAAGAAAAGTTTTCCTTACTTCTGTGCCCAAATGCAGCAACGTGGGGTAGCCCTTAACTAACCCTTGAATATAAGTTAGGCTCTGACCAGCAACTTCACTGTCCATGCTTCATGTATAGAGTATATTGATCTTCTTTCAGTCAACAGCAAAGTGCCCTTTTATCAGACACTGGCTATCCATCTAAATGGGAAATTATCTGCCTGATGATTCCTGTCCAAAACCCAGTGCAGACAACTGCTATTCTACAGGGAAAATCTAAGTAGATTTCAAATTTCATTTAGTAATAAACCCTCTTGTCAAATAAAATTCTGCACTCAACTCTAATACATAAAATAGTGTTTTATTAATGTAAGTTTAGTTCACATTTAAAGAAAACGACGTTGTTCAGATGGACTCCCCAAATCTTTAAATTAGTGGTTATAGTTGTCAGCTGTAGCCATACCAGCCTTACCATCCAATCTGTCTTCATATTTTGTTGTTGTGGCAAATATTAAGATAATCCTAAATCACACAATAAATTAATCTCAAATAATAGCAGCTGTCATACTGCATCCTCAGAATTCTCATCACTAAAACAGAGATGTCAGTAACATATTTTATAACAGTTGCTTTTTTAAAGTGGTTTAAAATATTGTTTAAAAAATATTTAAACTATGTGGTACGTATACACAATGGAGTACTATGCAGCCCAAAAAAGAATGAAACCTGATCCTTTGCAGCCACATGGATGTACCTGGTGGTCATTATCCTAAGCAAACTAATGTAGAAACAGAAAGCCAAATACTGCTTGTTCTCTTATAAGTGGGAACTAAACATTGGGTACACATGGACATAAAGATGGGAACAACAGACAGTGAGGACTAGAAGAGGGGGAAGGGTTGGGGGGACAAAGGCTTAAAAATTACCTACTCAGTATCATGCTCACTAGCTGGGTGATGGGTTCAATTGTACTCCAAACTTCAGCATCACACAATATACTCTTGTAACAGATCTGCACAGGTACCCCCGAATCTAAAAGTTGAAAAAAATGAATGAATGAATAAATGAATTAAAACAAATCTAAAGCAAATTAAAATTAAACATTTGTAGAGACCCTCTTTGTCCTGCCATCTACAGAACCCAGTTTGAAACGCTGATCTAAAAGATATCATAACTTCCTCCCTGTGGTTACCTTAATTGGTGTTACCCTGTATTAAGCCACTTCATCAGAAAGCTACACACTTGGAACATATTATTCTGTAGAACACAATTTATATAACTAAGATTTAGCTTTCTACTTTCCAAATTAATCAAAGGATAACAAGAAATACTATATGTAAAACATACTTTTACAAAACTTACAGTAATGACGTGGCCAACCCAAGCTACAAGATGACTGGAAAATGTAGTCTCTAGTTGGGAGGTCTGATGGCTGCTAAAACTCAAGGAGTTCTATTTCTAAATGAAGAAAAGAAAAAAAAATGACTATTTGAAGACAATTAACAATCTCTACCATGAGGTTATATGTTTTCCCCAAAAATTCTCCATTTGTCCCAAAAAATGGCATTTACACCTGTCTTAACTAAATAAAGATCTAATGCAGGATCCTGCATTGCTGTGACCCTTAAGGTTGAATATTTATGTTGGCATAATAGTCACCTCGATTGGTGATGAATGAATGTTTTTCTCACTTTGGTTTTTATATTGATGCATAACGGATGTACATATTTTCAGGGTACATGTGATATTTTGATACATTCATATGTGTAAAGATCAAATCAGGGTAATTGGGATACCCAACACCATAAATATTTATCTTTTCTTTGTGTGAAGAACATTCAAATTATTCTCTTCCAGCTATTTTGAAATGTATAATAAATTATTGTTAACTACAGTTATCCCACGAATCTATCTCATACTAGGTCTTATTTCCTCCATCTAACTGTGTGTTTGTACTCATTAATTAATCTCTGTTTATCCCCACTCCTCCTCCTTATCCTTCCCAGCCTCTAGTAACCACCAATCACTTTAGCTTGCTTTTTTTTATTTCTAATATAATTATGGACTCAAGATTTTCACATATTTGATATGTTTTAATATACTACAATCGTTATTTTTTGAGGCTCAAATTTAATGCTCATATTAAAATAACTGACCAGCAGGAATCCCTTTCACCTGGTTCCTGTGTCCCTTGTTAAAATTGTGGTAAAATAACATAACATAAAGTTTGCCACTTTGGCCAGGTGGGGTGGCTCATGCCTGTAAATCCCAGCACTTTGGGAGGCAGAAGTGGTCGGATGACTTGAAGTCAGGAGTTGAAGACCAACCTGGCCAACATGGTGAACCTCCATCTCTACTAAAAATATAAAAATTAGCTGGACATGGTGACACATGCCTGTAATCCCAGCTGAGGCTGAGGCAGGAGAATCGCTTGAACCTGGGAGGCGGAGGTTGCAGCGAGCCAAGATCATGCCACTGCACTCCAGTCTGGGCAACAGAGCAAGACTCTGTCTCAAAACAAACAAAAATAATGCCATTTTAAGCATTTTTAAGTGTACAATTAAGTGGCATTAAGTACATTCATGCTGATGTGCTGCCATGACTACTATCCAACTCCAGAACTTTGTGTCCTTTTAAGTCAACCTTATTATTCCTTGAAAGATTCCCTGCATATGAGATATTGAACATTTACCTTTCACCTTCTTTACCCGAGTCTTCACATCATCTATTTCTCTGAGAAGCCCTGATTTATTTTAATGAGTAATGGTATTAGACATTATATCAGTCATATTGTCACAATAATGCAATAAAACAAATTACACAATTTCAGCAGCATGAAATGATAAGCATCTAATGCTAACACATTTAGAGTCACCTAGGAGTAGACCAAGTGGTTCTGCTGATCGTGGCCCAACACTTTCATATATTTTGGTGTTACATGACCGTCTGGCAACTTAGAATAGCTTTGGCTGGTACAGATGAGGAGACTCAATTTAGCTCCACTTTTTTTTTAACATCCCACTGACTAGCCTGAGTATGTTCTCATGGTTGAGGCACAAGACCAAGCAAGTCCAATTTCCCAATTGCTTTATTTTATTGTGGTAAAAACATGAACATAAAAGTCACCATTTCAACCATTCCAAAGTGTACAACTGACTGGCATTTAGTAATACCACAATGTCAGACAATCATTACTACTATCTCTAGTTCCAGAACATTTTCATCACTGCAAAAAGAAATCTCATACCCATTAAGCAGTAATTCCTCATTTTCTCCACTCCCTCAGTCCCTGGTATTTTGTTTTCTTTTTCTTTTTCTTTTTTCACATTAACAAAAAAAAGGTCTTGCTCTGTCACCCAGGCTGGAGTGCAGTGGCATAATCTTGGCTCACTGCAGCCTCAATCTCCAGGGCTCAAGCAATTCTCCTGCCTCAACCTCCCGAGCAGCTGGGACTACAGGAATGCACCAACACGCCCAACTAATTTTTGTATTTTAATAGGGACAGGGTTTCGCCACATTGCCCAGGCTGGTCTCGAACTTCTGGGCTCAAGTGATCCAACTGCTTTGGTCTCCCAAAGTTCTGGGATTACAGGGGTGAGCCACTGTGCCTAGCCACTCCTTGGTAATTAACTAACCTGCTTTCTGTCTCTATTTTGGCTATTCTGGATATCTCATGTAAATGGAACCATGCAATACGTGGCCTTTTGTATCTGGCTTCTTTCACTTGGCGTGAGGTCTTCTAGACTCAGCCGTGTTGTAGCATGTATCAGTACTTCATTCCTTTTCATGGCTGAATAATATTCTGTCTTATAGAAGATACCCATTTTATTTATCCATTCATCAGTTGATGGACATTTGGACTGTTTCCATCTTTTGGCTGTTATGAATAGTACTTCTATGAACATTTGTGTACAAGTTTTTTTACATCTGTTTTCAGTTCTTTCGGTTATATATACCTAGAAGTCATATGGTAATTCTATGTTTAACATTTTAAACATCTGACAAACTGTTTTCCAAGCAGCCACATGGTTTTACATTCACACTTACATTCACACTAGCAATGTGTGGTGTGAAGTGGTGTCTTATGCTTTTGATGTGCATTTCCCTAATGACTTATGATGTTGAGCATTTTTTCACATGCTCATGTGCCATTTGTATAACTTTTTTGGAAAAATCTCTACCAAGTCCTTTGCCCATTTTTTTAATTGGGTTATTTGTCTTTTTGTTAAGTTGTAAAAAATGTTTATATATTAGATTGAAAGTCTTTTATCATATACATGATTTACAAATATTTTCTTCCATTTGGTAGTTTGTCTTTTCAGTCTCTTGATAGAATCCTTTAGTGCACAAAAGTTTTTAAATTTGATGAAATCCAATATACCTTTTTTCATTACTTGTGCTTCTGCTATCACATCTAAGAAACCACCCCCAGAATTACAAATCACAGATCTCATGAAGGATGTGTCTCTAGAATATGCTAAAATTGCACTTGCTGTTTCTCTCATCAAGAGGTAGGGTCGATTTCCATCACCTTGAAACTGGGTAACTTGCTTTGACCAATAAAATATGGTAAAAAATGATGCTGTACTAGCTTGCAGCTTTGCTCTCGAAAAATACTACCAGAAGAGAAAGGCCACATGGAGGATAACTGAGTCACCCCAACCAACAGTCAACACTGCAGTCCCAGACATGAGACAGGTGCAGATGATCTTGCATGCTAGACCATCTGCCAAGTGAACAAACCTACCTAAGGAACCCCAGCCAACACAACATGCAGCAGAAGAACCACCCAGAAGCCTCACAGAATCACATGAAATAAAAAACTGTTGTTATTTTGAGTAGTGTAGATGAAATATTAGTAAGATCTACCAGTGATCTTAGATTAAATGAATGCACCATCCACTTACATGTTGACAGAAGTTCTAAAAAGGGAAAGCCATGAGATTCCTAAAGAAATGGCAAATATTCCTTGATGTTTTGACTTTCTGGAGTCCTACATGCAAAAGCCGGGGAAAAAATGCATACAAAAGTTTTCCCAATACTCTATTTGACTCATTTAAAATTACTCAAATTTACTTTTATTCATTTTACTAAAATTACTTCAAATTTACTCAAAATTACTTTCAAAAATTAATTACAAACAACAAACTTCTCTCAAAATGAAAAAGGGGTTTTAGATATAACTTGGAATTGAGTTAAAAGTGCGATCAAATATGAAATTCACAGACGCAAGAGATTTAAATCGATTAGAGAAGCTGTGGCTTTATGAAAGTCTCTTTAAGAGACTTCTCCAAGGCATATAATGATAAAAGTTAATAGAAATCTCCAACATGGTTTTCAAAAAGAGCATTATTTAAAACCGTTAGTATTAAACTTTAAAGCTCTATAGTACCAAGTTATTTTGACTTGTGTGAAGCAATCTAAAAATATGAATGCACCTAAAGAATGTCAAAAATTATAGCTAGGAAGTCTTCCAAAGACCAAAAAAAAAAAAGCGGGGGGTTGTGGGCATTATAAGATTCCTCAACAGAATTTTATTTGAAAGTTAATGTCACTTCAAAATCACTTCTCTGCATGACTGAAAAGTGAAAAGGCTGCACTTCATGTTAATATTCTTCAAAGCATTGTTTTAAATTCTATTTGTCTGTGCTAAGAAAGACAATTAATGCTAAGCCACAGTAAAGTGTTACGTTCCAATTGTACTGATCTGTTACTTGCAACGTGTCAGAGGGAAAGAGAAAAGGGGCTATTGAAATCTAATGAAAAACTGCAGTGCCTAATAGAAACAGAGTTTTTCAAAATGTTATCAGTAAGCCCACAAACTAAAAGGTCCCTGTAGAGACTCTTGTTTCGTTCTTAAATTACTTTTAAACTCTAGACTTGAGAAGAAATAGAATCAAACCCCGAACTTTCAAAACTTTTATAAAATATCAGCGAATATCTTCATATGGCATCCCTCAAGGATTCCTCATTGTATATATTGTATTTTCAAAAAGTCAAGTAAACAACAAGAACTCTCTTTAAAATAACTTAAAAGAAAGCAAGTGTGCACTAATGCTTCCTGGTACAGAGTTATCCATTAACTTCCTGTGCCAGAAACCACCTCAAAGATCTTCAGAAAAGAAAACCAAGAGGTTACTATATGCCTCAATATCACCTATTATTGTCAGGCTTCTTCTGTAACAACTCTCTTTAAATCAAAAGAAAAACACAAAGCCAAAAAACATTAAAACTACTTAATATAATTTCAGTTTCTTCAACAGCTTTATCAGCAAACACAATTAAATATAATTTGTTATTTTTAATACAAAATATTGAAAAGTATAATGAAATGTTTAAATGAAAAATATTTAAGTATATCAAAATATTTCCCCGGAAATTTTGAATAGACTGAAGTAGCATGGAATCTTCAAAATACACAATCTTTGCTCTTGTTGCTGTGGTAGAAATTATGCCACACCCATTTTTTCCATCCATTATTAGATGTCAAAAATATTATAAATCCACTGATTCAAAGCACTTTCCTAAACACAGAAGGAAAAAATTCTTATATTCAAATTAAAAGGACATTTATTATAAAATAGTAACAGATGAAATTTTTTTTCTATATTACCCAGTCTAAAAAGAAATGTGAAACCCATGGATGGGGGCTGAAGAGCCCATACTGGCTAATGTTCATTCCTTGGGCAGTCTGGAATAATAGAAGGAGCATACCTTTTGGAGGCACTAAGTCTTGGCTCAAGTCTTTGGCTCTGCCAAGTCTTGTCCCATGTGACCTGGGACAAGAACACTTAGCCTCCCTGCACCTCAGTCTCTTCCTCTTTAAAATGAGACAATACTACCATCAGTTTCAGTAGGTTCTTAGGATCACTATAAAAATGGCTATAATATTACTATAGTAATTCATTTAATTTACTTTAATTCCTATAATAATTAAAGGATCAAACTAAAATACAGGACAGGACATCAATGACATAATATTTGGAAGGTAGGTGATCAGAATTAAATTGTTCTAAAGCCTTTGTATCATTTGGAGAAAAGGTTAAGATATTTAGATTTTGTTAAGCATGTATGGTAAAATTTCAAGAATTTTCACACTGATTGAGGGAAAAAATAAGAAGAAAATAAATTAACAAATAAAAATGCATTCAACAAAACAGGAGAAAAACAACTAAAATATTTAAAACAGAGCAAAATGTGGATAAATGTCACGAGTTCATATATTTCATTGGTCACAATGGTAAAAGTACTTTAGATTTGCCATGTAAAAAACAAAAAGAGATGGATTCAATATTAAAAAAAAAAAATCACCTTTGTGCCTCAGGCATATATAAGCAAAACGAAAGTGAGGTTAGTGATAGACTTTAGGACAAAAAGTATCATTAGAGATGGAATAATTACACAGTGGTAAAGTTTTTATTTACTTATAAGATTTAAGAATTCCAAGTTTATAGGTAATTCATCTAATAGCCTCAAAATGTAGAAAGCAAAAATAAACAGAGTTACAATAGCCAGAATAGGTTCTGAGTGACTGCGGAGTTGCCACATGGTCAGATTACATTTCTGGACAGAAAACATATAAGTTAACAATTTTAAATACAATAAGTACATAGTGGTTCAGCAAAATAAACGTCTTTAAGCACTTAAAACAAGGTAGGTGGACTCAGACGCTGGAGATACAGTGATAAAAAGTTAGCTTCTATAGGAGTTCATGATCTATCTTGAACACATGTAATACATTATAATGTGATAAGGAAAGTATAGTAATAAAAGTACGCTCAAATTGTTATAGGATTAAGAAATGAGTTGACTTTGTCTAAATCAAAGATTTTCGGGGGGTGGAGCCAAGATGGCCGATTAGGAACAGCTCCAGTCTAGAGCTCCCAGCATCAGCGACGCAGAAGACAGGTGATTTCTGCATTTCCAACTGAGGTACCGGGTTCACCTCACTGGGGAGTGTCGGACAGTGGGTGCAGCGCACCAAGCGTGAGCTGAAATAGGGTGAGGCATCGCCTCACCTGGAAAGCACAAGGGGTCATGGAATTCCCTTTCCTAGTTAAAGAAAGGGGTGACAGACAACACCTGGAAAATGGGGTCACTCCCACCCTAATGCTGCACTTTTCCAACAGTCTTAGCAAACGCTACAACAGGGGATTATATCCTGCACCTGGCTCGGAGGGTCCTAGGCCCACGGAGCCTCGCTCATTGCTAGAAGAGCAGTCTGAGATCAAACTGCAAGGCGGCAGCGAGGCTGGGGGACGGGCGCCCGCCATTGCTGACGCTTGAATAGGTAAACAAAGCAGCCAGGAAGCTCGAACTGGGTGGAGCCCACCACAGCTCAAGGAGGACTGCCTGCCTCTGTAGACTCCACCTCTGGGGGCAGGGCATAGACAAACAAAAGGCAGCAGAAACCTCTGCAGACTTAAATGTCCCTGTCTGACAGCTTGGAAGACAGTAGTGGTTCTCCCAGCACACAGCTGGAGATCTGAGAATGGACAGACTGCCTCCTCAAATGAGTCCCTGACCCCCAAGTAGCCTAACTGGGAGGCACCTCCCAGTAGGGGCAGACTGACACCTCACAGTACCCTCACAGGGTACTCCTCTGAGACAAAACTTCCACAGGAACGATCAGGCAGCACCATTAGCTGTTCACCAATATCTGCTGTTCTGCAGGCTCCACTGCTGATACCCAGGCAAACAGGGTGTGGAGTGGACCTCTAGCAAACTCCAACAGACCTACAGCTGAGGGTCCTGTCTGTTAGAAGGAAAACTAACAAACAGAAAGGACATCCACACCAAAACCCCATCTGTACATCACCATCATCAAAGACCAAAGGTAGATAAAGCCACAAAGATGAGGAAAAAACAGAGCAGAAAAACTGGAAACTCTAAAAATCAGAGTACCTCTCCTCCTACAAAGAAATGCAGCTCCTCACCAGCAACAGAACAAACCTGGATGGAGAATGACTTTGACGAGTTGAGAAAAGAAGGCTTCAGATGATCAAACTACTCTGAGCTAAAGGAGGAAGTTCAAACCCACGGCAAACAAGTTAAAAACCTTGAAAACAAATTAGATGAATGGCTAACTAGAATAACCAGTGCAGAGAAGTCCTTAAACGACCTGATGGAGCTGAAAACCATGGCACGAGAACTACGTGACAAATGCACACGCCTCAGCAGCCGATTCGATCAACTGGAAGAAAGGGCATCAGGGATGGAAGATGAAATGAATGAAATGAAGTGAGAATAGTAATTTAGCGAAAAAAGAATAAAAAGAAATGAACAAAGCCTCCAAGAAATATGGGACTATGCAAAAGACCAAATCAACGTCTGATTGGTGTACCTGAAAGTGATGGGGAGAATGGAACCAAGTTGGAAAACACTCTGCAGGATATTATCCAGGAGAACTTCCCCAAACTAGCAAGGCAGGCCAATATTCAAATTCAGGAAATACACAGAATGCCACAAAGATACTCCTCAAGAAGAGTAACTCCAAGACACATAATTGTCAGATTCATCAAAGTTGAAATGAAGGAAAAAATGTTAAGGGCAGCCAGAGAGAAAGATCGGTTACCCATCAATGGAAGCCCATCACACTAACAGCTGATCTCTTGGCAGAAAATCTACAAGCCAGAAGAGAGTGGGGGCCAATATTCAACATTCTTAAAGAAAAGAATTTTCAACCCAGAATTTCACATCCAGCCAAACTAAGCTTCATAAGTGAGGGAGAAATAAAATACTTTACAGACAAGCAAATGCTGAGAGATTTTGTCACCACCAGGCCTGCCCTATGGGAGCTCCTGAAGCAAGCACTACACATGGAAAGGAGCAACCAGTACCAGCCACTGCAAAAACATGCCAAATTGTAATGACCATCAAAGCTAGGAAGAAACTGCGTCAACTAACGAGCAAAATAACCAGCTAACATCATAATGACAGGATCAAATTCACACATAACAATATTAACCTTAAATGTAAATGGACTAAATGCTCCAATTAAAAGACACAGACTGGCATATTGGATAAAGAGTCAAGACCCATCAGTGTGCTGTATTCAGGAAACCCATCTCATGTGCAAAGACACACATAGGCTCAAAATAAAGGGATGGAGGAATATCTAGCAAGCAAATGGAAAACAAAAAAAGGCAGGGCTTGCAATCCTAGCCTCTGATAAAACAGACTTTAAACCAACAAAGATCAAAAGAGACAAACAAGGCCATTACATAATGGTAAAGGGATCAATCCAACAAGAACAGCTAACTATCCTAAATATATATGCACCCAATACAGAAGCACCCAGATTCATAAAGCAAGTCCTTAGAGACCTACAAAGGGACTTAGACTCCCACACAATAATAATGGGAGACTTTAACACCCCACTGTCAACATTAGATAGATCAACGAGACGGAGAGTTAACAAGGATATCCAGGAATTGAACTCAGCTCTGCACCAAGTGGACCTAATAGACATCTACAGAACTCTCCACACCAAATCAACAGAATATACATACTTTTCAGCATCACACTACACATATTCCAAAATTGACTACATAGTTGGAAGTAAAGCACTCCTCAGCAAATGTAAAAGAACAGATATTATAACAAACTGTCTCTCAGACCACAGTGCAATCAAACTAGAACTCAGGATTAAGAAACTCACTCAAAACCGCTCAACTACATGGAAACTGAACAACCTGCTCCTGAATGACCACTGGGTACATAATGAAATGAAGGCAGAAATAAAGATGTTCTTTGAAAACAACGACAACAAAGACACAACATACCAGAATCTCTGGGACACATTCAAAGCAGTGTGTAGAGGGAAATTTATAGCACTAAATGCCCACAAGAGAAAGCAGGAAATGTCTAAAATTGACACCCTAACATCACAATTAAAAGAACTAGAGAAGTAAGAGAAAACACATTCAAAAGCTAGCAGAAGGCAAGAAATAACTAAGATCAGAGCAGAACTAACAGAAATAGAGACACAAAAATCCCTTCAAAAAATCAGTGAATCCAGGAGCTGGTTTTTTGAAAAGATCAACAACATTGATACACCGCTAGCAAGACTAATAAAGAAGAAAAGAGAAAAGAATCACACAGACACAATAAAAAATGATAAAGGGGATATCACCATCTATCCCACAGAAATACAAAGTACCATAAGAGAATACTATAAACACCCCTACGCAAATAAACTAGAAAATCTAGAAGAAATGGATAAATTCCTCGACACATACACCCTCCCAAGACTGAACCAGGAAGAAGCTGAATCTCTGAATAGACCAATAACAGACTCTGAAATTGAGGCAATAATTAACAGCTTACCAACCAAAAAAAGTCCAGGACCAGATGGATTCACAGTGCAATTCTGCCAGAGGTATAAGGAGGAGCTGGTACCATTCCTTATGAAACTATTCGAATCAATAGAAAAAGAGGGAATCCTCCCTAACTCATTCTACGAGGCCAGCATCATCCTGATACCAAAGCCTGGCAGAGACAAAACAAAAAAAGAGAATTTTAGACCAATACCCCTGATGAACATTGATGCAAAAATCCTCAATAAAATACTGGCAAACCAAATCCAGCAGCACAGCAAAAAGCTTATCCACCATGACCAAGTGGGCTTCTTCCCTGGGATGCAAGGCTGGTTCAACATACACAAATCAATAAAGGTAATCCAGCATATAAACAGAACCAATGACAAAAACCACATGATTATCTCAATAGATGCAGAAAAGGCCTTTGACAAAATTCAACAACCTTCATGCGAAAAACTCTCAATAAATTAGGTATTGATGGGACGTATCTCAAAATAATAAGAGCTATCTATGACAAACCCACAGCCAATATCATACTGAATGGGCAAAAACTGGAAGCATTCCCTTTGAAAACTGGCACAAGACAGGGATGCCCTCTCTCACCACTCCTATTCACCATAGTGTTGGAAGTTCTGGCCAGGGCAATCAGGCAGGAGAAGGAAATAAAGGGTACTGAATTAGGAAAAGAGGAAGTCAAATTGTCCCTGTTTGCAGATGACATGAATGTATACCTAGAGAACCCCATCGTCTCAGCCCAAAATCTCCTTAAGCTGATAAGCAACTTCAGCAAAGTCTCAGGATACAAAACCAATGTGCAAAAATCACAAGCATTCTTATATACCAATAACAGACAAACAGAGAGCCAAATCATGAGTGAACTCCCATTCACAATTGCTTCAAAGAGAATAAAATACCTAGGAATCCCACTTACAAGGGATGTGAAGGACCTCTTCAAGGAGAATTACAAACCACAGCTCAATGAAATAAAAAAGGATACAAACAAATGGAAGAACATTCCATGCTCATGGGTAGGAAGAATCAATATCGTGAAAATGGCCATACTGCCCAAGGTAATTTATAGATTCAATGACATCCCCATCAAACTACCAATGACTTTCTTCACAGAATTGGAAAATCTACTTTAAATTTCATATGCAACCAAAAAAGAGCCCGCATTGCCAAGTCAATCCTAAGCCAAAAGAACAAAGCTGGAGGCATCACACTACCTGACTACAAACTATACTACAAGGCTACAGTAACCAAAACAGCATGGTACTGGTACCAAAACAGAGATATAGACCAAGGGAACAGAACAGAGCCCTCAGAAATAATGCATATCTACAACTATCTGACCTTTGACACACCTGACAAAAACAAGAAATGGGGAAAGGATTCCCTATTTAATAAATGGTGCTGGGAAAACTGGCTAGCCATATGTAGAAAGCTGAAACTGGATCCCTTCCTTACACCTTATACAAAAATTAATTCAAGATGGATTAAAGATTTACATGTTAGACCTAAAACCATAAAAACCCTAGAAGAAAACCTGGGCAATACCATTCAGGACACAGGCATGGGCAAGGATTTCATGTCTGAAACACCAAAAGCAATGGCAACAAAAGCCAAAATTGACAAATGGGATCTAATTAAACTAAAGAGCTTCTGCATGGCAAAAGAAACTACCATCAGAGTGAACAGGCAACCTACAGAATGTGAGAAAATTTTTGCAATCTACTCATCTGACAAAGGGCTAATATCCAGAATCTACAATGAACTCAAACAAATTGACAAGAAAAAAACAAACATCCCCATCAAAAAGTGGGTGATGGATATGAACAGACACTTCTCAAAAGAAGACATTTATGCAGCCAACAGACACATGAAAAAATGCTCATCATCACTCGCCATCAGAGAAATCCAAATCAAAACTACACTGGGATACCATCTCACACCAGTTAGAATGGCAATCATTAAAAAGTCAGGAAACAACAGGTGCTGGAGAGGATGTGGAGAAACAGGAACACTTTTACACTGTTGGTGGGACTGTAAACTAGTTCAACCATTGTGGAAGTCAGTGTGGCGATTCCTCAGGGATCTAGAACTAGAAATACCATTTGACCCAGCCATCCCATTACTGGGTATATACCCAAAGGATTATAAAACATGCTGCTATAAAGACACATGCACACGTATGCTTATTGCAGCACTATTCACAATAGCAAAGACTTGGAACCAACCCAAATGTCCAACAATGATAGACTGGATTAAGAAAATGTGGCACATATACACCATGGAATACTATGCAGCCAGAAAAAATGATGAGTTCATGTCCTTTGTAGGGACATGGATGAAACTGGAAACCATCATTCTCAGCAAACTATCGCAAGGACGAAAAACCAAACACCACATGTTCTCACTCATAGGTGGGAATTGAACAATGAGAACACATGGACACAGGAAGGGGAACATCACACACTGGGGCCTGTTGTGGGGTGGGGGGAGGAGGGAGGGACAGCATTAGGAGATATACCTAATGTTAAATGACGAGTTAATGGGTGCAGCACACCAACATGGCACATGTATACATATGTAAGAAACCTGCAAGTTTTGCACATGTACCCTAAAACTTAAAGTATAATAAAAAAAAATAAAAATTAAAAAAAGATTTCCAATGATAATTTTGTCAAGATAAAACCTTTCATGATCCACTTCCCCCTCTTACATTTCTATATTATTTCCTGCAAATTTTTTTTATCAACCCAAATTCCTAAGTATAGGTGAAGAGCAAAGATAACTTTGATGTGGATTAGAAGTTCTCAAACCACTGTTTAAGTGTGTTCTATAAAAATTTTATATTTTTTGTTTATACTTAGATAAAAATCTAAAGGAATTAATATAAACATATTTTCAATAATCTATTACCAACTTTTAATTTAGTATCACTGGGTAAATTATTCCCAAGTGAGGACCAAATTCATTTCCTGTATTCATGAAAGATTCACAATAGTTCCAATAGAGAAAAGTCGCAGAATAACTGAATACTCACACCCTACAAGGTAGAATAATAATGCAGAACTCAAAAATGCACACTAATAGCACCATGTTAATGTTTTAAGAAATTGCTTCATTCAGCAAAGCAGCATCATTGATTGTTAATATGAATGGTGTTAGTGTCACAGATTTTTTGTATTTTTATTGTTAATTTATCATGGTTTTACAGTTGCCTAGATCCTACAACAAAGGAGTGGAAACCTAGTTTGGTATTAGCATATTTCTGCATTACATTCTTAATAAAAATACTACTTCAACACTGAGGATGTGCATGAACATTTTGGAAAGTATCTATACATTGTTTAAATTGGAAAATATACATGTGAGATGTAATATTAAGCAGCTTTCTAAAGGACAAGTTTGTGATTTGTATCAGTTCACAGAAATGCACATTTGAAATAACATTAAGTAAAAATAACAGAAATATTGTTTCATCATCCCTCGTTTGTCTAATGAGTGCTTGTGTGACAAAGGGTTAGTGTTATTAATACAATAAGAGCTCTTATAAATCAGCAAGAAAAATAAATATCAAGTAAGAAGACTCAGCAAATTATACAAAGAATATATGAAAGAAGAAATACATATAACCAAAAACATATAACAAATCTCAACCTCCTTACTAATCAAAGAAATAAAAACTCCAACAATAAAATAATCATTTTTCATCAAATACTCTATAAACGATTTGGGGTACTTTTTAATGACAATTTCCTATGTTGTCAAGATTTCATGGAAATGGACATACATTCCTTGTTTTGTGGGTCAGGAAACTGTGGGATACAAATACACAAGCTTTATGGTATTAGCAATATATGTGAAAAACCTTAAAGGACATATCCTTTGATCCAAGAAGACTATGTATACAGAATCTTCCCTGGTCGGGCTCGGTGGCTCATGCCTGTAATCCCAGCACATTGGGAGGTCGAGGCAGGCGGATCACCTGAGGTCAGGAATTCAAGACCAGCCTGGTCAACATGGTGAAACCCCATCTCTACTAAAATACAAAAAAATTAGCTGGGCGTGGTGGCAGGTGCCTGTAATCCCAGCTACTCGGGAGGGTGAGGCAGGAGAATCACTTTAACCTGGGAGGCGGAGGTTGCAGTGAGCCAAGACCACACCATTGCACTCCAGCCTCGGTGACAATAGCGAAACTCTGTTTCAAAAAAAAAACAAAAACCTGCCCTAAGGATGTAGCACAAACACAAAAATGTCCATCATCGCATTGGAAACAATTGGAAGTCCAACAATGAGTTAGTTATATACATTATGTAACAACTATACAATAAGTTTGTTTTAATTTAGTCATTTTAAATTATATTGGAATTTTTATTTTGTGACATAGAAAAATATTTATGAACATTGCCTCTGTTAAAATAAAAACTTTAGACAAATTAAATGTAACAGAGTTTAATTGAGCAAAAAACGATTTAAAAGTTGGGCAGTCTCTAGAGCCAGAGTAGGTTCTGAGTGACTCCAGAGTTGCCACATGGTTGGATAACATTTCTGGACAGAAAAAAGAAAGTGACATACAGAAAACAAAAGTGATGTACAGAAACAGCTGGATACATTACAACTTGGCATTTGCCTTATTTGAAAACTGTTTGAACAGCTGGCTGCTCGTGATTGGCCAAAACTCTGTCATTGGTACAAGAATAAATTACAGTCCATTGATACATCAAGTTAATGTACAGGGAAACCTTTAGGCCGAACTTAAAATATATACGGAGGCAGTTTTAGGCAAAAGTTAACACTATATTTTTTTAAATTAGGTTACAAAAGCATGTGCAAATTTTACAAATTAATAAATTATATATGTTAGTGCACACATGTATACATGAACATGTATATATACAAACATATACAAAAGATAGAATAAAAAGCCATTCTCTCTGGTTACTGGAATTATAAGTAATTTTATTCTAAATAGTCTCTAAAATAAATTCAATAAAAAAGTTATTTTTTATTTAATAATAAAAAAAAATCTACACCTTAACAGTGACCTAAAATAAAATTCTGAGAGCTGGAAAAGGTTTTCAGTTTTCATCACCAGATTTCACTTTTAAAGTAGGTTAAACTCATAATAAAATCACACTCAAAGACTCCTTTCAAGTTATTTCAGGACTCTGTCTGCTTTGTTGAAATTGAATTTATTTATGTTAATATGTAAATGTGCCACTCAATTGTTCCAAAGCATAATCTAGATCTAAGATTTTTCAAAGCCATTGGCTAGGTCGCATATCTTCAATGTTTCCTCCACAGCATTTTGAACATAGCAAACACTCAATGAATACACACCACATAAGCTGTGTTGGTAGTTTGGCCCCAAGTCATCATGTCCCTTGGTTTATTAAAAGCATACCCACTCCTCAACACTTTGTTCCATGAGCCCTTTAAGCAACCTCTGTTAGAGACAGTGAAATTCATAAAAATAGCATCTGATTGTGTATTCTGAGAAAAACTGGCACATTAGCTAGGAATGGTGTTGCATAAAAATTTTCCTATGGTGTTTTTGGTGGACACATAAGCTTATTCATTGCCTTTGATGCATTCCCGAAAAATAAAACTTAAAAGTCACCAACTTAAAGTGTTGCATTGTCTTATAGTTTGAGCATTAAAATGTTAAGAATGAAGTAATCTTAGAAGTTTTCTGCTCTTTACTATGTAAATTTCAGCTAACAGCAATCATTTACAGACAGCTGTTGCCCTTAATATTTCAACTTCTTCATGCTGAGATCTTTAAAATCCATCCACTTTTTAGAACTGATTTCTCATTAAATATCAACCTTACTAACTACTAAATAATGAACTCTTCTCCTCTTCCTAGGGATTATGGAGGAAGAGAGGAAACTCAATAGATTTTGAACAACAAATTATTAAAATATTCTCTTGTAAAACCTGTTTTTCAAAGAGTACATGGAGAGGTTAAAATTAATGCATTTTTTGTTTTCTGTTGCTCAGCACATATGTCATTGGATGTTGTTTCTTATCTTGTTCTACAACCCACAACGTCCACTGTCTAGTCAGTGAAAGCTCTGTGGTTAGATCAGCTTCACAGGAGACAGAGTGTCATGCTCCTTTGATGAATTAAAGATAAAATATTTTACAACCCAAAAAACAGTATAAAAGAAACGGATGGCTGTAGTAATAAGATACCTTTCTTTGCTGTACCACCTTCCTACATTTGAGTTGGAGGATAATAATGTTTTGTAACCTTAAGTATCAAATAATCCATATACATTCCTCTTGTTTATTTCTTTCTGCCTTGTTCAGGCAATAGTAGCTTTAGTTTAACCCAATGTAACTTTACACTAGCTTTCCCTAGATTTTCACTATATAAACAACAACAACAAAAAAGGAATATATACCCAGTTTGGCACCCATAACTTCCTGATCCTCAAGGTAACATTTTTCATCAATCAGAGTCATCCATTAATCAATAAAATAATTAATTGGCATCTAGATGTCATAACTTTTCTTACTTATAAACTTGTTACACACTCTGCCTGGCATGATAACTGCTCAGTAGAAGTTCGTGGAATGAATGAATGACATATAATGTATAAGGCTGGTAGCATCCCCTAACACACTATTTCACAATGAGGGTGAAAGGTACATAAGATACAACCCCTGTTTTCCACAGACTAAGGAGAGTGGCAGAAATAGGAATGAATGAGACAAAGTGGTGGCCTAAAGTGGTATAATCATCTCTGCTGAAGCTTTCACAGGCGTGGGGAAGCTTGGGCTACAGCTTAAAAGATGAGGAAAAATTCACCAAGTGAGATGTTCCCTGATCCCTCACAGGAATTTGTGAAGGATAGGGGGCTTGTTTTGCTTAGCTGCAGAGCTCGAACCCCCCTTGGGTGAGGGGGAGCACACAGGTGAATGGGTGCAGGAGCCAAGGTGAGTGCCTTTAAGCACCAGCAGGAGCAAACTCCATACTGGTCCACGAAGTCTAGCAGTTCTCCGCACCTCTAGAGCCCCAGAGGGTGTGTGTTACAAACAATGCCCTTTTAGCATTTGCCATCCGCTGATGGCTAAGTGTTAACCAGCTCAGTAGAGAGTTAGGGTGTCATACACCCTGTCCTCTTGGTAAGGAGGTTCTTGTCCAGTGTCCAGGAAGAATCAGGTCATATGGACTTGAAGGATGGTGAATGTGGAGGTTTTATTGAGTGATGGAGGCAGCTCTCAGCAGAAAGGGAGCTGGAAAGGAGATGGTGTGGGAAGAAGGTGATCCTTCCCTGAAGCCCAGCCATCTCTGGCCAGGCTCCTCTCAGAAGTCACGCTGCCTGAAGTTAAGCTGCGCGTATCCATAGTCTCCAATGCTCAGTTGCTTCTCCTCTCAACACTCAGCCACTTTCTCTGCCAGCTGAGGTCTGGGGTTTATATGGACATAGGATGGGCGGTGGGCGGGGGGGGGGAGGGGTGGGGGACAGGCCAAAAAGCAACATTTGGGCAGAAAAGCAGGAATGCCTGTTCTCATTTAGGGCTGCAGATCCAGGCTTGAGGGTGGAGCCCTCACCAGGAACTCGGCCCCCCTGCCTCCTGTCGGTATCACAAGAAGGGTCAGAAGGACACTCCAAGCAGAGAAAACAACACGTGCAAAAAGCATGGAGCCTGAAGGTACAACCACTTCGGAAAACTATTTGGCAGTCATATATAGTTAATCACACACTGCGTCTACAACCCAGAAATTCTCCCCTAGATATTTACCTAAAAGAAATAAAAAAATAAGCCCACAAAAAAAAGACGTGAATAAAAATGCATATGGCTGCTTTATTCATAATAGGCAAAACCTGCAAACAACCCAATGTCAATCATCACCTAAGAATAAAGCAAATTGATTGAGCAATATTCATACCATGGAAAGTATACCACTGTAAAAAAATAATAAACTCGATTCAGCCAACGCAGATGAATTTCAAAAACATACGGAGCTTAAGAAGCCACACATGAAAGAGTAAGTACTGTGTATGATCCCACGTATACGAAGCTCAGGAACAAGCAAAACTAATCAGTGGTGATGGAAATCAGAACAGTAGTTTTGACTGGAAGACGATACAAGGGAACTTTCTGGTGTGATAAAAATGTTCTAAAGCGTGATTTAGAGCTTTAGAGGCATACACATTTATCAAAGGTGTACGCATTTATCAAAACTCACCAAATTGCAATTAAGCTTAGTGCACTTCACTGTATGTAAATTTTGCCTGAATAGAAATAGTAAACCAAAAAATTAATGAGGCAATACTGAAACAAACAACAAACAAATGTATAAGGGCCCGAAATGTATAGTACGGTGTAGGAAACCAGAATATGCTACCCCAAAATACGCCTCTTTAGTGTAAGGATTATTTTGAGAAACAGCAGACACAGGAGAAACTCTGAAAAAAGAGTAGAAGTTACCTTTTCATAAGAGAATTTTACATCAATAAAGGAAATCTCCATTTGTAATGGAGTCTCCCTCTCTATACCATAAAGAGAAGAATGACTAAATCATTAGAGACTCATCAATGGAGAAGGCATTAACAAAAATCAGCATTAACAAAACCTTACTTTTTAACAGTACTTTTCCAGGGGTCCCACTTCAGAACTCGTCTCCCCCACATCCTTCTCTCTTGTTTCAGTTGGGGATGGTATTTAAACCCTAATTCTAAACCACTTCTTGAATATTTACTCATTTTTTCCTGGTTATCTCCCATGTATACATGGGGTATACATGTTAATAAACTTCTGTTTGTTCTTCTCTTGTTAATCAGTCTTTTGTAACAGGTATCTCAGCCTATGAACCTAAGATGGATAGAAGGAAGATATGTTTCCTCCCCTGTAATGGAAAACTGCAAGTAGTTCAGCAGCAGTGGAGCACAGTGTTTCAGCAGGGAAGCCACAGGGGTTGAGCCTGGAAAGGCAAGCAGTGTGAAACTAGAGTCAAAATATTTCAATTTTCTGACTAGAGAAAACTGGAACCTGGGTTGAGGGGCAAGTTTTAGAAGTTAAAAGGTGATTGAATAGCCAGAGACCTCCAGAAAGACTTAGAGACTTATTTCCTTAAGTGTATATATGGATGAAACTCCTTAGAGCCAGTTCTTTACATTCCAAAGGATCGTAAAAGACAAGGCAATCAAAGGTTTCTCTCTCTCTCTCTCTCTCTCTCAAGAAGTCAGATGGAGGATGGAGGCAGTAATAAATAGCCTACCAACCAAAAAAAAGCCCAGGACCAGGAGGAATTAACAGCAGAATTATACCAGAGGTAGAATGAGGAGCTGCTACTATTCTTTCTGAAACTATTCCAAACAATCGAAAAGGTGGAACCTCTCCCTAACTCATTTTATGAGGCCAGCATCATCCTGATACCAAAACCTGACAGAGATACAACAAAAAAAGAAAACTTCAAGCCAGTATCCCTGATGAACATCGATGCAAAAATCCTCAATAAAATACTGGCAAAACAAATGCAGCACATCAAAAAGTTTATCCACCACAATCAAGTCGGCTTCATCCATGGGATGCAAGCCTGGTTGAACATACACAAATCAATAAACGTAATTCATCACATAAACAGAACTAAAGACAAAAACAACATGATTATCTCAATAGATGCAGAAAAGACCTTCAATAAAATTCAACATCCCTTCATGTTAAAAACTCTCAATAAATTAGGTATTAATGGAACATATCTCAAAATAATAATAGCCATTTATGACAAACGCACAGCCAACATCATACTAAATGGGCAAAACCTGAAAGCATCCCCCTTGAAAACTGGCACAAGACAAGGACGCCCTCTCTCATCACTCCTATTCAACATAGTATTAGAAGTTCTGACCAGGACAATCAGGCAAGAGAAAGAAATAAAAGTATTCAAATAAGAGAAGAGAAAGTCAAACTGTGTCTGTTTACAGACAATGTGATCCTATATCTAGAAAATGCAATCATTTCAGCCCAAAATCTCCTTAAGCTGATAAACAACTTCAGTAAAGTCTCAGGATACAAAATCAATGTGCAAAAATCACAAGCATTCCTATAAGCCAACAATAGACAAGCAGAGAGCCAAATCATGAATGAACCTCCACAATTGCTACAAAGAGAATAAAATACCTAGGAATACAGCTAACAAGGGATGTGAAGGACCTCTTCAAGGAGAACTACAAAACACTGCTCAGGGAAATAAGAGAGGACACAAACAAATGAAAATATTCCATGCTCATAGACAGGAAGAATCAATATCGTGAAATACTACCCAAAGTAATTTATAGATTCAAAGCTATTCCCTTTAAACTACCATTGACATTCTTCACAGAATAAGAAAAAACTTCTTTAAAATTCATATGGAACCAAAAAAGAGCCCACATAGCCAAGACAATTTTAAGCGAAAAGACAAAGGAGGCATCACGCTACCTAACTTCAAACTTCACAACAAGACTACAGTAACCAAAACAGCATGGTACTGGTACCAAAACAGACACATAGACCAACCGAACAGAATAGAAATCTCAGAAATAAGACCACACATCTACAACCATCTGATCTTTGACAAACCTGAGAAAAACAAGCAACACAGAAAGGATTCCCTATTTAACAAATGGTGCTGGGAAAACTGGCTAGCCATATGCAGAAAATTGAAACTGGATCCCTTCTTTACACCTTATACAAGAATTAACTCAAGATGGATTAAAGACTTAAATATAAAACCCAAAATTATAAAAACCCTACAAGAAAATCTAGGCAATACCATTCAGGACATAGGAACAGGCAATGATTTCATGACAAAAACACCAAAAGCAATTGCAACCAAAGCCAAAATTGACAAATGGGATCTAATACTAAAGAGCTTCTGCAGAGCAAAGGAAACTACCATCAGAGTAAACAGACAACCTACAGAATG
The DNA here is from genome assembly GCF_028885655.2 of Pongo abelii. NCBI lineage: Eukaryota > Metazoa > Chordata > Mammalia > Primates > Hominidae > Pongo > Pongo abelii. Next base: position 43,369,632 of record NC_072000.2, on the reverse strand, counting down.
GGAGCAAATTTTTGCAATCTATCCATCTGACAAGGGTCCAGTATCCAGAATCTACAAGGAACTGAAACAAATTTACAAGAAAAAAATGACCCCACCAAAAAGTGGGCAAAGGACATGAACAGACACTTCTCAAAAGAAGACATTTATGCGGCCAACAAACATGAAAAAAAGCTCAATATCATTAGAGAAATTAGAGAAATGCAAAACCACAATGAGATACCATCTCATGCAAGTCAGAATGGTGATTATTAAAAAGTCAAGAAACAACAGTGCTGGTGATGCTGCGGAGAAATAGGAACACTTTTACACTGTTGGTGGGAATGTAAATTAGTTCAACCATTATGGAAGACAGGGTGGTGATTCCTCAGGGATCTAGAACCAGAAATACAATTTGACCCAGCAATCCCATTACTGGGTATATACCCAAAGGAATATGAATCATTTTATTATAAAAATAAATGCATGCATATGTTTATTGCAGCACTATTCAAAATAGAAAAGACATGGAATCAACCTAAATGTCCATCAATGATAGACTGGATAAAGAAAATGTGGCACATATATACCATGGAATATTATGCAGCCACAAAAAAGGAAGGAGGTCATGTCCTTGGCAGGACATGGATGGGGCCATAAGCCATTATCCTCATAGGAACAGAAAATCAAGCACTGCGTGTTCTCACTATAAGTGGGAGCTAACAAAAAAAAAAAGAAGAAGAAGAAGTCAGAGAGGGCAGTCTGTAACCTATATATGATCCCAGATTCGCAATTTCAGATTCCTTTTTCTGCAGTGCAGACTCTCCCATCCCCCAACATGCGGGGTTAATAATTTTCATCTCTGCCCCAGAAACCTCATGTTTACTTTCAAGATAAATATAGATATCAAAAACTTGTCAAACAGGAGCCAAATCATGGGAGTTTTCTATACCATGCAAAAAGTGTCCAGATTAATGTTATTGCCATTGGAAAGCATTGCAGGATTCTAAACACAGAGAAAAGAGCATATTTGAGTATGGAAAGATCACTTTGGCAGCAATATGGAAAATAGATTCAAGGCAGTCAAGACTGAAGGCAGCAAGATGACTTAGAAGACAACTGCAATGGTCCAGGTAGGAAATGAGGATATAAACACTGGTAATGGAGGAAGAGCAGAGGAAATGGACATGAGCAATGTCACAGAGATTGGACTCTCAGGACTTTATACTCCTATGAGATGTGGGACTAAAGAAGGAATTATCATGATACACCCCACCAGTGCCTGGTTGAATGCCATTAAAACGATCTGAGCAAAACACCTGAAGCATCGACTCCTGCATTTCACTGAACTATGCCATGTGTATGTACTTGCTAGTTTATAATACCCTTCCACTCATTTATCTGGAAAACTTGTATTCATCTTCCACTGGGAAGACCCCTGATACCCCTTTACCCACAAGTAAACTAGGATCCTGATGTTGCTCGCTCCCACAGCTAAGACATTACAGTACTTAGCTGTGTCTCCACTTCACCACTACCATCTTTGGATTGTGACTGTGCTTTCATATCTGGCCTTCTCAGTAGGCTATGATCTCATGGGCAGACCATATCTTGCTCACTATTGCATCTCCAGCATATGGCAGGGGCCTGGCACAAAGTAGGAACTCAATAAATAGTTGTTATTAAATTAATAAACATTGTTCAAGGTCATATTTATAAACAATCAAAAACCAGAACATGTTAACCTTCTACAGCACTCTAAGGACATTCTGTCCTCAGTAAATTCAAACAAATCATTTGATCCTCTCTCTTTTATTTCTCATTTTTAATGTAATAAAATATAAGCCTTATAAGACTTTAGTGAAAAATAAAGGATCAACCTGAAACATGTGAGTTTTTCAGAAAATGTGGCTGATCAATCTGTTGTTCCCCTAAAGAAACCTGAATTTGGTACCTGGAAACTCTAAAGATACCCAACAGAGAGATACCATCATCACTTTGATGCCATCACAGGGGCGTTTGATGTTCCTGGTGCCTTTACTTTGGCATGGTAACATTAAATAATATAACAAAGGTAAAAGCACAGTAATACACACACATACAAAGTACACAAACAATAAATGGAAATGTCTTCACCTTTCCCTCTCCAATCACATTTTTCATACTTTATTACTCTGCACTAATTTGTATTTACAGGTGAATCTAAGCAAATGGTGAAATTTCCACAGCCTCATGAAAGTCACAAACATGGCCTATTTCCTCAAATTAATGGGCACTGAAATTCATGACACAATTTAAAATGTGCTTATACTGCATAGAAAATAAAACCATGGCAGGAGAAAAAAATGTTTCTTCCTCTTCTCAGGAAAATAATGACATATAAAATATACATTTGGTGCACATCTAGCCATTCTAATGATTTCAGTAAGTAAAGACAAAGATAAAAACTGTATGATAAAAATATACAAAATGAATAGTTCATTATTCTAAATATGGGAATGATTTAAAAAACATGAAGATTTTACCACCTATATCCAATTGCAGAAGTCGACAATGGCATTATATTTTTCCCCATTGAGCACCTGCCATTAGCTCTTAATAAAGATAGAAATATTGACCTTCATTCAGTGCTGAAGAGCAGGGCTTAGAATGGAAACTATTCAGAGAGTGGCGCTGCATTCCAATGGTGTCTAGTGTTGAAACTTGAAACAAGCTTCAAGTCTGAAGCATAAATATGACAGAAGCCATTGATCTACACTGCTGGTTTCTTCAAGTCCACAATAAGAATTTTATCAAAGCTCATATCCAACTAAAAATAAGGCCAGCAAACCAGAACTGGCAGGGTGAGACTAGACTGCATAATGGAATTCCAGTCGTACTTCATCCAGGATGAAAGATGGCTTGAGAAATCTTGTTCCTAGAATAGAAAAATGCCTGAGAAAAGGGATTGTGGCAACAGTGGCAGGAGAACATGTGCATGGGAAGGTTAACGTCAAAAGCCTCTTGACATTATGGGGTACAGTTTAGATGTCCCATGACATAGATGTCCCCAACTCATAAAGAGACAACCAGTTTTCAGGGCCCAACATTTACTGAGCACCTACTCTGTGCCAGGATCTTTAAGAGAAGGGTCCGCTTGTCTTAGCTCACTTAAACTTTTGCCAATTCAACAATTCCTTCTTATCTCGATGTTACAGATAAGGCAACTGAGGCCAGAGAGTTAAAAAGATTCAATTCACATAGGGAGAAAATATTAGCACTAAGATTTAACTCATCTTTTTCCTTCATGACCAATATTTAGCCACACCATTGCAGCATCATCACTACAAAATGTGAAGAAATACAAAAGGCCTTGCCTGGGCAATGGATGAGGGAGTAGGCTCAGAGGCTGAGGAAAAGAAGGAGTGTAGTGACTGGAAAGGGGTGAGGGGTGTTCCCGGGGTGCTGGTTGTTTTCTGCCTAGATGTGTGTGCTTGTTACATGGGTTTGTTCACTTTGTAAAAATTCAACAAGCTGTGTATGCGTGATATATGCACTTTTCTGTATACATGATGTATGTACTTTTCCACAGCCGACCCTCCGTATCTGCAGCGAATTGGTTCCAGGAACCCTGCAGATACCAAAATCCACACATACTCAAGTCACACAGCCAGCCCTGCAGCACTGCACATACGAAAAGTCAACCCTCCATATCTGTGGGTTTTGCATCCCTCAAATACTGTACTTTCAATCTGCAATGCCTTTGGTTGCAGATCAGAACCCCCTGATGAGAAAGAGGACCAAGTGTACTTATTGGAAAAAGTCTTGGACCTATCCATTTCAAACCTGCGTGTTCAAGGATCAACTGTACATACAAAGTTAAGAAACCTGATCAGCAGTGGCCTTGCCAAGGGCCTCAGATTTGCTCCTTATCCCAGGCCAGTTCCTTGAGTCTCCCTTTCCTCTGTCTCTCACAGGCACTGGAGATGAACTGGCTTTCCTTTCCCCTTAAAGTAAGCAAAAAACACACACACACTCAAAAGAGACTATATTTAGCCAAATCCTTACTAACCGTTATAAAATGAAACTAAATATTTTCCTAAAAATAAACTTCAACATAGTCATACGTAAATGGCACCAGAATGATGAAAAGCACTGTGGATGAGAGGGAACCTCATCTCTAATCTTACTACTGACTGGAGGCACTGACTCTCCATTTACCTATAAATGAAGGTTTAAATTAGATAACCTTTAAAATCAATTTCCCACACATATTCTTCAGGATATATGTACAATCCTATTCAAAGCAATTTTGTTTATAATAGGAAAAAGGTGGGGGGAATGGCCCTTGATAGGAGAATGAATAATAAATTGTTGAATGATGCAAGGAAACATTCTATGGCAATAAGTAAAGAATTATGGTTATACATGTCTACTAGATGGATCTCAGAAGCATAATACTAAGTAAGAAAAGCAGGTCAGTGAACAAAATATATATTGTGGTGCCTTTATATACAGTTAAAAAGAAGCAAAATGAGGTCGGGCAAGGTGGTTCACACTTGTAATCCCAGCACTTCGGGAGGCTGAGGTGGGTGGATCACTTGAGGTCAGGAGGTCAAGCCCAGCCTGGCCAACATGGTGAAACCCCATCTCTACTGAAAATACAAAAATTAGTCAGACGTGGTGGTGGACCCCTGTAGTCCCACCTACTCAAGAGGCTGAGGCAGGAGAATTGCTTGAACCCAGGAGGTGGAAGTTGCAGTGAGCCAAGATTGTGCCACTGCACTCCAGCCTGGGTGACAGAGTGAAACTCTGTCTCAGAAAAAAAAAAGAGGAAAAATGAAATAGCATATTGTTTAGGGATACATGCATGTCTGGTAGATGTCTAAAGAACACCAGCAGATGATAAATACAAAATTCAGGACACTGGTGATTTCTGAAGGTAGGTATGAGGTGCGGAGAGCAGATGGAACACAGCAGCATTTTCAGCAGTATTGGTAAGTTGATGAGTTCATAAGTATTTGTATGGTTTTTATACTTCATAACTTACATATATGTTATATATAACCTTTTATGTATCAAATAATCCATAATTTATGTAAATATTATGTGTATTTTTCTAAAAAATGTTGAGGATAAAGGAGTGAGTACAAAATCTTAAAGACATCAATAAATTGTTACTCTCATCTTTAACTGCTCTAATAACGGGGCTTGTTTTTGGTGGAGAAAAGGCAGGATCATAATTTTTTTCTAGAGGAATTTGCTATCCTTGGCCGTGAGTCTTGGTGCAGCATACAATTGAAGCCAAAAATGAGCCAAATAAACAAAATAGAAAACTCTTTATTCAAACAAAAAAATGCAGTTCAACTCTTTGTTGTTTTTTGTTTTGAGACAGAGTCTTGCTCTGTCGCCCAGGATGCAGTGCAGTGGCACAATCTCGGCTCACTGCAACTTCCGCCTCCCAGGTTCAAGCAATTCTCCCACCTTAGCCTCCTGAGTAGCTGGGACTACAGGTGTGTGTCACCATACCCGGCTAATTTTTGTATTTTTAGTAGAGACGGGGTTTTGCCATGTTGACCAGGCTGGTCTTAAACTTCTGGCGTCAAGTGATCTGCCCACCTCAGCCTCCTAAACTGTTGAGGTTACAGGCGTGAGCCACTGCACCCAACCTATTCAACTCTTCTTTGGAAGTAGCTATTTATAGACTCATTCTACTAATGTTTATTTTACTCCAAGCATGGTTGATGATTCAGGAATGAGCACAACAAAGACCCAGCTCACAGAGCTTCTGTCCAGGTGGGTGAGACTGACTATAAATCCCTTACAAATTAAAAATTAGACAATTTCTGAGAGTAAACAGAAAATGAAACATTTATTTTATTGTGACTCTTCACATCTGGTCTCTGCTAATGAAATCAGAAATTTTCCTTATTATTTGTCTGCAGTTTGAAAAAAACTGAGCCTCTTATTTTACTACAATAACAGTAACTTCTTTTCAAAAGTTACTGGTTTCTATGAACAAAAGGATCAGAGAGGCCAAATGGATGGCGTGATGGTCTTCTTGGTATGTCAACTTGACTGGGTTACAGTCCCCAGGTATTCAATCAAACACTAACCTAGGTGTTTGTGTGAAATCATTTTGTAGATGTGATTAACGTCCAGAAGCAGTTTAAGGGACGTTATCCTGGATAATCTGACTAGTCCTGATTCAATCAGTTAAAAGGCCTTACAAGCAGAGCTGAGGACTCCGCAAAGAAGAAGAAATTCCACTTGTGGGCAGCAGCCTCAGCCACTGCCCTTCTTGTCACTGGCCCTATGGATTTCAGACTTTTCTAGCCAGCCTTCACTACTGTGTACACCAATTCCTTGTGATCAGCTTCCTGCTGGCTCTGCCTCTCTGGTTGAGCCTGACTGATACAGATATATTTATGGTGCGTTGTTTTGGATTCCCACCACAAAAGATCCTGAGTCTAAACATATCATTGGTTCTACATTTCCCCAGTAAATAAACAATGATTTGGGGGATGAGGGGTTGCGAGGTGAAGGATATCCACTGACCTGCTTAGGAGCCAGAGCTTCCACATGCACTGTCTCATCTCATCCTTACCTAAACCCATGCAAAGTCACCATTAGTGTCACCACTGCACTCACAAAGAGGTGAAAACTACAGAAATCCTGTAACTTGCAGAAGGTCACCTGATTACTAAGCAGGGAAAGCAGGAGTGGAATGTGGATCCATACAAGCCCAAAGGCGAAGCTCCCATGCTGCTTCCCTGGGAAGATAAACACTGTGTATTCTTGTCAGCTTATAATGTAAGGTTTGCAACTGAGACACTGTCATGGCACTGGAAAGTAAAGGCTAATTCAGCAAATAATCCAATTTAGCTAAAGGATTGGGAAAAATCTGGAGAATAATCTAATTTTTCCTTAGGTATTGACAGAAACATAAAATAATTTTCATAACAGACCACTGAATTTCTCAGAGGGATGCTGAAATAGATGCCTTAGTGACCAAGAGGGCTCATTTAAGTACCTCCATTATAGGATTTGGGATTTAATTTAAAGGAAAAAAAAGGTCCACATTAAACCAAACAAATCAGGGTCTGAAATGTAGCTGTATGCCAATCTGCCACTTAATGGCTTTTCCAGAAATACTTCACAGTTACCTATCCTCAGAGTCTCTACCTTTAAGAAATTCACCTTGATTATTCTGTGTCTTTAAATTGCTAAAACTGAACAGTCAAAATCCCTGTTCCATTTAAGCTTGCTTCCCTTGGAGCCCAGGGCAACCTGTTACTTAAATATAACAGATGAATTTCACTGTATTTCAATGATTTGGGTGACATTTCCTTGACATTCACAATGTCTATAAATTAGAAGCACTATAGTTTTAACACAAAATGAATAAAATGATCAAAAGAATCCTCCAGTTACTGTCTACCCTTGGAGAAGGGAAAGCCAAACTGATTGCTATTCTCTGCATACATCAAGCTATACTCCATACTCCAAAGCATGGGGAAAGCACTAATAAATTGCCTTTTCTCATTATATTTTGGTTTACTTTATGTTTTGTAATTCATGTAATTGCTCACTGTCTTCTAGAGTAACATATTAGAGAAAACCTTGGTTAAACCTTTGAAACCCTCAATTTACCATAATTTGTAACCAGAAATTGTTTTCTAAATGTTAAGGCTATAGAGAGGCAAATGACAACATAACAATCTATATCAGGGTTCTTTTGTGTTTCTTCTTCTTTTAATTCTTTTAGCACATTGTCTCCCTCACTAGAACATATAAACCCAATATAAGAATATTCAAACATAAAAGGCCAGGCAACACCCAACTCAGGAGAGATGGCTCTTTCCAGGCCCTGGAAATTGAAGACTGTGCTCTCTGGGGAAAATTCCATCCTCTCTCAGGGCACACAGGTTGCAGAGGCACTTTGTGGTCTAACCATGAATAAGGATATAGGGTGATAAGGGTCACTGCTAATGCTTGAGTGGAGTGTATTTTGTACTAGACCCTGATCTGAGCACCTTAGGGATACTAAAAGAAACCCTTTGAGGTAGGTATTAATAATATCTCCATTTTACCAGGAGAAAATTGAGAAACAAATATATTTAGTTCTTACTCCAGATCATACAGCTAGCAAGCAGTAGAGCCAGGATTCAATCCCAGGCAGTTTTGCTTTTTAGCAGAAGCTGTTTCTTCTCCCATTAGGTTACAAATTACTTGCAAATTCTGTATCATTTTAGCAGCGGCAGTACCCAACCCATATCAAATTTATGAGGATTAAATAATAGATTGAGAAAAAATTAAATATTACATACCCTTGACAGGGTGATAGACAGAGGTTGCCTGAGAACAGATTAAACAGACCAATGTTAAGATTAAGAACAGGAAATAGCTAGTAACCACCAGCCATATTCTTTCTCCTCTGCACAGACCCCAAAAATAAAATAAAAAACTACCTTCAACAGAAACAGTTCACAATCAAACCTAGCTTTCACACCATTAGGAAGAGCAGTAAGTCAATAGAATATGGTAACATTTTTGTAAAACTCTGTGGCAACAAAAATTCAAATAAAAGGAGTGTTCTATTTAGCCACCTAATAACTAGACACCTTAGTTACCCAGAATGCTCAATTCCATAAGCATTGCAGTGAAGCCAGGTTTTGACTAAATCTACATCGCTTCTGGATGTTTGGTATGACAGTCGCAGTGTTTGCCTTGGTTGTTGACATGCAAGGGGCATCTATAGATTCTTTATGCCTTTGTGAGTCAATGTCACAATGTTATCTTGTCACTTTCACTTTGGGATTTTTATCTGCTACTTCAAGTTAAAGAGGAAAGGCCTGAAATGTGTGTTTTTAAAATACATCCAGGACAACACTTCTATTTTGGAATTCTTCGCTGGTTAAATAAAAAACCCTCCAACAGCTGCTAGATAGGAGAGGAATACCAATCATTTCAGAAGCTGAGAAATATGTGATGAGCTACCACTTCAGTTCTTGAAAAATAAACCCATTCAAAGCTAGCTAGGACTGTGATACTCCAGATGAAATGCTAAACCTAGGCTGCATTTCTTGTCATCGGTAAGACTGAAAGTGTAGAGTGCCTCAAAATATGCAATTTTCCTTGAATGTTATTATGGAGTACCTGCATTTTTGAGGAAAAGATTTCTTCTTGCTTATAGTATCTGTAGTTTCATTTTTGGGCAATGCCTTCTCAAGTTCCCTGGAATTATTATAAAGTGGTACCTCTGCAAGCTCTTTTACACAATGTACATGCCAGAGAAATCAGATATAGTGTTGAAATTCATCATGCACAATCTGTGAAATAGGGGCTGTGTGACCACATCAGCACATGTTACAAAATACATTTCCATTTTTTTTTCATGTCCTTCTGAATTTATTTGACAGAATTTCAGAAGGGAAAATGTGTTTGCCGGAAGGTAGGTTGTTTTTACTTCTTGGAGTCAGCAAAGATGCCGAAAGCTTTTCAACTTTCTTTGCCATTATTTAAACCTCATCATCTCAGACATCTAGCCACACTGCATGCCGCAGTGGTGGGGATTCTTTCCTAAATCGCCTCTTGTCTCAACAATTTCTGAAGCCACTTCCAGGCAGGTTTAGGTATTTTGAAGTCACAGCTCATTTTAAAATACTCTTATACTAACACCCAAAAAAGAAGGTAAAAGCCTTTCTTCTTTTTTTAACCTAGCTCGGTGGTCACCAGACCGAGTTCTTAAACTCTCCTAAATATCAAGTTTCTACTACTGCTTTCAAAAGTATAATTCCTAGACACCTCAGCGTCTTCAAGTTACAAATCTCTCTTTTATCTTGCCTTCAAGTAAATGTTCTTGAAATCAAAATGAACACTTGATGACTCTATTTCCTCTCCTCCAATTTTCTCATTAACCTACTGTTATTTGGCTTTTGCCATTCCAGTAAAATTGTTCTTGCTCTCCTCTTGACCTGCAATGGCCTAATACAGTGTCATTTTCTTTTTTCTTTTTTTTTTTTTTCAGACAGAGTCTCGCTCTGTCACCAGGCTGGAGTGCAGTGGTGCGATCTCGGCTCACTGCAACCTCCGCCTCCTGGGTTCAAGTGATTCTCCTCCCTCAGCCTCCCTAGTAGCTGGGACTACAGGTGCACGCCACCACACCCAGCTAATTTCTGTATTTTTAGTAGAGACGGGGTTTCACCATGTTGGCCAGGATGGTCTTGATCTCTCGACCTTGTGATCTGCCCGTCTTGGCCTCCCAAAGTGCTGGGATTACAGGCGTGAGCCACCCCGTGCCTGGCCTACAGTGTCATTTTCAAACGTGGTCACTCAATAGTATTTGATAGTGTTAACCAGTACCTCCTTGAAATTATCTACACCTTTTTTTCCCGAAACCACTTCTGATTTTCCTTGTATTTCTCCCATCATTCTTCAATTCTGTTTAATGAGTCCTCTCCTTACCACCTTAATTGCTGGGATTCTGTGGCTCGGCCTTTGCTCTTCTCCTCTTATTGGACACACTCATCCTGAGCAATCTAAGTCACATTCATGCCTCTGAAAACTTCTTTACACTGATGATACCAAAACCTATCATCTCCAAACTGAATCTCCTTCCTGAACCTAAGCTTACTTTGCCCACTGCTTCATGGTAATCTCCACCCAAATGTTCCACCAAACTTCTAATTCAAGATGCCGAAAACTGAACCCATTGTTCCCTTCCCCAAACCTGGCCTCTTCTCTTTGGATTAATGAAACGATGATCCACAAAGTTAGAAAGCTGAGACTAACCCCTTGTTCCTCTCCTCAGTCCCAGGCTCCAGTTATTTCTCATCAAAGTGACTACAATAAATTTCCAACTGGTTGCCTTGACCCTGTTATCACCCACCTTCTCCACCCTCCATTCTCCAACCTTTTGAAGTTAAGCCCTTTGAAGGCCCCAAATGTCTATGGGTTAAAGTCCAAAATCCAAAGTAAGACATATAAGTCTTTTAAGAATTTCTGCTCCTGCCTACCTTTAAAATTATATGTGCAAACATCCTGGCCTCCTGGTTGCTTCACATTTTTCTGTCTTTTCTTAACTGCTGTCTCCTAGCCTGTAGTGCTTCTTCTTATTACCCTGGAAAACTAATTCGTTCTTCAAGAATCTAATCATAATCCCCAGCACTTTGAGAGGCAGAGGCTGGAAGATTTTTTGAGTCCAGGAGTTCAAGTCCAGCCTGGGCAACATGATGAAACCCTGTCCCTACAAAAAATACAAAAACTAGGTGGGTATGGTGGTGCATGCCTGTGGTCCCAGCTACTCAGGAGGCTGAGATGGGAGAATCACTTGAGCCAGGGAGGTCAAGGCTGCAGTAAGCCATGACTGTGCCACCGTACTCCAGCCTAGGCAACAGAGTGAGACCCTGTTTTAAAAAAAAAAAAAAAAAAAAAAAGTTACCATCTTTGAGAAGCCTCTTATAGCCTTTCAGGATAAGTTATGTGCTTCCTCTCATGCTCCTCAGCATCTTGTTTATTCCTCTGTTACAGCATTAATTACTTTGCTGTAACTGCTCTTGGAGTGGGGACCAGGAGTGATGGTTTGTCTTTGTATCCTTAATGCTCAGAACCATGACTCAAACATAAGAATGTAATAAATGCTTTGAGAATAGAATGATGCAAGGGATGAAAGGTATAAATTTCTACCTCTCAGAAACTATACTTGTCTATGTAATTACGTGTAGTTTCCATCTGGAGTCTCCATTTGAGCCCTAAATGGGTATAATGCCTAGTTATCCTGGCTTTAGCTACTTTCCTTACCAAAGGAAGATTCTGTCTGATTGTTTCAGCACTATGAGATGTGAATGAGAACCTCTACAGAGTCCAATGTCACCTTCATTCAGCTAATCAGAAATTGTATGCCAGAAGACAATCTCGAACTTGAATCTTTTTTTTTTTTTTTTTTTTTTTTTTGAGACTAAGTTTCACTCTTGTTGCCCAGGCTGGAGTGCAATGGCGTGATCTCAGATCACCGCAACCTCTGCCTCCTGGGTTCAAGAGAGTCTTCTATCTCAGCCTCCCAAGTAGCTGGGATTACAGGCATGCATGCACCACCATGCCCGGCTAATTCTGTATTTTTAGTAGAGACGAGGTTTCTCCATGTTGGTCAGGCTGGTCTCGAACTCCCGACCTCAGGTGATCCACCTGCCTCGGCCTCCCAAAGTGCTGGGATTACAGGCATGAGCCACCGCATCTGGCCTCTCAAACTTGAATCTTACAAATATCAGAGGAGAACTTTAGTTGAGAGCCTTTTTCCTTCTCTTCCTGTTGAACAGATGATATCACAATGTGAGTATATCAGATTCTGCTGAAATTCTCCCAGGTTGTAGCATTTGCTTTTCAATGTTATATAGCCTTCACAGAGTTGACCTCCAGGAAAAATCTCTAAGGAGTATCTCAATATGTCAAATAAGTTTCTTACATACCCTCTTTACCTAATCAATTATAAAGAGGCTGTATAGGTCTCTCAATGGCATAATCATACTCCAAAGAATCCAGCCTATCACCTACTGAATCAAGCCCTGCCACCAGAAGAAGGAAGTTCCCTATCCTCTCACAGGGTTTCATCAATCTGCATTAATACCATTAGAGTAACACTTTTCACGTATTTGCCTTTCCTCTTCAGAGTACCTGGCACAAAGTAGCCAGTCAGTATGTATGTGGTATAAATTGAATGAATTTTGAACTTCCATTGTATAATACTATAAGTGCATTTGTAACCCATTACCAGCTACTCACACCCCTCACAGTTCCCCAGATTTACATACTGATGTTCTTTCCCACATGCACTCTTTTATATGGTGGCTTGCTTGTTGTTAGAGGCATTTAACCACCTGTAAGCTGTAAGAGGGAAGGCTAGGCTATTTGCTCCCCAGAAAACAAGACCAAAGTATGTGGTTTAGACTGAGCTGACCCTAGGGTTAAATCTGAAGATGACCCTGACACCTAGAGATACAGATTCTTTATTTGTCAAAATGGTACGGCCTTCAAGTAAGTTAAGGTGCTAGACTTGTCTCCAAAACTCAACAAACATAGTAATTTTGGTGACATCCTAGATTTCTGACTTTTGGTAATGCTCAGTAACAAAATGTAATACTCATCAATCATTATAAGCATACTTTAGGTAGCTTTTTATATAAGTGTCTTCTGCTTGGTTGAGTGCTTTTTTAAGTACATTCTATAACTTCTGAGAACTCGACTTCTACATATACTACATTTTCTGAGAGCTTGATTTCTATGTACTCTGTATATTCTCTGAGAACTTGTCATACATTCTGAGTACATTACTTAAGAGATAATTTACAATCTGTTTGTTTTAGTCAGCTTGGATTACAGTAACAAATTTCCATACACTTGGTGGCTTAAACAACATACATTTATTTCTCACCGTTCTAGAGGCTGGGAAGTCTAAAGTCAGCATGTCAGCAGGCTCAGGTCTGTTGAGGGCCCCCTTCTTGGTTTGCAGACAGATACCTTCTTGAAGAGAACCACATAGTGGAAAGCAGAGACAGAGAGCAAACTCTCTCATGTCTCTTGTAAGGGCACTAATTCCATTGATGATGGCTGCAGCCTTATGGTCTAATTACTCCCAGAGGCCCCACTCCTTTTACCATGGGAGTCAGGATTTCAACATATAAATGAGGGGGCATGAACATTCAGCATACAGTAAGTTTATACCAATTTAGTGAAAATCCAAAGAGAAAAAAGACCAAAGTGTAGAATATTAGAAACACAAGAAAGGGCCTGTAGTGCAAAATCCAGAATTCATTCTAGTTGAACACGGAGAAACTTAATGCCCATTACAGATAGAAAGCAGGGAAGTGGCTAATGAATGTGGTTGTGCTTACTTACGATAGACTTCACACTCCCTAATGAACAATTATCTCTTCTAGCTTGTGCTAGACAACAGCCCCCTTTGCTTTTCAGTTTAACTCCTCCACAGAAGAGTGCATTTGTTTTTCTGCCCTTCATATTTTAAGCCAACTGGATATTAAAGCATTTTAATGCTTACTCTGAAATCAGGCACATTAATGTTGCAACAAAACATCTGGGCATTGACTGTTGTCCTCAAAGGTTGTTGTAACTCTCTTCTCCTTCTTTATGCTGTATGCACTACTTGCTAGTGAGTATGTTAAAGACTTCCCTTCTTTCAAAATGACATTCTAAGATTATACATACTGACCCAGTGAAACAGATATGATAATAACTGCAAACCTCAAATCTTCATTAAGGAAGGAAAAAAGAAGAAAGATAAAATAGGATATATAGTTTTAGTTATTTTCAAAAAGGGAAAAATATTTGAAGGAAATATGTGCAATTTTAATACCTATTAAATACAATTGGGAATAGGTGGTTACCTATTACATTATTTTACATTCTGTTCTGATATTTGGAATAGTTCATAATTTAAGATAGAAAAAAATTAACTATTTTCAGCTAGACAAGCCAAATTGCAATAGTAATAAGATTTAGAATTCCCCACACTCTAAATTTCCCCTGTCCTTGTTTTGCCAATCCTTATCCCTGATTAAACTTTAATTCTTTTTCTTATCCTGCTTCCAGACTGTCCAGCATTGTTGCACAAAGTCTTAAAACTGTGAGTCGGTTCCATTACAAATTCATCCCAACCAGTCTAAGATAGAGGCTCACTGTTACTTAGTAATTTTTCCCTCCAATTTGATCAACTAGTATCATATTAACCACTTGGTCTATCCCAAACTCTTTCCACTTTTCTCAGACCTCAATACCCTTACCTTATTTCCCAAAAAATTATTTTAAAATATGTCGACCTTTCCTAAGCTTTTTAGCTGCAAGGGGACTTTTCGAAGGAAGTAGCTTCCAGATATTTGCACTCCCATGTTTATTGCAGCACTATTCACAACAGCCAAGATTTGGAAGCAACCTATGTGTCCATCAACAGATGAATGGATAAAGAAAATGTGGTACATATACATAATAGAGTACTATTCAGACGTGAAAAAGAATGAGATCCTGTCATCTGCAACAACATGTATGGAACTGGAGGTCATTATGTTAAGTGAAATAAGGCAGGCACAGAAAGATAAACTTCGCATGTTCTCACTTATTTGTGGGAGCTGAAACTTCAAATAGCTGAACACATGGAGATAGAGAATAAAAGGATGGTTACCAGAGGCTGGGAAGGGTAGTGGGGGAGAGGGGGAAGTGGGGATGGTTAATGGTTAAAAAAAAATGTTATAAAGAATGAATAAGACCCAGTATTTGACAGCACAACGGGGTGACTATAGTCAAAAATAATTTAATTGTGCATTTTAAAATAACTAAAAGAGTTTATTGGATTGTTTGTAACACAAAGGATAAATGCTTGAGATGGTAGAGACCCTATTCACCTTGATGTGATTGATATGCGTTGCATGCCTGTATCAAAATATCCCATGTAATCCATAAATATAGACACCTACTATGAAACCACAAAAACTGTTTTAAAAAAAAAACAAAGTTAAAAAAAAAACAAAGTAAATAGCTTCAGCTCATACTTCCTGTTACAGTCAGATTTTTCTAAGAACTTCAGATGTGGTACCATATTTTGATATCTTTCTCACAAAATTAGCAAGATTCAGGCCATGGTTCAGTATTGTCTTATGATAGTATATCAAGCATCTGGTCAACGACTCCTAAGGTGGCCCCTAAAGATTGCCCACTTCCTAGTATTCACACCTTTGTAATACCCTCCCCTTCAGTGCAGGAGAGACCTGTGACTGGCTTCTAACAAACAGAACATGGCAAAGGTGATGGGCAATCACTACCATGCTTATATTACACCATATGTATTTAGAATTGAATCACTAAACATGATGAAGCACTTACTACATGCCAGTGCTGTGTAAGCACTTTGCATATATAGTCTCATTTTGTTATTTAATCCTTAATACAACCTATGAGGTAGGTACCGTTATTATCTCACTTCAGAGATGAGAAAATTGAAATATATCTGGCCAAGCATGGTGGCTCATGCTCTAAGCCCAGCACTTTGGGAGGCCAAGGCGGGCAGATCACAAGGTCAGGAGATCGAGACCATCCTGGCTAACATGGTGAAACCCTGTCTCTACTAAAAATAAATAAATAAATAAATAGAAAAAATTAGCTGGGTGTGGTGGCGGGCACCTGTGGTCCCAGCTACTTGGGAGGCTGAGGCAGGAGAATGGTGTGAACCCAGGAGATGGAGCTTGCAGTGAGCGAGATAGCACCACTGTACTCCAGCCTGGGCAACAGAGCAGACTCTGTCTCTCAAAAAAAAAAAAAAAAAAAGAAAATTGAAATATATCAAGGTCAAGTGATTTGTCCAAGACCACAGAGCAAGTAAAGACGGTGCTAGAACTATGCTTCAGCCTATCTCATCCCAAAGCCTTAGTTCTTAACCATTCACTACTACAGTGAGGAGAATGCAGGTCAGGACAGAGAGCACTGCATGGGGAAGGTGAGCAAGGACTACAAGGACAGAGATTGATAGAACAATGGAGAGGCAGACACGGGGCAGCAACAACCACCCATTGCAGGGATAAGAAGAAAGCAGGGAACAATATTTTGAAAATCAAAATAAGTTAAACATGTTTTACAGTATCAATGAAAAAAACTAAATGATCTTTAAGCAAGGAAGTTTTATCCCTGGGCAAAAGACCATAGCAAAAATAGCATGTAACACAAAGAAGAAGATCACAAAAGAGGATCAAATTTAGCTGACACAGAATGGTCAGCTAAATTTGTCCAATATTAGAAAATTCAAAACAGACCAGAACAAAAACAATTTTTCTGGCTAAAAGTTTTCACCAAGAAACTCAAAATGTATATCAAACACCATTGTCCAGTTTTATAACTTTGCGGTATTAAACCATATGAATAAAGTTGTTCTCCTTCCAAATTGGGGATTCAGACATTGTCCACAAATTCTTTTGTTGCTTAATAAAGCACTGAATTACAGAACTCTTCAATACTGTTATAGATAGACAAGTGGATTGAATAGAGCCTCAAGATTCTTACAAAAAACACTCTGGTGATCAGAGTGGGTGAAATACTTTACTCAAGTCTATTTTAACAAGGTGTATTTCTGTCCAGGTGAGTATACTTTATAAGACAAGCTATGATCCAAACAAAAGAACCAGAGTCAGCTATCAGTAATTCACTGGAAAACACAATAAGCCCAGGTGGTGTCCATCTAGACACCCACACACAGCACCATTTGTCTCTTGCCCATCCCTCATCAAATTAAAATGTCCAGGAACACCTTCCTTAGCTACCTCACCAATGCCACTGGATTCATATCCCTCAAAATGTGGTACATGTATATTCTTAGCGTGCCCATCCTGAAAGCAATGCAAGAGCTTCAAGATTCTCAGGACATCCAGTTACAACTATGTTTTTCTTTCACAATAGACAAACATTGCTGAGGCTTTTAAGTACTTCCAGTGGCATTGGATCCATCATCAAAAGAATGCTTACCAGCCTGTCAAGCACTTATTGATTTCTGAGTCTATGTAGTAGATGATGAAGAACTCTTCTTCCCACTGACACTTTGCTTTATTGTGTTGGAACACTGCGCAGCTACTTAATGCCAGATGGGCAGGTGCATATAACAGTTCAGGATACCCAATTTGCCCCTTGCGTGTGAAATGCCTGGCCAATACAAAACATGTCTCAGAAATGTGATGGCAGAAGCTGCAAAATGCCTTTAAGATATCCTAAGCAGAGGCATGGCAAATAAAATCATATCATATTTCAATAGAATCTTTATGAGCCTCCTGTTTGTTCCCTGCCTGCTTCTGTCTGAGATCACTTGCTGCTCATTTTGGCCCCCAACCTGGTTTTGATTCCAAGATCTATTACCACTCTACCACTTTTATTTATTTTTTTCCTTTTTTGAGACAAAATCTCACTCTGTTGCCCAGGCTGGAGTGCAGTGGCACAATCTCGGCTCACTGCAACCGCCACCTCCGTGGTTCAAGTGATTCTCCCACCTCAGCTTCCCAAGTAGCTGGGATTACAAGCATGTACCATCACACCTGGATAATTTTTGTATTTTTAGTAGACACAGGTTTTCACCATGTTGGCCAGGCTGGACTTGAACACCTGGCCTAAAGTCATCCGCCCGCCTCAGCCTCCCAAAGTGCCATTTCATTTTTAATTCCTTAGCTGTTCCCCTTATAACCTGGAAAATATTAGGTCTCAAATTCAGCTCTTCCAATAATGTTCTACTGAAACTGTAGAAGTCTGAGGTCAATGAGTATGTCTTTATGCCGAATACAATACAAAACATTCTGTAGATCTTAATATACATGTTTGCACAATTGACACTAAGGACAACTCCTTCAAACTCTCTCAGTTTCCATTAATTGCATTGCTCTTCTCTGTTTTTTCTCCTACCTCTTACTCTTCCTGTTTATCTGTCTTTCATTTGTTCCTCCGGTTACCAATTAAATATCTTCCCATGTAATTGGTTCTAGTCTTCCCAAAAGCTCCAACCTCATCCTCTGCCCTTTCACATTATGCAGCACCCCTGGGGTTTGGCATCCACACCCACAGCATCAGCTCATAGGCTAACTCCATAATCTATATCTCTTGCTCAAAACATTCAACTGAGTTGCCTAATGGACATTTCTACTTGGATAACCAGTGCAAACCTCTACAACCACATGTCACAGTTGGTAACTTCTACCTTTTACCAGAAACCAGATCTTCTGCACCTCCAGTGAATGAACCAACTAAAGATGCAGATATCCAAACCAAATATATGAGAGTTTATCCGTGTCTGTCACTTACTCCATCAAATCAGGCTCCAGGTCCCAAACTGTCCACCTTTTCAATGACTCTTGAATTTGTCCCTTTCTCTCAATTTTTCAGCTACCTTAGTTTAGACTTTCATCCACGTCATTCTCATATGTCAGCAGTGGCCTCCAACAGATTTCTTGGCCTTTCTCAAATATACTTTCCATTCCTGTACCAGAATAAACTTCGCAAAATACAGAGTTTATCAAATTAATCCATTGAATAAAATGCTACAATGGCTCTCTAAAGATTTCAAGAAGTAATTGAAAGTCCTCATGTAAACCGAAAACTCACAATTATCTACCTTCTGCCTATTTATCTAATCTTATCTCCTAGAATTCTCCAAATATGCTCCTCTTTCCAGCTATATAGACTACTTGTAAATCTTTTAATGTGTCTTTAACCCTCACATAGAATACCCACCCTCTCATCCCACAACCCCCACCCCTTGGCTAGCTACTTCCTATGTATCTTCACAACTCTGCTCAGATGTCACCACTTCCAGGAAGCATTTCTAAGTTACCCCTTCCTAACCTGGTCCTATTTAGTTCCCTATTCTGTGCTCCTCTATCAGAGCATGTATGATTTTACCCCCATGTACTATGAGATGCCTAAAAACGGGAGCGTATTCATCAATCCATTACTAGCATTTGACATAATGTCTGGCAGGGAGCAGGAATTTCATAATTATTTTTTACACAAATGGAAGGAGGAAAGGGAGTGAGGGTAAAGAGGTTTGCAAAACCTATCTTAGAAACTGAATTTCAGTTTGATTAATGGAAGACAAATGTAGCTGGAGAGTTAATGGCCTAACAACTGTGCTCCACCTAAATTAAGTAAATTCTGGAATTGTTGGACACCAATTAATAAAATGAAACCTAACATTGGGAAAATCAATCTGCCCCCTTCAAGAACTAGTTGATAAAATGGCCCCAAGATAGCACAAATCCTGTTCACTCAGTATCTCATAAGGAGATTGTTAAGGATAAGAAAATTAAGCAACCTAAGGGGCCTGAGGAATGATCATGAACTTTAAATAAAAGAAGTACTTATAATGGAATTTCCTGGAATCATTTGATCCAAATCAGTTCTGAACTTAAAGTTTTTTTTATTCTTTCCTAGTACCAGAGATGGTCACTCTCAATTCATCACAGTAACTATTATGAGCTACCTTTACAGAAGTATTTGTATAAATGGGTATGTCTCTGTGTCTATGAGTCTATTTTTATTAGAGTGTGTCTACTTATTAACGATAGAGTTCTTCAGGATCTGTAATTAATGGATGTGTTGAAAATGAGATAATGTTCCCTTTGGTACTTTGTCCTAAACTTCCCCACCAAGAATTTGCATGTAGAAAATAATATCAGCCTTTTATTTCATTCCCAATTTCAAAACTAATTGAATGCCCTGAATTCCTTGCCATTAACTTAATACAACTAAAAATGAACTCATCTTTTCCCTCTTCTTTAAATAGGCATCACCAAATGATTCCTTTAGCTCTATTATGTTCTCAACCTTCTTATAATCCCCCAGCCTCCAAACTCTGAAATTATCTTTAAGCTCTCCTTCTCTAACACTGCTCCCAAAACATAGTCATACATTCTATCAACTGCCCAGCCCTGTAGAATATAATTCTAAAATTCGTCTTAAATTTGCCTCTAACTCTTATTTTCATTGATGCTATTCTAATTCAGGTCTTTGTTTCTAATCTATGCTATACTATTTTCTAATCTGTACTATATTTCTAATCTATACTAGTTTCTAATAGTATAATCTATACTATTTCCTAATTTTACACTATTGAAACAGCCTTCCAACTTTTACCTTCAGTCCTTTTCCACTTCATTCAACACTACACATTGCTACCAAAATAACCTTTAAAAAAAAAAATCTGTGCTTACAAAACACAGTTCTGATTATGTCACTCCATGGCACTGTAAGAATATCAAATGGGCCGGGCGCGGTGGCTCACGCCTGTAATCTCAGCACTTTGGGAGGCCAAGGCAGGTGGATCACGAGGTCAGGAGATCGAGACCATCTGGCTAACACGTGAAACCCCATCTCTACTAAAAATACAAAAAATTAGCCGGGCGTGGTGGCGGGCGCCTGTGGTCCCAGCTATTCGGGAGGCTGAGGCAGGAGAATGGCATGAACCCAGGAGGCAGAGCTTGCAGTGAGCCGAGATAGCGCCATGCACTCCAGCCTGGGTGACAGAGCGAGACTCTGCCTGAAAAAATAAATAAATAAATAAATAAATAAACAAACAAATAAATAAATAAAAAGAATATCAAATGAAGATAAGATGTCACAACTGAAAATATTTTTGGGACTCACAATTGCTTACTTAATAAAACCCAGTGACTTGTCATGGCATTCAGAGAATTATAGGATCATAAAGTTGTTGAAAAGGAACTTAAATATCATCTTGTACAAGACCCCCAAAGCTCTATCTCCAACGATCCTTCCCTGTCTTATCTTTTTCACTATCTTAACAAGTCTTATACTCCCGTCAAATTAAACTAGTTATCATATCTTTGACATTTCTGCCGCCATGACTATTGCCAAAATCTTTCCTCTGCCTGGAGTTCTTTCCCTTGAAATCTATCGGTCAAAACATACTCATTTTTCCAAGTTCTAAGTCAAATGTCCCCTCTTTCATGAACATTTCCCTGATCCTTGCAAATTAAAAACCATCTCTCTCCAAACTTTTACAACTCTGCTTTAATCCTTTCTTAAGGCATTAATAGAATATTCTACCTAACATTATAAATAGTATTAATATCTCCCATCATTGCACTTGGTTGCAAACTCTCAAAGGATAGACAGTTTGGCTTATTTGTATCCCCTCTGTATATTTTCTCCCACCCTTTAAAAAAAGGAAATTACTACTTCTAAGCTGTAATTTTGTTTGTTTGTTTGTTTATTATACTTTAAGTTCTGGGGTACATGTGCACAACGTACAGGTTTGTTACATAGGTATACATGTGCCATGGTGGTTTGCTGCACCCATCAACCCATCATCTACATTAAGTATTTCTCCTAATGCTATCGCTCCCCCCACCCCACAATAAGACCTGGTGTGTGATGTTCCCCTCCCTGTGTTCATGTGTTCTCATTTTTCAACTCCCACTTATGAGTGAGAACATGCGCTGTCTAGTATTCTGTTCTTGTGTTAGTTTGCTGCGAATGATGGTTTCCAGCTTCAACCATGTCCCTGCAAAGGACATGAGCTCATCCTTTTTTATGGCTGCATAGTATTCCATGGTGTATATGTGCCACATTTTCTTTATCCAGTCTATCATTGATGGGCATTTGGGTTGGTTCCAAGTCTTTGTTATTGTCAATAGTGCAGCAATAAACATATGTGTGCATGTGTCTTTATAGCAAAATAATTTATAATCCTTTGGGTATATACCCAGTAATGGGATTGCTGGGTCAAATGGTATTATTTCTAGTTCTACATCCTTGAGGAATCGCCACACTGTCTTCCACAATGGTTGAACTAATTTATACTCCCACCAACAGTGTAAAAGCGTTCCTATTTCTCCACATCTTCTCCAGCATCTGTTGTTTCCTGAGTTTTTAATAATCGCCATTCTCACTGGCATGAGATGGTATTTCATTGTGGTTTTGATTTGCATTTCTCTAATGACCAGTGATGATGAGCATTTTTCATTTGTTTGTTGGCTGCATAAATGTCTTCTTTTGAGAAGTGTCTGTTCATATCCTTTGCCCACTTTTTGATGGGGTTGTTTGGTTTTTTCATGTAAATTTGTTTAAGTTATTTGAAGATTCTGGATATTAGCCCTTTGTCAGATGGATAGATTGCAAAAACTTTCTCCCATTCTGTAGGTTGCCTGTTCACTCTGATAATAGTTTCTTTTGCTGTGCAGAAGCTCTTTAGTTTAATCAGATCCCATTTGTCAATTTTGGCTTTTGTTGCCATTGCTTTTGGTGTTTTAATCATGAAGTCTTTGCCCATGCCTATGTCCTGAATGGTATTCCCTAGGTTTTCTTCTAGGGTTCTTATGGTTTTGGGTCTTACATTTAAGTCTTTAATCTATCTTGAGTTAATTTTTTTATAAGGTGTAAGGAAGGAATCCAGTTTGAGCTTTCTGCATACGGCTAGCCAGTTTTCCCAACACAATTTATTAAATAGGAATCCTTTCCCCATTGCTTGGTCAGGTTTGCCAAAGATCAGATGGTTGTAGATGTGTGGTGTTATTTCTGAGGCCCCTGTTCTGTTCCATTGGTCTATATGTCTGTTTTGGTACCAGTACCATGCTGTTTTGGTTACTTGTAGTACAGTTTGAAGTCAGGCAGCGTGATGCCTCCAGCTTTCATCTTTTTGCTAAGGACTTCTTCACTATGCATGCTCTTTTTTGGTTCCATATGAAATTTAAAGTAGTTTTTTTCTAATTCTGTGAAGAAACTCAATGGTAGTTTGATGGGGATAGCAGGATAGCATTGAATCTATAAATTACTTTGGGCAGTATGGCTATTTTCATGATATTGATTCTTTGTATCTACGAGCATGGAATGTTTTTCCATTTGTTTGTGTCCTCTCTGATTTCCTTGAGCAGTGGTTTGTAGTTCTCCTTGAAGAGCTCCTTCATATCCCCTTGTAAGTTATATTCCTAGGTATTTTACTCTCTTTGTAGCAATTGTGAATGGGAGTTCATTCATGATTTGGCTCTCTGTCTATTATTGGTGTATAGTAATGCTTGTGATTTTTGCACATTGATTTTGTATCCTGAGATTTTGCTGAAGTTGCTTAAGGAGATTTCGGGCTGAAACGATGGAGTTTTCTTTTTTTTTTTTTTTTTTTTTGTGAGACGGAGTCTCGCTTTGTTGCCCAGGCTGGAGTGCAGTGATGCCATCTCAGCTCACTACAAGCTCCGCCTTCCGGGTTCACGCCATTCTCCTGCCTCAGCCTCTCTGAGTAGTTGGGACTACAGGCGCCCGCCACCACGCCCGGCTAATTTTTTGTATTTTTAGTAGAAATGGGGTTTCACTGTGGTCTCCATCCCCTGACCTCGTGATCCGCCCGCCTCGGCCTCCCAAAGTGCTGGGATTACAAGCATGAGCCACCGCGCCCGGCCAGGGTTTTCTATATATAAAATCATGTCACCTGCAAACAGAGACAATTTGACTTCCTCTTTTCCTAATTGGATACCCTTTATTTCTTTCTCTTGCCTGATTGTCCTGGCCAGAACTTCCAATACTATATTGGATAGGAGTGGTGAGATAGGGCATCCTTGTCTTGTGCCAGATTTCAAAGGTAATGCTTCCAGTTTTTGCCCTTTCAGTATGATATTGGCTGTGGGTTTGTCATAAATAGCTCTTATTACTTTGACATACGTTCCATCAATACATAGTTTATTGAGACTTTTTAGCATGATGGGCTGTTGAATTTTGTCCAAGGCCTTTTCTGCAGCTATTGAGATAATTGGTTTTTGTCATTGGTTCTGTATATGTGATAAATTACATTTATTGATTCGCATATGTTGAACCACTGTTGCATCACAGGGATGAAGCTGACTTGATCATGGTGGACAAACTTTTTGATGTGCTGCTGTATTTGGTTTGCCAGTATTTTATTGAGGATTTTTGCATCGATGTTCATCATGGATATTGGCCTGAAATTTTCTTTTTTTATGTCTCTTCCAGATTTTGGTATCAGGATGATGTTGGTCTCATAAAATGAGCTAGGGAGGATTCCCTCTTTTTCTATTGTTTGGAATAGTTTCATAAGGAATGGTACCAGCTCCCCTTCGTACCTCTGGTAGAATTTGGCTGTGAATCCATCTGGTCCTGGACTTTTTTAGGTTGGGAGGCTATTAATTACTGTCTCAATTTCAGAACTACTTATTGCTCTATTCAGGGATTCGACTTATTCCTAGTTTAGTCTTGGGAGGGTGTACGTATCCAGGAATTTATCCATTTCTTCTAGATTTTCTAGTTTATTTGCGTAGAGGTTTTTATAGTATTCTCTGATGGTAGTTTGTATTTCTGTGGGATAGATGGTGATATCCCCTTTATCATTTTTTATTGTGTCTGTGTGATTCTTTTCTCTTTTCTTCTTTATTAGTCTGGCTAGCGGTCTATCAATTTTGTTGATCTTTTCAAAAAACCAGCTCCTGGATTCATTGATTTTTTGAAGGGTTTTTCATGTCTCTATCTCCTTCAGTTCTGCTCTGATCTTAGTTATTTCTTGCCTTCTGCTAGTTTTTGAATTTGTTTTCTCTTGCTTCTCTAGTTCTTTTAATTGTGATGTTAGGGTGTCAAAATTAGATCTTTCCTGCTTCCTTTTGTGGCATTTAGTCCTATAAATTCCCCTCAAAACACTGCTTTAGCAGTGTCCCAGAGATTCTGGTACATTGTGTCTTTGTTCTCATTGGTTTTAAAGAACATCTTTATTTCTGCCTGAATTTTGTTATTTACCCAGTAGTCATTTAGGAGCAGGTTGTTCAGTTTCCATGTAGTTGTGCAGTTTTGAGTGAGTTTCTTAATCCTGAGTTCTAATTTAATTGCACTGTGGTCTGAGAAACTGTTTGTTATTATTTCCATTGTTCTGCATTTGCTGAGGAGTGTTTTACAATTATGTGATCAGTTTTAGAATAAGTGCTATGTCATGCTGACAAGAATGTATATTGTGTTTGTTTTTTTAAAGAAAGAGATAAAAATTATGATATTTTAATGGAGATTTTACATTACAACTGCCAACCACTAGCATTATTTGGGAAAGAATAATTTTGAACTCTAGATCTACATCAAGTAGCAACCCAACAATGTCAGATTATTAAATGACTTTATTTAATAAATGGTTATAAATCTATGACCAAGAGGCACTATCCCAGATGCTATAGAAATATACAACTCTATTCATTAAGACAAATATAGTCTAATAAAATAAAACCAAATCTTAAATAACTATAACACCAGAGTGCCATATGAGGAAAAACCTGCTGCAGAGATTTAAATCACTGCAAAACTTGGGGCGAAATTTCTATGGAGGAGGCAGAGCAAATGGACCTTGAAATCATTTAGGTTGGCTTGGATCCTGGATGACTTCTTTTAAGTAGTGTAGCCTTGGGCAAAACATTTAATTACTCTAAGTATCAAATTTCTGATCTGTAAAATGGGAATAATACCTTCATTTGACTCAAATGTAGATATTATTCCTCAAACATAGTAAGTCCTCAAAGAATAATACCTCTTCACCACTATTTCTTACTGTTTTAAAAAAAAAATCATAGATTAACCATGTCTTTGGGTTAACTTTAGTCCAAAGTGTCAAACGTGGAATGATTTGAATCCTTTCACCACACTTCAGATGACAAATTGCACTTCAAAAGGACATTCCTAGGTGAAGGTAAATAAAGTCAGTGGTATTAAAAGCCACAGTTCTGTGCTCTAATGCAGCCAGGGATAAATCACCAAAAAGCCTGCAAATCTCTTTTTGTAGATGATGATTTCAGTTTGGGGTAGTAAAATCATGTGCCATTAATCTAATCTATCAGAGTCACCTGAGTCACTTCTCCAGTTTCTCATGATGATTAATAATTGAGGCCATATCTCACAGTTACAAATATGCTTCAGCCCTAAAATGTTCCCAATAAATTTACCATCTTTTCTAATGGATGTTTTACTGTCAGAACACTGTTTCTTATTCATCTTATAAAGGCATTGAGCAGTAAGGATTTAAACAAGTCCAGTTAAGAGCACCAAAATAGTTGTTTCATAAGGCTTCCACATGTGATTATAAGGAAAGTCCATTTTGAATAAGTATAAATCCTCCTGTGCCCAAGTTCCCAATTCCTCTGATCCCTTTGGGGCAAAAACCTCTCCAAATAAAGGATTACAAACCCAAAGTGACATCAGGTATAATTACAAAATCAACTGCCTTTCCTAAGACCATTATTTCTATAAATCCCATTGCCTGGAGATCTATGATGACCCTAAATCAAGCTGGATGATTCTGGGTTAGGGTCTAGGTGCCATTAGAATCCACTACTCCTTTGAAAGGAGACAGGAAATCTAGATTCAAGATTTTGTTTATTTTTTTTTTATACTTTAAGTTCTGGGATACAAGTGCTGAACTTGCAGGTTTGCTACATAGGTATACATGTGCCATGGTGGTTTCCTGCACACATCAACCTGTCATCTACATTAGGTATTTCTTCTAATGCTATCCCTCCCTCCACCCCCCACCCCGTACCCCCCAACAAGACCTGGTGTGTGATGTTCCCCTCCCTGTGTCCATGTGTTCTCATTGTTGAACTTCCACTTATGAGTGAGAATATGCAGTGTTTGGTTTTCTGTTCCCGTGTTAGTTTCCTGAGAATGATGTTTTCCAGCTTCATCCATGTCCCTGCAAAGGACATGAACTCATCCTTTTTTATGGCTGCATAGCATTCTATGGTGTATATATGCCACATTTTCTTAACCCAGCCTATCATTGATGTGCATTTGGGTTGGTTCCAAGTCTTTGTTATTGTGAATAGTGCTGCACTAAGCATATGTGTTCATGTGTCTTTATAGTAGAATGATTTATAATCATTTGGGTATATACACAGTAATGGGATGGCTGGGTCAAATGGTATTTCTGGTTCTAGATCCTTGACAGAATCACCACACTGTCTTCCACAGTGGTTGAACTAATTTATACTCCCACAAACAGCATAAAAGCGTTCCTATTTCTCCACATCCTCTCCAGCATCTGTTGTTTCCTGAGTTTTTAATAATCGCCATTCTAACTGGCAAGAGATGGTATCTCATTGTGGTTTTGATTTGCATTTTTCTAATGACCAGTGATGATGAGCTTTTTTTCCTATGTTTGTTGGCTGCATAAATGTCTTCTTTTGAGAAGTGTCTGTTCATATCCTTTGCCCATTTTTTGATGGGGTTGTTTTTTTCATGTAAATTTGTTTAAGTTCTTTGAAGATTCTGGATATTAGCCCTTTGTCAGATGGATAGATTGCAAAAACTTTCTCCCATTTTGTAGGTTGCCTGTTCACTCTGATGATAGTTTCTTTTGTTGCGCAGAAGCTCTTTAGTTTAATTAGATCCCATTTGTCAATTTTGGCTTTTGTTGCCATTGCTTTTGGTGTTTTAATCATGAAGTCTTTGCTCATGCCTATGTCCTGAATGGTATTGCCTAGGTTTTTTTCTAGGGTTTTTATGGTTTTAGGTCTTCATTTAAGTCTTTAATCCATCTTGAGTTAATCTTTTTATAAGGCATAAGGACGGGATCCAGTTTCAGTTTCCTGCATATGGCTAGCCAGCTTTCCCAGCACCATTTATTAAATAGGAATCCTTTCCCCATTGCTTGTTTTTGTCAGGTTTGTCAAAGATCAGATGGTTGTAGATGCGTGGTGTTATTTCTGAGGCCTCTGTTCTGTTCCATTGGTCTATATATTTGTTTTGGTATTAGTACCATGCTGTTTTGGTTACTGTAGCCTTGTAGCATAGTTTGAAGTCAGGTGGCACGATGCCTCCAGCTTTGTTCTTTTTGCTAAGGATTGTCTTCACGATGCAGGCTCTTTTTTGGTTCCATATGAAATTTAAAGTAGTTTTTTCTAATTCTGTGAAGAAACTCAATGGTAGCTTGATGGGGATAGCAATGAATTTATAAATTACTTTGGGCAGTATGGCCATTTTCACGATATTGATTTTTCCTATCCATGAACATGGAATGCTTTTCCATTTGTTAGTGTCCTCTCTTATTTCCTTGAGCAGTGGCTTGTAGAAGAGGTCCTTCACATCTCTTGTAAGTGGTATTTCTAGGTATTTTATTCTCTTTGTAGCAATTGTGAATGGGAGTTCACTCATGATATGGCTCTCTGTTTGTCTATTATTGGTGTATAGGAATGCTTGTGATTTTCGCACATTGATTTTGTATCCTGAGACTTTGCTGAAGTTGCTTATCAGCTTAAGGAGGTTTCGGGCTGAGACGATGGGGTTTTCTATATATAAAATCATGTCATCTGCAAATAGAGACAATTTGACTTCCTCTCTTCCTATTTGAATACCCTTTCTTTCTTTCTCTTGCCTGATTGTCCTGGCCAGAACTTCCAATATTATGTTGAATAGTAGTGGCTGAGAGAAAGCATCCTTGTCTTGTGCCAGATTTCAAAGGGAATGTTTCCAATTTTTGCCCATTCAGAATGATATTGGCTGTGGGTTTGTCATAAATAGCTCTTATTATTTTGAGATACGTTCCATCAATATCTAGTTTATCGATTTTAGCATGAAGCCGTGTTGAATTTTGTCAAAGGCCTTTTCTGCATCTATTGAGATAATCATGTGGTTTTTGTCATTGGTTCTGTTTATGTGATGGATTACATTTATTGATTTGCATATGTTGAACCTCTCCACCCCAAATCAACAGAATATATATTATTCTCAGCACCACATCGCACTTATTCTAAAACTGATCACATAATTGGAAGTAAAACACTCCTCAGCAAATGTAAAAGAACAGAAATTATAACAAGCAGTCTCTCAGACCACCATGTAATCAAATTAGAACTCAGGATTAAGAAACTCACTCATAACTGCACAACTACATGGAAACTGAACAACCTGCTCCTGAACAACTACTGGGTAAATAACTAAAATAAGGAGGAAATAAATAAGTTCTTTGCAACCAATGAGAACAAAGACACCATGTGCCAGAATCTCTGGGACACAGCTAAAGCAGTTTTTTGATGGAAATTTATAGCACTAAATGTCCACAGGAGAAAGCACGAAAGATCTAAAATCAACACCCTAACATCACAAAAGAACTACAGAAGCAAGCAAACAAATTCAAAAGCTAGCAGAAGACAATAAATAACTAAGATCAGAGCAGAACTGAAGGAGATAGAAACATGAAAAACCCTGCAAAAAAATCAATTCATCCAGGAACTGGCGTTCTGAAAAGATTAACAAAACAGACTGCTAGCCAGACTAATACAGAAGAAAAAAGAGAAGAAGCAAATAGACACAATAAAAAATGACAAAGAGGAGATCACCACTGATCCCACAGAAATACAAATGATCATCAGAGAATACTATAAATCCCTCTATGCAAATAAACTAGAAAATCTAGAAGAAATGGATAAATTCCTGGATACATACACCCTCCCAAGACTAAACCAGGAATAAGTCGAATCCCTGAATAGACCAATAACAAGTTCTGAAATTGAGGCAGTAATTAATAGCCTCCCAACCTAAAAAAGTTCAGGACCAGACAGATTTACAGCCGAATTCTACCAGAGGTACAAAGGGGAGCTGGTACCATTCCTTCCGAAACTATTCCAAACAACAGAAAAAGAGGGAATCCTCCCTAGCTCATTTTATGAGGCCAGCATCATCCTGATACCAAAACCTGGTAGAGACACAACAAAAAAAGAAAGTTTCAGGCCAATAACCCTGATGAACATAGATGCAAAAATCCTCAATAAAATACTGGCAAACCAAATCCAGCAGCACATCAAAAGCTTATCCACCTAGATTTGAGATTTTAATCTGCTTTCAACTGCCTAATTATCCACTGCCACAGGCACTAGCTCTATTTGACTCAACAGGCATTTCAAACTTCTCTGTATGCCAGGAATTCTGCTAGGTATTGAGTATAAAAACACAAATAAAACAAGGCGTATTTTTATGTGCTTGTAACATTGGAATGCTTGAAAAATGGAAGTTACATTACAGGTACATGTTTACAAAGTAATGTAAAAGTAGACTTCGTAACAAGGTGCAGGATAGCTGCAGAGGGGTTATTAGGAAAAACCTCTGAGAAATATGGCACATCCTTTCCAGCCCATAGTGTCTGAACAAAGGAACCAGGTCACCAACTTGAACTCATCACTATTCTTTATGATCTGGGCAACTCTCTCCTGTGCCCTGCTCTGAACATAACATAACAACGTTGTCCCTGCCCTAAAGGCTAACAATTCAGGCAGGTGAGACAGCTTGTTCTGACACACTCCTAAATAAGCTTCAAATGTACAAGAGAAAAGCCAGATCAAATCTAAGGAAACAGCATCAGAAACACAGTTAATCTATGATGACTAACTGACCTAACTTATGACCTATAAAAATCATTTTTCTTCCAAGACAACTAATGTAGTCATAGCCACCACTGTGCCAAACATACAGCTTGATAAATCAATTTAGCCTAAACCAGTACATGGTCCAAACATAATACGGCTTTAAATAACTTTGAAAAATATTTCTAGAGTCTGAGAGAATTTGCATATTTTTAGATGAGATTTGCATTGCATCTTAAAAATACTTCATTAATTCAACAAATAACTACTGAGTTCTTGGTACATGTACAACACTGTGGAAGGTATTAGCAGGCATAAATAAAAAAGCTCTGCCCCTGAGGCATTTACAACGAAAAACAAAATTTACAGAGTTAGAATCTAATATTTATTACTTGCTCCTGATTGCATGTATTTAGCCTAATTACATAATTAGATGCAATCATGCTGAAAACAAAAGAGAGACTGAATTTTATTTTAAGAAAGCTCTCTTGAGACACAAAATGAGAAAAAACTCAGTAAGTGAGCCAAATGCCAGGAACCAAAAATTCAATCTAAACTATCAATACCAAAAAAGACCACAAAAGGCCAACCGTAAAAGCTTGTGTCTGAGGGTAAAATGAAGAGGTCATCATAGACTATACAGAAAGAAACTGTAGTGTGTGAAGTACTGTGAAACTTTATGTATGGAAAAAACCTGAAAGATAATCTAATACAAGTCCATGATTTTGTGGATTTAAATAATTAATATACTGGATACTTTGTCAATTAGTTTCTAAGGAGACTCTGATCCCTGTCACACAACTAAGTATTTGCTTTCTCCACCATATATGCCAAAAAATTCACATTTTAAAAGCCTCAACATATTACACCTTCTCTTTGCAGTGTCTGAACTCCCTTAATTCTAAATACAGAGAACATAACAAAAGACATACTCAAATTACCAATGTGTTGGCCGGTGAGATGCCACATCATTGCCATAGTGGGAAGGGTCATGATGCAAAGCTCAGCCCTCTGGCTGATTCAGTGCAACCCTTCCCTCCCATCCAGTTCCCTACACCCTATTCTAGAAGGTAGAAATAGTATAACCCTTGGCATGTCTCACACACTGAAGTCATTTTCTCAAGCACTTGAACTGGGCCCTCCAACAGTGCCAGCCATCCCTAGCAAATCTGGGAGTAGGGCCTGGATGCTACAACTCAATGCTCTCTGCTTCCTGCTTCTGCAACATCTTCAAAGCCCTCCAGCCCCGCACCTGTTCTGCTGTCTCTGTGTTAGTGAGCTTTTCCATAGGGCAGAATCCTTTCTGGTTCTTTACTTTTAGCTGCCTGGGAAATGTCCTTCTCCAATTACACTGAGTTGCTGGAACAGACAGCATCCTGCTGCTGCCTTGAGACACTGGAATGGTTCTTTTGTTACAGACAGCACTGATTCTTAAAAGGAAGATTTCTGCCTTCTTTAGCCTCTCCTCATATTTCAGCCTCCTCTCCCTGTCTCACCCAGCCCCCTAATAATACACCCATCAGCCTAAATCCTTGTCCTTGGAAAAATCAGGCTATTCCTCTCACTATTTGTGTCCGCCTCCTCACTCAGCCTGTTCAACCTCAGTCTCGTGTTTCTCTTCAATTTTTATCAAATACTTATTCACACTTGGCATCACAGAGGATAGGTAAAAAGCAAAATAAATAAAAATATTCTCCACACTCTTACATGGTTATTAACACTTTTAGTGAAGTTTGACCACATCCAAAACCCTCATTCCCACCCACCAAAAGGCACAATAATATCATAGGTGTTTTATATATTAGTAGGAACATTTTAATATTATAATTTCATAACACTCAATTAGGTGATTAGAACCACTCCCAAAGTGTTGCAAAATAACAACAGAGAACCACTGTTTTAGAACTTTGGTTAAAGGCAGATAACGGCATGTATTACTACTAATGTTTATTACATACATAAATTATATTATGTAAGAAATTTGAACCAGTGAATTCCAAGTCTGACTTCTAGTTGCTTATTCTCCAATGTTGACCTTATGATGCTTGATAAAGTAGATACATTTTCCAGCCTGAGACTAGATTATAAGAAAAGCATCAATCCAAAATATTATCGTACTGGGGCTATTACATCAGGTGGTCCCTGATCCAGAGGCCCCATTCACAACTATGCATTGAGAAAAAGATTATCTGGCTCTGAGAGCCTGGAATGATCCTGTGGAGGTCATCTCTTCCATCCTGCTCTCCTCTGCCAACTCTAAACCAAACCTCCCCTCAAAGACTGGCAATGCAAATGCCAAAGGTATGGACTCTGTGCCCACACGACTTGGGTTGTAGTCTCAACTCTGTCCCTTCCTAACTGTGGTACATCAGGCCACTTAGGAGGCCAGCTGTAGGACTCTCCATTTCTTCATGTTCTCATCCTCAAAATAGGAATAATAATAGTACCCACCTAAATTGTTGTAAAAAATATAGACTTTGTTATATATAAGTCATTAAAGTATTTAGTAAATTGTAAATGCTCAGTTAATTTCTTGGAAACATAAACATTGTGGTAGGAAGTGACTTTGGGAAATATTCTCACATGTTAGTGGTTTCCTCACCTCACAAACATTCAGAACTTTGTAGTGACTTCACCTCCAGTAGTTCCAAACTGCTACAAAAATACTAAGAGTATGGATTATTGTTTAGGAAGTTTTTTACAAGTGAGATTGTATCATAGACAACAATGTACACATGTATGAACCTACATGATCATTTCATTTCTGCAGGCTAAGATAATAGCAGAGAGAATATTAGCTAAAATTGTAAAGGAGTTGGGAGGCTATGATAGTAACCAAAAATGAATCATACATAGTTCTATGAAGCACTAGTCAAGGCTAGAGAAGCAGAGCAGAGAAGGCTGGACACCACAGGACCCACTCTGGCTGGAGGGTCTGACAGCTGGGATCTGTAGTCTAAACTTATGACTATTCATTTCCATATCATAAATTTACCTTTTAACATGAATAAAAGCTGTAAGCAAGCCATGCCAAAATGCAACAAGGGTAAAGTTCACTTTCTACCTTGGTATTTCATGAGAAGTACCTCCACTGTCCACTCAGAAAGTCAGTGGAGAGCAGGTTAACTCAAAAATCCCATCTTAGCCTCCATTGTTTTCATGTCTAGGTCTACAGATGAAAAATGAGAACATTAAAACTGGTGGTTCAACTTTGCTAGCCTGGTTGGTAAAAGGGTAGGGACAATCAGAGAGTTACTATTAAGGGAAAGTTAGCAAGCCTCTAAAATGCAAATCTAATACAAAGTTTAAAACAATTTTTAAAGATTGCAAGTAAATAACTACTGTTACAATTAGTAAGTTCATTATTTAAATACTGCTTCTAACTATGAAGACCACAAATTCTATCTTTTTATAATCCCAGAATCAACAAAACACCTTTTACTTACTAGGCCATTGAGAAACATTTGCTATTAGTGGTTACAACGATATATATATCAATAATTTATGGTACACCTTACACATATATTGGTGT
Source organism: Pongo abelii (assembly GCF_028885655.2). Classification (NCBI taxonomy): domain Eukaryota; kingdom Metazoa; phylum Chordata; class Mammalia; order Primates; family Hominidae; genus Pongo; species Pongo abelii. The sequence continues at coordinate 43,335,267 of NC_072000.2, read as the reverse complement.
TTAAATTCATCAAGTGTAATCTTCACAACAATCCCAAAAAATATCGGTAGCATTATTCCCGCTTTTATAAGAAAATTTCACTAATGAGAAGTTAAATTTCCTAACCAAGATGACGTGAATTAAAAGTGACAAGTCCAAGTTTCAAACCACATCTATACTGAAGATGCAACGTGTTCAAAAAATAACATGCTGGGATAGGCTGCAGAAACATGTCTCTGAGCACCAAAGTTCCTACTAGCGAATAAAATACTCTTTTTCTAAATTCCTCTTCAGAACACTTACTTAGTTAAATAATATATAAAGCAAACACAGAAAACCATATGCCAATTCACCAGTGATAAAAATTATTTATTCCAGCAATTCTAAATATATTCCTTAGAGCAGTGGTCCCTAACCTTTTTGGCACCAGGAACCAGTTTCGTGGAAGACAATTTTTCCATGGACAGTGGGGATGTGGGGCAGAGTTGGAGGGATGATTTCAGGATAAAACTGTTCCACCTCAGATCATCAGGCATTAGAGTCTCATAAGGAGTGTGCAACCTAGATCCCTTGCATGTGCAGTTCACAACAGGGTAGCCCTCCTATGAGAATTGAACGCCGCTGCTGATCTGACAGGAGGCAGAGAGCTCAGGCAGTAATGCTCCCTTGCTCATCCACTGCTCACCTCCTGCTACGCAGCCCAGGTCCTAGCAGGCCACAGACCAGTACTGGTCCCAGGGGTTGGGGACCCCTGCCTTAGTGTTCATAGGCAGTGTTGACACATGGATAACAGAAAACAGTGTTTGGACAGCCCACCTCCTTCCTCTCCCTGACTCCTGTGTCATTACTTCCATTAATATTTTCAGTAAGCAATCAAGATAACAAAATCCAAAATAGAAGCTAGTTTTTATCATTTATTGTAACAGTTACAACATATACACAGTCACAGGCTTATCTTCAAATGTATAGATTAATGTCATTAAATTCCTTGAATTCTTTTTCAGTTATAACAGATATGAAGTAATTTTCACTAGTGTCCTATGATTATAAAAATCCTAATTCTCCAGTAAGTGCTTAATATATATTTTCATTTTAGTTCTAAAAGTAATCACCTGTAATACATTTTTATAGAAGCATAGAACATATACTGATGAGGTTTTTGTAAGAGAAATAAGCAATCCTAAGTACTCCTTTCAGTACTTCCTATTGAATAATAGAATTTTATCAATGAAAAGCACATTAGGAACATTTTATCCAAGTTCCTTATTTTATAGATTTTCTTTTAAAAAAAACCGGCTTACTATGTTTAAGAATATAATAGTAAAGTTGTAGTCTTTTGAATTAAAAATGACAATAGAATTAGATTTTATGAAAAAGAAATCTTTAGAAACTCTAATTGTATTATTACTAGTTCTTGCTGAATTTTTTTCCACATTAAAATCAAGTTTGCCTCATTTCATTCTCATGAAATAATGGAGCCCCACTGAAACTGAAAAACTGTCCAAGTTATTCTTCCTACAGAAATGTGTGCATGTGTGTCACATACTTAGCTGTGTACTATGAAGTTTAAAGTTTGTGATAAAAAGGAGGTTGATTTCAGAAATGCACACTGTTGTACTGCCTTTACAAAGGTACTGCACACCAGCCTGGGTGACAGAGAGAGAGACCCTGTCTTTGAGAAAAGAAAAGAAGAAGAGAAAAGAAATAAAAACACAGAAGTTAGAATCAACAGGATCTGGTAAATGATTAGATAGGAAGATGAGAAATTGAGGTTTGTGCATCCTACACAGCAGCTTGAAGAGGAAACACTGTAATTGAAAGCTAGAGTTGAATTGATCAAGGAGAGAAAATGAAATGGGGGGGAATAGTGTTTTGGAAGTTGATGTGGAACGTGTTTCTCAGGTTCTACATAAAACTGGCTGGTTGTGTTCACATGGTAAAAAAAATCTCTTAGATCATCATCACAGAGAAGATTTGGTGATATGTATTTCAGTATTCACAATAAAGAGAACAAATGATATGACTGGTCATTTAAAAGAAGATCAAGACCAGCTGTTCTTCAAGATGATTAACACTTCATTTTAGTAGGAAACTATTCTGAATCAGATGATGTTTATTATAAAAATTATTTTGTCAATTTATAATATTAAATTAATGGTTCTCAGCATACAAAGTATCTTCTTTATAATTATATATGCAAAGTTTATAGGCATAACCTTAATAAACATAAAATTCAAAACAGAAGTTCAGCATACGTGAACTTGATTAACCTATTACAGTTCTCAAATAAAATGAAAAATGTCATTAACTAGGAACAAAACCCAAAAAAGATTAATTATAATGAAAAAGCAACAGTGACATCTGCTGTCTGTTTGTATAGTTTCCTTAAAACTATTCTCTATGCTTCATCTCTTTTCCTTCAATTTTCGTCTATTTTTATCATTGTCATATCTATTATGTAAGAAATGCTTTGATGACTAAGCTCATTCCATCTACTCCATTGATTTGTTCCCAGAGAATAATCTGAATCAGACTATTTTTAATATATGATCTATGTCACAGGTTTTTAAATACACACACCTTTAAATACTCTGATCAGAGGCTTCACCAAAATTTGAACGTATAATAATGGTATCCAGGAACAATTAAGAAGTTAATAGTCTTATTGCTACTGTTCTTTATGTTCTACCAGTAATGTTTTAGAAAACAAAATAACTTGCCCTGTAATCTACATGATAATATACGAAGCACAATGCCGTCAGTTACAGCATTTAGATTCCTCCATGGAAGAAGAATAGAAATGAACAATTCTAAGACTGAAAATCCTTAAACAAATGGGAATAAGCAGTAGCTTACACATCCCTTCTAGAAACAACCCCAGTGTTCCACCTCATGATGTGTGAAATACCACAATCATAGAGTTATGTCCTTGGTAAATGCATTTGTCACATAAAGTTGTCACCTATTTCACAATGTTCATTTTCATCCTAGAAGAATAAGACATTGGGCCATTAATGATCAGTAGTTACTTGGAGGGAGGGAGTTAATCAGAGAGATTTTCTGCTTGACAATCAACTGGTGAGCTTTTTAGTTGGAGGAGAAAGAAGAATGACTTTGTCATTGAGAGACTAGCACACTAGGATAGGCAGAGTTGTAGGGAGAACTGAGTAGTCAGGGTGTAAGGACACTCATTACTTGATCAAGGGTCAGAAGGGAGGAAAACAACAGAGAAAAGAAAGATAGAATGACACTACAGACAACAAACCTGGACTGCTTTACAACTGTGAAGTTTTCAAAGTGTCCATTAAACAATCTTTACATGGATATTGAGTAAACAGTAGCAAAGACCTGTGAAACAATGAAAAGTAAAGAACCAAGAAGATGTCTTAAATCTTAAACCAGTGATGCAAGTCCAGAGAAATCACAGGAAAGAATAAGTATCCCAAGTACATTTGTCTTGCTTGGGCAGAGAGCAGCTTATTTTTCTTATTTAGTAAAAGAAAGAAGGGGTGCTACACAATCTCTAAGGCATGACAAATGACATCCTTCCTACACCGACAGCACTCACCACAAAACAGAATCTGTGAAAGCTGATCTCAAGGCTCCATGTAGGAGAAAACAACGCACATATAAAGGTTACCGGTTTGACAAAAGAAAATCCATTTTTTAAATGACAGTATAAAAAATCCTCTATTGGCAAGAAGCAGTTTTCATTCTAGGGAAAAGTGAAATTCAAGAGCTCATATGCGAAAAAGAGATCATTTGCTCTGTTTATTCTTGCCTGAACAGACACACTCTAAATTGATCATCAGTGAAGAATAGGATAAACATTCCAGAGCAAATATGCCTACGCTCTTGATCCTGACATTTGAAGAAAATTTATTAAGAACCTTTATATAAAAACAAATTTCCTCAGATAACATATAAAGGTAGTATATACAAGAAATCTAAGGTCATGATAAAAGTACCAAGCCAATGAACTGATGTTTTTCAATGAAATCATTATTTGATCATCTGCTCAAAATCATTATTTTGAGCAGATGATCAAAATTAGCACCGGAGAGAACATTGGATGTACAAACATGAATAAGCCATGGGCTCCGAAACATAATGTTTTCAGCATAATAGACAAATAGGGTATAAATATAAGCAAAAGAAAAAATGATTCTTTCCTGCAATTTTCTGGTTCTATTAATACATTATTAGTTAAAAAGTTAAGGAATCTTATTGGTTTCTTTCACTGTTTCACTTTGTCACTATTTACTCAACATCCATGTAAAGATTGTTTTATCGGGGACTTGGGGTACAGGGTAGGCACCAAGTGAGGGGTAGTTAGTTCTCTATTGGGAAATTGGGAAAGTTTCTATTCAGTAGAGAAACCGGATGCACCTTTGAAAATGAGAAGGCATTCCAAATGTAAACAGGGAAGAAATGCATTTTACACAGAGAAAGAGGTGAGAGGAAGAGCTATGAAACAACATAGCATGGTAGGGAAACCTAGTTCCATAAGTCTGAGCATAGGACAGGAAGAAGGGAGAGGTGACAGATGAAGCCAAGGGCAAACAGGAGTCAGATGTGAGAAGGGTCAGTGTAGCATGGTTCAATTAAGTTCAACACCAACTTTGTAGGTATTTTTGTTTGTTTTTTTTGTTCTGTTTTTAAATATGAGCATATAGAAACCTTCTCAATCATATTTACTCGTAAGTAAATGGTTTTAGATTTTACCCCCATTTATTTAGGCAGAGGACAATAATAAATAATAAAAGAATCTTGATAAATCATTCTAAAAATTTCAACAGTAAAGTAAATGAGAACAGAAAAATGAGGACATTGTCCTAATATACACTAAGGGTTTCATTTTAAGTGTCTTTCTTGTATACTTAGTCCCTCAGAAGTATTGATATGTAAGCTGTAGCCTCAAAAACAATGAGAAAATAAACCATTCAAAGACATCAGTTGTCTTCATTAAACATTTTTTTCTGGGCACACAGCTGGAAACTTCCCATTCATTCAGCACTTGCTCATGGGTGAGATGGCTTAATATTTTCCCAAGAGCAAGCGTGCCAAGACTTAATGGCTCTGGACAGACATCTGGTAAGGGCTATCAGAACCACCTGGACTGCAGAAAAAGCTTTCAGGTTCCAGCAGGAAATCCTTATGTGTTCTTTTTCCCTGACTGGTATCTGTGACAGGCAGGTGACTCCTGAAATGAGAATTTAGGTGATGTTTTCAAGGAAAGTCTACACCCAGAGTCATGACAAAGATGAAACAAAGAAGATGAGATATTGGTCTAAGTCAGTGATAGCTATGATGTGAATTATCTCTTAGGTACCATGTGTCTTACAGACCCTTTAACACTACTTAGAATATCAAGCTTTGTAAGAATAAAGGTATTAGTAAATGCTCACGAGATAATAAGGAGACCTGAGCTCATAAGTAGGTCCTGCTACTCTTGTTCTATTAGTGTCTTTCGCTTATATGGGTATACATATATGATACTGTATATTTATACTGCAATTAAAAGGAGAGAAGAAAAATATATTAGAAAAAAACATTAAATTATACATCTAGTCTACACTGCACTCTTACCTAGACATACAAAAATTTTCATTAGGACACTAAAAAAAAAATCTTCTCCTATACAACAAGATGCAAGACTCCATCCAGAAGCCTTCTCGATATTCTTTATTTGCTATTCCTATTTCATCTCTCATAAACAAAGCCATTTCTAACAAACTGCCAGCTGATGCCAGTGCTGCTGGTCCCTGGAACACGCTTTGAGTGGCAAGGTTTTCAAACATAATGAGCATAACTTACCTGTCTCAGGAAGATTTTCCTAATTCCTATATAGGAAAGATCCATCCAGGAGATTTTCTTTGTTAAGTATGCATCCTCCATCATAATTTCCTCATCAAATTCTCTGCAATTCTGAGCAGACCAGTTAAATCTACATTCAATAACAGTAAGAGCCAGTGTTGCTTAATGGCATAATGAGAAATCTAGGGTCAGATAGATATAGGTCCATATCCCATTCCTGCCTACCAAACAGATTGACCATGGGAAAGTACTTAAACTGGTCTAAACCTTAATTTCCTCTTCTATAAAATAGAGATGCCACTAGTAAATACTTCAAAGGTTTATTTTGAGGATTACATAAAATAACTTATATAACATAAAATAACCTATATGACACTGTCTGGTGAGCACTCAACAAATGCTAGTTATTGATATTAATGCAATGCTGCAGCTAAATTATGCATCCAATGTGTGATATAGCATTTGAGGCTTGAAACTCACAGGTTGACTATTGCAGTAGAATATTTTGCTGTCACAACCAACGGTTGTGCACATTCTCTAGGTCTGTTAATCCATTTTTTTTACAAATACTGAGTGAAGACCAACACTTCCAATCTCTACATGTATATTTTAGCAGAGGGGGCGTTTATCATTTTTTTGGTGGGGGGGCGGGGCGCAACACCTACCACCTGAAACTCTCCATTAGTCAGGGCTTATACTTGCAAACAATAGTATTGAACTGAGCTATTTTTAGCAGAAAAGGCTTTGTAGAAGGTTATTAGCTAGCTCACAGAATCCCTAAAAGGGCCAAAGAACAAAACTTGAAGGCAAATAGATAGGGTCAATAAGCTAAGAAATAAACAGTGAGAAAAAAATCATAGCATATTGTGGGGCTGCTCTAAGAAACTCCATTGCCAACCTTACTCACCATTTTGTACACTTTATTCTGAATGCCAGAATTTGTCCACAGTCAGTCTGGAAAAAGTCATATTCACATAGAGAATATATGAAAGTGGTTAGGGTAGGGGGTGAAGGGGGATGAAGAGAGGTAAATAAATGTGTACAAAATTACAGTTAGATTGAAGAAATAAGATGTAATGACTTCTAGTACCAAAATGGTGGCAGAGAAGCAAGCTGGTTTCATTCCACACCCACACCCACCCCATAACACATACACAGAGAAAGCCAAAAGCAAATATAGAGCACCAAGATTTTCACCAGCAATATCCCAGAACTCAAATATGAGGATGAGTCAGTTCCCAACACTACAGAAACATGAAAAAAAAATCCAAGCCATCACTAAGAGACTCAGGTTTCAATATCTGCAACATCCTTTCCTCCAATCTGCCTGACACCAAGCATGTGGAAAATTTTCCCTGATTCATGGTTTCTACACTAGAAACATTTCCCCTGATTCACAGTTTCTACACTGGAAAAGGGTGAACAACCAGCTTCCCCTCATGTTGGGTTCCCTGAAGGTGACTTGTCCCTGCTTCAGCCCACAGAAAGCATCAGAAGTGCCTGAAGGGGGAAATACCCCTGAGAATGGCCATAGAAAAAGGTGGGAGATGGGACTATCATCCCAGCCCTGGAAACACTGCTCTGTAACTTGACCTAGAAGATGCCAAATCAGAGTGGCTGTTCAGCAGTGCCACACTGTTTGTCCCACAGGTCCCTCAGACTTGAACCCCTAGCACACCTTCCACACTGCCAGAATATCATCTATGGGACCTCAGCCATTTGGGGTGGGCAGCAATACAGTTGTTTGTTAGAGCCAAGGCCAAGCTGGTATTAAGGTGCCATCTAGTGCTAAAAAGAAAGCAGTGACCCAGCAGACAAAATAATTTAAAAATTCAACAGGTAAATTGCAAAATATCTCTAAGCAAACATAACTAATAAAAACAAAACAACACAGATAGAGAAGACTGGAATAGACAGCTAATCCTTCAATGCAAAGACTTAGATATACATCCATAAGGAACAACAGCAAACAGGGAACCATGACTTCCCCAAACAGACAAAGCAAGGAACCAGTGACTGATTCTAACAAGAGATCAATATGTGAGCTCTCTGACCAAGAATTCAAAACAGCAGTTTAAAGGAGGATCGGTGATATCCAAGATAACACACAAAAGCAAGATAACACATAAAAGAAATTTAACAGAAAAATTTAACAAAGAGATTAAAATGATTAAAATTTAACAGATTAAAATTATTAAAAACAGAACAGAAATCTTGGGACTGAGAAATATACTTGCTGAGATAAAAAATTCATTGGTCTCTCAACAGTAGTATAGATCATGCAGAGGACAACATCAGTGAGCTCAAAGACAGGCTATTTGAAATTACACAGTCAGAGGAGAAAAAAAGAATGAAAAGGAATGAAGATCACATACAATATATAGAAAATTACCTCAAAAGACAATATCTAAGAATTATTGATGTTCAAGAGGTAGTTGAGCAAAAGCAAAGAAAAGAAAGCTTATTAAAATAAATAATAATGGAAAACTCTCCACAATTTAAGTAGGATATAGATATCCAGGTACAGGAAGATCTGAGAAAACCAAACAGATTCAAACCAAATAGGACTACCCCAAGACAGGGTGTAATAATCAAACTCTCAAAGGTCAAGGATAAAGTGAGGATCCCCAAAGCAGCACAAGATAAAAAGTGAATGACATATAAAGGAGCTCCAATTGATCTAGCAAAAGACTTCTCAACAGAAACCATACAGGCCAGGAGGGAGTGGGCCAACATTTCCTGAGTGCTCTTAGAAAACAATTGCCATCCAAGAATACTATATCTAGCAAACCTAACCTTCAAATATGAAGAAGAGATAAAGTCTTTCCCAGACAAAGAAAAGTTGAGAGAATTCGCCACCACCAACCCATCTTACAGGAATGGCTAAAAGATGTTCTTCAATCTGAAAGAAAAAAACACTAATGTGCATGAATAAAACAATTAAAGGTATAAAACCCATTGGCAAAATTAAGCACAAAGACAATGCCAAAATATTCCAATACAGCAATTGTGTGCAATCCGCTCATATCTTGTATAAAGCCCAAAAGACAAATATATCAAAAACAATAATACTACAACAACCTTTTAAGAGATAGGCAATATAAAAATATAAATTGAGACAACCAAAAGTCAAAATGGTGGTGGAGGAGGAATAGAATTAAAGTATAAAGGTTTTTTGTTTGTTTGCTTCTATTCTGTGTGTGTGTGATCTAAGTTGTCATCCCTTTAAAATAACTGGTTATATCTATAAATTTTTTTTGTAAGCCTCAAGATAAGGACAATGAAAACAACCTATAATAGACATACAAAAATAAAAGCAACAAATTAAAACATACTACCATAGAAAGTCACACAATCACAAAGAAAGACAATAAGGAGGAGAGGAGTTGCTAAACAACCACAAAACAAGCTATAAAAATAGCAGTAGTAAGTCCTTACTTACCAATAATAACAGTGAATGTAAATGGCCTCAGTACTCCAATTTAAAGACATGGAAAAGCTGAATGGATAAAGAATCAAGATATAACTAATGCTGCCTGCAAAAAAACTACCTCACCTATAAAGGCAATATAAACTAAAAGTGAAATGTTGGGAATGATATGTCATGCAAGTGAAAAACAGAAGTAGCTATACATGTATCAGAAAAAATACAGTATAAGTGAAAAACTATAAAAAGAGACAAACTATACAAAGAGATAAAGGTTACTATATAGTGGAAAAGGGTTAATTTAACAAGAGGATACAACAATTATAAATATCTGTACACCCAACACTGGAGCACCCAAGTATATAAAGTAAACAGCAGTAGAGCTAAAAGAGGAGATCGACAGCAATACAGCAATAATAGGGACTTCAGTACCCCACTCTCAGTAATGAAAAGATGATCAGGATAGAAAATCAACAAAGGAACAGTGGAGTTAAACTGCACACTAACCTAATAGGCCTAACAGATATTTTCTGAACACTTTATCCAACTGCTACAATTCAATACACATTATTTTCATCAGCACATGGGACAATTTCCAGAATAAACCAGATCTTAGGTCACAAAACAAATCTAAACAAACAGAGAAATTTTAAAAATTCAGAAAACAAAAATCACATCAAGTATCTCTTCTGACCACAATGGAATAAAACTAAAAATCAATTAAAAGAGGAATATCAGAAACTACACATTCTCAAAAGCTACACAAATAAAGGAAATTTTAATACATGCTTCTGAATGGCCAATAGGCCAGTAAAAAAGATAAGAAATAAATTTTAAAATTTCTTGAAACAAATGAAAATAAAAATACAACATACCAAATCCATAGATTACAGCAAAAGCAGTATCTAAGAGGGAGGTTTATTGCAATAAATACCTACATCAAAAAAGTAGAAAAACTTCAAATAATCTAAGGATGGACCCAAGGAACTAGAAAAGCAATAGCAAACTGAACTCAAAATTAGTAGAAAAAAATAAAAAATAAAGATCAAAGCAGAAATAAATGAAACTGATACTAAAAAAATACAGAAGATGAATGAAATGCAAGATTGGTTTTTAAAAGATTAAACAAAATTGACAAACTGTTAGCTAGACTAAGAAAAAAGAAAACTCAAATAAATAAAATCAGAAATGAAAAAGAAGACATAACAATTGAGACTACAAAAAAAAAAAACCCACAAAGAATCATTAAAGCCTATTATGAACCACCATATGCCAAAAAATTGGAAAACCTAGAAGAAACAGATAAATTCCTGGACACATACAACTTACCAAGATTGAACCATGGGGAAATAGAAAACCTCAACAAACCATTAACAAGTAATGCCATAATAAAAAATCTCCCCTCAAAGAAAAGCCAAGCCCAGCAGCTTCAATGCTGAAATCTATCAAATATTTAAAGAAGAATGAATATCAATTATACTCAAACTCTTCAAAAAAATGAAGAGGAGGAAACACTTTCACACTCACTCTACAAGGCCAGCATTATCCTGATACCAAAACAAGACAAGGATACAATTAAAGAAAGAAAACTACAGGCTAATATCACTGATGAGCATAGATGCCAAAATTTTCAACAAAATACTGCAAGCCAAATTCAACAATATATTAAAAACATCATTGACCATAATCAAGTCAGATTCATCCCAGAGATGCAAGGATGGCACTACATACACAAATGATAGGTCACATTAACAGAATCAAGAACAAAAACCTTATGACCATTTGAATAGATGCCAAAAAAGCATTCAATGAAATTTAACATCCTTTTATAATTTTTTTAAAACTGGGTATAGAATGAACATACCTCAAAATAATAAAGGTCATATATGACAAACCCACAGCCAACATCATACTGAACAGGAGAAAAATGTCTTAGAGGAAAGACTTCAAAAAACATCTAAGAACAAGACAAGAGCACCCACTTTACCATTTTTATTCAGCATAATACTGAAGTCCTCACAAGAGTAATTAGTCAAGCAAAAAAAAATGAAGGACATTCAAATTGGAAAGGAGGAAGGTATATTAGCCTTGCATGCAGACAACATCATCTTATATTTAGCAAAACCTAAAGACTTCACTAAACAAACAAACAAAAACCATGTTAGAGCTGATAAATGAATTCAGTAAGGTTGCAGGACACAAAATCAACAGACAAAGATCCATGGATTGTATACATGAACAGCAAACAATCTGAAAAAAAATTAAGAAAGCAATCCCATTTAGAATAGTTACAAAGAGCTTTAAATACCTAGGAATCAATTGAGCAAACACGTGAATGATTTATACAAAGAAAATTATAAAACTATGATGAAAAAAATTAAAGAGGACAAAAAAATGGAAAGATAGTCCATGCTCATGGATTAAAAGAATTGATATTATTAAAATGACCATTCTACCCAAAGAAATTGACAGATTCAATGCAATCCTCATCAAAATCCCAATGCCATTCCTCAAAGAAACAAACAAACAAAAAAACTAAAATGTATATGGAACCAAAAAGATCCTGAATAGCCAAAGAAACCCTGAGGGAAAAAAAATGAAGCTAGAGGCATCACACTACCTGTCTTCAAAATATACTACAAAGCTATGATAACCAAATCAACATGGTACTGTCTTAAAAATACATAGACCAATGGAACAAAATAGAGTAATCAGATATAAATCCATGCATTTACAAACAAATCATTCTCAACAAAGGCTCCCAGAACATACAGTGGGGCAAGGACAGCCTTTTTAATAAATGCTTCTGGGAAAACTGGATATCCATATAGAGAAGAATAAAACTAGTCACTTATCTCTCACTATATACAAAAATAAAATCAAAATGGATTGAAGACTTAAATCTAAGACTTGAAAATATGAAAACATTAGAAAATCTTGGGGAAATGCTGTAGGACATTGGCCTGAGCAAAGGTTTTTCTTGTGTAAAACTTCAAAAGCACAGGCAACAAAAGCAAAAAAGACAAATAGGATTACATCAAGCTAAAAGGCTTCTGCACCACAAAGGAAACAATCGCAAAGTAAGGAGACAACCCACAGAATAAGAAAAAATATTAGCAAACTATTCATCTGACAAGGAATTAATAACCAGAAAATATAAGGAGCTGAAACAACTCAATTGCAAAAAAGAAATCCAATTAAAAATTGGGCGAAAGAGCTGAATAAACATTTATAAGAAGACATTCAAATGGCCAAAAAGTATTAAAAAAAAGTTCAATATCACTAATCATCAGAGAAAAGCAAATCGAAACCACAATGAGATATCATCTGACCCCAGTTAGAGTGGCTTTTATTAAAAAAAAAAAACAGGCAATAATGGATACTGGCAAGGATGTGGAGAAAAGGAAACCCTTGTACACGGTGAGGAATGCAAAGTACAGCGACTACAGAAATCAGTATGGAGGTTCCTCAAAAAATTGAAAACAGAGCTATCACGTGATCTAGTAATTCCACTACTGGGTACATAGCCAAAAGAAATGAAATAATATATCAATAAAATATCTGCACTCCCATGTTTATTGTAGCATTAATCCACAATAGGCAAAATATGTAATCAACCTAAGTACCTATCAATGGATGAATAAAGAAAATGTGGTTATATATATACAATGGAATGTCATTCATCCATTAAAAATAATAAAATCCTGTCATTTGCAGCAAAACGGATGGAAGTGGAGGTCATTATGTTAAGTGAAATAAGCCAAACACAGAAAGACAAATATTGCACATTGTCATTCATATATGGGAGCTAAAAATTGGATCACACAAAGATAAGAGTGCATTAGTGGTTATCAGAGGTCAGGAAGGGTAAGTGAGGAAGGGATGAAGAGAGGTTAATTGATGGGTACAAATATGCAATTAGAAACAAGAAATAAGACTTGGTGTTTGATGTATCAGCAGGGTGATGCTACAAACATTAATCTATTGTGCATTTCAAAATAGCTAGAAGAGAATAATTTGCATGTTTCTAGCATAAAGAACAGATAAATATATAAGGTGATGAATATTCCAATTACCCTGACTTAATTATATGAATGTATCAAATTATCACAAGTAGCCTGAAAATATGGACATCTATTATTTATCAATTTTTAAAAAAAGACCTAGTGTTCAATAAATCAGTAGGTTGACTAGAGTAAACAATAATGTGGTGTATATTTCAAAATAGCTGGAAGAGAATAATTTGAACATTCTCAGCATAAAGAAAAGGTAAATGTTTAAAGTGATAAATATACCAATTACCTTGATTTGATCATTACATATTATATTAATGTATCAAAATATCATATGTATGTCTATTATGTGTCAATTTTAAACAGAAAAGAAAAAAATGCTCCAGTTACCTTCACAAGCATGCTTATATAAGCTCTAGTCTCCCTGCATGCAACCACCACATCAGGTGACTTGGCTCCATTTCCCAGTCTTGTACAACTCTGCAGCAGCTATGGAACCTAGGAACATAATTCATCACTTCCTAGGTGAAGATCAATCTAGCAGAAGATTGGAATGGGTATTGAGTGAGCCAACCTGTAGTATTTGCCACAACCTACTTCCTATGTTTTGGTTTTCTCCACCTTATGAAGGAAGGTATGAGGTAAGTGACAGACACTGCCACACACTATAAAAAAGACAATGCCACATACTCACCTCCTTAGTGGCCCTGGCAGCTAGAGCATGGACTTAAGACCCACTTTGCACTCATCAAACGCATCACTTAGATCTTGAACTGTAAAGAAGTGATGCAAAGAAGGGGACAATGTGAGCAATTTACTCTGGCAATGACAGGAGTTGGACCATGATAATATTCCTAGGGTAGCAATGGCAGCAGTGCTAGTAGCCCCAATCCAGGGTCCATTAATACTGCTGTTAATGATGCAAAGTACAGCACCAGGCTCAGCAGCACAGCAGTGGTGTCCTTTCAGGTCATGATTTTAGGTATTGTTCCTAGCTCTGTAGCCCAAGAAATTCCGTGCAACTAAGTGTCCTTATAATGAATTCATTTTCTGCTTACATCAGACAGAGTTGCTTTTAACTAAAAACACTGACCAACACATAAATTGGTACCAGTTGTAGCTGCAGGCAATGGTCCCTTCGAAAAATTGAATTGAATAAAAAGTAAAACCAACAAAAATTAGCCAGTATTAAGGAATGGGAATCTGAAAGTACATTGCACACATTGTCACCTTCAAGAAGTTCTCATTGAAGGCAAGGCTAATGAGGACATAGGCAACTGCCACACAAGTGTACAAACAGCATAGGAATTCAAGAACTGTGAGGCATGGAGGTTGCTTCTAACACTGCTTCACGGCTTCAAGCAAAAGAATGACAAGCTGAAATCACAAATTCTTGGCTAGAGGCATGAAGTGAAATCCCATGTTTCTCTGACTGCTAAAAGAATCTCTTATCGCTTTCAGCCGCAGGGCTGAGATAACTGAAAATCAGACTCAAACTTTGATCCTGCAGGTTTCTAAATTACAATGTCAGTTGAATTCACACCCCACTGAGATCACTTATGTGAAAGTAAAAGCACTGATCTCGATAGAACAAAACTGAGATATAGAATGGAGGGAAATGAATAAATTTGGATGTCATAAGTTCCCTGAACCCACCAAATCCCCTGACAGTCCCTTGCTGGCCAAGGCAGTCTTGTTTCCCTTGTCTGGTGAGGTGCAGAAGGAATAAATTATCTACGGTAATGGAGATGGCTGTCACAAAAATCAAGTGTTTACGTAGCAGGGATAGCAGAGCTGATGGCAGCTTCTGGAGGCCATTGCTAGCAATGTCAACAGTGCAAGCTGTAGTTCTTAGCAGCAGTGACAGCAATGTCCCTACTGAGCTAGTTCTGCAGCATGATTGGACTGTTATTCCCATCTGCATAGTCCCAAGACTGGCAAAGCCCAATGTCCTTTGAATAAATAATTTTCTACTCAAATCAGCCAAATCTGGTCTCCACTACTTTCAACTATGAACTATATGCTTACAAATTTCAATAACAGCTTTTTCTTTTACCCTTCTCCTGCTGCAACATGTGGTCAAAATATGAAATATTTCAACTCTGATTGCTTTAGAATGGTAAGTCCATAACCGATCTAAATTTTTCTTATAATAAGAACTCATGCTCAGAGTTGCAGGCTCCCTGCCTGTAAAATTTAATAAGAGATTCATAGCTGTTTGCTACTTACAGAGAAAATTTATTCCCGTCTACCTTTATCCATCTTTGTCTCTTTTATATGCAATATTATTATTCACAGTTTTCCAGTGAATTATCAAAGAAAAGGCAACAAAAATTGCTCCCTAGTAGCAGCAGTCATCTAATTCATCAATAATAACCTACAAATTCTTACATGATCAATTGCCTGGTCAATCTTACACCATGACAAACTAAATGCCTGATAAACAGTCACAATCCTTTACAAAATTTATGGTAAAGACATTCAAAACCACCAGCCAAGAGCATTATTGGTGTGATGGCAAAAACCATAGATCAACCGTAGCCCATACCATTGGTGATAAAGCCATTCAAGTCCTTAAAAATCTGACTATTAGTACATATATTTGTTTTTCTTTTTTGAGCAATAAAGAGAGGTTGTTTTACTTCAGGAGATGCATAATAATTCACTAGTCTCATGGTTACTCCACTGGCATCAGCTTATGTACCTTTTCAGAGTTACTCTACCCCAACATCTCCTGGGCCTTGGATGCTTGTCAGAATCTAGCCACCCACCAGCCCATCTCTTCATCTCCTGACACCAGCACCTATCTCACCCAGGAAAGCTTCAGCATGGCCTTCCTTAGGGCTACCCTACAGTAGTCATAGTGGCTCCTCCCACTACTTCTAGGTCCAAATGAAGCCCAGGCCACAGGGTAAGGAATCCAACTTCCCCAAAGGCTGCCCAGGGGGGCAGATAACACAACCCCAGAAGCGCAGGATAAATTTTTGGCCCAAGGGGTGGACTGTGACCAATGTGGCAAGACTCCGTCTCTACAAAAAATACAAAAATCAGCTGGGAGTGGTGGTGCACGTCTGTAGTTTCAGCTGCTCAGGAGGCTGAGATGGGAGGATCATCTGAGCCTGGGTGGTTGAGGCTTCAGTGAGACATGATGATGCCACTGTACTCCAGCCTGGATGACAGAGTGAGACCCGATCTCAGAAAAAAATTAATATGCAAAGACACATCATATTCTCAAATGCCAGTAACAAATATTTCGAAATAACTTCTAAGGTATTTATCATATAAACCAAAACTAAAAGATACCAAGGAATAAATATAATAAATATGTGGAGGTGTTTGTGAAGAATATTCTAAAACTTTACTAAGAAAAAGAAAAAAGCCCTAATAAAAGTATTGATGTACTGCTATATTCTTTGATAGAAATTTCAGAATTTAGAAGTGGCAATTCCCTCAAAATTATAAACTCTATGGAATGTTAATCAAATCCCCAAAGAATTTGACAAGCTGAAATTAAAATTCTCTTTTTTTGAGACAAGGTCTTGTTGTGTTGCCTAGGCTGGTCTCAAACTCCTGGCTCAAGTGATCCTTCTGCCTTAGCCTCCCAAGTAGCTGGGATTACAGGTGCATTTACAGATGCATGCCACAGTGCCTAGCTTAAAATTCACTTTTAAGTACACAGTCAAGAAATTTCCAGGACAATTTTGAAAAAGAAAAAGGGAGTGGGGGTAGAAATTTACCTGGCCAGCAATCCAGACTTGCCCTACCATCCATCAAAACTATACAACCATAGTGATTATAATAGTGGATCATTAGTATTCGGATGAACCCATATATGATGGCTTACGGTAGAAATGGTTTACATTCTTTCCTAAATAAGTGAGAAAAGAATGAACTATTTGATAAGCACTGCTGGGGCAATTGGTGATGAAATGCAAATGTCTAACACAAGAAATATAGAAAAATATCATCATGCCACTGAGATAAGAAAAAAGAATAAACCATAAAAAAACTGACAAATTGGGAGTATATTAAAATGAAACAACATTGTGTGATAAAAGATATAATAGACAAACTTTTATTTATTTTATTATTTTATTATTTTTTTATTTTTTTTTGAGATGCAGTCTCACTCTGTCGCCCAGGCTGGAATGCAGTGGTGCGATCTCGGCTCACTGCAAGCTCTGCCTCCCAGGTTCACACCATTCTCCTCCCTCAGCCTCCCGAGTAGCTGGGACTACAGGCGCCCACCACCTCACCAATAAACAAACTTTTAAAAGGCAAGCTTTAGGCTTGTAGAAGATAGTTGTAATACATAAAACTAACAAAGAAATAATACAGTATTAATTTTATTATATACATATGTATATAAAATGTTTATGAATCGACAAAAAAGATGATCCAGTAGAAAACAGACTACAGGAATGCATAGGCAATTCACAGAAGAGGAAACTCAACTAGATAATAAACATAAAAATAACGTTCAACTTCACTAGTAATTTGGGAAATGAAACTCAAAACAACATGATATCATTTAAGATCTATCACACTGGTAAATATTTGAAAGACTAATAACCCTTTAAGGACAGGGATAAATCAGAAATCTCAAAGTTGCTTATAGAATAGAGTTCAGGGCTCTACAGATTTCAAAGGTGATGATGTTCCTTGTCCAGAAATTCAACTTCTGGGCCATCATCCTAGAGAAACCTTCATGTGCACAAAGAAACATGAAATAGTATAAATAAATAAATATCACTTGTTAGAAGAATGAATAAATGAACTATGGGTTAGTCATTCAATAGAATCCCATATACTGTTCTATATAGTAGAAAATTTTAATGGACTAGAAATATATGTAACAAAACAGATAAACCTCCAAAACATGATATTGGATAAATAATGCAAGATAAATAAATCTGATCATTATGGTGGATGGGAGGAGGACTAGATTGTAGCTCTGACTTGGATGGAAAGAGCAGAGTACAGAGGCTCACATTGTGAATTTTAGCTCCAGATCAATGGCAAGAACAAACCAGCAATCCCGAGAGGACCCACAGACCCTCTGAAAGAAACGGACTGCTCCTGCAGAACCCAGGAGACACCCCAAATACTGCGCTGGTATCCACAGCTGAGAGACCCATAGATGGTTCACATCACAGGACTCTGTGCAGATAACCCTCAGTACCAGCCCAGAGCTAGGTAGACTTGTTGGATGGCTAGACCAAAAGGAGAGACAACAGTCACTGCAGGTTGGCTCACAGGAAGCCACTTCCATAGGAAAAGGGGGAGAGTACTACATCAAGGGAACACCCCATGGGGCAAAACAATCTGAACAACAGCCTTCACCCCTAGACCTTCCCTCTGACAGAGGCTACCTACCCAAATGAGAAGAAACCAGAAAACCAACTCTGGTAATATGACAAAACAAGGCTCTTTAACACTACCCCCGACACACACAAAAAAAAACAAATCACACTAGTTCACCAGCAATGGATCCAAACTGAAAAGAAATCCCTGATTTACCAGAAAAAGAATTCAGGAGGTTAGTTACTAAGCTAATCAGGGAGGCACCAGAGAAAAATGAAGCCCAATGCAAGGAAATCCAAAAAACAATACAGAAGTGAAGGGAGAAATATTCAAAGAAATAGATAGCTTAAAGAAAAAAAAATAACAATCAAAAATTCAGGAAACATTGGACACACTTATAGAAATACAAAATGCCCTGGAAAGTCTCAGCAATAGAATTGAACAAGTAGAAGAAAGAAATTCAGAACTCGAAGACAAGGTCTTCAAATGAACCCAGTCCAACAAAGACAAAGAAAAAGAATATGAATATATGAACAAAGTCTCCAGGAAGTCTGGGATTATGTTAAATGACCAAATCTAAGAATAATCAGTGTTCCTGAGGAAGAAGAGAATTCTAAAAGCTTGGAAAAATACATTTGGGTAAATAATCGAGGAAAACTTCCCCAGCCTTGCTAGAGACCTAGACATCGAAATAAAAGAAGCACAAAGAACACCTGGAAAATTCATCACAGAAAGATCATTGCCTAGGCACACTGTCATCAGGTTATCCAAAGTTAAGACAAAGGAAAAAAATCTTAAGGGCTGTGACACAGAAGAACCAGGTAACCTATAAAAGAAAGCCTATCAGATTCAAGCAAATTTCTCTGCAGAAACCCTACAAGCTAGAAGGGCTTGGGGATCTATCTTCAGCCTTCTCAAACAAAACAATTATCAGCCAGGAATTTTGTATCCAGCAAAACTAAGCATCATATATGAAGGAAAGATAGTCTTTTTCAGACAAACAAATGCTGAAGAGAACTCACCACTAACAAGCCACCACTACAAGAACTGCTAAAAGGAGCTCTAAATCTTGAAAGAAATCCTGGAAACACATCAAAACAGAAGCTCTTTAAAACATAAATCACACAGGACCTATAAAACAAAAATACAAGTTAAAAAGCAAAAACAAAAAACAAAAAACCAAGTATACAGGCAACAAATAACACAAAGAATACAACCATGCCTCACATCTCAATACCCACTTTGAAAGTAAATGGCCTAAATGCTCCACTTAAAAGATACAGAACTGCCGAATGGATAAGAACTCACCAACCAACTGCTGCATTCAGGAGACTCACCTCACACATAAGGACTCACATAAACTTAAAGTAAAGGGGTGGGAAAAGGTATTTCATACAAATGAACACCTAAAGCAAGCAGGGGTAGCTATTCTTATATCAGACAAAACAAACTTTAAAGCAACAGCAGTTAAAAGAGACAAAGAGGGACATTATATAATGGTAAAAGGCCATGTCCAACCAGAATATATCACAATCCAAAACATATATGCACCTAACACTCAAGCTCCTAAATTTATAAAACAATGACTAATAGACCTAAGAAATGAGATAGACACAATACAATAATAGTGGGGGACTTCGATACTCCACTATTCCACTGACAGCACTAGACAGGTCAGCAAGACAGAAAGTCAACAAAGAAACAATGGATTTAAACTATAACTTGGAACAAATGGACTTAACAAATATATTTCATCCATAACAGAACATTTCATCCAACAATTGCAGAATACACATTCTTTCAATAGCACATGGAACTTTCTCCAAGATAGACCATATGATAGGTCATGAGTCTCAATAAATTTTAAAAACTTGAAATTATATCAAGAACTCTCTCAGACCACAGTGGAATAAAACTGGAAATCAACTCCAAAAGGAACCTTCAAAACCATGCAAATACATGAAAATTAAATAACTTGCTCCTGAATAAGCATTGCATCAAAAACGATATCAAGATGGAAATTTAAAAATTATTCAAACTGAACGACAATAACAACACAACCTATCAAAACCTCTAGGATACAGCAAAGGTGGTGCTAAGAGGAAAGTTCATAGCCCTAAATGCCTATATCTAAAAGACTGAAAGAGCACAAACTAATATTCTAAGGTCACTAATATTCTAAGGTCTCAAGGAACTAGAGAAACAAGAACAAACCAAACCCAAATCCAGCAGAAGAATGGAAATAACCAAGATCAGAGTAGAAATAAATGAAATCAAAACAAAGAAAATACAAGATAAATGAAACAAAAAGCTGGTTCTTTGAAAAGATAAATAAAATTGATAGGCCATTAGCAAGATTAACCATGAAAAGAAGAGAGAAAATTCAAATAACCTCATTAAATTAAACAGGACATATTACAACTGACACTACGAAATACAAAGATCATTCAAGGCTACTATGAACACCTTTATGCACATGAACTAGAACACTTACAAGAGATGAATAAATTCCTGGAAAGATACAACCCTCCCAGCTTAAATCAGGAAGACTTAGATACCCTGAACAGACCAGTAACAAGCTGCGAGATTGAAATAGTGATTTAAAAATTACCAACGAAAAAAGTCCAGGACCAGACAGATTCACAGCAGAATTCTACCAGACATTCAAAGAAGAATTGATGCCAATTCTTTTGACGTTATTTCACAAGATAGAGAAAGAAAGAACCCACCCAAATTAATTCTATGAAGCCAGCATCACCCTAATACCAAAACCAGGAAAGGACATAACCAAAAAAGAAAACTACAGACGTATCCTTGATGAACATAGATGCTAAAATCCTTAAAAAAAATACTAGCTAACCAAACCCAGCAACATATCAAAAAGATAATTTACCATGATCAAGTGGGTTTCATACCCGGGATGCAGGGATGGTTTAACACATGCAAGACAATAAATGTGATACACCACATAAAAAGAATTAAAAACAAAAATCACATAATCATCTCAATAGATGCAGAAAAAGCATTCGACAAAATCAAGCATTGCTTTATGATTAAAACCCTCAGCAAAATCGGCATACAAGGAACATACCTCAATGTAATCAAAGCCATCTATGACAAACCCACAGCCAACATAAATACTGAATGGGGAAAAGCTGAAAGCATTATCTCTGAGAACTGGAACAAGACAAGAATGCCCACTCTCCCCACTCCTCTTCAACACAGTACTAAAAGTCCTAGCCAGAGCAATCAGACAAAGAAAGAAATAAAAGGGCATCCAAATTGGTAAGGAGGAAGTCAAGCTGTCACTGTTTGCTGACAATATGATCATTCACCTTGAAAATCCAAAATACTCCTCTAGAAAGCTCCTAGAACTGATAAAAGAATTCAGCAGAGTTTCCAGATGCAAGATTAATGTAACCAATTAGTAGCTCTTCTATACACCAACAGCAACCAAGTGGAGAATGGAATCAAGAATTCAATCCCTTTTACAATAGCTGCAAAAAAATAAAAATAAAATACTTAGGAATATACCTAATCAAGGAGTCAAAAGACCTCTACAAGGAAAACTACAAAACACTGTTGAAAGAAATCATAGACGACACAAATAGAAACACATCCCATGCTCACGGATGGGTAGAATCCCAATATTGTGAAAATGACCATACTGCCAAAAGCAATTTACAAATTCAATGCAATCTCTGTCAAAATACCACTATCATTCTTCAAAGAATTAGAAAAAAACAATTCTAAAATTCATATGGAACCAAAAAAGAGCCTGCATAGCCAAAGCAAGACAAAGCAAAAAGCGCAAATCAAGAGGCATCACACTACCTGATTTCAAACTATAAGGCCATAGTCACCAAAACAGTGTGGCACTGGTATAAAAATAGGCACATAGACCAAAGAAACAAAACAGAGTACCCAGAAATAAACCCAAATACTTAACAGCCAATTCAACAAAGCAAACAAAAACGTAAAGTGGGGAAAGACACCATTTTCAACAAATGGTGCTGGGATAATTGGCTACCCACACCTAGGAGAAAGAAACTGGATCCTCATCTCTCAACTTATACAAAAATCAACTCAAGATGGATTAAGGACTTAAACATGAGAACTAAAACTATAAAAATTCTAGAAAATAATATTGGGAAAACCTTCTAGAAACTGGCTTAGGAAAGGATTTCATGACCAAGAACCGAAGAGCAATGCAATAAAAACAAAGATAAATAGCTGGGACTTAATGAAACTAAAGAGCTTTTACACAGCAAAAGGAACCATCAGCAGAGTAAACACACAACCCACAGAGTGGGAGAAAATCTTCACAGTCTGTATATCTGACAGAAAACTAATATCCAGAATCTATGACAAACTCAAACAAATCAGTAAGAAAAAAACAATCCCATCAAAAAGTGGGCTAAGGACATGAATAGACAGTTCTCAAAAGAAGATATACAAATGGCCAGCAAACATGAAAAAATGCTGAACTTCACTAAAGATCAGGGAAACGAAAATCAAAACTACAATGCGATGCCACCTTACTCCTGCAAGAATGGCTGTAATCAAAAATCAAAAAACAGTGGATGTTGACATGGATGCAGTGGTCAGAGAAAACTTCTACACTGCTGGTGGGAATGTCAACTACTACAGCCACTATGGAAAACAGTATGGAGATTCCTTAAAGAACTAAAAGTAGAACTACCATTTGATCGACCAATCGCACTACTGGGTATCTACCCAGAGGAAAAGAAGTCATTATATGAAAAAGATACTTGCACGCCCCTGTTTATAGATGCACAATTCACAATTGCAAAATCGTGGAACCAACCCAAATACCCATCAACAAGTGGATAAACTGTGGTATATATATACCCACACACACACACACACACGATATATCTGTATGTACACACATACGGTACATGATATATATGTATATGTACACATACGACACATACGGCATATCTGTGTACGTACACATACGACACATACGGTATATCTGTGTACGTACACATACGACACATACGGCATATCTGTGTACGTACACATACGACACATACGGCATATCTGTGTACGTACACATACGACACATACGGCATATCTGTGTACGTACACATACGACACATACGGCATATCTGTGTACGTACACATACGACACATACGGCATATCTGTGTACGTACACATACGACACATACGGCATATCTGTGTACGTACACATACGACACATACGGCATATCTGTGTACGTACACATACGACACATATGGCATATGTGTATGTACACATGTGATACATACGGTATATGTGTATGTACACATGTGATACATACAGTATATATGTGCATGTACACATATGATACATACGGTATATACGTGCATGTACACATATGATACATATATGTGTGCGTGCACACATGATACATATGGTATATGTGTGTGTACACATATGATACATATATGTATATATACACATGATACACAGGATAGATGTGTATACATACACATATGATACACAGGATAGATGTGTATACATACACATATGATACACAGGATAGATGTGTATACATACACACATGATACATATGTGTATATACACATGATACATGATATATATGTATATATACACACGATATATGTGTGTATATACACATATGATACACATGATATATGTGTATATATACACGTATGATACACATGATATATGTGTATATATACACGTATGATACACGATATATGTGTATATATGATATATACGCATATGTACATATGATACATATGATATATATGTATATATGATATATATGTATATATACATGTAATATATCAGATATAAACATATATATCTGACGGATATATACATGATGGAATACTATTCAACCATATAACTGTGGTATATGTATATACCACACACACATACATACATACATATATATATATATATGATGGAATACTACTAAGCCATAAAAAGGAATGAATTAACAGCATTTGCAGTGACCTGGATGCGACTGGAGACTATTATTCTAAGTAAAGTAACTCAGGAATGCAAAACCAAACATCGTATGTTCTCACTGATATGTGGGAGCTAAGCTGTGAGTACACAGAGGCTTAAGTGTGAAAAAATGGAAGAGAGCCATGGATCTCCCAGCACAGCATTTGAGCTCTCCTAAGGGACAGACTTCCTCCTCAAGTGGGTCCCTGACCCCCTTGCCTCCTGACTGGGAGACACCTCCCAGCAGGGGTTGATAGACACCTCATACAAGAGAGCTCCAGCTGGCATCTGGCAGTTGCTACTCTGGGATGAAGCTTCCAGAGGAAAAAGCAGGGAGCAATCTTTGCTGTTCTGCAGCCTCCACTGGTGATACCCAGGCAAACGGGGTCTACAGTGGACCTCCAGCAAACGCCAGCAGACCTGCAGAAGAGGAGCCTGAATGATAGAAGGAAAACTAACAAACAGAAAGCAATAGTATCAACATCAACAAAAAGGACAACCACACAAAAACCTCATCTAAATGTCACCAACAACAAAGACCAAAGGTAGATAAACCCACGAAGATGAACAAAAAGGCGAAAATTTCCAAAAACCAGAATGCCTCTTCTCCTCCAAAGGATCACAACTCCTCACCAGCAAGGGTATAAAACTGACTGGAGAATGAGTTTGACAAATTGACAGAAGTAGGCTTCAGAAGTGGGTAATAACAAACTCCTCCGAGCTAAAGGAGCATGTTCTAACCCAATGCAAGGAAGAACCTTGAAAAAAGGTTAAAGGAATTGCTAACCAGAATAACCAGTTTACAGAAGAACATAAATGACCTGACAGAGCTCAAAAACACAGCACGTGAATTTCTTGAAGCATACACATGTATCAGCAGCTGAATCGAGCAAGCGGAAGAAACGATATCAGAAATTGAAGATTAACTTAATGAAAGAAAGCATGAAGACAAGATTAGAGAAAAAAGAACGAAAAGAAATGAATGAAGCCTCCAAGAAATATGGGACTATGTGAAAAGACCAAACCTATATTTGATTGGTGTACCTGAAAGTGACAGGGAGAATGGAACCAAGTTGGAAAACACACTTCGGGATATTATCCAGGAGAACTTCCCCAACCTAGCAAGACAGGCCAACATTAAAATTCAGGAAATATAGAGAACACCACTAAGATACTCCTTGAGAAGAGCAACTTCAAGACACATAATCGTCAGATTCACCAAGGTTGAAACGAAGGCAAAAATGTTAAGGGCAGCCAGAGAGAAAGGTCAGGTTACCCACAAAAGGAAGTCCATCAGACAAACAGCAGATATCTCTGCAGAAACCCTACAAGCCAGAAGAGAGTGGGGGCCAATACTCAACATCCTTAAAGAAAAGAATTTTCAATCCAGAATTTCATATCCAGCCAAACTAAGCTTCATATATGAAGGACAAATAAAATCCTTTACAGACAAGCAAATACCGAGGGATTCTGTCACCATCAGGCCTGCCTTACAAGAGCACCCGAAGGAAGCACTAAATATGGAAAGGAAAAACCAGTACCAGCCACTGCAAAACCATACCAAAGTATAAAGACCAATGACACTATGAAGAAACTGCATCAACTAATGGGCAAAATAACTAGCTAGCATCATGATGACAGGATCAAATTCATACATAAAAATATTAACCTTAAATGTAAATAGGCTAAATTCCCCAATTAAAAGACACAGACTGGCAAATTGGATAAAGAGTCAAGACCCATCAGTGTGCTGTACTCAGGAGACTCATCTCATGGGAAAAGACACAACTAGGCTCAAAATAAAGGGATGGAGGAATATTTATCAAGCAAATGGAAAGCAAAAAAAAGCAAGGGTTGCATTCCTAGTCTCTGATAAAATAGACTTTAAACCAAAAGATCAAAAAAGACAAAGATGGGCATTACATAACGGTAAAGGGATCAATGCAACATGAAGAGCTAACTATCCTAAATATACATGCACACAATACAGGACCACCCAGATTCATAAAGCAAGTTCTTTAGAGACCTACAAAGAGATTTAGACTCACACACAATAATACTGGGAGACTTTAACACTCCACTATCAATATTAGACAGATAAACAAGAGAGAAAATTAACAAGGATATTCAGGATTTGGACTCAGCTCTGGACCAAGTGGACCTAATAGATATCTACAGAACTCTCCACCACAAATCAACAGAATACATATTCTTCTCAGTACCACATAGGACTTATTCTAAAATTGACCACATAATTGGAAGTAAAACACTCCTCAGCAAATGCAAAAGAACGGAAATCACAACAAACAGTCTCTCAGACCACAGTGCAATCAAATTAGAACTCATGATTTAAAAACTCACTCATTGGAAAGCCAAGGCAGGTGGATCACAAGGTCAAGAGATTGAGACCATCCTGGCCAACACGGTGAAACTCTGTCTCTACTAAAAATACAAAAATTAGCTGCACATAGTGATGCAAGCCTGTAGTCCCAGCTACTTGGGAGGCTAAGGCAGGAGAATTGCTTGAACCTGGGAGGTGGAGGTTGCAGTGAGCCAAGATCGCGCCACTGCACTCCAGCCTGGGAACAGAGTGAGACTCCATCTCAAAAAAGAAAAGAAAAAGAAAAAGAAACTCACTGAAAACCACACAACTACAAGGAAACTGAACAACCTGCTCAAATGACTACTGGATAAATAATGAAATTAAGGCAGAAATAAGTAAGTTCTTTGAAACCAACGATAACAAAGACACAAGGTATCAGATCTCTGGGACACAGCTAAAGCAGTGTTCAGAGGGAAATTTATAGCATTAAATGCGAACAGGAAAGTGGGAAAGATCTAAAATCGTCACCCTAACATCACAATTAAAAGAACTAGAGAAACAATAGCAAGCAAATTCAAAAGCTAGCAGAAGAGAAGAAATAACTAAGATCAGAGCAGAACTGAAGGAGATAGAGACATGAAAAACCATTCAAAAAATCAGTGAATCCAGGAGGTGGTTTTTTGAAAAGATTAACAAAATAGATAGACCTCTAGCTAAACTAATAAAGAAGAAAAGAGAGAAGAATCAAATAGACACAACACAAAATTATGAAGGAGAGATCACCACTGATCCCACAGAAATACAAACTACCATCAGAGAATACTATAAATACCTCTAAGCAAATAAACTAGAAAATCTGGAAGAAATGGATAAATTCCTGGACATATACACCCTACCAAGACTAAACCTGGAAGAAGTTGAACCCCTAAAAGACCAATAACAAGTTCCAAAATTGAGGCAGTAATTAAGAGCCTACTAACCAAAAAAGCCCACTTCCAGACAGATTCACGGCCGAATTCCACCAGAGGTACAAAGAGGAGCTGGTACCATTCCTTCTGAAACTATTCCAAACAATAGTAAAAAAGGGACTCCTCCCTAACTCATTTTATGAGGCCAGCATCATCCTGATACAAAAACCTGACAGAGACACAACAACAAAAAAATTTCAGGCCAATATCCCTAATGAACAGAGATGCAAAAATCCTCAATAAAATACTGGCAAACCAAATCCAGCAGCACATTAAAAAGCTTATCCACCACCATAAAGTCAGCTTCATCCCTGGGTTGCAAGGCTGGTTCAACATACACAAACCAATACATGTAATCCATCACATAAACAGAACCAATGACGAAAACCACATGATTATCTCAATAGATGCAGAAAAGGCTTTTGATAAAATTCAACACCCTTTCATGCTAAAAACACTCAATAAACTAGGTATTGATGGATCATATCTCAAAATAATAAGAGCTATTTATGAAAAACCCACAGCCAATATCAAACTGAATGGGCAAAAACTGGAAGCATTCCCTTTGAAAACTGGCACAAGACAAGGATGCCTTTTCTCACTACTCCTATTCAACATAGTATTGGAAATTCTGGCCAGGGCAATCAGGCAAGAGAAAGAAATAAACGATGTTCAAATAGGAAGAGAGGAAGTCAAATTGTCCCTGTTTGCAGATGACATGATTTTATATTTAGAAAAACCCATTGTCTCAGCCCAAAAACTCCTTAAGCTGATAAACAATTTCAAGAAAGTCTCAGAATACAAAATCAATGTGCAAAAATCACAAGCATTCCTATTTAAATCATCATTCTCAGTAAACTATCGCAAGGACAAAAAGCCAAACACTGCATGTTCTCACTCATAGATGGGAATTGAACAATGAGAACACATGGACACAGGAAGGGGAACATCACACCCTGGGGACTGTTGTGGGGTGGGGGGAGGGGGGAGGGATAGCATTAGGAGATATACCTAATGCTAAATGACGAGTTAATGAGTGCAGCACACCAGCATGGCACATGTATACATATGTAACTAACCTGCACATTGTGCACATGTACCCTAAAACTTAAAGTATAATAATTAAATTTAATTTAATTTAAAAAAATCATAAGCATTCCTATACACCAATAATAGACACACAGAGAGCCAAATCATGAGTCAACTCCCATTCACAATTGTTACAAAGTAAATAAAATACCTAGGAATACAACTTACAAGGGAAGTTAAGGACCTCTTCAAGGAGAACTACAGACCACTGTTCAAGGAAATAAGAGAGGACACAAACAAATGGAAAAATATTCCATGCTCATGGATAGAAAGAATCAGTATTGTGAAAATGGCCATACTGCCCAAAGTAATTTATAGATTCAATGCTATTCCCATCAAGCTACCATTGACTTTCTTCACAGAATTAGAAAAAGCTACTTTAAATTTCATATGGAACCAAAAAATAGCTCATAGAGCCAAGACAATCCAAAGCAAAAAGAACTAAGCTGGAGGCATCACGCTACCTGACTTCAAACTATACTACAAGGCTACAGTAATCAAAACAGCATGGTACTGGTACCAAAAGAGATACATAGACCAATGGAACAAAACAGAGGCCTCAGAAATAATACCACACATCTGCAAACATCTGATCTTTGACAAACCTGAGAAAAACAAGCAATGGGGAAAGGATTCCCTATTTAATAAGTGATGCTGGGAAAACTGGCTAGCCATATGCAGAAAACTGAAACTGGACTCCTTCCTTACACCTTATACAAAAATTAACTCAAGATGGATTAAAGACTTAAACTAAGACCCAAAACCATAAAAACCCTAGAAGAAAACCTAGGCAATACCATTCAGGACACAGGCATAGGCAAAGACTTCATGAATAAAACACCAAAAGCAATGGCAACAAAAGCCAAAATTGACAAATGGAATCAAATTAAACTACAGAGCTTCTGCATGGCAAAAGAAACTATCATCAGAGTGAACAGGCAACCTACAGAATGGGAGAAAAATTTTGCAATCTATCCATCTGACAAAGGGCAAATATCCAGAATCTACAAAGAACTTAAACAAATTTACAAGAAAAAAGCAAACAACCCCATCAAAAAGTGGGCAAAGGATATGAACAGACACTTCTCAAAAGAAGACATTTATGCAGCCAACAAACATATGAAAAAAAAGCACATCATCACTGATCAGTAGAGAAATGCAAATCAAAACCACAATGAGATACCATCTCACACCAGTTAGAATGGTGATCATTAAAAAATCAGGAAACAACAGATGCTGGAGAGGATGTGGAGAAATAGGAACACTTTTACACTGTTGGTGGGAGTATAAATTTGTTCAACCATTGTGGAAGACAGTGTGGCAATTCCTCAAGGATCTAGAACCAGAAATACCATTTGACCCAGGAATTCCATTACTGAGTATATACCCAAAGGATTATAAATCATTCTACTATAAAGACATATGCACATGTATGCTTATCGCAGCACTATTCACAATAGCAAAGACATGGAACCAACCCAAATGCCCATCAATGATAGACTGGATAAAGAAATTGTGGCACATATACAACACGGAATACTATGCAGCCATAAAAAAAGAATGAGTTCATGTCCTTTGCAGGGATATGGATGAAGCTGGAAACCATCATTCTCAGTAAACTAACACAGGAACAGAAAACCAAACACCACATGTTCTCACTCATAGGTGGGAGCTGAACAATGAGAACATATGGACACAGGGTGGGGAACATTACACAGTGGAGCCTGTTGGTAGGTAGGGAGAAAGGGGAGGGATAGCGTTAGGAGAAATACCTAATGTAGATGACGAGTTGATGGGTGCAGCAAACCACCATGGCACATGTATACCTATGTAACAAACCTGCATGCTCTGCACATGTATCTCAGAACTTAAGGTGTAATTTTTTAAAAATGAAACAATGGACTGTGGGGACTTGTGGGGAAGAACAGCAGTGGGTTGAAGGATAAAAGACTACAAATACAGTGCAGTGTATACTGCTTGGGTAATGGGCACACCAAAATCTGACATACACCACTAAAGAACGTACTCACGTCACCAAATGCCACCTGTACCCCAATAACTTATGGTAAAAAATCATAAAATCGAGAAAACACATATGGTTGAAAGACTTGACTAGAGATTTCACTAAAGAAAATATAAAAGTAACCAATGAGCACATCAAAGAATGCTCACATCGCTAATCAGTACAGAAATGTAATTCAAAACTACAGTGATATACCACTTCACACCCACTATTATGGTGACTATCACCAAAAACAAAAAACAAAACAAAACAAAAAACAGAAAATAACAACTGTTAGCAAGAATATGGAGAAGTTGGAACACTTGCACATTGTTGCTGGGAATGTAAAATGGTACAGCCTCTGTGGAAAACAGTATGGCAGTTCCTTAAAAAATTAAAACTAGAATTACCATATGATCCAGTATTTCTGCTTCTGGGTACATATCCAAAAGAATTGTAAGCAGGGTCTTAAAGAGATATTTGCACATCTATGTTTATAGCAACATTATTTACAGAAGCTAAAATGTAGCTGCAATCCAAATGTTTATTGACAAGTGAATAGATAAGCAAAATGTGGTATATATATAAAATGGAATACTATTAAGCTTTGAGAAAGAAGGAAATAATGACATTATGCCACAGCATGGATGAATCACGAGAACACTATGCTAAGTGAAATAAGCCAGTCACAAAAAGAAAAATATTGTATGATTTCACTTATATGAGGTACTTAGAGTAGTCAAAATCATAGAGACAGAAAGTAGAATGGCAGTTGCCAGGCACTGAGGGGGGGAAGAATAAGGAGTTACTCTTTAGTAAGTATAGATTCAGTTTCACAAGACGAAAAGTTATGGGGATGGATGGTGGTGATAGTTGCACAATATTCTGAATGTACTTAAGATCACTGAACTATACACTTAAAAATGGCTCAGATGGTAAATTTTATGTTAATGTATTTTACCACAATAAAGAAAAGAAAAACATTTAATAAAAATTGAGTACTACTAAGAAAAGAAAAAGAAATATATGTACAATGGAGTGCCGTCTATTTAAAATTTGAAGACATACCAATCAATATTATAAATAATGCTCATTTATACACACATGTGTAATGAATGTGTACGAGAGTAATACACAGCAACTTTAAGACAGGGTTTAAATCTAAGAGGAGGAGTAGAAAAGATGACAAGTGAGACATTATGTTTTTATCTGGGTGATGGATTCATGAATAGCTATTTATTTTTTAATATATTTCCTTGTACATTTGAAGATTTTTATAAACAAAATGTTTAATATTATAAAAACATATATTTACTGAAAGTGATCCCATCATGTCTGACTACAGTTTGCTAATAGGTTTATATATTAATGGAAGGTCTTATGTCATATGACCTTCCTGTTTCTCACAGACACATTTCAGACAAATCTAGGTGGATGAAGTTGATTAGATAGAGGGAGGGATGGATGGATGGATGGATAGATAGATGATAGATGATAGATAGATAGATAGATAGACAGACAATAGATACACACACACACAATTAAAAAGAAAGGAAAATTTCCTGCTTCTTCATGCTTGTATTACCTATGATCCATTCAAGAAAACAAGGCCCACATTAGGTATTGCTAAAGAGGAAATTTAACACAAGGATTAGTTACAAGACTGCTGAAAGGGCTGAAAATCCAAAGATCAGCAAGAGCAGAAAGCTACTGCCACTACTAGGGCAATAGGAAGTGGATGTTACTAACAAAGTCTAGGAGTCCAGCAGGAAATGGAACCAGTGTTAGCTGCTTGGTGGGAACTGGAAAAAGACAGAAAATGCAGCCACAGCACTAGAAGTGAGGGTGGGAGGATACTCTCCTTCTCTTTTCCTCCTGCCAAATATAACCAGAGGCCAGGTAGCAAATGTGTCTAGTAAATGTAGTTTGCAGGAGTTGATCCCATGAAATACAGACTTAAGCAAGAGAAGAACAAGGAATGGAACTGAGGGCAAATAAGAAAATGACCAGCATATTTGTTAGTAGAAAAAGACTGCTACTTTTGCTGTCTATAGTTGAGAGGTTCATGTTCAATTTTTATAAGTTCCACATCTAAAAATTAGCAGATGTACATTTTTTCTGCAACATAACCCATACATGGAGTTATTGATTTGTTTAAGCAGAAGTTGTCACATGTATGCCAGAGTCATCAAAAAAATAAGGGTTAGGTCCAAGTATTCACTTACTTTATCACCAAATATATATTGAGCACCTACTATTATATAGGCCATGAGCTTACAATGGTAAAACACAAGATTTGGTCTCTACCTTAATGAAATTTATAGGCTTGTGGGTGACAGGCATTAATTTAATAATTACATAAATACATATAGGAATGATTATTGGTTCCTGTTTTGTGTTAAGATGAAGGGTGGAAGATTTGGAGAGGATGTATTTCATATTTATGCCTCTGAAACATCCAAGTGGAGAGTTGTGTAGATGGCAGGATACTTGGCCTGGAGGTCAGAGGCAATCTCAAAATTGAGGATCCAAACTGATCCAAACATAAAGACAATGGCATAAATGAGTATTATGCTCAGGAAGAATACAGATTGGAGACAATAAGAAGGACTAGTCTTAATGAACACCAATATTTCAAGATGGGGCAGATGAAGAAGAGAATGAGCTTGCAAAACTGACTCAAAGAGAATAGCCAGAAAGGAGATAGGAAAGCCTGAAATGTATGATCACAGAAGTCAAGGAAGAACTTTCAGGAACACATCATGGATGTGGTTAAGCTGTTTCAATGCTACGAGTAAGATGAGGCTTTGCAGGGCTGGCTCCTTCTTGTTATTCTAACATCAGCTCAAACTGTACCTCCTCAAAGAGGCGTCCCAGGCCATACAACATAGGGTAGCCCCCATTCATTCTCTGTCTTTCTCATCTCCCTCTTTTATTTTCATCATAACACTATCACTACCTGATATTCTTGTTCAAGTGAGCTCCAGGACACCAAGAATTTTCTCTGTCTTATTCAAAACTGCATCCTAGTATCTAGAACAGTGCTCAGCACACAGGAGGAGCTCTGCTAATGTTTGAGAAGTAAATAAAGATGAACATTTTCCCACTCAGTTAAATGGCAAAGAGGTGATAGGTGACCTTATAATTTCAAGAGCATTCTAATGGAGAAGCCTAATTGAAGAGGATGAGAGTTGAGAAAATGGACATACAGAGTATAGTCAGTTTTTAAATAGGTATCACTGTGGAAGGGGAATTGCTGGAAGGGTGAGGTGGATAGAGGGAAGCTCTTTAAAGATGAACAGATGAGAATATTTAAATGCTGATGTAAAGAGAAGAACTCAGGATTCAGTCACTTCTCTGCTATTATTCTTACCTCATCCATTCCTTTACTCACTCTCCTGGGCTTAAGAAACCAAGTGAAACTAGTAAAATTACTAGCAGACACTCTTCAGGAAAAGCACATTCTGTGGGAAATAGTTTCAACAACCAACATATTTGTGTGGCAGCACCACTTATGAATGCATGAAGTGAATAAACAAGCTGCACTTTTCATCATTAGCCCTTAATGGGATAGCAGTTTTCCAAAGTCAATCTTTTCTGACTCCCAAAGAACAATTTTATGGGCTGCAGCCCGAGCTTCAGGTCTCGTCTTCACTGGTCTGTGTCCTATTCTCCTGGAGCCCCAGCCTCTGTGGCCCTGTGACCTGCAGGTATTGGGAGATCCACAGCTAAAACCCCAGGACCCCCTGGAAGCCTAGAAATGTTCTTCAGAAGATCAGTAAAATCAAACTTCTCTGAGCTAAAGGAGGATGTTCGAATCCATCACAAAGAAGCTGGAAACCTTGAAAAAAGATTAGACGAATGGCTAACTACAATGGACAGTGTAGAGAAGACCTTATATGACCTGACAGAGCTGAAAACCATGGCCCAAGAACTACGTGATGAATGCAGAAGCTTGAGAAGCCAATGTCATCAACTGGAAGAAAAAATATCAGTGATTATTAAAAGGAATGAAATGAAGCAAGAAGAGAAGTTTACAGATAAAAGAATAAAAATAAATGAACAAAGCCTCCAAGAAATATGGGACTATGTGAAAAGACCAAATCTACGTCTGATTGGTGTACCTGAAAGTGATGGGGAGAATGGAACCAAGTTGGAAAACACTATGCAGGATATTATCCAGGAGAACTTCCCCAACCTAGCAAGGCAGGCCAACATTCAAATTCAGGAAATACAGAGAACGCCACAAAGATACTCCTCGAGAAGGGCAACTCCAAGACACATAATTGTCAGATTCACCAAAGTTGAAATGAAGGAAAAAATGTTAAGGGCAGCCAGAGAGAAAGGTCGGGTTACTCACAAAGGGAAGCCCATCAGACTAACAGTGGATCTCTTGGCAGAAACTCTACAAGCCAGAAGAGAATGGGGGCCAATATTCAACATTCTTAAAGAAAAGAATTTTCAACCCAGAATTTCATATCCAGCCAACCTAAGCTTCATCAGTGAAGGAGAAATAAAATCCTTTACAGACAAACAAATCCTGAGAGATTTTGTCACCACCAGGCCTGTCTTACAAGAGCTCCTGAAGAAAGCACTAAACATGGAGAGGAACAATTGGTACCAGTCACTGCAAAAACATGCCAAATCGTAAACACCATCAATGCTAGGAAGAAACTGCATCAGCTAACGAGTAAAATAACCAGCTAACATCATAATGACAAGACCAAATTCACGCATAACAATATTAACCTTAAATGTAAATGAGCTAAATGCTCCAGTTAAAGGACACAGACTGGCAAATTGGATAAAGGGTCAAGACCCTGGCAGGTGCGGTGGCTCACGCCTGTAATCCCACCACTTTGTGAGGCTGAGGTGGGCGGATCACGAGGTCAGGAGATCGAGACTATCCTGGCTAACATGGTGAAACCCCATCTCCAGTAAAAATACAAAAAATTAGCCAGGCATGGTGGTGGGCGCCTGCAGTCCCAGCCGCTCGGGAGGCTGAGGCAGGAGAATGGCATGAACCTGGGAGGCAGAGCTTGCAGTAAGCCAAGATCATGCCACTGCACTCAAGCCTGGGTGACAGAGACTCCGTCTCAAAAAAAAAAAGAGTCAAGACCCACCAGTGTGCTGTATTCAGGAGACCCATCTCATGTGCAGAGACACACATAGGCTGAAAATAAAGGGATGGAGGAAGATCTCTGAAGCAAATGGAAAACAAAACAAAAAAAAGCAGGGGTTGCAATCTTAGTCTCTAAAAAAACAAGACTTTAAAGAAACAAAGATCATAAAAAACAACGAAGTCTATGACATAATGGTAAAGGGATCAATTCAATAAGAGCTAACTATCCTAAATATATATGCACCCAATACAAGAGCATCCAGATTCATAAAGAAAGCCCTTAGAGACCTACAAAGAGACTGAGACTCGCACACAATAATAATGGGAGACTTTAACACCCCACTGTCAACATTAGACAGATCAATGAGACAGAAAGTTGACAAGGATATCCAGGAATTGAACTCAGCTCTGCACCAAGTGGACCTAATAGACATCTACAGAACTCTCCACCCCAAATCAACAGAATATACATTCTCAGCACCACCTTGCACTTATTCCAAAATTGACCACGTAGTTGGAAGTAAAGCACTCCTCAGCAAGTGTAAAAGAACAGAAAGTATAACAAACTATCTCTCAGACCACAGTGCAATCAAACTAGAGCTCAGGATTAAGAAACTCACTCAAAACTGCTCAACTACATGGAAACTGAACCACCTGCTCCTGAATGACTACTGGGTACATAACGAAATGAAGGCAGAAATAAAGATGTTCTTTGAAAACAATGAGAAAAAAAAAAAGAAAAGAACAATTTTATGTTGAAAAGGCTCTACGTTCAAGGAACAGTCTGTTAATATTAAACCTTAGGGCTTAGGAGACTAGAGTGGCTAACCCTGATGAATAAAAAATAGAAATAAAAATTGTTTCCTGGTGTAAAAATGTCATCTTCAGGTAGCAAGGGTAAAAGCAGCTCAAGGTGAAAGCCTTTGAATGTGATTTTCAAATCTTCCATCAGCTCCAGACAAAGTACTAACTTTTAAAGTGGTCAGTTTTTGCCCCTTTATTCTTCCAAAGGAAACTCTACCTATGAAGGTAAAGTTTCTTAAGATAAAATTTTATAGTGTAACCGTCATCTTAGCTGAGCTCTATAAGTGACCATCCCTGAGGTGATAGTAGAAATAGGTGATATCACAATAAAAGCACTTTATTTCTATAATTTAAATTTATGATTCTGTTTATAAAAGTAATACAAGTAAGAAGGCAGATCAAAAATATGCCCCTGATTCCTATTTCTGCCTAAAATATACCTAGAATTTTTTCAATATTTTATATTTTATAATGAAAAAAAATCACATGTATAGAGAATAAGAACAAGTGCTATCAGCATATCAGATATAACAAAGAAGTCCTAGAAAACAAAAGGCAGATGGAGGATGAACCCAGATGATCCAGCCTTCATCTATCAAAGCTCCATAAGAAATGATCACAAGGAATAGAGAAGGAAAAACAATCAAGAAAATAATGGAAAGCAAAGTCCCATAGCTAGTCTTAAAACTGAAGGACTCTGAAAGACAAGAATGGTGATCATTAAAAAGTCAGGAAACAACAGATGCTGGAGAGGATGTTGAGAAATAGGAATGCTTTTACACTGTTGGTGGGAGTGTAAATTAGTTCAACCATTGTGGAAGACAGTGTGGTAATTCCTCAAGGATCTAGAACCAGAAATACCATTTGACCCAGGAATTCCATTACTGAGTATATACCCAAAGGATTATAAATCATTCTACTATAAAGACACATGCACACGTATGTTTATTGCAGCACTATTCACAACAGCAAAAACCCAAATGTCCATCAATGATAGAGTGGATAAAGAAAATGTGGCACATATACACCATGGAATACTATCTAGCCATAAAAAAGGATGAGTTCATGTCCTTTGCAGGGACATGGATGAAGCTGGAAACCATCATTCTCAGCAAACTAACACAGGAAGAGAAAACCAAACACTGTATGTTCTCACTCATGAATGGAAGTTGAACAATGAGAACACACGGACACAGGGAGGAGAATATCACACACAGGGGTCTGTCGTGGGTGGGAGGCTAGGGGACGGATAGCATTTGGAGAAATACCTAATGTAGGTGACGGGTTGATGGGTGTAGCAAACTACCACAGCACAAGTATACCTATGTAACACATGTACCCCAGAACTTAAAGTATAATAAAAATAAATAAATACATAAATAAATAAATAAGGAGTAACCCGGGGAGGATAAAATAAAAATAAATAAATAAATAAAAATAAAAACTCATATTGCATTACTAAACCCAGCTATAAGCTATCTATCTAGGACATATCCAAAACAAAATACTCAGAATAAAAATACAGAGATATTAAGCTGGGCGCAGAGGCTCACGCCCGTAATCCTAGCACCTTGGGAGGCCAAGGTGGGCAGATCACAAGGTCTGGAGTTAGAGACCATCCTGGCCAACATGGTGAAACCCCGTCTCTACTAAAAATACAAAAAATGATCCGGGCGTGGTGGCACATGCCTGTAGTCCCAGCTACTCAAGAGGCTGAGGCAGGTGAATCGCTTGAACCTGGGAGGCAGAGGTTGCAGTGGGCCCAGATCGGGCCACTGCACTCCAGCCTGGCAACAGAGTGAGACTCCGTCTCAAAAAAAAAAAAAATGGAGATATTAACATATTTTTTAAAAGTAAATATCACAATTAATAATAATAAATCAGACCAATTAGAATTAAAGGTCAAATGCTATTTTAAAATGAGGATGTATATATAGTTAGGATGTTTTATATGATAAAGCATATAGTCAAGATATATCTTGAAATTCTAGGGAGTCTAAAATAAAATCTGACAGAAATGAAAAAATAAATCTACAATCACAGTAGAGACTATAATATTCTTCTTTCAGTTCATGACCAGTCAAGTACACAAACATAAGTAAAATAGATATAAAGATCTAGAATAAAACAATTCACGTTTGACCTACTTGACATGCAGAAAAGGAATATAACACAATCTGCTTACTAAATTGTGCTGACCAGAATTTTAACAACGATCCTAGAGTTCATATAATTCTTACCCAATTTTATTTCTGACATTGAGGGGTTGTCCAAATCAATCACACATATCACTGTTAGCCAAATATTATTAAAAATTCCACAGTCTGAGGCCTTAGTGATAGCACCTCTTGAAGATTAATAACATATCAGAGGAGAGGAAAGGCTTGACTTGGAAGGAATGATATAAAAAACAGTGGCAGGTGGTAAAGCCATACTTTGACAGGGAAAATTGGGATACAAATGCATTAAGAGTAGGAAGTATAGCACATATCCTGTCTTTATTACTAAGTTTAAGAGGTAGAAGCATAAAATGGTATGACCTTTTAAAGTCAATGACTCATTGACAACTTTGACATTTCTAAGCACAGATCTGTTACAAGTCGTTCATTCTTCTTTCCCTTACTACTGCGTGCACAAATAACTGTATTATCTTGCTCAGCAAATTTGAGTTAGGCAAAAATTGAGTTAAAGTGATAGTGATCCAAGTTGCAAAATAATTTCTAAAAAAAAAAAAAAGCCTAACTTGACCCATAAAATCCTTGTAAGAGAACAAAAAACAAAAAAGTTTAAAAATTAAAATAAAAATAGAACTAGCTATGTTTGTTGAAGTTGCTGGTCTTTCTTGTTTGGCCACAATAATTTATCTTCCAAAATGTCCTTTTCTCAATTATAAGGGTGTTTTAAGTCCTACCTAAACATTTCCTAAAAGAAAAGATGATGGTGACTCTAAAAGATGTCACACAGTTATCAAAACATTCATTGCACCAAATATTGCCCCAACAAACTTACATATCTTCATGCCAACACTATTAGTGTTAAGACATTTTAGTAAGGGAAGGGCAAAGAAATTTTAGATTTTAAGGAAGACTGTCAAGTATCAATAAGCAATAACATAACCTATAACCCAGAATGTATTTATAGTAATGGATATAGCACATAATACTTATTTTAAAAGATTTTTTTAAATTATGCAACATAATATGAGAAGGTACTATATAAGTTTCCTGGGGCTGCTGTAACAAAATACTACAAAATGGGTGGCTTAAACAATAGAAATAGATTCTCTCCCATTTCTGGAGGCTAGGACTGCAAGATCAACGTGTCAGCAGGGTTGGTTTCTTCTGAGGACAGTGAGAAAGAATCTGTTCCATCCCTCTCTCCTAGCTACTGGTGGTTTGCTGGCAATGTTTGGTGGCCCTTGGCTTACAGGTACGTCACTCCAATCTCTGCTTTCATATTCACGTGTTGTTTTCCTGTGTGTATGTCTACCTATGTCCAAATTTCCCCTTTTTATAAGAACACCAGTCATAGTAGATTAGGGATCAATTTAATGACCTCATTTTAACTTGATTAGCTTTATAAAGGCCCTACCTCCAAATCAGGTCACATTCTGAAGTACTAGAGGCTATGGCTCCAACATATCTTTTTTCTGGGGAACACAATTCAACCCATAACAATTACCTTAAGGTTAGTAGCAAATACAACGTTATAACATAATCACACAATGACCTTTGAACATAATCACACAATGACCTTTGACCTTTGGCAGTGGGAAACAGTGACAATCAGTAACTATTTGTAGTTTACTAATTCCAGTGGATCATACCCTATAATATGACTTCTTTCCTGGCTTTCAATGCATCCATAATTGTGTTCCAAGTAACACAGACAACCTATTTCCAAACAGGTGTCCTGTTCCTGATAAGCCTGGAGGAGAGACCATTTCCCATGGCCTCCTCATCACACACATGTGCGCATGCACACACACACACACACTCACACAAACAGCAAGCCTAGTTGGTAGCCTGTTGTCTGGACCAAAATAATCTGTTTAAAAAATAAAAAAGTGTGGGGTTGGGATTATGTGGGAAAATAGTTCTTGTGAATTTAAGAAAAAAAGATTAAACTGTCTTACCCAAAAATCAATTGACATGGCAACAGAGCAGTTCAGAATAAACTAAATATGAAAATAAACAAATTTCAAAATATGTCATTTTATAGTACAACAGTATAGTAAGAGATCATTATTTATGGAAAATATATTCTATACTCAAAACAATTATCTTAATAATTATTCTATAAATATTTTAAAAGCTAAAAGTTTTGTACTTATTTCTAAACTATGCAAGTCTTTTACTTTCTTTTAACTGTACATGCAAATAGAACGATTTGCAACTCCTAGAATTATTTTGTGTTAAAACGTTATTTCATCTGTTTCAATAGGGTCACTGGAGCATAATATTTCTCCAAAAACTATCCCCACTCAAGACAATGGGAATTAAT
This sequence comes from Pongo abelii, assembly GCF_028885655.2. Classification (NCBI taxonomy): domain Eukaryota; kingdom Metazoa; phylum Chordata; class Mammalia; order Primates; family Hominidae; genus Pongo; species Pongo abelii. Next base: position 43,293,929 of record NC_072000.2, on the reverse strand, counting down.
GATATGGAGTGTAGCTGAAACAATCAGTGTAGTCTCTGGAGAGAATTTCAGAAAGGTGATGTGAAGATTCTAGTGCACCCTCACCCCAGGAAGATAACCATCTAACTAGTTAAAGTTACTAAAAATAGAACACACACACATTTAAACTCTCTGAAAATTGTCCTAAGGGCACACAGAAAATGAAAAAAAAAAAAAACTTTTATTCAGGAAATTCTCCTAAATCTCAGTAAGAACAGTAAAAGTCTGTGGCAGCTGATGTCATACACCCCCAGCTTTATGCGATAGATAACCCAGGTGCTCTAATCCAGGTGGGTATGGCAAAAAAACAACAACAACAAAAAAACAGTCCTCACCTTAAGAGTGAATGCTTTCATTAGCTTGTGCAGTTGGCAGCCTCTAAGATACGTCCCAGTGATCCCCGTGTCTTAGCACTAACATCCCTCTGTAATCCCCTCCCTTTGATTGTGGCCTGAACTACTGACTGACTTCTAATGAATAGAATATTGGATTCCATTCAGCAGTAATGCAATGTCACTTCCAAGATTACATTATAAAGACTGTGGCTTCTGTCATGGGTTCTCACTCTCTCTTTCTCTCTCGCTCATTCTGGGGGAAACCAGCTGTATGATGAGGGCTGTCCTAGAGAAAGACCAAACTGGCAGGGAATTGAAAGAGGCCTCCAGCCAACAGCCAGTGAGGAACTGAGGCCCTCAATCCAAAAGCCTATGAGAACTGAATCCTGCCAACAATCACATGAGTGAGCTTGGCAGTGAGCCTGCAGCCTGGCCAACAGTTGGACTGAAATCTTACGAGAGGCCTCAAGCACCCACTGAACTGTGCCCAGATTCCCGACTTTCAGGATTGTAAGATAAGATTGAACTTGGAATTAATTCGTAACACACCAATAGATTACAAATATGTTTAGTATATGATACTCAATGTTGTACATTTACACAGTGTGTTGTTACACATAAAAAACTAGGACTCAAAATGATTTATATTCCTAGTTCATCAACACCAAGGAGCGGGGAAGGAACCATGATATAGAGAAAACATGGATTTGGAAATCAAATGAATTTAACTCAGTTTTTTTGGCCCTGCCCCCTTAATAACAGTATAATTTTAGGAAAGTTACTTAATAATTTAGCTTCAATGTTTTCATTTGTTAAATGCAAGTGTTTTACCTTTTTCTGCCAGTATTTGTTCTACAGATTAGAAACAAAAAAATTTAAAGAACCCAGCACAGTATCTGACACCGGAGAAAAAAATTGTGGCAGGCCAATTCTCCCAGACAATCACACAGACAGGCCTGCATAGCACTCCAGTTACACAGACATATTTCCACAGCCCTGCCTTAACACTGAGCAAATAGTTAAACCTAGGGAAATCAGTGCCCAGACATCAAAGCTAGAAACGAAACATATGGTCAGCGGGAGTCTTGCATGGGCTTCTCCCTAACCTGGAACAAGCCAAAATGATAGAGACAGTCTTCCATTCCTAGTGCCAGGACCCTTCCCAGGTCGATGAAATCTGAGACGAGTCAAGGTAACAGAAGCAGCCGTTTGAATAGACTCATTGGAGAGTCTAAGGCAGCTCTTCAGACCAAGCTGTAAAGGAGATAAAATAGAAATAATCACTCTGGTACCATAGTAGACAGGCCTTGAAGGTACTGGGGCTCTCACGGCTTAATTGGACTTAGCAAGCATTTTTTGCCTTTGACCTTCTAGTTGAAACAAAATTAGTTACCAACAGACTTAGGCAAATGCTATACTGCATGTAGGCACATAACCCCAGCCTATATAAGCTCTAAGAAAATTGTAATACTTTGAGTTGGTCTTGTGGAATTATCTCCAGCCTTCTCCCTGTATCCAGTTACGGCAATAAATTCCCTTCTTTCCTAGTTGTCAGCTTCTCATTATTGGGCCTCGAGAAAACACAGCTGGACCCGGCTTGGTTTCAGGAACAAAAATGACAGCTTTATTATTAGAAAATGAGTGCCAGTGTATATCCTTAAAAATCTACAGTTATTCCCACCTAATTCATGATAAGTCTGGAGCTAGCTGCTAGGCCGGAGCCTCTACTTTCAAGAAACTGAGAGGCAAATAGGAAAACAGAAGAGTAAATGAATAATTATAAAATAGTAGTCAGTTCTAAACAAAAAGCAAATACGAAGGTAACACAATAGAGGGAGAACACAATATGTGCAAAGGTAATACAATAGAGGGTGACTGATTTTGCTGGGAGCATCAGAAGGCATCAAAGAGAAGGAATGCCTCAACAAGAGTGTGCTAGGGGAACAATGGAGGATGGAGTACATTACATCAGAGAAACAGGAAAAGGCAAAAAGGTTTTAAAGAGAAACAAGTACTCAGAAAACTACAAAAAGTGCAGTATTGCTGGAATGTATGTGGGTTGAAGTGGTCAGTGAGAAAGATAGAAAAGAGCACTGGAGGTGTATCATAGAGGGCCTCATGTTCCAAACTAAGTTTGGGTTTCATTCCACAATTGAGATGGAATTGCCGAAGTGTTTTAAGCAAATGCATTTTGCATTTTTGAATAAAAACTCTGGTACCAATGGAAAATGTAGATTGCCACTTGGACCTGGGAGGCAGAGGTTGCAGTGAGCCAAGATGGCGCCACTGCAATCCAGCCTGGGCAACAGAGCAAGACTCTATCTCAAAAAAAAAAAAAAAAAAGAGAGAGAGAGAGAAAGAAAGAAAATGTGGATTGAGATGGAAGAAGCTGAGCCTGGAAATTGTCATAGTTGTCACCAAAAGAGGTCATGTAAGTCTGAACTTGGGCAGTGGGAATGGAAAGAATGGAATGGATTCCAGAGATATCTGAGATATTTATGAGGCAGTTGATCATGGTAGGAGATGAGGCAGAAAGAGAAATTAAGGATGACCTGAAGGTCATTCTTTTCTCTAAAGGGAAAACAAAAATTGGCTCAGGAAGAAGAAAGTCACAAAAGTTAAGAGGGGACAGCTAAAGAAGGAATGGGTTCTCCTGTTCCAGCTCCAAAATGACTTACTTTTCCCCCAAAAATTACTGAAACAAATTTCTACATAGGTACTATAAGTTGAATTATAAAGCTGTAAAGCCTAGAACATTAAAATAAAGTTAGATATTATTTTACTAAACTTTTACTTATTTTTAAATGAGCACAATTACATAAAACTACTCAGTCTTTTGCCTCTAGTTTTGCATATGCCTAAAGAAATCATAAAGGCTTCATTTTTCTTGAGCAATTATGAAACATTTCTATTTTGAATGGGAATAAAAATCTAATTTGAGAATATTTTCTTTTTTCAAATAACAGTTGACCACATAATTATTTTTTAAAGTGATAATAGAGAAGTCAATCACATTAGCCTTCTGGTAAACAACTTTCAGGCTTGCAACACAACCACATCACCACTGGATGTTCATAAAATCTGAAAGAAGGCCTCCCCCTCTTCAGTATCCACCTTCCTTCTAAGGAACCTTATGCCAAAGACCTGACTAGCTAAATGAAGGGAAGCAGGAATACTGCTATTCAAGTTACAGCCAAGAAATCCACTTTCATGTTAAGTGAGGCAAGAGGATGTTCTTACTAAAGTATCAAGGCAGTTCCCAATTATCAGCTTTAATCATCCCAGTCAAGACCTAATTCAAAAAAAAAAAAAAAAAACAACAACAACAAGCTCTTAGAAATTTAGAAAGTCATTTCCTATATATTTTGTTAACTTGAGGATTCCAGAATCCAAATAGCTCTTTCTGCAACCATAAAACAAAGCACTACAACAAAGTTGAGAAAAACAGTATGGTTAAAAATAATGACAGCAATCTACCCTCCTCGTGGTTTCTGGTCAGAGAGCAATTGGAGAATAAAACAGAGTAAGTCTCATATTTTATTTAATCAGGGATAGCAGTATTGATTCTGTAGTCACAAGTTAAGAGAAATAATATTTTAGTAATATTCTAGACACTGAAATCTGAAATTAATCAAATCAGATAAAAAAAATTTTGTAGCCTGAGACTTTGCTGAAGTTGCTTATCAGCTTAAGGAGATTTTGGGCTGAGATGATGGGGTTTTCTAGATATACAATCATGTCATCTGCAAACTGGGGCAATTTGACTTCCTCGTTTCCTAATTGAATACCCTTTACTTCCTTCTCCTGCCTGATTGCCCTGGCCAGAACTTCCAACACTATGTTGAATAGGAGTGGTGAGAAAGGGCATCCCTGTCTTGTGCCAGTTTTCAAAGGGAATGCTTCCAGTTTTTGCCCATTCAGTGTGATATTGGCTGTGGGTTTGCCATAGACAGCTCTTATTATTTTGAGATATGTCCCATCAATACCTAATTTATTGAGAGTTTTTAGCATGAAGCGTTGTTGAATTTTCTCAAAGGCCTTTTCTGCATCTATTGAGATAATCATGTGATTTTTGTCGTTGGTTTTTGTCATTGCTGAAGCTGATAAGCAACTTTAGCAAAGTCTCAGGATACAAAATCAATGTGCAAAAATCACAAGTATTCTTATACACCAATAACAGACAAACAGAGAGCCAAATCATGAGTGAACTCCCATTCACAATTGCTTCAAAGAGAATAAAATACCTAGGAATCCAACTTACAAGAGACAAGAAGGACCTCTTCAACGAGTACTACAAACCACTGCTCAATGAAATAAAAGAGGATACAAACAAATGGAAAAACATTCCATTCTCATGGGTAGGAAGAATCAATATCATGAAAATGGCCATACTGCCCAAGGTAATTTATAGATTCAATGACATCCCCATCAAGCTACCAATGACTTTCTTCACAGAATTGGAAAAAACTACTTTAAAGTTCATATGGAACCAAAAAAGAGCCCGCATCGCCAAGTCAATCCCAAGCCAAAAGAACAAAGCTGGAGGCATCACGCTACCTGACTTCAAACTATACTACAAGGCTACAGTAACCAAAACAGCATCGTACTGGTACCAAAACAGAGATATAGACGAATGGAACAGAACAGAGCCCTCAGAAATAATGCCGCATATCTACAACTATCTGATCTTTGACAAATCTCAGAAAAACAAGAAATGGGGAAACGATTCCCTATTTAATAAATGGTGCTGGGAAAACTGGCTAGCCATATGTAGAAAGCTGAAACTGGATCCCTCCCTTACACCTTATACAAAAATTAATTCAAGATGGATTAAAGACTTAAACGTTAGACCTAAAACCATAAAAACCCTAGAAGAAAACCTAGGCAGTACCATTCAGGACATAGGCATGGGCAAGGGCTTCATGTCTAAAACACCAAAAGCAATGGCAACAAAAGCCAAAATTGACAAATGGGATCTAATTAAACTCAAGAGCTTCTGCACAGCAAAAGAAACTACCATCAGAGTGAACAGGCAACCTACAAAATGGGAGAAAATTTTTGCAATCTACTCATCTGACAGAGGGCTAATATCCAGAATCTACAATGAACTCAAACAAATCTACAAGAAAAAAACAAACAACCCCATCAAAAAGTGGGCGAAGGATATGAACAGACAATTCTCAAAAGAAGACATTTATGCAGCCAAAAGACACATGAAAAAATGCTCATCATCACTGGCCATCAGAGAAATGTGAATCAAAACCACAATGAGATACCATCTCACACCAGTTAGAATGGTGATCATTAAAAAGTCAGGAAACAGATGCTGGAGAGGATGTGGAGAAACAGGAATGCTTTTACACTGTTGGTGGGACTGTAAACTCATTCAACCATTGTGGAAGTCACTGTGGTGATTCCTCAGGGATCTAGAACTAGAAATACCGTTTGACCCAGCCATCCCATTACTTGGTATATACCCAAAGGATTATAAAACATGCTGCTATAAAGACATATGCACATGTATGTTTATTGCTGCACTATTCACAATAACAAAGACTTGGAACCAACCCAAATGTCCAACAATGATAGACTGGATTAAGAAAATGTGGCACGTGTACACCATGGAATACTATGCAGCCATAAAAAATGGTTCATGTCCTTTGTAGGGACATGGATGAAGCTGGAAACCATCATTCTCAGCAAACTATCGCAAGGACGAAAAACCAAACACCACATGTTCTAACTCATAGGTGGGAACTGAACAATGAGAACACATGGACACAGGAAGGGGAACATCACACACCAGGGCCTGCTGTGGGGTGGGGGAAGGGGGGAGGGATAGCATTAGGAGATATACCTAATGTTAAATGACGAGTTAATGGGTGCAGCACACCAACATGGCACATGTATACATATGTAACAAACCTGCACATTGTGCACATGTACCCTAAAACTTAAAGTATAATAATAAAATAAAAAATGAAAACACTTTGTAGCCAAGCAGAAATACTTTGAAATACTCTCCCATCTCTCTTCACTGTTTTGAATATAACCATTTTAAAGCAGAAAAGTCTAAACTCCCAGATGTATCCTTTGAGGTGCTTTTCTGATCTTGCTTAGTGAATGGTGACATAACTTTTTCAGTATAGCTTCAGTGTTTGATGACATCCCTCCTTCCTCCCCTATCCCTTTTCAACCTTTTACGGCCCTGAAAAGACCTAGATTCTGCTCAGGCTTGGTAATGTTAGACAGCATGTGATCCTCAGCATACATTTTGTTTCACTGCCTGACATCCAAGCATGGTTCCTAACAATTCATTCGTTTTCTTTGAGTAAGTCTTTCCCTTTCACAGGGTACATTCCTGGTGGAACTGTACTCAAGATATCTGGCCCCCAACCCTTGAAAGGAATCTATGAAATCCTAAAGAGTCTTTCTGAGAGACAGAGTCTTCCTCTACCTATCCTCTCGTTCCTCCTATGGCTGTAGGTGGAACCTATCAAGCTCCCCACCCTAGGACTTAAATCGACCATAACTTTACTATAGTGATAACACCCTGTTTCTGAGCCTGGTTCTCTAAGCTTTCCATCCATTCCAGGGACTCTGAGACCCACCCTCCATCCCCCACCAAAAAATAATTCCTTTTGCTTATCTAAAATTTGTTTATTCTACTTGCAACTCAAAAACAATGATACAGTCATAACATTAGAAATGCTGTTTATCGGCCGGGTGTGGCGGCTCACGCCTGTAATCCCAACACTTTGGGAGGCCAAGGTGGGCAGATCTCTTGAGGTCAGGAGTCAAGATGAACCTGGCCAACATGGTGAAACCCCATCTCTATTTTAAAAAAATACAAAAATTAGCCAGGCGTAGTGGCACACACCTCTAATCCCAACTACTCAGGAGGCTGGAGGCATGAGAATTGCTTGAATCTGGCAGACTGAGGTTGCAGCGAGCTGAGATCACGCCACTGCACTCCAGCCTGGGTGACACAGTACTGTCACAAAAAAAAAAAAAAAAAAAAAAAAAAAGGTGTTTATGGTGTTTCAGCCTTTAGAGTCAACCTAAAACGAAACCCAAAACACACAATTCTGATCATAGAAAAGACTAAATTTAATGGTAGTAACTTGGAATACATGGAAGGTGGTATTGCAGGACATTATTAGCATGCCTTCAAAGATCCCTGTAAAATGTGGCTTCTTTAACAGCAAATGATACAAGCAGATTGAAGAGGATCAGGCAATCTGATGATGCTGGTAGTTGCCAATTAATGGAGCTGTTGCTTCTTATCTTCCCAACATTAAATTAAACTTCACTAAGTCTCTTGACATCAGATAAATTATCCCTGAGCTGCCTAAGCAGAGTTTCTATACTTAATTTCCTTAGCCTATTTTAGCCTTTTCCTGGCAGCTTTTACTTGTCTTACCTGATCATCTCAGATGATGGTTTCAAGGCACGGTAGATGATCGCTGAAAGGCTCAGCTGAGTTTTATCAACTAGCAAATAAAGCATGCATCCTGTTTCAATTACCTCATATTGCTTATGGACTTTTACCTAATAAGACTTCACTCTGGGCAGGTGCATTGCATTTTTATTACACAATCGTTTCATCAATTGTACAACTGCATGTCCTCAGATGCCCTAAATATGAGCCAGGTTTCTCTCACCAGCAGTCTCACTCCAGGTGAAAGGTAACAACTGGGAAGAAGGAAGAGTAGAATTGCTAATATCCTGTCACATTAACAGGAATCACAACACTGATGTAAGTTTGAAAGTACAATAAATAGAAGCAGAAAAGGTTAAACAAATAAAATTATCCATTTGAAGAACTAAAATTAATATAACAGTTAAATAATGAGAAGGGAAATAAGGTAGAGATAAAGTAATTTTTTATAGTTAGGAATTTAAAGTTGTATTTGTTTTCCATTGCTACATTACAAATTACTACAAACTTCAAACAACACAAACTTATTATCCAACAGTTTCTGTAAATCAGGCGTCCAGCTATGTGTTGTCTGGATCGTCTGCTCAGGAACTCACCAGGATAAAATCAAGCTGTCAGCCAGGGATGCCTTCTCATCCTTGTGATCCTTTTCCAAACTCTCTGGTTGTTGGGAGAATTCACTACCTTGCAGTTTCATGAGTGAAGTTCCTGTTATCTTGCTAGCTGTCAGCCAGAGATCCCTCTTCACTCCTAAAGGCCACCCTCAGGTCCTAGCCACGTGGCCCTCTTTGAAAACATGGCAGCTTCCTTTTTCAAGGCTGGTAGGAGAATATTTTTCTGGAAAGGCTCAGTCACTTTTAAGGGTTTACCTGAATAAATCAGGCCATGCCTGGGATAATCTCTTTTGAATTAACTAAAAGTCTACTGATTAGTAACCTAATCATTGGAGTGATAACCCATCATATTCACAGATCCATCTACCCTCAAGTCCAGAGGATAACACAGGGCATGCACACCATGAGGAGGGAATCTTGGGGCTTAGAATTATTCTGTCTACTACAATAGTCATGATCTAAACTACGCAATATTCAAACTTATATTTAGACTTTTTCACAACTAAAAATATTAAAAGCTTTAACTATCTTTTACATGCTGGCGATTCTCCAATATATATTTATGGACCTGATCTCCTTGTTGCATTCCGCACACATATTCTCAACTCTTCCTGAATATCTCCAACTACTTATTCCACTGGCATCTGAAACTTAAAAAGTTCGTATCTTAATTATTTGTTACCACCAAACCTCCTCCTTCTAATATTTCTTGTATCCGCTGATGGCAGGCCATTTATTCAGTCTCTTAAACTATAAACTCTGGAGCCATCTGTCACACCTGTTGATTCCTCACCTTTCATAGTGACCAAGACCTCTTTCCTGTATAACAGACTAGCTCCACATCTGGCACCATCACCACTGCCACACCTTGGCCAAGCCTCCTATCTCTTAACATATTTCCATCTTCCAATCTGCCCCCTACTAATCTATCCTCCAAGTTCCTAAAAAGTCATCTTCCTAAAAATCAAATCTGATTATGCTGCTTCCTGTTTGAGAACTCTCCTCCTCATGAGTTTTCTCTAGCATAAAATCCAACCCAACTCTCACACTCGTCTCCATTCACTCCTCATTCCTCTCCTGGTCCTCTTCTCTCACTTCTTTCCCATGCAAACACAATCTATCTTCTAGCCATACTGAATTTCTCACCATTTGACAAATAAGCCATGTTTTTATAATTACTTAATTTTACACATGCAGTCCTCATGGTTTACAATGTTCTAGTTTCCTCCCTTTTCCTTCTCCCTCTTACCTTCTTGCACACTGCACACAGAGCTTACCTTCTTGCACACAGAGCTTCAACTAGTGAACCTCTCATTATTTCATGAACACACCTGCCCCTTGACAATCCTGTGTCTTTTCATGTATTTTTCTCTCTACATGGAATGCATTTATCAAATTCCTAATCATTTTTCAAGACCCAGCTCAAATGCTGCCTTCTCTAGGACAGATTTCCTCATCTCCTCACAAAGAATGCATTCCTTTCCCTCACCACATATAGTTCTTTATATGATTACCGTATTTTTCATTATCATTCAACTTATTATCTTCCCCACTCAACCAAGACTATCTTCAGAAAAAAGAATCTCTATTATTTATATCCATATTCTCAGTACTAAACACAACCCCTGGCACTTACTAGGTACTCAACAAATGTTTTACAAAACAAAATTAACTCACACATATATGGTCTCTCAATTTATGAATATAACACTATAGTGTATATATAAATATGGATGTTTCCATACCCATATAGAAAATTAAAACTTGTCCTCACTTCACACCCTATGCAAAATCAATTCCAGATGAATTATAAAGCTGAATGTGAAAGTTTAAAATAAAGCTTCTAGAAGATAAATCTGCAAAACAATCTTATGACCATGGAGTAAGCAAAGGTACTTAAATAGGACACAAATGTGCTAATCGTGAAATAAAAGATTGATAAATTGAACTACAATAAAATTAAGAACTTTTGATAACCAAAAGACACAACTAATAAAATGAAAAGGCAAGTTACAGAGTGGGAAGATATTAGCAACACATATATCCAAAAAAGAACTTGCATCAACTGGCTGGGCAAGCGGGCTCACGCCTGTAATCCGAGCACTTTGGGAGGCCAAGGTGGGCGAATCACAAGGTCAGGAGATCGAGACCATCCTGGCTAACACGACGAAACCCCATCTCTACTAAAAATACAAAAAAAAAAAATTAGCCGGGCGTGGTGGTGGGCGCCTGTAGTCCCAGCTACTCTGGAGGCTGTGGCAGGAGAATGGCATGAACCCGGGAGGCAGAGCTTGCAGTGAGCCGAGATCGCGCCACTACACTCCAGCCTAGGTGACCCAAAAAAAAAAAAAAAAAAAACTTGCATCAACTACAAATCAAGTTTTTTAAAAAAAGAAGAAGAAAACAGCCCAATAGAAAAAAAAAGAGCAAATGACTCAACTGGCACTTCACAGAAGAAATCTAAATAATCTATATGGATATGAAAAAGTATTCAATCTCATCTGTCATCAGAGAAATGCAAATCAAGCTCACAAATGTGATATCACCCACCTACCACTTTGGCTAAAATTAAAAAGACTGCCAAAAGTAAATATTTATGAGTTTACAGAGCAACCGGAACGCTCATACACTACTGGTGCCACTTGAGAATGATACAATGTCTATGTGGCTGTTTGGCAGTACACACTGAAACTGTTCACATTCATACCCTATGACCCAGCATGTTCACTTCTAGGTTTATAGTCACAGATGTCCATACAGATCTGTGCCAAAGAGTATGAACAAAATGTTCATACAAGCACAATTTGTAATATCCTAAAACTGTAAACAAAAAATGTCATTCACCAAGAGAATGGATAAACAAAGTATGGTATATTCATAAAATAGAATATTATACACCAATGAAAATGAATGTAGCAGTTAAAGTCAGAGGGGGCACAGAGGTTGAAAGGGAGCACAAGAAGAACTTCTTAGGGTATTACTAATATACTCCCAATCTGGGGGCTGTTTACATAGGTTCATGCACTGTGAAAATTCATCAAACTGCACACCTAAGATTTTTTGCATTTTTCTGTATGTACATTATAACCCAATTAAAATTTTACTTAAAGTATATGTCACTCCTCTAACATTCCTCAATATTAATCATCTGTTAGTTGGATTGTAATTGCTATAATCAATAAGAAATTGAATAGCTTGATAGCATGTTGCTTTTCCTAGAATTAATTTTTGTACTGAGATCATAATCCCAGCATGTTAAAACATTTGAAAGTAGAATAATAGCCTACTACACTTGAATGTCCTTTTAACCCATTAATTTTCCAAGGGATAAAAGTCTGAAAAGCATCATTTTACAATGTGCATATAACTAACTGGGCATAACTTTCAAGCACAGCTTTAAGCTTAGTTCAGAAAGTTACACCAAATCATTCTTTCCATTATTAAAAGGTTCCATTGGGAAGATTTCAAATGAAAATGTTGGCTGTTATTGCCAAAAATCAAATTACCCCTTATCTTTCCTTAGAAAGCTGTGTTAGGTTATTGTGATAGGCTGATAGTGGCCCCCAAAATATCAGGTCCTAATATCTAGAACTTATAAATGTTATCCATAAAGAAAAAAGGATCTTTGCATAAATGATTAAGTTAAGGTTCTGGAGATGGAAAGCTTATTCTGGATTATCCAGGTAGACTCTAAATGCAATTACAAGTGTACTTTTAAGAGGGAGAAAGAGAAAGATTTGACTAGCAACAGAAAAAGAGGCAATGTAAAGACAGAGCAGAGAGAGATTTAAAGATGCAAGCCTTTTCTTATATGTTTGTTGGCCACTTGTATGCTCATCATCACTAATCATCAGAGAAATGCAAAGCAAAACCATCATGACATACCATCTCATCAGTCAGAATGGCTGTTATTAAGAAGTCAAAGGCAAAGTTGTGGGAAAAAAAAAGAATGCTTCTACACTGTTGTTGGGCATGCAAATTATTGTAGTTCAACAAATATGAAAAGCAATTTGGAGATCTCTCAAAGAACTTAAAACAAAGCCACCAGGCAACCCAGCAATCACATGACTGAGTATATACCCAAAGGAAAATAAATCATTCTAACAAAAGGTTACACGCAATGGCATGTTTATCACCATGCTATTCACAATAGCAAAGACATGGACTCAACCTAGGTGTCCCCAGAAGAGGATTGCATAAAGAAAATGTGGTACATATACACCATAGAATACTATGCAGCCATAAAAAAAAGAATGAAATCACATTCTTTTCAGCAACATGGATGCAGCTGGAGGCCACTATCCTAAGTAAATTAACATAGGAACAGAAAATCAAATGCCAAATGTTCTCACTTATAAGTCAGAGCTAAACGTTGGGTACTCATGGACATAAAGATGGCAAAAATAGACACTGGGGACTACTAGAGGGGTGAGGAAGGAAGGGGGACATGGGTTGAAAAACTACCTATTGGGTACTATGCTCACCATCTGGGTGAAGGAATCCATACCCAAATCTCAGCATCACACAATATGTCCATAAAATAATTTGTACATGTTCCCCTGTATCTAAAATAAAAGCTGTATTTTTAAAAAATAAATTTAAATTGTTGTGCTTTAGCATCTAACAAAAAAATTAAAGTGAAAAATTAAAAAAATAAAGATACTAACCTTCAAGATTGGAGTGATGTGCCCACAAGCCAAGGAATGCTGGCAGCCACCAAAAAATGGAAGACGCAAGAAACAGATTTTTTCCTACAGCCTCCAGATAGAGACCAATACTTTCAATGCCTTGATTTTGTTTAATGATACTGATTTTGGACTTCTGAGGTCCCGAATTGACAGAATAAATTTCTGCTGTTCTAAGCCACCAAATTTGTGGTCATTTGATAGAACAGTCACAGGAAACTAGTACAATATAAAATATGATTACATCTCCACTTAACAACAGAACTTGCTAAATATTGAAAATGTTGTGTCTGTTAAAATAAAATTATTTCTTCAGATATTTTTAGTAAGTGCATTTTCCTAATTTCCAAATTGGTACAATGGATTATGACATCTTGTGTAACAGAGAAGTCACAGCAAGTGGCAACATATGACAAATACTAGAATATAACATTGTATGATGCATCACAGGTGCCTTAAAAAATAAAAGTTTGCTGTGTTGTTTCTGCTGTCAACTTAAATCATCTTTTATTTGTTAAAGGCTGGGTTTCAATGCTCACTACTTAAAACTTCAAGTGGCTAAAGATGAAATGTAAACCTTCTAACTCAGAAACTCAAATAAGAGTATTTAAATCATTTAATTCATTAAATATTCATTAAGTCAATGATGTCTTGATAATTAAGGATTATTTAACATTCAAATATATTAAAACATACTGAGATTTCAGAGGGTTCTGAAAAGAAATGTAAGCGCCTTATAGCAATTCATTAATCCACTTATTATCATATAAATGCTTTAGCTAATTTTTTAAAGTTTTTTTTATTTTTTTAGCTTTTATTTTAGTTTCAGGAGTACATACACAGGTTTGTTATATAGGTAAACTTGTGTCATGGGGGTTTGTTGAACATATGATTTCATCACCCAGGTACTAAGCCTAGTACCCAATAGTTATTTTTGCTGGTCCTCTCTCTTCCCACTCTCCACTCTCAATTAGGCCCCAGTGTCTCTTGTTCCTCTCTTTATGTCCATGAGTTCTCATCATTTAACTCCCTCATATAAGTGAGAACTGCAGTATTTGGTTTTCTGTTTCTGAATTAGTTTGCTAAGAATAATGGCCTCCAGCTCCATCCATGTTCCCATAAAAGACATGATCTTGTTCTTTTTTGTGGCTGCATAGTATTCCATGGTGAATATGTACCACATTTTCTTCATCCAGTTCTGTCATTGATGGGCATTTAGATTGATTCCATGTCTTTGTTGTTGTGACTAGTGCTGCAATGAACATTAGCATGCATGTGTCTTTATGATAGAATGATTAACATTCCTCTGAGTATATACCCAGCATTGTTCAACAAGGATATTAAGTTGAAGTTTTCTTTTTCCATTGTGTCCCTGCCAGGTTTCGGTATCAAGATAATGCTGGCCTCATAGAATGAGTTGTGGAGGAGTCCCTCCTCTCAATTTTTTGGAATAGTTTTGGCAAAACTGGTACCAAGACCTCTTTGTAAATCTGGTAGAATTAAGCTGTGAATCCGTCTGGTACTAGGCTGTTTTTGGTAAGCAGGCTATTTATTTATTGATTCTATTTTGAAGCTTGCTATTGGTCTGTTCAGAGAATCTATTTCTTCCTGGTTCAGTCTTTGGAGGGTGTACGTATCCAGGAATTTATCCATCTCTTCTGGGTTTCATAGTTTGTGTGTATAGAGGTGTTTGTAGTAGTTTCTGATAGTTATCTTTATTTCTGTTGAGTCAGTGGTAATGTCCCCTTAGTCATTTCTAATTGTGTTTATTTGGATCTTCTCTCTTGTCTTCTTTATTAGTTTAGCTAGCAGTCTATTTAGCTTATTAATTTTTGCAAAAAAAAACTCGAATTCATTGATCTTTTGCATGATTTTTCATGTCTCAATTTCCTTCATTTAAGCTCTGATTTGGGTTATTGCTCGTCTTCTGCTAGCTTTGGGGTTGGTTGGTCTTGCTTCTCTAATTCTTTCAGTTGTGATATTAGGTTACTAATTTGATATTTTTCTTTTTGATGTGGCCATTTAGCGCTATGAATTACCCTTTTAACACACCCTTAGCTGTGTCCCAGAGATTCTGGTATGTTGTATCTTTATTCCAATCAGTTTCAAAGAACCCCTCGATTTCTGCCTTAATTTCATTATTTACCCAAACGTCACTGAGGAGCATATGGTTTAATTTCCATGTAATTGCATGATTTTGAGTGATTTTTTTAGTCTTGACATTTTTTATTGTGCTGTGGTCCAAGAGTGTGTTTAGTATGATTTTGGTTGTTTTGTATTTGCTGAGGATTGTTTTATGTCCAATTATGTGGTCAATTTTAGAGTATATGCCATGTGGCAAGGAAAAATATTTATTTGTGATTCTTAGTTTCTTTGAACTGGGTTTTGCCATTCTCCTGAATCTTGATGATCTTCATTCTGTTCATATGTACATTCTGTTGTTTTTGGATGGAGAGTTCTTTAGAGGTCTATTAGTTCCATTTGGTCCAATGTTAAGTTCAGGCCCTAGATATAATTAATTTTCTGCCCCAATCATCTGTCTAATATTGTCAGTGGAGTACTGAAGTCTTTCACTATCATTGTGTGGGAGTCTAGGTCTCTTTGTAGGTATATAATAACTTGCTTTATGAATCTGGGAGTTCCTGTGTTGGGTGCATCTATATTTAGGACAGTTAGGTCTACTTGTTGAATTAAACCCTTTACAATTATGTAATGCACTTTGTTGTCTTCTTTTTTTATCTTTGTTGGTTTAAAGTTTGCTTTGTCTGAAATTAGGATTGCAACAGCTGCTTTTTTCTGATTTCCATTTGCTTGGTAGATTTAACTCCATACCTTTATTTTGAGCTTATGGGTGCCATTACATGTGAGATGGGTCTCTTAAAGACAACATACAATTGAGTCTTGTTGTTGGCTTTTTTTCAGTTTGCCACTCTGTGCCTTTTAAATGGAGCATTTAGCCTATTTACATTCAAGGTTAGTATTGATATGTGTGGATTTGATCATGACATTGTGTTGTTAGCTGTTTATTATGCTGGCTTGTTTGTGTGATTGCTTTATAGTGTAACTGGTCTGTGTACTTAATCACATTTTTGTATTGGCTGGGAACAGTGTTTCCTTTCTATATTTAGTGCTCCTTTCAAGATCTCTTGTAAGGGAGTTCTGGTAGTAACAAACTCCCTCAACATTTGCTTATGTGAAAAGGATCTTATTTCTCCTTCACTTAGCAAACTTAGTTTGGCTGGATATGAAATTCTTGGTTAAAGATTTTTAAAGATTTCCTTTTTCTTTAAGAATGTTGAATATAGGTCCCCAATCTCTTCTGGTATGTAGGGTTTCTGCTGAGAGATTTTCTGTTAGAGTGATGGGGTTCCCTTTATAGGTGAACTTCCCTTCTTCTCTAGCTGCCTTTAACATTCTTTCTTTCATTTCGACCTTGGAAAATCTGATGACTAAGTGTCTTGTGGATAATCTTCTTATGTAGAATCTTCCAGGGGTTCTTTGTATTTCCTGAATTTGACTTTTGGCCCCTTTAGCAAGGTTAGGGAAGTTTTCATGGATGATAGCCTGAAATATGCTTTCCAAGTTGTCTGCTTTCTCCCTCTCCCTTTCTGGGATACCAATGATTTGTAGATTTGGCCTCCTTATATAATCCTATATTTCTCAGAGGTTTATTCATTCCTTTTCATTCTTTTTTCTTTATTTTTGTCTGATTGTCTTATTTAAGAGAGCCAGTCTTCAATTTCTGAGTTTCTTTCCTCAGCTTGGTCTATTTTGCTGTTAATCCCTGCAACTGCATTGTGAAATTCTTGTAGTGTGTTTTTCAGCTCTATCAAATCAGTTAGGTTCTTTTTTATGCTGGCTATTCCATATGTCAGATCCTGTATTATTTAATTGTGATTCTTAGTTTCCTTGAATTGGGTTTTGCCATTCTCCTGAATCTCAATGATCTTCATTCCTAGTCATATTCTGAATTCCATTTCTGTCATTTCAGCCAATTCAGTCTGGTTAAGAACCCTTGTTGGAGATCTAGTGTGGTCATTTGAAGGATGTAAGACACTCTGGCCATTTGAGTTACTGGAATTCTTGCATTCATTCTTTCTCACCTCTGTGTTTAGGTGTTCCTTTAACTACAGTGTAAATTGTTTACTGTCAATAGACTTATTTTCTGGATGTTTTCACAAGGCCATGGCTTTGTGCAGGGCCTTTATTTGTAGCTGACTTCTCATTTTGGTTTCACAGGGGTGTATGTCAGTAAGGTATTTTTGGTGTTGAAGCTTTCGAATGTCATCCTGTAGGTGACACTTAGGTGTAGTGGTCAGTTGGTAAGCTCTTGTGGCTCCCCTATATTTCCTTACAGTTGCAACCATGCTCCCTGTCAATGCTCTGAAAGTGTAGGCTCCTCTCCCACTTGAATGTTGGCTGTACATTGCAGCTTAGCACTCCCAGGCTGCCCACTACAGCTGTGAGGTGATCTCATGGTTTATGTTTCCTCCCTAAGTGGGACAGAGAAAGGGACCTTAGTAATGGTTGTGGCCAAGGGCCTTTTGCTTGTCTCCTGGGGTCTCCACCCCAGAGAGATGCAGGTCAGCAATTTCACAGTGCAATCAGCCAAGGATAGAGAGTGTGTGTTCTGTGCCCAAGTTCGGGGTTCCCTGCTTGGTGATGAGCGGGGGGATGGGCAGGACCCATGGGACACAGACTGGCCTCATCTCCTCGGTTTGACTGCAGCTTGTTGGAAGTGTGGATAAGGCATTTATTTTCTTGCTCCTTTGTTAGTCTGAGAGTAGTAGGGGTAGTACCACATCATAGGCAATGGCAGAGAGGCTTTTAGTTGCCCCTGGGGGCTCCACCCACAAGAAACACAGAGCAGCTGTTACTGGGAGTGTTCAGTCTGTGGGGTGGCATGGCTGCACTGCTGGCATGAGCGTGGGGTTCCACTTGTTGGTGAAAAAGGCAGTTGAAGGCTCACTGGGAGGAGAGATTGGTCTCTTCTCCATATGGTGACTGTGGTGTGCTGTAAACTTGGTATAGGCCTCAGGCTCTTTGTTTCTTTCCCAGACTGAGGGAAGTAGGGATAGAACTGTTGCTGTAGCAGTGGCAGAGGGGCGGCCTTATGCCTCTTGGAGCCTCTCCCTAGGGAAACTCCAGGCCACTACCAGTGGGTACGCTCAGCCATGGGTGGGGTGACTGTTCTGCATTCATGAGCCAGGGGCCCTGCCTGATGAAGAGTGTGGGTTGGGGGTTCCCAGGGAAAAGGAACTGGACTCTTCTCCATATGGTGGCTATGATGTGCTGGAGGTGCCAGCATAATGACTAAGCCCTTTGTTTCTTCCCAGTCTGAGGGCTGTTAGGACTGTACCACTGCAACTGTAGCAATGGAGGGGTTGTGGATGGACTCTGGGATTTCCTCCTTGGAGAACTGCTGGGCTGCCTCTGATTGTGGTGATCAGGCAGGGGGAGGGTGATTGTTCCAGAGTCTCAAGTTGGGCAACCCTGCCCCATGAGGAGAAGTGAGGACCAAGATCTGCATGGACAATAGTCTGGCCACTTTTCTGTAAGATGGTTGCTCTGTGTGGGGGTCTGGACCAGCCTTTGGTCCCCATGACTCTCCAGAGCCTGAAGACAGCAAGGGCAAGGGCTGTGAGACAGCAAAAATGGCAACCCGCCTCTCCCACTGGGAGCTCTGTCCAGGGAGCTGCAGAGCTGCTACTGGCTCCATAGCCCCAGTTGGGAGTGGCTCGAGACCCAGACCTGGAAGAAGTACCCAGTGAGGAGATATGGAAGTGGGCACCCACGTAACAATCTGGCCTCTTTTCCATAGGGCTGCTGCAGTATGCTGGGATCTGCTCCAGTCCCTAGTCACCTGGGATTTTTCAGTTCCTGAAGATATTAACAGTGAAGGCTATGAAATACTAAAAATGGCAGCCTGTACCTCCCTCTGGGAGCTCCATCCCAGGGAGGTACAAACCTGTTGCCTTCCCAAACACACCTGCAATTTGTGGCTGGAAAGCCTGGTAAGCAGATCCCGCCAAGTGAAGAAGAATGGGGTCAGGGACCTGTGTAAAAAAAGCAGTCTGGCCACTTTTTTGTAGAGCAACTGTGCTGTGCTGGGGATCCGCTCCAGCCTCTAGTTGCCTCAGACTCTCCAAAGCCCAAAGGCAAGAACAGCTAAGTCTGTCAAAGAGCAAAGATAGCAGTCCACCCCTTTTTCTGAGAGCTCCATCCCAGTGAGGTCTGAAGCTACTGTCAGCCAGAAAACACTAGTAGGGGTGACTGGAGACCCCCATCTGGAGATAACACTCAGTGAAGAGAAATAGGATTTGGGATGTGCATAAATAAGCAGTCTGACTGCTTCTCCGTACAGCTGCTGGGCTGTGCTGGGAGAACCCTCCAGTCCTTAGTTGCCTCGGACTCCCTATATCCCTAAGGCAACAGTGCCTGAGGCTGTGAAAAAGCAAAGCAAAAATGGCAGCCTGCCCCTCCCCCTGGGTGTTACATATCAGGGAGGTGTAACACTGCTACTGGTGGCTGGCTAGAGTTCCAACCAGTGGGTCTTACCTTGTGAGGTGCCATGGAAGTAGGACCTGCACACCACCGCTGCTCAGCCCCCTGGATTCAGCCTCTTTCCTAGGGATATGTACAGGAGTCTTAACTTCCCACTTTGCTGGAACTGCAGCTGCTTTTGCTGGGAAGCCTGGATATCTAAGGCTCCTCAGGCTCTGTGTGTGCCTGAGCAGCTGCTCTGCCAAGACTCCACCACATAGCTCTGCATGTCAGACTGAAGATCCTGGTGGAGTGCATTCACGAGAAGATCTTCTGACCTGAGGGTTGCAAAGATCCATGGAAGAAGCATGGGTTCTCAGAGTTGCTCACTCACTCATTGCTTCCCTGGTGGGGGGAGTTTCCCCTGGCTCCATGTTGGTCCCAAGTGGGCAGTCATCCTGCCTTTGCTTTTCTCCATTCTCCATGGGACAAGTTGTTTCCTTGATTATTCTCAATGCATGTACCTGGATGTTTCAGTTGAAGGTGCTGTATTTACTCGCCCCCTCCATTCCTCCCCATGAAAGCAGCACACACTAGCTCTGCTTGAGCTAATTTTAACACGGTGTATTCTCAGTGAATTATATGAGGTTAAATAATATGTCTCAATTCACCCAAAAGATAAAACTTTTGTTCAACCCACCTATCAGGAGCTAATATGTACAAAGCAATGTATGTATTAGTTGATATTGGGAGATGACACTTGGCCACAGTAAACAAAATGTTTTCAGTGATGATTTCTGCTCCAGGGCAATAAGAATATAGACCTACAGGGATAAAATGAATACATATAACTATTTTCCAAGATTCTTCTCTAAATGCTATAAAAGACTTACAGGTAAAGGGTTAGAGTTCAGAATAAGAAGGCATTTTTGTACAGCTAAGATCAAAAAAAGGAGAAGGAGATTTAAAAACCTTCGTGGAGAAGGTGAGCCTTGAATGATCTAACCTGCTAAGAACAGTCAAGTGGAGAGAACAGCAAGAGCGAAAGTACAGAGACAACAAGTGATTTGTTATTTGTCCAAGTTACTATACAGAGGTCACTTTGCCTGAAGCTTAAAATGTGGGACATAATTTTGAATGAAAAAATATGATAGATTGGAAACAAAAAGTAAAGGCCTTAAGTGCCAGGCTAAGACTATACTTTCTCTGTAAGCCATGAAAACCCAAAAGTTCTGAAGCGAAGAAGTAATAAAAATCAGGAAATTAATGTAACAAGGTATAATAAAGGAAGAGGCTAGGGAGAGAAGGTGGGGAAAGGGGAATCAGGTTCTACCTCTGCCCCTAAATGAGTCATCTAAGGCAAATTTCTGCCTTCACAAAGCTCCATATAATTAAAATATAATTTCCTCCCAGGACTGCTATGATTTTTTTTAATCTAAAGAATGTAACAGTACTATATAAACAAAATAGATAAGTAAAAGACATAAAATGGAAAGTATGTATTTATATTCCTAATCCAGACAAGAGTTTAAGAGGGCCTGAAGTACGGTCATATCATTTTGGAATCTGAACCAAAGAACAGATACCAAAGATACTACACTAAGAGACCTCACAGATTCAGCAACTGCTGCAATGGGGATGGCTATGGAGGCAGCAAGATAAGGGCCAAGAGATCTTAAGTTTTGATGACAACAAGAATAGGGGAAAGATTCAAGATGGCCGAATAGGAAAAGCTCCTGTCTACAGCTCCCGGCGTCACCGACACAGAAGACGGGTGATTTCTGCATTTCCATCTGAGGTACCGGGTTCATCTCACTAGGGAGTGCTAGACAGTGGGCGCAGGTCAGTGGCTGCGCACACGGTGCGCGAGCCGAAGAAGGGCAAGGCATTGCCTTGCTCGGGAAGCGCAAGGGGTCAGGGAGTTCCCTTTCCTGGTCAAAGAAAGGGGTGAGGGACGGCACCTGGAAAATCAGGTCACTCCCACCCGAATACTGCGCTTTTCCGACAGGCTTAAAAAACGGCGCACCAGGAGATTATATCCCGCACCTGGCTCAGAGGGTCCTATGCCCACGGAGTCTCGCTGATTGCTAGCACAGCAGTCTGAGATCAAACTGCAAGTCGGCAGCGAGGCTGGGGGAGGGGCGCCCGCCATTGCCCAGGCTTGCTTAGGTAAACAAAGCAGCTGGGAAGCTCGAACTGGGTGGAGCCCACCACAGCTCAAGGAGGCCTGCCTGCCTCTGTAGGCTCCACCTCTGGGGGCAGGGCACAGACAAACAAAAAGACAGCAGTAACCTCTGCAGACTTAAATGTCCCTGTCTGACACCTTTGAAGAGAGCAGTGGTTCTCCCAGCACGCAGCTGGAGATCTGAGAACGGGCAGACTGCCTCCTCAAGTGGGTCCCTGACCCCTGACCCCCGAGCAGCCTAACTGGGAGGCACCCCTCAGCAGGGGCAGACTGACACCTCACACGGCCAGCCGGGTACTCCAACAGACCTGCAGCTGAGGGTCCTGTCTGTTAGAAGGAAAACTAACAGAAAGGACATCCACACCAAAAACCCATCTGTACATCACCATCATCAAAGACCAAAAGTAGATAAAACCACAAAGATGGGGAAAAAGCAGAGCAGAAAAACTGGAAACTCTAAAAAGCAGAGCGGCTATCCTCCTCCAAAGGAAAGCAGTTCCTCACCAGCAATGGAACAAAGCTGGACGGAGAATGACTTTGACGAGCTGAGAGAAGAAGGCTTCAGACAATCAAATTACTCCGAGCTACGGGAGGATATTCAAACCAAAGGCAAAGAAGTTGAAAACTTTGAAAAAATTTAGAAGAATGTATAACTAGAAAAACCAATACAGAGAAGTGCTTAAAGCAGCTGATGGAGCTGAAAACCAAGGCTCGAGAACTACATGAAGAATGCAGAAGCCTCAGAAGCCGATGCGATCAAATGGAAAAAAGGGTATCAGGGATGGAAGATCAAATGAATGAAATGAAGCGAGAAGGCAAGTTTAGAGAAAAAAGAATAAAAAGAAACGAGCAAAACCTCCAAGAAATGTGGGACTATGTGAAAAGACCAAATCTACGTCTGATTGGTGTACCTGAAAATGATGGGGAGAATGGAACCAAGTTGGAAAACATTCTGCAGGATATTATCCAGGAGAACGTCCCCAATCTAGCAAAACAGGCCAACATTCAGATTCTGGAAATACAGAGAACGCCACAAAGATACTCCTTGAGAAGAGCAACTCCAAGACACATAATTGTCAGATTCACCAAAGTTGAAATGAAGGAAAAAATGTTAAGGGCAGCCAGAGAGAAAGGTCGGGTTACCCTCAAAGGGAAGCCCATCAGACTAACAGCGGATCTCTCGGCAGAAACTCTACAAGCCAGAAGAGAGTGGGGGCCAATATTCAACATTCTTAAAGAAAAGAATTTTCAGCCCAGAATTTCATATCCAGCCAAACTAAGCTTCATAAGTGAAGGAGAAATAAAATACTTTACAGACAAGCAAATGCTGAGAGATTTTGTCACCACCAGGCCTGCCCTAAAAGAGCTCCTGAAGGAAGCACTAAATATGGAAAGGCACAACTGGTACCAGCCGCTGCAAAATCATGCCAAAATGTAAAGACCATCGAGACTAGGAAGAGACTGCATCAAGTAACAAGCAAAATAACCAGCTAACGTCATAATGACAGGATCATATTCACACATAACAATATTAACTTTAAATGTAAATGGACTAAATGCTCCAATTAAAAGACACAGACTGACAAATTGGATAAAGAGTCAAGACCCATCAGAGTGCTGTATTCAGGAAACCCATCTCACGTGCAGAGACACACATAGGCTTAAAATAAAAGGATGGAGGAAGATCTACCAAGCAAATGGAAAACAAAAAAAGGCAGGGGTTGCAATCCTAGTCTCTGATAAAATAGACTTTAAACCAACAAAGATCAAAAGAGACAAAGAAGGCCATTACATAATGGTAAAGGGATCAATTCAACAAGAAGAGCTAACTATCATAAATATATATGCACCCAATACAGGAGCACCCAGATTCATAAAGCAAGTCCTGAGTGACGTACACAGAGACTTAGACTCCCACACATTAATAATGGAAGACTTTAACACCCCACTGTCAACATTAGACAGATCAGCGACACAGAGAGTCAACAAGGATACCCAGGAATTGAACTCAGCACTGCACCAAGCGGACCTAATAGACATCTACAGAACTCTCCACCCCAAATCAACAGAATATACATTTTTTTCAGCACCACACCACACCTATTCCAAAATTGACCACATGCTTGGAAGTAAAGCTCTCCTCAGCAAATGTAAAAGAACAGAAATTATAACAAACTATCTCTCAGATCACAGTGCAATCAAGCTAGAACTCAGGATTAAGAATCTCACTCAAAACTGCTCAGCTACATGGAAACTGAACAACCTGCTCCTGAATGACTACTGGGTACATAACGAAATAAAGGCAGAAATAAAGATATTCTTTGAAACCAAAGAGAACCAAGACACAACTTACCAGAATCTCTGGGATGCATTCAAAGCAGTGTGTAGAGGGAAATTTATAGCACTAAATGTCCACAAGAGAAAGCAGGAAAGATCCAAAATTGACACCCTAACATCACAATTAAAAGAACTAGAAAAGCAAGAGCAAACACATTCAAAAGCTAGCAGAAAGCAAGAAATAACTAAAATCAGAGCAGAACTGAAGGAAATAGAGACAAAAAAAAACCCTTCAAAAAATTAATGAATCCAGGAGCTGGTTTTTTGAAAGGATCAACAAAATTGATAGACCGCTAGCAAGACTAATAAAGAAAAAAAGAAAGAAGAATCAAATAGATGCAATAAAAAATGATAAAGGGGATATCACCACCGATCCCACAGAAATACAAACTACCATCAGAGAATATTACAAACACCTCTATGCAAATAAACTAGAAAATCTAGAAGAAATGGATAAATTCCTTGACACATACATTCTCCCAAGACTAAACCAGGAAGAAGTTGAATCTCTGAATAGACCAATAACAGGATGTGAAATTGTGGCAATAATCAATAGCTTACCAACCAAAAAGAGTCCAAGACCAGACGGATTCACAGCCGAATTCTACCAGAGGTACAAGGAGGAACTGTTACCATTCCTTCTGAAACTATTCCAATCAATAGAAAAAGAGGGAATCCTCCCTAACTCATTTTATGAGGCCAGCATCATCCTGATACCAAAGCCAGGCAGAGACACAACCAAAAAAGAGAATTTTAGACCAATATCCTTGATGAACATTGATGCAAAAATCCTCAATAAAATATTGGCAAACAGAATCCAGCAGCACATCAAAAAGCTTATCCACCATGATCAAGTGGGCTTCATCCCTGGGATGCAAGGCTGGTTCAATATACGCAAATCAATAAATGTAATCCAGCATATAAACAGAACCAAAGACAAAAACCACATGATTATCTCAATAGATGCAGAAAAGGCCTTTGACAAAATTCAACAACACTCCATGCTAAAAACTCTCAATAAATTAGGTATTGATGGGACGTATCTCAAAATAATAAGAGCTATCTATGACAAACCCACAGCCAATATCATACTGAATGGACAAAAACTGGAAGCATTCCCTTTGAAAACTGGCACAAGACAGGGATGCCCTCTCTCATCATTCCTATTCAACATAGTGTTGGAAGTTCTGGCCCGGGCAATTAGGCAGGAGAAGGAAATAATGGGTATTCAATTAGGAAAAGAGGAAGTCAAATTGTCTCTGTTTGCAGACGACATGATGGTATATCTAGAAAACCCCATTGTCTCAGCCCAAAATCTCCTTAAGCTGATAAGCAACTTCAGCAAAGTCTCAGGATACAAAATCAATGTACAAAAATCACAAGCATTCTTATACACCAACAACAGACAAACAGAGAGCCAAATCATGAGTGAACTCCCATTCACAATTGCTTCAAAGAGAATAAAATAACTAGGAATCCAACTTACAAGGGATGTGAAGGACCTCTTCAAGAACTACAAACCACTGCTCAAGGAAATAAAAGAGGACACAAACAAATGGAAGCACATTCCATACTCATGGGTAGGAAGAATCAATATCGTGAAAATGGCCACACTGCCCAAGGTAATTTACAAGTTCAATGCCATCCCCATCAAGCTACCAATGACTTTCTTCACAGAATTGGAAAAAACTACTTTAAAGTCCATATGGAACGAAAAAAGAGCCCGCATTGCCAAGTCAATACTAAGCCAAAAGAACACAGCTGGAGGCATCACACTACCTGACTTCAAACTATACTACAAGGCTACAGTAACAAAAACAGCATGGTACTGGTACCAAAACAGAGATATAGACCAATGGAACAGAACAGAGCCCTCAGAAATAACACTACATATCTACAACTATCTGATCTTTGACAAACCTGAGAAAAACAAGCAATGGGGAAAGGATTCCCTATTTAATAAATGGTGCTGGGAAAACTGGCTAGCCATATGTAGAAAGCTGAAACTGGATCCCTTCCTTACACCTTATACAAAAATCAATTCAAGATGGATTAAAGACTTAAATGTTAGACCTAAAACCATAAAAATCCTAGAAGAAAACCTAGGCAGTACCATTCAGGACATAGGCATGGGCAAGGACTTCATGTCTAAACACCAAAAGCAATGGCAACAAAAGCCAGAATTGACAAATGGGATCTAATTAAACTCAAGAGCTTCTGCACAGCAAAAGAAACTACCATCAGAGTGAACAGGAAACCTACAAAATGGGAGAAAATTTTCGCAACCTACTCATCTGACAAAGGGCTAATATCCAGAATCTACAATGAACTCCAACAAATTTACAAGAAAAAAACAAACAACCCCATCAAAAAGTGGGCAAAGGACATGAACAAACACTTCTCAAAAGAAGACATTTATGCAGCCGAAAAACACATGAAAAAATGCTCACCATCACTGGCCATCAGAGAAATGTGAATGAAAACCACAATGAGATACCATCTCACACCAGTTAGAATGGCAATCATTAAAAAATCAGGAAACAACAGGTGCTGGAGAGGATGTGGAGAAATAGGAACACTTTTACACTGTTGGTGGGACTGTAAACTAGTTCAACCATTGTGGAAGACAGTGTGGCGATTCCTCAGGGATCTAGAACTAGAAATACCATTTGACCCAGCCATCCCATTACTGGGTATATACCCAAAGGACTGTAAATCATGCTGCTATAAAGACACATGCACATGTATGTTTATTGCAGCATTGTTCACAATAGCAAAGACTTGGAACCAACCCAAATGTCCAACAATGATAGACTGGATTAAGAAAATGTGGCACATATACACCATGGAATACTATGCAGCCATAAAAAATGATGAGTTCATGTCCTTTGTAGGGACATGGATGAAATTGGAAATCATCATTCTCAGTAAACTATCGCAAGAACAAAAAACCAAACACCGCATGTTCTCACTCATAGGTGGGAAGTGAACAATGAGAACACATGGACACAGGAAGGGAACATCACACTCTGGGGACTGTTGTGGGGTGGGGGGAGGGGGGAGGGATAGCATTGGGAGATATACCTAAAGTATAATAATAAATAAATAAATAAATAAATAAAAAAGAATAGGGGAAAAAAGGAATAGGTTTATGGTTCACTGGCTTTTTTTCATTGATTCAAACATAACATCACTAAATGCAGGCATCATTCTAGGTTTTTGGAGTACTGCAAAGAAATACAGGCAATGAGCCTTCTTCTGAAGCTTGTATTCTGTGGAGAGACCAGATAAATTTTTAAAATAAATATATGGTAGGTCAGGGAAGTTTTGTGGAAAAAAGTAATCAATCAGGCAGTGGGCATTAAAGAAAAAATTATTCAATGACACTTATTAAAGCATGGTAAGGAAGACTTTATTCAGGACTACAGCAATCAAAACAGGGACCACTGGATGGTGGGAACAGGCCCCAAGACTGGCCATAAACAAGATCTCTGCAGCACTGTGACCTGCTCGTGATGGCTATGATGCTCACGCTGGAGGTTGCTGGTTTAAGGGAATGAGGGTAAGGAACACCTGGCCCACCCAGGGTGGAAAACTGCTCAAGGCGTTCCTAAACCACAAACAAGAATGATCTGTGCCTTAAGGACATGTCCCTGCTGCAGATAACAAGCCAGAGCCTGTCCCTTTGTTCTCTGTAAAGAATACTTCTAGTTAATCTATAAACTGCAGAAATGATGTTTATCACGGGCTTACTGTCAATAAATAGGTGGGTCAAACTCTGTTTGAGGCTCTCATCTCTGAAGGCTGTTAGTCCCTTGATCCCACTTTGCACTCTATTCCTGTGTCTTTGTCTTTATTCCTCTAGCGCCGCTGGGTTGGGGGCTCCATGACCGAGTTGTTCTCGGCAACTGGAGTTGAATTCTGCAGTGGGGTGAGATTGGGGCCAACTATGAATACAGCATAAGGAAATGGAAATTTATAGCCAAGGAGCAGAGTGGGGGTCAGTGGATAGAAAATTACTAAGAGGAAACATCAATGAGATTTTGGTTAAATTAACCTAACAGGATTCTTGCTGAAAGCAGGCCCAGGTGATCAGACATCATCTGGGGGATGGTGGCAGCTAAGGAGCCCAAACAGATATTGAGAGTGAGGGGTAATTTTTTATATTTCAATTGAAAAAGACTCTCTCCTTGACCAAATTTAGTCAGGCTCCTATGAGTCATTTTCTTGTGAAGGTCTTGACTTTTGGGCTTCTGTGTTTGTCTTTGCATAGCTCGGTTTTAGCAAGAATTCTTTTAAGTCAGTTTAGCAAGAATCTCCCACCTTTGATATCTGATCATTCTTTGTATCTGATCAAATTCATCATCCTCCACTTGAGGATGTTGAATATATCCAATTAAAATTGAAAACAAGCTAAACACAGAAAGCTGGACTAAATAAATAATCTTTCAATGCAAAGACATAGACATATATGCACAAGAAACAACAGCAAACTATGACCTTCCCCCCAAAAAAACAAAGAAGAATCCAATTACTGACCCTAACAAGATAGCGATTTGTGAGCTCTCTAAGAAATCAAAATAGCAGTTTTAAGGAAACTCAGTGATATCCATAAGAGAGAAAAGCAATTCAAAAATACATCAGAAAATTTAACAAAGAGATTGAAATAATTTTGAAAAACAAAACAGAAATTTTGGAACTGGTAAACACATTTGCTGAGCTGAAGAACTCATTAGAGGCTCTCAATGGCAGAATGAACCAAGCAAAGTTAAGAACCAGTGAACTTGAAACATTGCCTAATGAAAAATATGCAGTCAGAGGAGAGAAAATGTTTAAAAATGGAAAGGAATGACAATTACCCATAATAGATAGGAAATTATCTCAAAAGACCAAATCTAAAAGTATTAATGTTCAACAGGGAGTTAAGCAAGACCCAAGGATAGAAAGCTTATTCAAATAAATAATAGCAGAAAATTTTCCAAAACTTGAAAAAGATGTAAATATCCAAGTTCAGGAAGGTCTGAGAACACTAAACAAGATTAAATACAAATAAAAGTATCCTGAGGCTTATTACAATCAAATTTGCAAAGGTCAAGGACAAAGGAGGATCTTAAAAGCAGCAAGAGAAAATAAGTAAATAACATATAAAAAAGTTCCAATTTGTCTGGCAACAGACTTCTCAACAGAAACCATATAGGCCAGGAAGAAGTGGAATAACATTTTCAAACAACTGCCATCTGAGAATATTATTTCCAGCAAAATTATCCTTACACTAGAAAGCAGAGGTAAAGTCTTTCCCAGACAAACAAAACCTGAGAGAATTCACCACCACCAGACCCATCTTACAAGAAATGCAAAAGGAATTTTTTCCATTTGGGAAAAAAAAAAAAAACACTAATGTGCAATAAGAAAACGTTTCAAGGTATGAAACTCACTGGTGAAATTAAGTAAAGAAACAAAACCAGAATACTCTGTTACTGTAATGCTGGTGGACAATCCACTCATAACTCTAGTATAAAGCCGCAAAGACAAATCTATCAAAAATAAAAACAGCTACAGCAATCTGTTAAGAGATTGATAATATAAAAAGTGTAAATTGAGACAACTAAAAGTCAAAGTGGGTAGGGGGATAAAGTTAAAGAATAGAATTTTTGTGCGCTTGTTTACATTCTTATATTTTTGATCAAAGATAAGTTGTCATCTCTTTAAAATAACTTGTTATTACTATAAGATTTTTTTGAAAGACTCATGATAGCCACAGCACAAAAACATACAATAGATTAACTAAAAAGAAAAAGCAGGCCAGGCATGGTGGCTCACACCTGTAATCCCAGCACTTTGGGAGGCCGAGGTGGGTGGATCATGAGGTCAGGAGGTCAAGACCATCTTGGCTAACACAGTGAAACCCCGTCTCTACCAAAAATACAAAAATTAGCCGGGCGTGGTGTCAGGCGCCTGTAGTCCCAGCTACTCGGGAGGCTGAGGAAGGAGAATGGTGTGAACCCGGGAGGCAGAGCTTGCAGTAAGCGGAGATCGTGCCACTGCATTCCAGCCTGGGCGACAGAGCGAGACTCCATCTCAAAAAAAAAAAAGAAAGAAAGAAAAAGAAAAAACAACAAAAAAAGGAAAAGCAATGAATTCAAACATACTACCAGAGCAAATCACTTAGTGACAAAGGAAGACAGGAAGAAAAGAAGAAAGGAATGGCCAGGCGTGGTGGCTCACACCTGTAATCCCAGCAGGGAAGCTGAGGTGGGTGGATCACAAGGTCAAGAGATCGAGACCATCCTGGCCAACATGGTGAAACCCTGTCTCTACTAAAAATACAAAAATTAACTGGGCATGATGGCGTGTGCCTGTAATCCCAGCTACTCAGGAGGCTGAGGCAGGAGAATCACTTGAACCCAGGAGGCAGAGGTTGCAGTGAGCTGAGATCCAGCCTGGCAACAGAGAGAGACTCCGTCTAAAAAAAACAAAAAAAATAAGAAGAAGAGGAAGAGGAAGAAGAAGAAGAAGAAAGAGGAGTCTCAAAACAACCAGAAAGCAAGTAACAAAATGGCAGTCGTAAATCTTTCCTTATCAATAATAATACTGAATGTAAATGGAATCAATTCTCCAATTCAAAAACAGAATGGCTCAATGGATAAAGAACCAAAACCCAATTATATGCTGCCTTCAAGAAACCCACTTCACCTAGAAAGATGCAAATAGACTGAAAATGAAGGGATGGAAAAAGATATTCCATTCAACTAAAAATGATAAATGAGGCCGAGTGCAGTGACTCACACCAGTAATCCCAGCACTTTTGGAGGCTGAGGTGGGAGGATCACAAAGTCAAGAGATCAAGACCATCCTGGCCAACATGGTGAAACCCTGTCTCTACTAAAAATACAAAAATTAGCTGGGCATGGTGGCATGTGCCTGTAGTCCCAGTTACTGGAGAGGCTTAGGCAGGAGAATCACTTGAACCCGGGAGGCAGAGGTTGCAGTCAGCTGAGATTGTGCCACTGTACTCCAGCCTGGAGACAGCGCAAGACTCTGTTTCAAAAAAAATTTTTTTTTAATGATAAATGATGAAGAGTAATTATACTTAAATAAAATAGATGACTAACTTATTTTAGTAAAAAGAGACAAAAAAGTACTATAGAATGATAAAGTGGTCAACTCAACAAGCATATATAACAATCATAAAAATCTACACACCCAACACTGGAGTTCCCAAGTATATAAAGAAAACTTTAATAGATCTAAAAGGAGAGGCTGCAATACAATAACAGTAGGAGACTTTAACACCCCACTTTCAGTAATGGACAGATCATCCAGACAGAAAATCAACAAAGAAACAAAAAAATTAAACTACACACTAGATCTAATGGGCCTAATTAACATTTACAGAACATTTCACCCAACTGCTGCAGAAGACATAATGTTTCCATCAGGACATGGGACATGCTCCAGAATAGACCGTATCTTATGCCACAAAGCAGGTCTGAACAAATTCAAAAAAATAGAAATCATATCAAATATCTTTTCTGACCAAAATGGGATAAAATTAAAAACCAATACCAAGAAGAACCTCAGAAAATGCACAAACACATGGAAATCAAGCAACACGCTTCTGAACAACCAATAGATCAATAAAGAAGTTAAGATAGTTTTGGGGAATTGAACCCTTTACTGTTATGTAGTTCCCTTCTTTGTCTTTTATGATCTTTGTTGGATTAAAGTCTATTTTGTCAGAAACTAGGATTGAAACCTCTACTTTCTTCTGTTTTCCATTGGCTTGGTAGATTTTCCTTCATCCCTTTATTTTAAGCCTTGTCTTTAGCAAACTAACACAAGAACAGAAAACCAAATACCACATGTTCTCACTTCTAAATAGGAGCTAACTGATGAGAACACATGAACACATAGAGAGGAACAACACACACCAGAGGCCTTTTGGAAGGTGGCAGGTGGGAGGAAAGGGAGGATCAGAAAAAATAACAAATGGGTAATAGGCTGAATACCTGAATGATGAAATAATCTGTACAATAAACCCCATGGCACAAGTTTACCTATGTAACAAACCTGCACTTTTATGTCTGAACTTAAAATAGAAGTTACAAAAAGAAGTTAAGAAGGAAACTTTTAAATTTCTTGAAACAAATGAAAATGAAAAAAATCACATACCAAAATCTATAGAATATGGAAAAAGCAGTATGAAGAGGAAATTTTATGTCAATAGATGCCTAGATCAAAAAAGTAGAATTACTTCAAATAAATAACCTAATAATGCATATCAAGGAACTAAAAAAGCAGTAACAAACCAAATCCAAATTAGTAGAAGAAAGAATAAAAGTCAGCATAAAAATAAATAAAATTGAAACAAAGGAAATCACAGAAAATCAACACAATGAAAAGGTCTTTAAAAGATAAACAAAATTGAAAAACATTAAGCTAGGCTAAGAAAAAAAAGAGAAGCCCTTCAAAAATGAAGTCAAAAATGAAAAATGAGACATAACAACTCAGACCCCAGAAATACAAAGAATCATTAGAGACTATTATGAACAACTATGTGCCAAGAAATTGGAAAATCTAGAATAAATGAATACATTCCTAGAGAAATACAACTTATTAATATTGAAACATGAAGACATAGAAAAATCTCAACAAAACAATAACAAGCAATGAGATCAAAGCCATAACAAAAAGTCTCCCATGAAAGAAAAGCCCAGTACCTGATGGCTTCATTGCTGATTTCTACCAAACATTTAAAGAACAACAAATACCAGTTTCACTCAAACTCTTCAAAAAAATTAAAGAGAAAGAAACACTTCCAAACCCATTGTATAGGGCCAGCATTACCCTGATACACAATTAGACAGGGACACAGCAAAAAATATATATAGGCCCATATCACTGATGAACATCAATGCAAAAATCCTCAACAAAATACTAGCAAATAGAATGCAGTAATTCATGCAGGAGATCATTCACCATAATCAACTGGCATTCATTCCAGCAATGCAAGGCTGGTTTATCATACGCAAGTCAATAAACATAATGCATAATATTAACAGAATCAAGAACAAAAACAATATAATTTTTCAATAGATACTGAAAAAGCATTCAATAAATTTCAAAATCCTTTATGATAAAAACCCTCAAAGTGGGTATAGATAGAACATACCTCAAAATAATAATGGCCATATATAACAACCCTACAGCCAACATTGTGCTGAATGGGAAAAAAAAATTAAGTCTTTTCTCTAAGAACTGGAACAAAATAAGGATGCCCAGCATCACCACTGTCATTCAACATAATACTGGAAGTCCTGGCCAGAACAATTAGGCAAGAGAATGAAATAAAGGGCATCTAAATTAGAAAGAAAAAAGTCAAATTACCCTTGTTCATAAAAACATGAAAAACATAAAGATTCCATTAAAAAAACTGTTAGAACTGATAAAGAAATTCAGTAAAGTTGCAGGACATGAAATCAAGGTATTAAAATTAGTAGCCTTTATAAATACCAACAATAAACAATCTGAAAAAGAAATCAAGAAATCAATCCCATTTACAATAGCTACAAAAAATATAAAATACCTAGCAATCAATCAAACTAAAGAATTGAAAGATCTATAGAAGAAAAGCTATACAACTCTGATAAAGAAATTTAAGAGGACACCAAAAAAAGATATTCTGTGTTCCCGAATTAAAAAAACAAATATTCTTAAAATGAAAATACTACCCGAAGCAATTGACAGAACCAGCATAATCTTTTTTTTTTTTTTAAGTTCTGGGATACATGTGCAGAACGTGCAGGTTTGTTACATAGGTATACATGTGCCATGGTGGTTTGCTGCACTCATCAACCCATCATCTACATTAGGTATTTCTCCTAATGCTATCCCTCCCCTTGCCCCCAACCCCCCGACAGGGGGGTGTGATGTTCCCCACTCTGTGTCCATCTGTTCTCATTGTTCAACTTCCACTTATGAGTGAGAACATGCGGTGTTTGGTTTTCTGTTCCTGTGTTATGTTTGCTGAGAATGATGGTTCCCAGCTTCATCCATGTCCCTGCAAAGGACATGAATTCATCCTTTTTTATGGCTGCATAGTATTCCATGGTGTATATGTATCACATTTTCTTTATCCAGTCTATCACTGATGGGCATTGGGTTGGTTCCATGTCTTTGCTATTGTGAATAGTACTGCAATAAATATACATGTGCATGTGTCTTTATAGAATGATTGATAATCCTTTGGGTATATCATAGAATCCTAAATAATCCTAAATATTTCTAGAACCACAAAAGACCCTGAAAAATCAAAGAAATCCTGGGCAAAAAGAACAAACCTGGAGGCATCACACTACCTTATTTCAAAATTTACTAAGAAGCTATAGTAACCAAAACCACATGGTATTGACATAAAACACACACACACATAGACAAACTGAATGGAACAGAGAGCCCAGATGAAAATCCACACATTTACAGCCAACTCTACTTCAGCAAAGGCAAAGGCACCAAGAACAAAAAATGGGAGAATGACAGCTTTTTCAATAAATAATGCTGGGAAAACTAAATAACTATATGGAGAAAAGGAAACTAGATCACTATCTCTCACCATACAGAAAATCAAATCAACATTGATTAAAGAGTTAAATCTAAGACCCAAAACTATGCAACTACTAGAAGAAAACATTGGGGAAACACTCCATGACATTTATCTGGGCAAACTTTTTTGTGTAAAATGTCAAAAGCATACTCAACCAAAACAAAAATACACAAATGGAATTATATCAAGTTACAAAGCTTCCATACAGCAAGGGAAAGAACAAGGTGAAGAGACAACACATAGAATGGAAAAAAAAAATTTGCAAACTATCCATCTGACAAAAGATTAATAACCAGAATATATAAGGATCTCAAACAACTCAATAGCAATAAAGAAAAACAAATAATCCAACCAAAAATGGGCAAAAGATCTGAACAGACAATTCTCAAAAGAACACATGCAAATGGCCAACAGGTATGTGAAAAAAGTGCCCAATATCACTAATCATCAGAGAAATGCAAATCAAAACCACAATGAGATATCATCTTACCCCAGTTAAAATGGCTTATATCAAAAAGACAGGCAATAACAGATGCTGGCAACAATGTGAAGAAAGAGGAACCCTCGTATAACTGTTGGTAGGAATGTAAATTAGTACATCCATTATGGAGAACATTATGGAGGTTCCTCAAAAGACTAAAAATAGAACTACTATATGATCCAACAATTCTACTACTTGGTATATATCCAAAAGAAAGGAAATCAACATATCAAAGGGATATGTGCACTCCCATATTTGTTGCAGCATTATTCACAATAGCCAAAATATGAAGTCAACCTAAGTGCCCATCAACATACAAATGGATAAAGAAAATGTGGTGTATATATACGCAATTAAATGTTGTTTAGACATGAGAAATAATGAAATCCTGTCATCTGCAGTATCATAGATGGAACCATTATGTTAAGTGAAATAAGCCAAGAACAGAGAGACAAATATCCCATCTTCTCACTCATATGTAGGAGCTAAAGAAGTGGATCTCGTAAAAACAGAGAGTAGAACGATGGTTACCAGAGGTCAGAAAATGTAGGGGAGAAGAATAAGGGAAAATTTTATGTTTATATAAATGTATTTATTTCCAATGAGCTATACACTTAAAAGTGGTAAAGATGGAAAATATTTTATGTGTAAGGCAATTGATGGCTTTTATTTATTGTTTTTTATAATTTCAATTTTTATTTTAGATTGAGGAGGTACATGTGCTGGTTTGTTACATGGGCATATAGCATGATGCTGAAGTTTGTGATACAAATAATCCCATAACCCAGGTACTGAGCATGATACCTAACAGTTTTTCAATTCTTTCCCTTATCCTTTCCTCCCTCATCTACTAGCCCCCAGTGTCTACTGTTGCCATCTTTATATCCATGAGTACCCAATATTTAGCTCTCACTTATAAGTGTGAACTTACAGTATTTGAATTTCTGTTCCTGCATAATTTGCCTAGGATAATGGCTCCCAGCTGCATCCATGTTGTTGCAAAGGATATGATTTCCTTTTTATGGCTGTGTAGTAATCCATGGTGCACATGTACTACATTTTCTTTATCCAATCCACCGCTGATGGGCACCTAGGTTGATTCCATGTCTTTGCTATTGTAAATAATGCTGCAATGAATATGTGCATGCCTGTGTCTCTTTGGTAGAATTATTTGTTTTCTTTTGGATATACAGCCTGTAATGGGATTGCTGAGTCAGATGTAGCTGTTTTAAATTCTTTGAGAAATCTCTAAACTGTTTTCCACAATGGCCAAACTAATTTACATCCCCACCAGCAGTGTATAAGCATTCCTTTTTCTCTGCAGTCCCACCAGCATGTTTGTTTGTTTGTTTGTTTTGACTAATAGCCATTCCAATTGGTGTAAAATGGTATCTCATGGTGGTTTTGATTTGCCTTTCTATGATGATTAATGACATTGAGCATTTTTTCATATGTTTGTTAGCCACTTGTATGTCTTCTTTTGAAAAGTATCTGTTCATGTCTTTTGCCTACTTTTTAATAGGGTTGTTTTTATTGAATTGTTTTAGTTCCTCACAGATTCTGGATATTACACCTTTGTCAAATGTATAGTATGCAAATATTTTCTCTCATTCTGTAAGTTGTCTGTTTACTCTGTTGATAAGTTTATTTTATTGTGCAGAAGCTCTTTAGTTTAATTAGGTCCCATTTGTCAATTTTTGTTTTAATTGAGATTGCTTTTGAGGACTTAGTCATAAATTCTTTCCTAGGCCGCCAATGTCCACAATAGTGTTTCCTAAGTTTTCTTCTAGGATTCTTTTGAGACGGAGTCTCACTCTGTCACCCAGGCTGGAGTGCAGTGGCGCGATCTCAGCTCACTACAAGCTCTGCCTCCCAGGTTCATGCCATTCTCCTGCCTCAGCCTCCCAAGGAGCTGGGACCACAGGATCCTGCCATCACACCCAGCTAATTTTTTGTATTTTTAGTAGAGACTCTGCTAGGATTCTTATAGCTTTAGGTCTACATTTAAATCTTTAATCCAACTTGTATATGGTGAAAGGTAAAGGTCGAGTTTCACTCTTCAGCCTGTGGCTAGCCAGCTATCCCACCATTTATTGAATAAGGATTTCTTTCCCCATTGCTTATTTTTGTTGGTTTTTTAAGAAGATCTGGTGACTGTATGGGTGTGTGACTTAATTTTGGATTCTCTATCCTGTTTCATTGGTCTATGAGTCTGTCTTTGTACCAGTAATATGTTATTTTGGTTACTGTAGCCTTAGAATATTCTAAAATTGGGTAATGTGTTGTCCCCAGCTTTATTCTTTTGGTTTAGGAATGTTTTGGTTACTTGGGCTCTTTTTTGGTTCCATATGAATTTTAGAATCATTTTTTTCTAATTCTGTTAAAAATGACATTGGTAGTTTGACAGGGATAGCAGTGAATCTGTAGATTGCATTGGGCAGAATGGCCTTTTTTTACAATATTGATTCTTCAAGTCCACGAACATGGAATGTTTTTCTATTTGTTTGTGTCATCTCTGGTTTTTTCCAACAGCGTTTTATAGTCTTCCTTGTAAAGATTTTTTCATTTCCTTGGTTAGATATATTTCTAGGTATTTTAATTTTTTTTAAGTTTTTGTAAATGTAATCACATTTTCGATTTGGCTCTCAGCTTGAACGTTATTGGTGTATAGAAATACTACTGATTTTTGTACATTGATTTTGTATCCTGAAACTTTACTGAAGTTATTTGTCAGTTCCAGGAGCTTTTTGGTGGAGTCTTTAGGGTTTTTGAGATATAAAATCATATTGTCAGCAAAGAGAGATAGTTTGACTTCTTCTTTTCCTATTTGGATGCCTTTTATTTCTTTCTCTTGCCTGATTTCTCTGGCTAAGACTTCCAAGTAAATTTTATATGTATATTTTATGGTAACTTAAAAAGTATAAATTTAAAAAATTTTTATTCTTTGTGGGTACGTAGTAGATATAAATGTTTATAGGATACATGAGGTATTTTGATGTAGGCATACAGGATGTGATAATCACATCAGGAAAAATGGGTATCCATCACTTCACACATTTATCATTTATTTGTGTTACAAACATTCCAATTATACTCTTTTAGTTATTTTTAAATGTATAACAAATTATTGTTGACTGTAGTCACTCTGTTATGCTATCAAATACTAGATTTCATTCACTCTATCTAACTACATTTTTGTACCCATTAACTATCCCCATGTGTCCCCACCTCCACCCACTACTCTTCCCAGCCTCTGGTAACCATCATTCTGTAAACTTTTTTTTTTTTATACTTTAAGTTTTAGGGTACATGTGCACAATGTGCAGGTTAGTTACATATGTATGCATGTGCCATGCTGGTGTGCTGCACCCATTAACACGTCATTTAGCATTAGGTATAACTCCTAATGCTATCCCTCCCCCTTCCCCTCACCCCACAACAGTCCCCAGAGTGTGATGTTCCCTTCCTGTGTCCATGTGTTCTCATTGTTCAATTCCCACCTATGAGTGAGAACATGTGGTGTTTGCTTTTTTGTCCTTGCGATAGTTTACTGAGAATGATGATTTCCAATTTCATTCATGTCCCTACAAAGGACATGAACTCATCATTTTTTATGGCTGCATAGTATTCCATGGTGTATATGTACCACATTTTCTTAATCCAGTCTATCATTGTTGGACATTTGGGTTGGTTCCAAGTCTTTGCTATTGTGAATAGTGCCGCAATAAACATACGTGTGCATGTGTCTTTATGGCAGCATGATTTATAGTCCTTTGGGTATATACCCAGTAATGGGATGGCTGGATCGAATGGTATTTCTAGTTCTAGATCCCT
The DNA here is from genome assembly GCF_028885655.2 of Pongo abelii. Lineage (NCBI taxonomy): Eukaryota > Metazoa > Chordata > Mammalia > Primates > Hominidae > Pongo > Pongo abelii. Next base: position 43,254,913 of record NC_072000.2, on the reverse strand, counting down.
GAGGAATCGCCACACTGATGTCCACAATGGTTGAACTAGTTTACAGTCCCACCAACAGTGTAAAAGTGTTCCTATTTCTCCACATCCTCTCCAGCACCTGTTGTTTCCTGACTTTTTAATGATCGCCATTCTAACTGGTGTGAGATGGTATCTCATTGTGGTTTTGATTTGCATTTCTCTGATGGCCAGTGATGATGAGCATTTTTTCATGTGTCTTTTGGCTGCATAAATGTCTTCTTTTGAGAAGTGTCTGTTCATGTCCTTCGCCCACTTTTTGATGGGGTTGTTTTTTTCTTGTAAATTTGTTGGAGTTCATTGTAGATTCTGGATATTAGCCCTTTGTCAGATGAGTAGATTGTGAAAATTTTCTCCCATTTTGTAGGTTTCCTGTTCACTCTGATGGTAGTTTCTTTTGCTGTGCAGAAGCTCTTTAGCTTAATTAGATGCCATTTGTCAATTTTGGCTTTTGTTGCCATTGCTTTTGGTCTTTTAGACATGAAGTCCTTACCCATGCCTATGTCCTGAATAGTAATGCCTAGGTTTTCTTCTAGGGTTTTTATGGTTTTAGGTCTAACGTTTAAGTCTTTAATCCATCTTGAATTAATTTCTGTATAAGGAGTAAGGAAGTGATCCAGTTTCAGCTTTCTACATATGGCTAGCCAGTTTTCTCAACACCATTTATTAAATAGGGAATCGTTTCCCCATTGCTTGTTTTTCTCAGGTTTGTCAAAGATCAGATAGTTGTAGATATGCAGTGTTATTTCTGAGGGCACTGTTCTGTTCCATTGATCTATATCTCTGTTTTGGTACCAGTACCATGCTGTTTTGGTTACTGTAGCCTTGTAGTATAGTTTGAAGTCAGGTAGCGTGATACCTCCAGCTTTGTTCTTTTGGCTTAGGATTCACTTGGCGATGCAGGCTCTTTTTTGGTTCCATATGAACTTTAAAGTAGTTTTTTCCAATTCTGTGAAGAAAGTCATTGGTAGCTTGATGGGGATGGCATTGAATCTATAAATTACCTTGGGCAGTATGGCCATTTTCATGATATTGATTCTTCCTACTCATGAGCATGGAATGTTCTTCCATTTGTTTGTATCCTCTTTCATTTCATTGAGCAGTGGTTTGTAGTTCTCCTTGAAGAGGTCCTTCACATCCCTTGTAAGTTGGATTCCTAGTTATTTTATTCTCTTTGAAGCAATTGTGAATGGGAGTTCACTCATGATTTGGCTCTCTGGTCATCTGTTATTGGTGTATAAGAATGCTTGTGATTTTTGTACAGCGATTTTGTATCCTGAGACTTTGCTGAAGTTGCTTATCAGCTTAAGGAGATTTTGGGCTGAGACAATGGGATTTTCTAGATATACAATCATGTCATCTGCAAACAGGGACAATCTGACTTCCTCTTTTCCTAATTGAATACCCTTTATTTCCTTCTCCTGCCTCATTGCCCTGGCCAGAATTTCCAACACTATGTTGAATATGAGTGGTGAGAGAGGGCATCCCTGTCTTGTGCCAGTTTTCAAAGGGAATGCTTCCAGTTTTTGCCCATTCAGTATGATATTGGCTGTGGGTTTGTCATAGATAGCTCTTATTATTTTGAGATACGTCCCATCAATACCTAATTTATTGAGAGTTTTTAGCATGAAGGGTTGTTGAATTTTACCAAAGGCCTTTTCTGCATCTATTGAGATAATCATGTGGTTTTTGTCTTTGGTTCTGTTTATATGCTGGATTACATTTATTGATTTGCGTATATTGAACCAGCCTTGCATCCCAGGGATGAAGCCCACTTGATCATGGTGGATAAGCTTTTTGATGTGCTGCTGGATTCGGTTTGCCAGTATTTTATTGAGGATTTTTGCATCAATGTTCATCAAGGATATTGGTCTAAAATTCTCTTTTTTGGTTGTGTCTCTGCCTGGCTTTGGTATCAGGATGATGCTGGCCTCATAAAATGAGTTAGGAAGGATTCCCTCTTTTTCTGTTGGACTTTAGATGACATTTTATTACTTAGCTTATATGACACACTGTGGCAACTATGTAAGACACATAAAAAATGCATAAATATCCAAATGAGTGCATTTGGAATTTTATACTGTCAACACTGACTTCCTGAAACAAGTGTTTACATTACCGTAAGCCACTAATACTCAAGTTTCCTGATCTCAGGATCCCTTTATCATCTTCAAAATTATGGAAGATCCCAAGGAGATTTTGCTTATGTGCATCCTATCACACATTACCACATTAGACATTAAAACTGAGAAAATATCTACATACGTATTTATTCATTCACTTATTTAAAAATCATAATAAACTCAACATATTAATAAGAACCATGATGTCATCACTTTATGTAGTCTCTGGAGGTGAAAAGTGAAAAATTATTCTGAGTATTAATATGCAACTTTTTTGTCCTTGCAGACTTGCTGAAAAAGAGAACTACTTTGAGAACTGCACTTAAAATCTTCTGCTAACTGATAGCAAAATTTGGATTTGTCTATTAAGTTAGGAAGAAAATGCAGTTTTCAGAAGAGAAAACTTGTCTAGGTAACCAATCTTAGTATTTTCAAAAATAATTCAGGCCCAAGGACCAAAACTAGGCTGTAACTTCCAATCTGACTCAGTTCACAGATAGAACTAGCATTAGCACAATATGGGTACATTCATAGACAGTAGTAACATTTATGAAATGCAAATGACCATCAGCAATTAGTTAAGTGTGACAACAATTGGTTTTAAAAATCAATTGAATGATTTCTTTATGACTGTTCAATTCGTTAGAGTTAATTACATATCAATATTGCAATTAACTTACAAAAGTGATAAACTGTGCTTCTGTTTATTTTGTGTAGTTTAAAGTATCTTCTATGTGCTAACATTCCTGGGGATAGTTAAATAAGCACTTGGGCTGGATCTGGCAAAATAGCTAATTAAGAATATTTACACAGTATTTGTGCATGTGTATATGTGTGTGTGGCAAATATATATTTATTTTTGCATCTATAAATATGCATATATATATTCACAAATTTCCCAGTCTCCTCAATTTGCCATATTAATTTCATTTTTAACCAGAATCGAAATATGAACACTGTTCCACATCAATGAACAAAATTATGAATATTTTAAATAATTTTTGATGTCTATATAGTGGACATTTTGTTGTCCTCCGTCAATCCCCAAAACCCCATACTCAAACAGTTCCCTACAGGGTCTCAATTTATACAATCTGAATGGACATCAAATTGATTAAAAAAGAAAGTTGATTAACAACCCCAAAAAGTGCCCATTCTAAAACTAGACTATAAACATCTCAAGAGCAGAGATTTTGTCTATTTTCTTAAGTACTAAAACCCAGTCACTAGTATAGAGTCTAACACCTAATAGGTATGTAATAAACATCAGTAGGATAAATGAACAGACACATAAAGGTAAGTAACTATCTTAATGACATGTGTAACCAAAATTTACCAATGTGAGTTATTGTTCCACATTTTGGGATTGAGACAACAGTGTTCGGGTTTAACAGTTTGCAAAGCTAGGTGTTTTAAGGTCAAATATAGCAAACTATTTCCTATAAATAAGAGCCATTTCCCTAAGTATAGATTCTCAATACTCTGAAACACAGAAAGTCAGTAAAGTTATTCCTCTCTTTTTTGGGAGGATATAAAATTGTTTAATTTTAATACAATTGCCAAATAAATATCTGTGATGGTTAATTTTGTGTGTCAACTTGACTAGGCTAAGGGATATCTAGACAGCTGCTAAACATTATTTCTGGGTACAAGTATGAGACTGTTTCTAGAAGAGATTAGCATTTAAATCACTAGACTGAGTAAAGAAGATCTGCTCTCACAAATATTTGTGGGCATGATTCAATCCATTGAGGGCCTGAATAGAACAAAAAGGCAGAGGAAGGGCAAGTTTACTTTCTCTGCTTGAGCTGAGATATTCATTTTCTCCTACCTTTGGACACTGACACAACTGGTTTTTGGGCTTTTGGATTTATACCCAACAGCCTTCTGATTCTCAGGCCTTTGGATTTGCACTGAATCACAGCACCAGAATTTATGGTTCTCCCGTTTGCAGACAGCAGGCCATGGCACTTCTTACCCTTCGTAACCATATAAGCCACTCCCTATAACAAATCCCTTCATCTATGTCTATAGTCATATATTTAGATAGACATATGATAGATACATAGATAGATAGATAGATAGATAGATAGATAGATAGATAGATAGATAGATAGATAATCTCCTATTGGTTCTGTTTCTCTGTAAAATTCTGACTAATACAATGTTTCTCCTATTTCCCAACAGGAATAATTATCATGAGTTGTTCTACAAGGCATTTTTTTAAGTGAGAGCAAGTTTATTAGAGAAGTAAGGAAACAAAAGAATGAGCTGCTTAAATCAAAGCCAAAATGCATTTACTATTTACCAAAGAATCCAGTTAAAAGCAATATTTAAAGAATAAATTCCCAGAAGGTGTAACAACCTAAGATTTTATTCTCAAACTAGTTTTAATCTGTTTTTTCCATGTTCCACTTTCTGGTAATTTCAAATCATCCTTTCTTCATTCAGTTTCTCCCTCCACCTGTTTTTCTTCCATTGGGGTATTTTCTTGAAGAAACTGTAGCCAATTCTGGTTAGTCTAAGTCAAAACATAAACTTATTAATAGAATACAGAGATAATTAACAGAATTAAAGAAAAATTGAAAACATAATACCCAGGATTGGAAAGAATAACTGCAACTCTGGAGATCTCAAAAACAGGAGTTCATGGACTTTATTGAAGAGCACTGCCATTGACGTGACCAGATTCCCAAAACTTCTAGTTTCTGTATGTCTCAATTCCAAGTTTTAAATTCTTTAGAGAAATAATCTAATTGACCTAGGTTGGATAAGGTATGCCCTCTTAGAGAAGTTTGTTACACACAGAAACTAACTTACAGAAGGTCACTGTATAGATGTGGTCAATGGATGCACACTGCCCGTGTTGGAGATTATTCCAGGTAATGGGCAATTCCTCTGAGTTAAACAGTTATCATACAAGGTATCTACTACAGGTATTATCATAAACTTAATCATCTTTGCTGATTTATTTGTTGTAAATTGATGCAATGTTCTGAACTCCTGTGTCTTCTCTGATCACTAAGGATCATTCATGAGTTTTTCTGGCAAATGCTAAAAAGATTTTAGAATGACTAAAAGAAAATGGCTAAAATCAATATATTAAAAAATCATATTCATTTGAGGCAACCACAATCTGGTATATTGCTAGACTTAGGCTGAAAGATAAAATTAAAGCTCAGAGAAAACAAATTACATGAAATAAAAAGAATTCAAAGTGATAACCTCCAACAAATCATAAAAATTTTAAAGCACTATCTATATCATTTATAAAGAAAAGTCAACATTACTATGCTTTAGTAAAATGACACACCACCATAATTGGAAGGATGGATTGAATAATTTGAAATCATTTAGCTTAAATATGTTTTAGGTTTGTATTATTCCCCTAAACCTGAATCTATGTTTGCCAAAAAAAAAATTTATAACCATTGGATTAGTTTTTAAAGTATTCATGTCTACCCAGAAAATGGTTCCTACAGAGAGAACAAAATAAAGCCACTGCTGGCTCTGTCACCATCACCATATAAACTTAAATATCGGTGTTAATCTAAAACAGTAATTCCTCTTCTGTAAATTTAAGTTATTATGAGACCATGTCTGAACTAGATCAACTCTTAAGACCATATAATTTAGACTTTAAAAGTTAAGCATTCTTATTTTGAAAGTTCAAAGACAAACAGAAGTTTATGGATACAGAATATAAAAGATAAGATGCTCTGGATAACTAAAGTGTATGCTAAAAAAAAAGTGGTGTGAGGGAGAAAAGAACAGGTGCACATGATTTAATGAAAATATGCTGTGCTGCACTGTGAGATGAGTTAAACAAAGACGATAGAAACCTGAAAGAAATAGAAGTGTTTTTTATTTCATTAATTTATTCATTTTTAAATTCTTTTATTCAATACGGAGATCGATATGAATATAGACTAACCCTCTTTGGCTTCACATAATTAATCCACTCTAATTTTTTAGTGAAGATAGTCTTCTTTTTTTTATTTCAATAGGTTTTTGGGGAACAGGTGGTGTTTGGTTACATGAATAAGTTCTTTAGTGGTGACTTCTGAGATTTTGGTGCACCCATCACCCAAGCAATATACACCATACACAATGTGTAGTTTTTTCATCCCTCACCACCCTCCAACACTTTCTCCTGGATGGATCAAATGGTAGAACTACTTTTAGTTCTATAAGGAATCTCCTCACTATTTTCCATAGTGGTTGTACTAGCTTACATTGCCACCAACAATGTGAAAGTGTTCCCTTTTCACAACATCTATTTCAACATTCAATTCTGTTAATTATCTCTGTATTCTATTAATAAGTTTATGTTTTGACTTATACTAACCAGAATTGGCTACGGTTTCTTCAAGAAAATACCCCAATGGAAGAAAAAAAGAGGGAGGAAGAAACTGAATGAAGAAAGGATGATTTGAAATTACCAGAAAGTGGAACGTGGAAAAAAAATGGATTAAAACTCATCTGAGAATAAAATCTTAGGTTGTTACACCTTCAGGGAATTTATTCTTTAAATACTACTTTTAACTGGATTCTTTGGTAAATAGTAAATGCATTTTGGCTTTGAGTTAAGCAGCTCATTCTTTCGTTTCTTTACTTCTCTAATAAATCCTAATAAATCTCTAGTAAATCCCCAAAGTCCACTGTATCATTCTTATGCCTTTGTGTGCTCAGAACTTAAATCCCACTCAAGAGTGAGGACATATGATGTTTGGTTTTGCATTCTGGAGCTACTTCACTTAGAATAACACTCTCCAATTCCATCCAGGTTGCCGTGAATGCCACTATTTTGTTCTTTTTTATGACTGAGTAGTATTCCATGGTGTTAGAGTGTGTGTGTGTAATGTGTGTGTGTGTGTATATATATATATATATATAAATAAAATCACATTTTCTTTATACATTCCATTATTTTGTTCCTTTTTATGGCTGAGTAATATTCCACGGAATACATATATACCATATAGTATATATATACCACATTTTCTTTATATATTCATTGATTGATAGGCATTTGATCTGGTTCCATATTTTTGCAACTGCAGACTGTGCTGCTATAAACATGCATGTGCAAGTATCTTTCTCATATAATGACTTCTTTTGCTCTGGGTAGATAGTAGTAAAACTGCTGCGTCAAATGGTAGATTTACTTTTAGTTCTATAAGGAATCTCCTCACTGTTTTCCATAGTGGTTGTACTAGCTTACATTCCCACTAACAATGTAAAAGTGTTCCCTTTTCACAACATCCATTTCAACATCTTTTTTTTTTTTTATGTTTTTATTATGGCCATTCTTGCAGAAGTAAGGTGGTATCACAATGTGGTTTTAATTTGCATTTCCTGATAATTAGTGATGTTGACAATTTTTTATATGTTTGTTGGCCATTTAAGTATCTTCTTTTGAGAACTGTCTATTAATGTCTTTAGCCCACTTTTTGAGGGGATTGTTTTTTTCTTGCTGATTTGTTTTAGTTTCTTGTAGAATTTGGATATTAGGTCACCAGGGAAGTGGGGGAAAGCCAGCAGTGACAGGCCTCACCCCTCTCCCATGCAGCTAAACAGACCAATCTCATGCCCACCATGCTCCCCCAACAGCATCGAGTTTTATATCCAGGCAACCAGTGAGCAGGGCTAAGAACTTGCCCCAGGCTACAAGTCTCCTCACTGAGAGAACAACCAGCACTTTCAGGCTTCACCCCCTCCTCCACCATAGTGTCTTTGCTCATACCTGCACTTTCCATTCACCTTCCCAACCCTGAGATTCTGCCCTGGAAAATTTGCACTCCGCTGAAATCATTACAACATTCAGCTGAAAGTTTATTTCTCCCTATGGCACTCCCCAAATTCCACTGGCAGTCCTCCTCAAGGACCCTTGTGAGATAAAGTCAGAAATGGCTTCCCTGGGCTTTTCTGGGGACTGGGAATGCTTACAGGGCTCTTCCCACTGCTTCTTCTACTTTTATATTTCGCTCAGCTCTCTACATTCATTTCAGCTCTAGGTAAAGTTAAATCCTTCTCTCGTGATCTGGATTTTCAGGCTCCCCAGTGAGGGTGTCTGGACAAAGACTGACTTTCACCTTCTCACACTTTGGGAACTCAAAATTTTTCAGCTGTCTCATGGAGTTTGCAGCAGCAATCTGCTTCTTTCAAAGGGTTTGTGAATTCTTTCAGTTTTTCTGCTATGTTCCTGTGTTAGTTCTTGGAACAAAAGTTCATGATGTGAATTTCCACACCTTGTTTGTCTATCCAAGTGGCAGCTGCAAGTTAGTCCTGCCTCCTATTCACCATTTTCCCCTGATTTCTAAACTGAAGATTTCTATCTTAAATTTAAAAGTTCCATAGGGAAGAAAGATACTAAAAGAACAACACTGATCTCAAAAATTTTCAAATTAACCACCTCAAACTGAATTTTTATGATGGGCATTTATATTCTATCTTTCAAAAGTAAATTCAGTAAATTAATCTGGATTGATTTGGAGCTCAGAAATGTCCATTAAATTTCTAAACTTGCTATTCTTGGCTGAAGTGAAAGATTTTAACATAAAGCCTAATCCTTTTTATTAAGTAGGTAGTTCCTAAATGGCTCACCACAGGTTGGTGAGGTTCTGATGAAGTTTTCACCAGTATGAAATAAAATGATAAAAATAAAGGCAATGTAGTAAGTTTTTCATAGTGTTAAACCTGGTTTTTATTATTATAGATAATATCTGTGTTTTAATTAATTTTTAGTATATGTCATCATTATTCACTAAGTATTATGATAACAGTATAAACTAAATAGTAAATACTAGACAGAATGTACAGTTAAGATATGACCCTAAATTGTCTTGCTAATTAACAAATTATTATGACAATTCTATTAGTCTGGGTTCAATAAAAAGGCAGAAACAGTATCAGCCATTTGGACAGAGAGAATTTAATACAAAGAACTGAAAACTGGAGGACAAAAGAGACCCCCTAAGAAATCATAGAGAGAGCAACTTTACAGAAATAGGTACCACTCATAGAGTTGGGGAAACAAGGGAAGAGGTTGTTAAAACTTAGAAATGTGGAAGAAGGATCCCATGGGGACCCAAACCTCTGAAGAAGAGATGCCACTTGCCTGATGCACATGTTGGGAACAAAGGGGATTGCATATGATAAATTTTTTTCTTCAGGTGTTGGAAAATTTGCATACTAGCTTTAGATAAACTATAGGAGGAGACCAGGGACAGTGGCTCATGTCTACAATCCCAGCACTTTGGGAGGCCAAGACTGGTGGACCACTTGAGGCCAGGAGTTCAAGACTAGCCTTGCCAACATGGCAAAATCCTGTCTCTACAAAAAATTAGCCAAGTGTGGTGCCCCATGCCTGTAATCCCAGCTACTCAGGAGGCTGAGACACAAGAATTGTCTGAACCCAGGAGGCAGAGGTTGCAGTGAGCCAAGATCACACCACTGCACTCCAGTTTGAGCTACAGAGGAGACTCAGTCTCAAAAATATATATATATAGGAGGGAATTTTAGCTGCCTGGTAAAGAAGTGTTGCAGGACTGATGCTCACAGGAACAGACAGAAGGCAGAAAGAAAGCTGCAAAACCATGGAAAGAATCAAGTCCCTCCTTTCTCATCCGGCCTACCAGTCTCCCTTTTATACCCCCTACTGGCATAGCCCACAGAAAGCAGCTTATAAAGTCAAAATGAGGTCCACAGAGTCACCACCCCAGGATCACAGGACCAAGTATAAAAGGGCTTAAGAACTTAATAACTTAATAATTTATACAATGTTGGGTTTTTTTAATTAAAATTTTACTCATCTATAAAATAATGGCATCATTTGTGAAACTTTATGGGTAGTTCAGTTCTCATTCCATTTTTAATGTGATTAATAGGAATAAAGATATTTGGAATACTTTGCTCTTTTTAAAACACTCTGAAATATACAATCTCATTTGATTCTTACATAGCAGATGATCTGAAATATTCCTGTTTCTTTGTCCACTTCTCAGAAAACAGAGTAACCAATAAGGAAATTGTTATTCTGAACCTAATTCTAACAAAGAGAAACATATTCAAGAAGTGAAGTAACAAAGATGCTGAGAGAAAGAAAGCATGCTTTCACTCACCTTTGAATCCACGTAACCAGAGAAGGAAATGCTGGGCTACCACTCTCAGTCCATACTGTGATTTTCAGATTTTAAAAAATATCCCTCGACAATGCCCTCTCCTTTGAAACTCTCATGTCTATATATAACCACTATTCTCTTTCCATCCACATTACCATGATTACCAACCTCCAAACCACTCCCTCAAAATCAGTAAGACTCCATGCATCCCAGGTAGTGACATCATCAAGGCTGCCAAGTAGATCTGACTTTTCTCCCACATAAAGGGACCAAAACAATAAATAAACAACTATATGTCAACTAAAGTGACTGAGGAAGTATGCTAGCAGACACCAGGGGAGCAGCAATATCCCTGTGGAGAATAGAAGCACAGGAGAGCACCATAGAGAGGTGAGAAAGGCATCCTGACTTTGTCACATTGTCTCCCAAGATCAGCTTGAAGTCAGGGGGAACTTCTTACAGGGAAGAAGTATGATGGAGATATGCAGTGGTGCCCATTACCACCACAAATGCCAGTCCTTGCTACAGGAGAGTCCTCCAGTCCTCAAAAGCTCCAAATTCAGTTTGGAGAGTAATCAGGAGTTTGCTTAGCTGCATTGCCTCAGAAAAGCCTACCTTGAGCATCTCCCACCTCAACAATGTAAGCTGCTATGCTCAATGCCTTGTTGACACTGGACCCACAGCTAGAGTGTGCCCTGCACTAAGAGCCAGTCTCTATCTCTGTGACAGAATCTCACTGTCTCTGAGACTCGCCATCATTCTACCAAGTTCATCTGGATGCCTGCAGCACTATGACCCCAGCTGTGTGAAGCCTAGGCCACATAACAACTGAGACCCTGGCATCTGAACCTACATGGCACACTACCCCCCCAGGAAACAGGCAAACCTATACAGTAAGGAAGCCACTGAACAGCTGGTCAGCCACTTCACATACACCTGGGCTGCAAAGCTGACTAGATCACTAAGCCCATACGTGCCCATGCCCAGCCTGACAGCTAGTCCTGTGGTATCCCTGCTTTTGTGGATACACCACTGCAGGGCCACCTGGCACCACCACACCCACACTCACCCCAACTTCCAGTCCAGCGGCAGCTCTGCCTCTGCAGAAAGCCCACCAGATAGCCTGTCAGCCCTCTGTGACTGCATGTACCCAGGCTGACAACCAGACCAGTGCCCCTGCTCCCAGCAAACCTGTGTAAATACCATCAAAACTCCCACAGCCTAGGTCACTGAAGCAATCACAGACATCACTGATGAGAATAATAGCTGAAGAAACTGCATGGGGACCATGTTACTGAGTTCACCAGAAATAAAGCCAACACACCATACCCAATTAATACTCTAGATGCATCTACAGGAAAAAGATCTCTTCCTACGAAAGCTACTCCATAAAACTAAAAAAAAAAAAAAAAAAAAAAAAAATCCCTATTCTATTAGATGTGCAGATATCAACAAACGGACACAAGAAATAAGAAAAAGTAAGGACATGACACCCCCAAAGGAACACAGTCTCTAGTAACAGGCTCCGAAGGAAAGGACATTTATGAAATGCCTGAAAAGAAGTTCAAAATAATGATCTTAAGGAAATTCAGTGAGATACAAGAGAACACAAACAATTTAATGAAACTAAGAAAACATTCATAATCTGAATGAGAAATTCAACAAAGAGATAGACATTAAAAAGAATGATATTAAAATGACCAAACTGAAATCTTGGAGGTGAAGAAAAGAAATAACTAAAATCAGAGCAGAACTAAATGAAATTGAGATCCAAAAACCATCCAAAGAATCAATGAAGTAAAAAATTAGTTCTTTGAAAGGATAAACAAGAGTGATACATGGCTACCTAGATTAACCAAGAAAAAAAGATTATCCAAGTAAGCACAATCAGAAATGACAAAGGGTGACATTACAACTGATTCCACAGACACATAAAAGGCCCCCAGAGTCTACTATGAACATTGCTATGCATACAGATTAGAAAAATCTAGAGGAAATGGATAAATTCCTGAAAACACAAAACCTCCTACGACTGAAGCAGGAAGAAACAGAAATCCTGAACATACCAATAATGAGTAATGAAACTGAATCAGTAATAAAAAGACCTACCAACCAAAAAAAAGCCTTGGACCAGATGGATTCACAGCCAAATTTTACCACATATACAAAGAAGGGCTGGTACCAATCCTATTGAAACATTCCAAAAATTCAAGGAGAGACTCCTCCCTAACTCTCAATAGATGCAGTAAAAGATTTTGATAAACTCTAATATCCCTTCATGATAAAATTCCTCAATAAACTAGGCATCAAAGGAACATAGCTAAAAATAATAAGTGCCACCTCTGACAAACCCATGGCCAACATCATACTGAATAGGCAAAGTTGGAGGCATCTAAGAACTGGAAAAAAACAAGGATGTCAACCTCACTACTTGTATTCAACATAGTACTGGAAGTCCTAGCCAAAGCAATCATCAGGAGACAAAAACAAAAGTTATCCAAATAGAAAAAAAGGAAGTCAAATTGTCTCTCTTCACTGATGATAGCATTCTACACCTTAAAAACCCAAAGGTTCTGCCAAAAGACTCCTAGACCTGATAAACAACTTCAGCAAAGTTTCAGAATGCAAAATCAATGTATAAAAGTCAGTAGCATTTTTTTCTTTTTTCTTTTTTTTTTCTTTTTTTCTGGGAGGGGATACGGAGTCTTGCTCTTTTGCCCAAATCAAAAACACACTCCCATTCACAACAGTTGAAAAGAAAAAAATACCTAGAAATACATCTACCCAAAGAGGTTAAAGATTGCTGCAATAAGAACTACAAAACACTGCTGTAAGAAATCAGGGATGACACAAACACATGGAAAAACATTCCACATACATGGATTGGAAGAATCAGTATCATTAAAATGGCCATACTGCTCAATGCAATCTACAAATTCAATGCTATTCCTATGAAATTACCAATGTCATTTTTCACAGAATTATAACTATTCTAAAATTCATACTGAACAAAAAGGAGCCCGAATAGTCAAAATGATACTAAGCAAAAAGAACAAAGCTGGAAGCATCACATTACCCAACTTCAAATTATACTACAAGGCTACAGTAAACAAAACAACATGATACTGATACAAAAACAGACACATAGACCAATGTAATAGGATACAGACCCCTGAAATAAAGCTGCACACCTATATCCATCTGATCTTTGACAAAGTCAACAAAAATAAGCAATGGAGAAAGGACACCCTATTCAATAAATGGTGCTGCAAAAAGTGGCTAACCATATGCAGAAGAATGAAACTGGACCTCTACCTTTCACCATATGCAAAAATCAACTAAGATGGATTAAAGACTTAAATGTAAGACTTCAAATTATGAAAATCCTAAAAGAAAACCTAAGAAATACTCTTCCAGACATTGGCCCAAGCAAAGAATTTATGATGAAGTCCTCAAAAGTAAGTGCAACAAAAGCAAAAATTGACAAGTGAGACCTACTTAACTAACGAGCTTCTGCACAACAGAAGAAACTATCAACAGAGTAAACACACAGCCTACAGAATGGGAGAAAATATGTACAAACTATACATCCAACAAAGGACTAGTGCCCAGAATCTATAAGGAACTAAACAAATCAACAAGCAAAAGTCAAATAACCCCATTAAAATTGGGCAGGCCGGGCATGGTGGCTCACAGCTGTAATCCCAGCAATTTGGGAGGCAGAGGTGGGTGAGTTCCTTGAGCCCAGGAGTTCAAGACCAGCCTGGGCAATAAAATGAGACCTCGCCTCCACCAAAAAATTAAAAATTAGCTGGGTGTGTTTACGTATACCTGTGGTCCCAGCTACTCAAGAGGCTAAGGTAGGAGGATTGCTTGAGCCCCAGAGGTCGAGGCTGCAGTGAGTTGTGATCATGCCACTGCACTCCAGCCTAGGCAACAGAGCAAGGCCTTGTCTCAAAAAAAAAAATGGGCAAAGGATATGAACAGACACTGCTCAAAAGAAGACATACAAGCAGCCAAGAAACATACAAAAAAATGCTCAGCATCCCTAGTCATTAGAGAAATGCAAATCAAAACTACAGTGAGATACCATCTAATACCAGCCAGAATGGCTATTCATAAAAAGTCAAAAAACAATAGATAACAGTGAGGTTGCAGAGAAAAGGGAATGCTTATACACCATTGGTGGGAATGTAAACTACTTCAGCCCCTGTGAAAAGCAGTTTGCAGATTTCTCAAAGAACTGAAAATAAAATTATCATTCAACCCAACAATCCTATTACTGGGTATACACCCAAAGAAAAATAAATCATTCTATTAATACCAAAAAGATACATGCGAATATTCACATGTTTAGTGCAGCACTATTCACAATAGCAAAGACATGAAATCAACCCAGGCACCTGTTAATGGTGGACTGGATAAAGAAAATGTGGTACTTATGCAGCATAGAATACTACACAGACATAAAAACAGAATGAAATCATGTCCTTTGAAGTAACATGGATGCAACTGAAGGCCACTGTCATGGGCAAATTAACGCAGGAACAGAAACCCAAATTCCACATATTATCATAAGTGGAAGCTAAATACTGGGTACAAATGGAACAAAGACAGGAACAACAGACACTAGGAATTCCAAAAAAAAGAGAGAAAAGAGGGAGGGGCAAGTGTTGAAAACTACCTATCAGGTATTGTATTTGCCGCTTGGGTCATGGGATCATTGGAATTTCAAACCTCAGCATCACACAATATACCTGTATAACAAACCTACACCTGCACCCCCTGAACCTAAAATTAAAAAGTAAAAAAACTCTTCAATAAATGGTGCTGGGAAAAGTGGATATCTACATACAGAAGAATGAGACTAGACCTCTCCCTTGCACCACATACAAAAACCAAATCAAAATGGATTAAGATTTAAATGTAAAATCTGAAACTATAAAATAGAATAAAACATAGAGGAAACACCTCACAACATGGGGCTGGGTAATAACTTTTTTGAAATAAGACTTCAAAAGTGCAGACAACAAAAGCAAAAACAGACAAATGGGATTACAGCAATATGAAAAGCTTTTTCACAGCAATGTAAACAACAGAGAGAAAAGAAAACCTACAGAATAGGAGAAAATATTTGCAAACTATATATCTGACAAGGAGTTAATGCCCAGATTATATTTTTAAAAACTTCTATAACTCAATAGCAAAAAAAAATCTGATTTAAAAATGAGCAAATGACCTGAGTAGACATTTCTCAAAAGAACACCAAAAATGCCCAACAGGTGTATGAAAAAATGTGCAACATCTCTAATTATCAGGAAAATGCAAATCAAAACCACAATGAGGTGCAACCTCATGCCAGTCAGAATGGCTATTATCAAAAATACAAAGAAAACAAGTGTTGATAAGGATGTGAAAAAAGGGGAATACTTACACACTGTTGGTGGGATTGTAAGCTAATACAGCCATTATAAAAAAACTATATGGAGGTTCCTCAAAAAATTAAAAATAGAACAACTATCTAATCAAGTAATTTCGCTATTGGGTATATACACAAAGTAAATGAGATCAGTATAATGAAGACATATATACATCCCCATGTTTATTGCAGCGCTAGTTCCAATGGCCAAGATATGGAATCAACTTACATGTCCAACAATGGATGAATGCAGAAAATGTGGTATATATGCACATTGGAATACTCTTCAGCCATAAAAAAGAATAAAATCCTGTTATTTGCAACAACATCAATGTGATGTAATCTGTGACGAATCTAGATGACATCATGTTAAGTGAAATAAGCCAGATACAGAAAGGTAAATACCGTATGATCTCACTTAGACATGGAATCTGAAAAAATTCACATGTTGATTTTATAGCAGCAGAGAGTAGATCAATGGTTACCAGAAACTGGGGAGGGAAGGGAGGGAAGGGAGAAGAGAAAGATGGGGAGAGGTTAATCAACAGGTACAAAGTTACAATTAGATTGGAGGAATAAATTCTGGTGTTCCATTGCACAGTACGGTGACTAGGGTTAACAGCAAAATATTGTATATCACAAAATAGCTAGAGGAGACGTTTTTGAATGGTCTCACCACAAACAAATGCATGAAGTGAAGGACACATTAACTATCCTGATGGGATAATTATACAACATGATTCATATACAGATATGTATTGAAACATCAAATTGTACCCTATAAACATATACACTTGCAATGTGCCAATTTTTAAAATAAGCAGTTAAAAAAAAGACTTCAGGCATCTGGTTCAGCATTCTCCTTTATACTACAAGTCTTGTCACATCATAGCTGATTTAATCATACATGTGAAGATCCACTGAATTGTAACCTCACAGTTGTCTGACCTAGACTCCTAAAACATGTTTGGCCACTACAGCACTCCTCTCTCAGAACTATGCCCACTGGATTGTCTTCATGCATGTTTGCTACATTTCTGAAATCCTGGATTCCAAAACTCCAACTAAGTTCTGAAATCATTTCACTCATCTCAAAGCTTACCCCAGTAAACCTGCCTGTCTAACCACTTTCTCAGCTTTTCATCTCTCAGCTTCTTCCTTTTAATTATGAATTTGTAACTTAACCAGGAGAGAACAGTGAACAAGCACGTACAAAGCAAATTATAACATGTCCTCCAATGCCACCCCCTGCCTCTATTAAACCCTTTCATAGAAGTCTCCTCTGCTCTCTGTGGCATGTGGCATTGCTGACTCCTCTCAACTCTCTGGCTCTTTTCCCGGTTTATTTTCTACCTCTTTGCCTATTGTCTGACTTCTCTTTCTACTCATTGAACATAAATGCTATAAAGGGCTCTACCATTAACTTTCTTTTCTCTCTTTTTATACTATCCTTTTCAAATCCTGCCCAACCTCATGGCTCATGAATTACCTCTGTCAGTAGTTATCAAACATGGTTGTACATTAGAATCATCTGGGGAGCTTTACAAACTATAAAAATACCAGGTCCTTACCCTATACTAATTAAATCTGCATCACCGACCAAACTGATTAAATCAAAATGTTTAGGCTTACCAATTAAATCAGAATCTCTGGGGTCCAGCGCATGTATTTTTCAAAGCTCTCCAGGTGCTACTGAAGTGCAGCTATCTTGAGAACTGCTATATGCAGATAAATTTAAAATCTTATGCTTCTAGTCTGACTTCTCTTTTGATCTCCCATTCCACATTTCCAAATTTGTTGGCCATGTCTCTTGGGTTGTCACACCAGTGTTTTCACTTGAAAAATCCAGAATCTAACTCATTAATTTCCCATGTAAGTATATTCTTCTTAAGAACTTATGCACTTCTTATGCCCTTATACACTTTTATTAATGAAACCATTGTTCTCATGACCCAGGAAGGAAACCCTCAGAATAATCTGACTCTTCTCTCTTCCTTGCTATCAACATCCAATTAGTTGTTAAGAGCTGCTAAGTCCAGCTCTCTTTATTCTAATACCCAGTTCATCTCGCTTCCACTGTCATCAAATTAGAGTATCTGTCTGTCAGTTCTCAAAAGCCATTATATCAGCTTCCAATTTTTTTTTTTGAGACAGGCTCTCTGTCACCCAGGCTGGGGTACAGTGGCACCATCATGGTTCACTGCAGCCTCAACTGCCCAGGCTCAAGTGATCCTCCCACCTCAGCCTCCCAAGTAGCTTGGACTACAGGTGCACATCACCATGCCTGCTAATTTTTTTTAATTTTTTGTAAAGGTGTAGCTCCAATCTAATTTGATCTCTAGTCCTCCAACTCCAGATTATCCAAAAGATCCTAATATCTTCATATAACAGAGCTCTCACGTAACCCCTCTGCTCAAGGAGCTTCAGGGTTCCTGACAATCTACAAAAGGAATTCCAAATGACTTAGCATTCAAAGCCTTTTCAGCCATATTTTCTCTGCTCCATTTTATTTGCTGTTCGTGCTAACCAAATTGGAAAATGTGTAATTAGTCCACACATGCTTCAAGATTTCCAGCTTCCATGACTATTAACTACTGATATGGTTTAGCTCTGTCCTCACCCAAATCTCATCTTGAACCTGAGTTCACATAATCCCCACATGTCACAGGAGGACTTGGTGGGAGGTAAATGAATAATGGGGATGGTGACCTCCAGGCTGTTCTAGTGATAGTGAGTTCTCACAAGATCTGATAGTTTTATAAGGGGCTTTCCCCTCCTTCACTCTTGTATTAGTCTGTTTTCTTGCTGCTAATAAAGACATACCTGAGAATGGGCAATTTACAAAAGAAAGAGGTTTAATTGGACTTACAGTTCCATGTGGCTGGGGAACCCTCACAATCATGGTGGAAGACAAGGAAGAGCAAGTCACGTCTTACATGGATGGCAGCAGGCAAAGAGAGGGCGCTTGTGCAGGGAAACTCCTCCTTATGGAACCATCAGATCTTGTGAGACTTATTCACTACCATGAGAACAGCACAGGAAAGACCTGCCCCCATGATTCAATTGCCTCCCACCAGGTCCCTCCCACAACACATGGGAATTCAAGATGAGATTTGGGTGGGGACACAGAGTCAAACCATATCATCCTGCCCCTGGTCCATTCCAAATCTCATGTCCTCATATTTCAAAACCAATCATGCCTTCCCAACAGTCGCCCAAAGTCTTAACTCATTTCAGCATTAACTCGAAAGTCCACTGTCCAGTCTCATCTGAAACAAGGCAAGTCCCTTCTGCCTATGAGCCTGTAAAATCAAAAGCAAGTTAGTTACTTCCTAGATACAATAGGGGTACAGGCAATGGATAAATACAGCCATTCCAAAGGGCAGAAATTGGCCAAAACAAAGGGATTACAGGCCCCATGAAAGTCCAAAATCCAGCAGGGCAGTCAAACCTTAAAGATCCAAAATGATCTCCTTTGACTCCATATCTCACACCCAGGGCATGCTGATGTAAGAGGTGGGTTCCTATGGTCATGGGCAGCTCCACCCCTGTGGTTTTGCAGGGTTCAGCCCCACTCCCTGCTGCTTTCACGGGCTGGTGTTGAGTGTTTGCAGCTTTTCCAGGCACACAGTGCATGCTGTCAGTGGATCTACCATTCTGGGGTCTGCAGGATGGTGACTTTCTTCTCACAGCTCCACTACATGGTGCCCCAGTGGGGACTATGTGTGGGGGCTCCCACCTGACATTTTCCTTCTGCACTGCCCTAGCAGAGGTTCTTCATGAGGGCCCTGCCCCGGTGGCAAACTTCTGCCTGGACATCCAAGCATTTCCATACATCCTCTGAAATCTAGGAAGAGGTTTCCAAACCCCATTTCTTGATTTCTGTGCACTGGCAGGCTCAACACCACATGGAAGCTGCCAAGGCTTCAGACTTGCACCCTCTGAAGCCAAGGCCTGAGCTCTACATTGGCCCCTTCCAGCCACAGCTAGAGTGGCTGGGACACAGGGCACCAAGTCCCTAGGCTGCACACAGCATGGGACCCTGGGCCCAGACCACAAAACGACTTTTCCTCCTAGGCCTCTAGGCCTGTAATGGGAAGGGCTGCCATGAAGACCTCTGACATGCCCTGGAGACATTTTCCCCATTGTCTTGGGGATTAACATTCAGCTCCTTATTACATATGCAAATTTCTGCAGCCAGCTTGGATTTTTCCTCAGAAAATGGGATTTTCTTTTCTATCACATTGTCAGGCTGCAAATTTTCCAAACTTGTATGCTCTGCTTCCCTTATAAAACTGAATGCCTTTAACCGCATCCTAGTTACATCTTGAATGCTTTGCTGCTTGGAAATTTCTTCCGCCAGATACCCTAAATCATCTCTCAAGTTCAAAGTTCCACAAACCTCTAAGGCAGGGGCAAAATGCTGCCAGTCTCTTTGCTGAAATATAACAAGAGTCACCTCTGCTCCAGTTCCCAAGTTCCTCATCTCCATCTGAGGCCACCTCAGCCTGGACTTTATTTTCCATATCACTATCAGCATTTTGGGCAAAGCCATTCAAAAAGTCTCTAGGAAGTTCCAAACTGTCCCACATTTTCCTGTCTTCTTCTGAGCCCTCCAAACTGTTCCAATCCCTGCCCATTACACAGTTCCAAAGTCGCCTGCACATTTTCAGGTATCTTTTCAGCAGCACCCCATGCTACTGGTACCAATTTACTGTATTAGCTCATTTCATTTTGCTGATAAAAACATACCTGAGACTGGGCAATTTACAAAGGAAAGAGGTTTAACAGAGAACTCACAATTCCACGTGGCTGGGGAAGCCTCACAATCATGGTGGAAGGCAAAGAGGAGCAAGTCACATCTTACATGGATGGCAGCAGGCAAAGAGAGAGAGATTGTGCAGGGAAACTCCCCCTTGCAGAACCATAAGATCTCATGAGACTTATTCACTATCATGAGAACAGCATGGGAAATACCTGCCCCCATCATTCAATCACCTCCCACTGGGTCCCTCCCACAACACATGGGAATTCAAGATGAGATCTGGGTGGGGACACAGCCAAATCATATCAGCTCTGCACTTTTCCTTGCTGCCGCCATGTGAAGAAGGATGTGTTTGCTTCCTCTTCTGCCATGATTGTAAGTTTCATGAGGCCTCCCCAAGACATGCTGAACTGTGAGTCATTTAAACCTCTTTTCTTTATAAATTACTGAGTCTCATGTACGTCTTTATTAGCAGCATGACAACTGCCTGATACAACTAACCTTCTTCATTTTCTGAATGTTCAAAAACCATTTACCCTTCAAAGCCCAGTGTTAGCTAAACTTCTTCCTGAATTCTCTGAGTAAATCTCTCCAAATAATTCCAAAAGCATTTTGTCTATACTCTCTTATGACATTTACTTCATACCTTGTATAATAATTGTGCCTATAGTTTACCTCTAGATTAAAGCTATCCTCATGCGTGTAACCCCAGCACTTTGGGAGGCCAAGGCAGGCAGATCACAAGGTCAGGAGTTCAAGACCAGTCTGGCCAACATGGTGAAACCCCATCTCTACTAAAAATACAAAAATTAGCCAGGCGTGGTGGCACACACCTGTAATCCCAGTTACTTGGGGACTGAGGCAGGAGAATTGCTTGAACCCAGGATGCGGAGTCTGCAGTGAGCCGAGATCATGCCACTGCACTTCAGGTTGGGTGACAGGCAAGACTCTTGTCTCAAAAAAAAAAAAAATTATGTATGATCTTAGCACAGTGTCTTGATGATTGATGATATCCAAATACTTTTAAAACTAATTTTCTTTTCACTTAATTAGTAAAGAAAGTAGAAACAGTATAGTATGATTGTTAAGAGACCAGATTCCAGAATTTAGAGTCAAACACACTTAGGTTCAAATGCCAATTTCACCATGTTCTGTTCTGTGACCCGAACTTGAGAAAATAACTTTTCCTACCAGCAGATTCCTCATCTGTAAAAGTAGCTATAACAATAGTATCTCACTAATAGGACGTAACTACCTAATTGGGTGGTTGTAAGACTCAGATGATTCATGTGAAGAAGTAATCACCGTGACTCACGTACAGGTTCTTGACAAATGTTAGATATTTCTAGTAAACACTGGCCAGTAAGCATGCATTCTAACTTCAATATAATGGGACTAAATCCCTTGCACCATTTCCCAATCTCTTGCACCTAGGATTCTAGATTTAAGTTCCTACAATCAGATGTTAAACTTCTAGGTTGAGTGTCCAGGAATGACACTCAGCCTAGAGTCTAGAATCCAATTTTGTTGATGTACCTTAGAACTGCAGTGGCACAGCCTGGGAAAGCAGGTGCAGCAAAGGTTTCCTAACTTGGTAGGCCATTTTCCACTGATAGCAGAGGCTCTAGAGTTAACAGCTGTGATGGTATCTTTCTTATACCATGGCTTTCTGACAGTGGCAAAGGCATAATCCCTTGACAGCCAATGTGGCTTTGGGAACCATTCCTGTACACTCAACCTAAAATCTGTGAGCCATTTAATGCTCCGTGATTAACATCTTACTGCTTAAACTAGCTAGAGTGAGTTTTACTCTCCACAACTGAACACTAACCAAAATACTATTGTTATTATTTCTTCTGGAGAAGATTTCCACTTGGGAAGGAAAAGATTTGTGACCAGGATGGCAATTCAGAGGCAGATTTCACTCTGAATACTTGTCTTTAAGTTACTGCAGGTGGCAATCACACTCATAAACAAAGAATGGCAAGCAATCGTTTGTAATCAGCTTGAGTGAGCATTTCGGGTGTTGAAATTTGGTGTACCATTTAAAAATATCTCTGAATGTCTTACAGTAACTTAGTTTAGTAAAATATCATGCTACCACTTTGCAATATGTTCCATTCAAGATGAGATTTGGGTGGGGACACAGTCAAACCATATCAGCATGTATCAGTATTTTTCTACATAAACATTTTCTAGGAATAGTAACCACCCATCTTCATGCACCTGCAGGCCCTGGAAAGGGCAAGCACAGAGTCGGAACTCCAGTAGAAAGCATAAGAGAACTCAGAATTCAGGTCTTTTTTCTGCTAGGACCTTAATGACATTCTGTCTGAATTTATCTGCTCTTTTTCCTCTATTCACCTCTATACCTTTGAGAAGCTCTCAGTATCATACCTTCTACATTTAACCCTGCTTTACTGTAAAGAATTGATCAACAGCTGAGAAACCTGTGTGCTGCTCTCCATGACTTTGACTTCTATGATCCCATGATTATTTTCAAGGTGAACAAACAATAGCCATAAAATAGACCCAGTAAATTTTTGTGACAGATCGTCTGGCAACAACAAATATTCATTGAGTGCCAAAAGTATAAAGTATTCCAGGTAGTTGAGATACATATCAAAAAAATAGACCTAGTTCCTGCTCTTAACTCACAGGCACTGGCCATTTCATGTCTGAGTGTTTCTGCTTGCTTGTAATGTCACTGAGATCAAACTGGAACAATAACAAAAAGCACAGACGCAGACCTTCATCTGTGATGTGTTTCTGCACCTTAAAAACAAACACACCTAAAATCTTTTTTACTACAACAAGTACTTTCCCCCCAATAGTTCCCTCGGACCTGGAAAAGTCTAGAACTTAGTGTGTGAAAAAAACAACAAAATAAATTATCTGGAAATTTTCTATATATTGAAAAGGCTGTGTGAAGCCCAGGCATAATGCATTTATCAAAATTTATCTAGTGGTACACTTAAGATTTGGATTTCACTGTATGTAAATTTTACCTCAAAAATAAAAAGAAATTGAAAACAAGTATTATACTCCAGTTAATTATGTTCACGCTAAAATGTCTAGGAGTAAAGTATACTAATGTCTGCAACTATGAAAATAAATAAAATCAAAAAATAAGATGGTTGCTTTAATAGAGGTGTCTTTAAAAATAATAGTAATAATAAGTAATAATAGTAATTATAAGGTGGCTAGATGGATGGGTGGTTGGATGGATGAAAAGGCAAATATGACACAATGTTAACAACAGTAGAAACTAGATGACATATTCTTTCAACAATTCCTTCCACCTTTCTTTAAATTGAAATTTTTCATAATAAACATTTGGGAGGTGAGGGGAAAGTCCACTATAGCAGACCAATCGCAATTTGCTGAACCACACCGAGTCACACAGACAAAGAACCCTTGCTATGGTTTGAATGTGTCCCCCAATATTCATGTGTTGAAAGCTTAATCCCCAATGCAACAGTGTTAGGAAATAGGACCTTTAAGAGGTGATTACATCATGAGTGTTCTGCCTTCATGAATGGGTTAATGCCATTATCTTGAGAGTGAGTTATTTCAGGAGTAGGCTCATGATAAAAGAATGAGTTTGGCCTCCTTTCTTCTATGCAGTGCACTCTCTTTCCATGTTATGAGTCAGCAAAAAGGACTTCAATCTATGCAGCCCCTTGATCTTGGACTTCCCAGCCTCCAGAACCATGAGGCAAATAAACTTCTATTCCTTATAAATTTCTCAGTCTCTGGTGTTCTGTTACAGCAGCATAAAATGAACCAAGACAAACCCTAAAGGAAAAACAAACAAAAACAACATCAATGGCAAATAAGGTAAATACTGATAGTCAGATAGTAACTGGGATTTATTTTCTAGGCAAATGGAAGATGGATGGATGGAGTAGAGAATATTAACAAACTCATTAATACCCTGCTTAGCAAAAACCTCCAACAACCACAATTTTCTTAATTCAAAAAAAATCTGCAGGGAAGTGTTTTTTAAAGCATTTTTATTACACTGAAATTACTGTCGTGCTTTCTGTTTCAGGGTAATAAACTGGCACTGCTGACTTTTGGCAATGGTGGGGAGGAGGAGGAGAAAGAGGAGGGATTTTGTTAAGTGAAGGGCTCACTACCACAGAGCGCATTGGTGGGTTTGGAGGGGAGAAAGAAAGAGGAAGAGGGAGGGAAGACGAGGGAAAAGGGAGGTAAAGAAAAGGAGAAAGAGGTAGAGCGAAGAAGGAATGGAGAAGAGAGAAAAAAATTGAAATTACAGGGCTGAGCAGGGAAAAAGAGGAGCCAACTAGATAGAGAAAGGCTGACAAAAAGGAATTCAGTAAAATTCCATAGTGGTGGGTGGCCAAGGAACATTTTGAGACAAGAGAGGCTGCCTGATCCATTAGAGGTTGTTTTGTTGCTGCTATATACACTCTGCTGCTATCCTTTCCTCAAATCTTCACTAAAGGCACTTAAAATCATGAATGTTTTATGTGAATGGGCTTTTAGTGGACATCAAGCAGGGAGCTCAGTTTTGTTTCTGGGTCAGTGCTGTGCAGAAATCTTGAGAAGGGCTTCTGACTCCCACAGGCCTTGGAAGGGGAGGTGTCCAAGTCAATTTTATGTAGCTCTTTCAGGATGAATGAGAAGCAGGGGAGGAATGAGACAGCAGCTTATTCAAGGAAAAGCTGGCCTGCAGAGAAAAAAATTTCAAAACCACTTTTTCTTATCCATTTTTAACCCAGAAGACCCTCATTATCAGGACTGGAAAATCAGGAAAGTCATTTTCATCCTTACATCGGTCTTTTTTTAATGAGGTTACACTGCCACCTACTGGTATTGGTAAAAAATACCTTTTATTATAATTTTAAACTTTGTGATTCTTTGGAAGCCTTTATCTTTTATTTACTGACAAATTCTTCCCTTGTATGGTAACACAAATTTGCATAAGATGAGTTCTTTGCCCGCAAAATTTTATCCTCTAATAATAATCTTAATGAAGATAACTTGTAGCCCTTCAGAATTCAGACACCATTTCAACAGTAAAACCTTCCTTTATAGCGGTTCGCCATCCTTCTTAACCAGAATTGACAACTCCCTCTTTTGGGCACATACACTATCCATTGTACTTAGTTGATTACTTGATTATACTCTCTCCCATAACTAAACCATAAACTCCTAAGATTCAGGGACTATATCTTTTCTGCATTTATATTCCTAGCACCTGGAACAGAACCTGCACATAGATGACTAATAAATATATAATAAATGAATAAATGATTGATGATCAATCAAAAAGTACAAACAAAGCAAACATCACTTTATATAAACTTTTATTAATAAAAAAATTTTAAATAAACATTTCAATTCCAAATATACACATTATGTAATTCCTTGTCTATGGAGTGGCTTTTACCTTGCCCAATTTTACATTTTACAAAATTCGTATAGATGAAATCAGAATAAAGAAGATATGTGAAATTAGATTTTCCCATTAGCATATAATTCATAAACTCTTAATTACCATAAGATAATCTAAAACAAGATATTCTTAAGAGGACCAACTAAGAGGAAAATTTAGCATAAATAAATTTTATTTATTTAATAATGAGTCAGCATTGCTGAGGGACAAAGAATCCTGAGATTTGTAGTAATGAAATTATTCATATCACTTACATAATCCAGAATCATGAACAGGGTTGAGTTTGAGATTTGAGATCCTCATATTGATTCTGGGGAACCCTAAGGCACCCAGGCCTCTCTTTAGAAACTGATTACACTATAGGGAGAAGACACTCAGACCTTAACCAAGTCTCCTATCTGAATTTAAACAAGAATGTCTAAAGCACTCTCTTTAAAGCACTCTCTCTAAAGGAACCTCCAGGGAGCATGGCCACTCACTTTGAGTCAATAAAGGGTCAAAGAAGTGTGGGCAGTAAGGAGTCACACCTTGTGACATGGCCCTGTTTCACCATGCAATTTTCACAGGGGTCTGCACACACATATTCGTAGCCAATAAGCTGGACACCTCTTGTACTAAGCAAAATCGGATGTGAATTCTTCTATTTTCCTCCCATTTGCTTCAGATTTCCTATTTTTCATCAATTCTTATTTTCTTATCTTCCTTTCTAAGGCTGATCTCATCCCTTCCCAGTCAAGTTCTGAGACGTAAATTCATAAACCATCTTCTTCTTCAGTCTTCCTCATTTTCCTCCCCACCAGTTCCTCCCTACATACCAATACACCAAGTCTCTTTTGTCTTGGAGGCAAAAAAAAAAAGTCCTCCGTGAGTCTTTTGCTCTGAAGAGTCAGGTGGCATATCCTAATTCTTCTTCCCTTCACTTCAATCTTCATAAAAGACTTCACCTGCTAAAATTCTCTTCTCCCTTTTATGGCACAATTCCTCGAAACTGAATTTCCCAGGTTCATGTCTTGGTACCACTTTCCCTGAAATTACCAATAACCTTCAAGCTGCCAATTCCGTTACTCCTGCTCAACTTCTGAAGCTTTGTGCAACAGTGATCACCTCTTTCTACTGATGCATGCTTGCCCCACTTTTACACTCCCAACCTCTGCACACTTCTCTTGAATAGCTCTCACTTTCCTTCCCTAGAGCCTCTTTTGCATTCTGCCTCTAAAATAGAAAGTAGAAGATGTACTAGACACTTTAGTCCTCATCTTGTTCTCACTTGACATGTTCTTCCTTAGGGATTTCATCTATTATTTTTGTCCTTCCTCCCTTCATTGATTTAACAGAGGTCTATTATTAGCCAATGATGTGACAGGTACTTTTCCTGGAGCTTGTGATTCAGCAATGAACAAGGATTACAAGATCCCCATTATCATGAGCTTATATTCCAGTGTGTGTATGTGTTAGAGGAAGGAGGGCGGCCAATGATAGATACCAAACAAATTAAAAGGCAAATAACCAAGGAAATATCAAAATAACTTTGCACCTGAGCCTATGAGTTTAGCTTTCCCAAGGCGGACAAACGTCAGCCCTAGAGCATCTTGCTAGGGAGCTTGCCAGGTGCGACTTCTGTATGGAAGTGAAGATGGAGGCTCAGAGTGAGCCACCCAGCCTGAGCTGACTCCAGCTCATATCCAGAGGGCTCCCCAATACCAGAGGCTTTGTCAACCAGCAGCATCACTAGGCTCTGACCAAACTGTGGGAGAAGCAATCCAAATGCTGAGAGAGAGCAGCAGCAGCCAGCAAACAAAGGACATCACCATGGCAACCAGAGGAGCCTTGGGATAATATGCAAATCTGGGAATCCTGCCTTCCTTAAGCCGTAACATCATAGAAGCCACCCCAGCACCACATACTCAGACGTTGTCTTAGGGAGAGAAGCTGAGACCCTGAGCAATTATTCCAAGACACTGAGCATTATTGAAACGAAATATTTAAATTCTTACATAAGACTAAGCTTTAAACCTGATTAAATCCATTTTCTTGTGTTAGCTGTTGTTTATCTGTTTGTTCCCCCATGATCCTAATCCCCCAGTACTCAGCAGGTTGAAGATTATAATGGGTATATTAGAGAGGTGACAACAATCTTTTCTCCCATACTTCTCAGTTATAAAATGGGTAGGATTATGACACAACTATGTGTTTTTCTTTAATTCTGACTCCTTCCTTGAGTTTTGTACCAGCATTTCTAATAGTCTGCTGGTCTAAAATAAAATTTGTGTCTCCAACCTACAGAGTAACTTTTTCCTAAATCTTTTGTCTCAATTAAAATTAATTTCTGCATGATGTTTTTAGTTGTCTCCCTAACAGAATAGGTTCCTTTTTCTATTCTGACATACACATTCTCTTTTGGTTGTCAAATTATTAATGTTATTTATCTCTCACTGTTTTACTTCTTCTGAGAAAACCAGAATCATGATATTGTAAAAACCAGAGATGATTCTTCAAAGGCTGTGAATGTCCCTCATTTGCAATCTTACTGGACCCGATCTTTTTTTCATTGCCATTGCCTTGCTGCTAAAACAATAGATGCACCCTCCCTCTAGGCCCAGGGACTATGGAGGAAAAGGTGGGTGTGTGAGATTGTAAGGGCCAGTTTTGAGGGACAGAATTAGTTCAGACTCTCCAAATCAAGGACACGCGCACAGATTGCCTAAAGAGCTGGCAAATTTTTGAGAGACTTTTCCTCCTGAGCCACCTTGTGGTCCCTTTCCATCCATCCCAACCATAAAGAATTTCCTGCTTTCCACAGAATTAAATGAGAATTACTAAGAGAATATCAAGACACCTGGTGACAAAGCCTTCTCAGTATAGTTGTTCCCAGTTACGGGGTTCACACAAATAATGATATAATAAGAAATTTTTCAGCCACCTTAAGATAAGTTACTTAAGAGATTGCAAAAGGCATTGCAGAACAACAAAATCTCTAAATTCCTTAGCTTAAAATGGTTTCAGCAAAATGCTTATGTTTTATACAGCTAACGGCTACAAGTCTGTAACTAACACCAAGATTGTAGTAGCTCAATGCATAGAACTGATAAGTCACTTTTATAACCTTACTTTTTGGCTTTGGTTTTTGGCTCTTATGTTGCTTAAAAGGTTTTAAGTGTTGATGGTTACCTGCCCACCTCCATTCTCATCTGACATAAAATGTTTAGTTGGCTGTAAGTCTTTTGGCTCTAAGTCCCTCTGCCACAAGGGTCCCACTGAGGGACAGGATGGACCTGGAGCAGGCAGCCACATCACCCCAGCAATGATATGGGACAAAAGAAAAGTCTGGCAGGTCTTGGCCAAAAGGGAGAGAATGTAAACTAAAAATAAAATTCTAAGCCCCGTCAATTGATTAAACAGACCATTTCTTGGCCAACGGAACCCCAGAGTAACCTTGAAAACTGAGTTCTTAGTCTTGATGGGATGGAGAGGTCAGACACATCTCATTATACTCCCTACCTTGCTAACCATAATTAGCCTTTCTTCCCTAAGGGCTTAGCAGAAACCAGCCCTTTCAAAAGACTACACCACTGATATCAACCAACAGCCTGATGCTTCCCCTCCTTTTCACCTGATAAGAGACCAATGACCATGTAGCGGTTCTGGCCAATCTACGAAGAATGTACATAAGGGTTTTAATGTCCTCTGCTTCACCTTTTGGCATCAGAGGACCAACAATTCTACCCTCAGATCATGCTGACACTGCCATTTTTTGTACATGGGACCCATGAAGGAGTATGAAGCTCAATTGTGCATGCACATGTTTCTCCTTTCATAAATACTCATGACTCCTCCTATAACTTATTAAATATGTATATTTGGCCATCCTGCTCAGCATAAATTCCTGCTCTTTGCCCCTCCCTTGAAGTATCTGTTTATGGCTTCTGGCCAGAGGCTATGCTTCCTAGCCTGTCAGAATGGCCACCCTGTAGGCTGCAACCCTTTGTGAGAAATAAGGTTCTCCTATCCAAATTAAAAATAAATGAGAAATTAAAAATAAATAAATTGGCCAGGCGCTGTGGCTCATGCTTGTAATCCCAGCACTTTGGGAGGCCGAAGCGAGCGGATCACTTGAGGTCAGGAGTTCAAGACCAGCCTGGCCAAAATGTGAAGCCCCATCTCCACTAAAAACACAAAAAAATTAGCCAGGCATGGTGGTGAGCACCTGTAATCCCAGCTACTCATTAGGCTGAGGCAGGAGAATCACTTGAACCCAGGAGGCGGAGGCTGCAGTAAGCTGAGATTGCGCCATTGCACTCCAGCCTAGGTGACAAAGCGAGACTCCATTGCAAATAAATAAATAAATAAATAAACTTCTGATTTTTATTTCTCATCCCTGCAATGCTAGGTTCTATTAATCTAGAGGTCCTGGTCCCACCAGTGGACACAACCCGTTAAACTTTAAGCTGCAACTGCCACCTGGTCATTTCATACATTTTGGGCCAAGAGACCAGAGGGCAAGAAAAGGAGTCACCATCTATGTAGGGCTAATAGACCTTGATCATCAGGAAAAAGTGGAGCTTCTGCCACATGGTGAGTATAAGGAAGCATATTTTTATCACCCAGGTAATGAACACATTATGTTTGCCATATGAAGGGTATAAATGAAGAGTATCTCTTCATACTCCCTTGCCCAATTTTGATACAAAATGAACAAATTCTACAGTCACAGCCTCAGGAAAGCGTGGTGACAAGGGCCTCAGGGACCCACAAGGTAAGTGGCTTAGATCAGTAGAGGCGTTAGTCAAGGGTAAGGGGAAATCTAGAATCAGTAGCAGAAGGAGACAATGAGTATTAGTTGTGGCCTGAAGACAAGATGTAATGAAAGAGACTGGAATAAATCCTACTTACTCTCCTCTGTATTTCCAGAAAAAGAGACCAATCAGAATACTAGAGCTGCTGTTCCCAGATGGGGTGAATATATTCTATGAAGCAAGTGAATGATGGCATGGATTGCTTGGGTGTACTGTCCAGGACTTACTTTAGTACCAATGCACTCTTCCCCAGCACAAGAATGTTGCATGTGGGAGCTCACAACTGGCATCTCCCCAGGAATTGCCTTCTATGAAAGGAGCTTCCTCACCCAAGGGTATGTCCCCTCTCTAGGGGAAGCCCACTTCAAATGACTGGTCCATGTGGGGTATAAGGGCCCAGCTCCATTGACCCAATTCAGAACACTCTGAAGGGTCATCCTAGGTCCAGAACTCTCCATGTGCACAAGATGAACTGCATCACAACTCAACTTCCTCTGCCAGTGCTGCTTTGCTCACTCCCTTACAGGTGATCGTAGGAAAAGTACTCTCCAATCAATCTCCTGCATGTGCTCTCTGCCCTTTTGACATGTGTCCATTTGTCTTTGAGCATTTCCTTACTTTCTGGCAAGTAAAAAAAAATGCAGGCTTACTTTCTATCCCTCACGCTCTGGAATGAGCCATCTCCAAAGAGTATACCCGAATTAGAAGAGAAATTCCACAAGAGAAATTGGTGAAACTGGGTAACAGTCTTTCAAATGTTATATGTGTTTGAAAGTTTTCAAATTGAAAGCCGGAGTAGAAAAAAAGAAAACTTCTTTAAAACTTACAGAAAACATTTGCCAACAGTTGGTCATTAACCACTGAGATTCAAAATTGTGGTTACTGCAGCTTTGTAGTGTAGTTTGAAGTCAGGTAGCATGATGCCTCCAGCTTTGTTCTTTTGGCTTAGGATTGACTTGGCAATGTAGGCTCTTTTTTGGTTCCATATGAACTTTAAAGTCGATTTTCCAATTCTGTGAAAAAAGTCATTGGTAGCTTGATGGGGATGGCATTGAATCTATAAATTACCTTGGGCAGTATAGCCATTTTCACCACATTGATTCTTCCTACCCATGAGCATAGAATGCTCTTCCATTTGTTTGTGTCCTCTTTTATTTCATTGCGCAGTGGTTTGTAGTTCTCCTTGAAGAGGTCCTTCACATCCCTTGTAAGTGGGATTCCTAGGTATTTTATTCTCTTCGAAGCAATTGTGAATGGGAGTTCACTCATGATTTGGCTCTCTGTTTGTCTGTTATTGGTTTATACGAATGCTTGTGATTTTTGCATACTGATTTTGTATCCTGAGACTTTGCTGAAGTTGCTTATCAGCTTAAGGAGATTTTTGGGCTGAGACGATGGGGTTTTCTAGATATACAATCATGTCATCTGCAAACTGGGACAATCTGACTTCCTCTTTTCCTAATTGAATATCCTTCATTTCTTTCTCCTGCCTGATTTCCCTGGCCAGAACTTCCAACACTATGTTGAATAGGAGTGGTGAGAGAGGGCATCCCTGTCTTGTGCCAGTTTTCAAAGGGAATGCTTCCAGTTTTTGCTCATTCAGTATGATATTGGCTGTGGGTTTCTCAGAAATAGCTCTTATTATTTTGAGATATGTCCCATCAATACCTAATTTATTGAGAGTTTTTAGCATGAAGGGTTGTTGAATTTTGTCAAAGGCCTTTTCTGCATCTATTGAGATAATCATGTGGTTTTTGTCTTTGGTTCTGTTTATATGCTGGATTACATTTATTGATTTGCATATATTGAACCAGCCTTGCATCCCAGGGATGAAGCCCACTTGATCATGGTGGATAAGCTTTTTGATGTCCTGCTGGATTCGGTTTGCCAGTATGTTATTGAGGATTTTTGCATCGATGTTCATCAGGGATATTGGTCTAAAATTCTCTTTTTTGTTATGTCTCTGCCAGGCTTTGGTACCAGGATGATGCTGGCCTCATAAAATGAGTTAGGGAGGATTCCCTCCTTTTTCTATTGATTGGAATAGTTTCAGAAGGAATGGTACCAGCTCCTCCTTGTACCTCTGGTAGAATTCGGCTATGAATCCATTTGGTCCTGGACTTTTTTGGTTGGTAAGCTATTAATTATTGCCTCAATTTCAGAGCCTTTTATTGTTCTATTCAGAGATTCAACTTCTTCATGGTTTAGTCTTGGGAGGGTGTATGTGTCTAGGAATTTATCCATTTCTTCTAGATTTTCTAGTTTATTTGAGTACAGGTGTTTATATTATTCTCTGATGGTAGTTTGTATTTCTGTGGGATCAGTGGTGATATCCCCTTTATCATTTTTTATTGTGTCTATTTGATTCTTCTCTCTTTTCTTCTTTATTAGTCTTGCTAGTGGTCTATCAATTTTGTTGATCTTTTCAAAACATGGTACTGGTACCAAAACAGAGATATAAACCAATGGAACAGAACAGAGCCCTCAGAAATAATACCACACATCTACAACCATCTGATCTTTGACAAACCTGACAAAAACAAGCAATGGGGAAAAGATTCCCTATTTAATAAATGGTGCTGGGATAACTGGCTAGCCATATGTAGAAAGCTGAAACTGGATCCCTTCCTTACACCTTATACAAAAATTAATTCAAGATGGATTAAAGACTTAAATGTTAGACCTAAAACCATAAAAACCCTAGAAGAAAACCTAGGCAGTACCATTCAGGACATAGGCATGGGCAAGGACTTCATGTCTAAAACACCAAAAGCAATGGCAACAAAAGCCAAAATTGACAAATAGGATCTAATTAAACTAAAGAGCTTCTGCACAGCAAAAGAAACTACCATCAGAGTGAACAGGAAACCTACAGAATGGGAGAAAACTTTTGCAATCTACTCATCTGACAAAGGGCTAATATCCAGAATCTACAATGAACTCAAACACATTTACAAGAAAAAAACAAACAGCCCCATCAACAAGTGGGCGAAGGATATGAACAGACACTTCTCAAAAGAAGACATTTATGCAGCCAACAGACACATGAAAAAATGCTCATCATCACTGGCCATCAGAGAAATGCAAATCAAAACCACAATGAGATACCATCTCACACCAGTTAGAATGGCAATCATTAAAAAGTCAGGAAACAACAGGTGCTGGAGAGGATGTGGAGAAATAGGAACACTTTTACACTGTTGGTGGCACTGTAAACTAGTTCAACCATTGTGGAAGACAGTGTGGCGATTCCTTAGGGATCTAGAACTAGAAATACCATTTGACCCAGCCATCCCATTACTGGGTATATACCCAAAGGATTATAAATCATGCTGCTATAAGGACACATGTACACATATGTTTATTGTGGCGCTATTCACAATAGCAAAGACTTGGAACCAACCCAAATGTCCAACAATGATAGACTGGATTAAGAAAATGTGGCACATATACACCATGGAATACTACGCAGCCATAAAAAATGATGAGTTCATGTCCTTTGTAGGGACATGGATGAAGCTGGAAACCATCATTCTCAGCAAACTATTGCAAGGACCAAAAACCAAACACTGCATGTTCTCACTCACTGGTGGGAACTGAACAATGAGAATACTTGGACACAGGAAGGGGAACATCACACACTGGGGCCTATTGTGGGGTGGGGGGAGGGGGGAGGGATAGCATTAGGAGATATATCTAATGTTAAATGACGAGCTATTGGGTGCAGTACACCAACATGGCGCATGTATACATATGTAACAAACCTGCACGTTGTGCACATGTACCCTAGAACTTAAAGTATAATGAAAAAAAAAAAAGAAAATTGTGTATACTGCCAAGATCATTGCTTACCACTATTTCCCTTCATTATCTTCTCATATCCTAGAGTCACTGTTCAAGCCCTTTTGTTGACTGGTGTATTTTCTCAAGACTTCTCTAATCTCTGAATTCTCACACATCTGCAAACATTTTTCTCCCTATGAGGTAACTGATAGCTTAGCTTAGCCTAGTCTAAGATTCATGGGTGTAATCTTCTGGTCTACTACCATTACCCCACCACATTCCAGTCTCTAGAAGTGCACACAGGAAATGTAATGTATGTCTGATTATTTGTCCTTTGCAAGTAATGTTTTTTTTCTATCTGGAACCCTGTAAGATTTTATCATTATTTTTGGAGTTTGAAAATTTTATACGAATATGCCTATTATCTTTTTTTCTCATCCATCCTAAATAAAGCTTGGATTAGAGAGACTGGGGCACTCTTCAAGTTGCAGATGTAGGTTTCTTCTAATATAATCATACTATTTTCTCTCACATTTTCTTTTTTTTTAACCTCCTAGAACTCCTAATATTACACCTCTTGGATCTATCAAGTCTGTCTTCTCCCATGATTTCCTTTTATTTATAATTTAGGGGGCTATTTTTAGCAGAGTTACACATGTGCATCATTTAAAACTTCTACAAGGTTTGATATGAAAAAATTAGATCCCCCCACACTTCAAATTTCTCACTCCCTGAATTGCTTTCAACTCTTTTTGCTGGTTTTTGGTATTTGCCCCAAATTCGTAACTAACATTCTTATAGTCTTATACTGATACTAACTTTAGTTATAGGCATTATTATCTATATAATTTATTGCAGAAGCTAATAATTTAAATATTTTCCACATAAAAGCACTAATTTCAACAAACATACTCACACACACACACACACACACACACAGAAACACAGGTTATCTTGTTTCCCCAATAGCATTTCACCTTGTTATAACAGATCAATATACATTGTTTATATCAATACCCATTGTTTATATTGACTACATAAACACTATTGGTAACTAAAACATGTAGTTTACTATGATTATTTTCCCTAGAATTGAGAATTTTTTTCATTTTTAACTTTTCTATGTACTTAATATTAATTTATCCACCCAGTTCTCCAGAACTGATATGAATCTATTCTCAATGCACTCAAACTCCTTAGGCATTCTATCAATTTCATCTTCTTGAAGAAGTCTCTCCTTGAGCCTCCTGGTCTATTTCAGTTTGAACTGCATTATTTACAGGCTGTGGCTTTTCACCAACACTCAATTAATCCTGTTGTCTCTCTTTTGTGTTGGATCCCATTTCCTCAATTTTGTTTTCTTCTTCCTTGGTTTATGCCATTATTTTGATGATGCACAAGCTCCAGCAATTTCATAGAAAGGCTATGGAAAAGAATCTTGAGTCAAATATCTTCATCATAATTTACTTCTCTGTATGTATTTGTTCTTAGTTTTTAGATATTTCTTCCTCCTAATTTTTCCAACCCATAGTGACACTCCATAGTCACAGGTCTCCATAGTGACTCTCCTTAAATCCATCTACTGAAGTTTTATTTCAAAGATTTGTTTTTCAGTGTCTCAGACCACAGTGCAATCAAATTAGAACTCAGGATTAAGAAACTCACACAAAATCATACAATTACATGGAAAGTGAACAACCTGCTCCTGAATGACTCTTGGGTAAATAATAAAATTAAGGCAGAAATCAAGAAGTTCTTTGAAATCAATGAGAATAAAGAGACAACATACCAGAATCTCTGGGACACAGCTAAAGCAGTGTTAAGAAGACAGAAATTTTAGCACTAAATGCCCACATCAGAAAGCTAGAAAGATCTCAAATCGATACCCTAACATCGCAATTAAAAGAACTAGGGAAGCAAGAGCAAACAAAAAATCTAGCAGAAGACAAGAAATAACTAAGATCAGAGCAGAACTGAAGGAGACAGATACATGAAAAAAAACCTTCAAAAAAAATCAATGAAACCAGGAGCTGGATTTAAAAAAAAAAAATAACAAAATAGACTGCTAGCTAGATTAATTAAGAAAAAAGAGAGAAGAATAAAATAGGCACAAGAAAAAAATGATAAAGGAGATATCACCATTGACCCCACAAAAATACAAACTACCATCACAGAATACTATAAAGACCTCTACGGAAAGAAACTAGAAGTTCTAGAAGAAATGAATAAATTCTAGGACACATACACCCTCCCAAGACTAAACAAGGAAGAAGTCAAATCCCTGAGTAGACCAATATCAAGCTCTGAAATTGAGGCACTAATTAATAGCCTACCAACTAAAAAAAGACCAGGACTAGATAGATTCACAGCCAAATTCTATCAGAAGTACAAAGAGGAGCTGGTACTATTTCTTCTGAAACTATTTCAGACAACAGAAAAAGAGGGACTCCTCCCTAACTCAAATTTATGAGGCCAGCATCATCTTGATACCAAAATCTGGCAGAAACACAACAAAGAAAGAAAACTTCAGGCTAACATCCCTGATGAAGACTGATGTGAAAAGTACTCAATAAAATACTGGTAAACCAAAGCCAGCAGCATATCAAAAAGCTTATCCACCATGATCAAGTCAGCTTTATCCCTGGGATACAAGGCTGGTTCAACATACACAAACCAATAAACTTAATTCATCACGTAAATAGAACTAAAGACAAAAACAGCATGATTATCTCATTAGATGCAGAAAAGGCCTTCAATAAAATTCAACATCGCTTCATGTTAAAAACTCTCAATAAATTAGGTATTGATGGAACATATCTCAAAATAATAAGAGCCATTTATGACAAACCCACAGCCAACATTATATTGAATGGGCAAAAGCTGGAAGCATTCCCTTTGAAAACTGGCACAAGACAAAGATGCCCTTTCTCACCACTCCCATTCAACATAGTATTAGAAGTTCTGGCCAGGGCAATCAGGCAAGAGAGAGAAAAAAAGTGTATTTAAATAGGAATAAAGGAAGTCAAATTGTCTCTCTTTGCAAATAACATGATTCTGTATTTAGAAAGCCCCATCATCTCAGCCCAAAAACTCCTTAAGCTGATAAGCAACTTCAGCAAAGTCTCAGGATACAAAATCAATGTGCAAAAATCACAAGCATTCCTATACGACAATATACAAGCAGAGAGCCAAATCATGAATGAACTCCCATTCACAATTGCTACAAAGAGAACAAAACACATAGGAATGGTCTGGGTACAGTGACTCACGCCTGTAATCCCAGCACTTTGGGAGGCCAAGGCAGGCAGATCACGAGGTCAGGAGTTCGAGACCATCCTGGCTAACAGATGAAACCCTGTCTCTACTAAAAATACAAAAAATCAGTCGGGCATGGTGGTGCATGCCTGCAGTCCCAGCTACTCGGGAGGCTGAGGTAGAAGAATCGCTTGAACCCAGGAGGCAGAGGTTGCAGTGAGCTGAGATCATGCCACTGCACTCCAGCCTGGGCGACAGAGCAAGACTCTGTCTCAAAAAAAAAAAAAAAATACCTAGGAATACAGCTAACAAGGAACGTGAAGAATCTCTTCAAGGAGAACTACAAACCACTGCTCAAGGAAGAGAGGACACAAACAAATGAAATAGCATTCTAACCTCATGGATAGGAAGAAACAATATCATGAAAATGGCCATACTGCCAAAGTAATTTATAGATTCAATGCTATTCCCATCAAACTACCACTGACATTCTTCACAGAATTAGAAAAGACTACTTTAAGTTTCATATGGAACCAAAAACGAGCCCATATAGCCAAGACAATCCTAAGCAAAAAAGAACAAAGCTGGAGTTATCAGGCTACCTGACTTCAAACTATGCTACAAGGCTACAATAACCAAAACAGCCTGGTACTGGTACCAAAACACACATATAGACCAATAGAACAGAACAGAGAACTCAGGAATAACGCCACAGATCTACAACCATCTGATCTTTGACAAACCTGACAAAAACAAGCAATGGGGAAAGGATTCTCTAGTTAACAAATGGTGTTGGGAAAACTGGCTAGCCGTATGCAGAAAACTGGAATTGGACCCCTTCCTTACACCTTATACAAAAATTAACTCAAGATGTATTAAAGACTTAAATGTAAAACTCAAAACCATAAAAACTCTAGAAGAAAACCTAGGCAACAGCATTCAGGACATAGGCATGGGCAAAGATTTCATGACTAAAATACCAAAAGCAATTGCAACAAAAGCTAAAATTGACAAATAGAATCTAATTAAGCTAAAGAGCTTTAGCACAGCAAAAGAAACTAACATCAGAGTGAACAGGCAACCTACAGAATGGGAGAAAATTTCTGCAATCTACCCATGTGAGAAATGTCTAATATCCAGAATTTACAAGGAACTTAAATTTCAAGAAAAAAAATAACCCTATCAAAAAGTGGGCAAAGGATATGAACAGGCACTTCTCAAAAGACGATATTTATGTGGCCAAGAAACATGAAAAAAAGCTCAACATCACTATCACTAGAGAAATGCAAATCAAAATCATAATGTAATACCATCTCACACCAGTCAGAACGGTGATTATTAAAAAATCAAGAAACAATAGATGCTGGCAAGGCTGTGGAGAAATAGGAATGCTTTTACACTGTTGGTGCGAATGTAAATTAGTTCAACCATTGTGGAAGACAGTGTGGCAATTCCTCGGGGATCTAGAACCAGAAATACCATCTGACCCAGCAATCCTATTACTGGGCATATACCCAAAGGAATATAAATCATTCTAATATAAAGACACATGCACATGTATGTATGTTTATTGAAGCACTATTTACAATAGCAAAGATGTGGAACCAACCCAAATGTCCATCAATGATAGACTGGATAAAGAAAATGTGGTACATATACACCATGGAATATTACGCAGCCATAAAAAGAAGGAGATCATGTTCTTTGCAGGGACATACAAAGATGGAAGCCATCATCCTCAGCAAACTAACACAGGAATAGAAAACCAAACACTGCATGTTCTCACTCGTAAGTGGGAGTTGAACAATGAGAACACATGGACACAGGGAGGGGAACAACACACACCAGTGCCTGCCGTGGAGTAGGGGGTGAGGGAAGGGACAGCATCAAGACAAATACCTAATGCTTGCAGGGCTTAAAACCTACATGATGGGTTGATAGATGCAGCAAACCACCATGGCACATATATACCTATGTAACTAACCTGCATGTTCTGCATATGTATCCCGGAATTTAAAGTAAAATAAAGAAAAAAAAAGATTTGTTTTCTACCTATGTATAGAATCTTATTTTCCTTAATGAAAGAATTATATTTGCTCATAGTTTTATAGAAATTTCCACAAAGTAAACCATAACAAATATTTCAAAGTAAACATGTAACAGGCCATAGTCATTGATCATAATACAATAATATTACAAATAATTTTTAAACAGCTTGAAACATCATAATGACTTCAAAATTAATTTTTGATCAAAGAGAAAAATTACAAATACTCTAGAGGCTAATGAAAAGGTAAATACTTTACATAAAAATGTATGGAACCCAGCAATAGCCACAGTTAGATAAAAATTTATGCCTCTAAATCCTTTCATTATGAAGAAGAATGAAACTGCAGAAACATTATTATGTTTACCTGAACTTTTTTAAGAAGAGTGAATAAGTTGATGAATGAACAGTTGTAATTGGTGATATAAGGGGAAAAAGTAGTAGAATTGATAAATAATTCCAAGAGTTTTTTTAACTAAAAATATAAATAAACCCTTTATGGTACTGCTTAAGAATGTAAGAGGGAAAAAAAATTAGCAAGACTAGGAATAAAGAAAAATGTACAATTTCCTAAAGGATATAAATAATCCAAATTGAACCAAGAAGCAAACCCAAAATGACTAATCAGCAAAGAAAAAAATGGAAAGGTAACCATTATTTTAAATAACAATAGTAATAATAGCATTATACCCAAAAAAACCTTTAAATCTGAGCTTTACCTAACTTTTAAAGAATGAGTATTTATAGTGTTATTTAAATTATTTCACACCAAATAAAAAGATGAAATGTTTCCCAATTCATTTCATGAAGCCAACATAACTTTATTACCAAAAGTTAACATAAAAATAAACCTAAAAACTATGAACCTAATTATTTCAGTTACTATGGCTATATTTAAAAATTACTCTAATACTTATTAACCTAAAACAACAATATGTGGACAGGTCTCAGGGGGATACCTCACCTCTGCTCCCCTCAGCATCAGCTAGGGTGTCTCAAAGTCTGGGGACTAAAATCATACGAATACTCACCCACTAACATGTAGTTGATGTTGTCAGATGAGACCTTTGCTGGAGCCAGAACACCTGCACATGGCTTCTGTAACTGTCCTAAGCCTTCTCACACTATGGGGGCTGGGTTCTTGAGTGAGCTAGGCAGAAGCAGTACTATCTTTTACGACCTCACCTTGGAAGTCCCATAGTTTCACTCCCACAACATTCTATTCAACAGTGCAAAGTACAGCCCAGGTTCAGGGGGAGGGGAAATAAACTCTAACTCTTGTTGGGAAGTGACAAAGTTTAGAAGAGCATGTGGGACCACAAATATTGCTGAGGTCAGTTTTGGAAAATGCAAAATACCACAGTC
The DNA here is from genome assembly GCF_028885655.2 of Pongo abelii. Lineage (NCBI taxonomy): Eukaryota > Metazoa > Chordata > Mammalia > Primates > Hominidae > Pongo > Pongo abelii. The sequence goes on along the minus strand of NC_072000.2, from coordinate 43,213,800 downwards.
CACCCTCTAGCCACAGTAGCAAAATACACTCATGCACTCCCTCAAGACCTACAACATCAGGCTGAGGCTTGAGGTCCAGGTATGGATGAACTTCTTGGGTACAGTTCCTCAAATACAGCCCCTTACGTACAGTTCCTTGTAATCTCAAGAGCTATAAACTAAAAAAGAAAAATTATCTGCCTCAACAAATACCAAATGCACAATGGTGGAGCAAGTACAGGAAAACTGCTATAGACACTCCCAAAAAAAAAAGGAGGAAAGGAGAGACACAGAAGTCACTGGTCCATTAAAAGCTTGAACTCAAGCTAGGCACAAGGTGCTAGTACTTGATTAGGGCTCAGTTGTACTGCTTAAGAATGATTCGCTGTGACTCTCAGCTCTCCACTCTGGGCTATTGGTTCTACCCTCTAAATTATTATTCTTTTTTTTTTTTTTTTCATAAAAAATAGCCATGTTCTTAGCATGCTTCCCATCTGTAGAAGTTTGGGGTCAAAGGCCTCTTTTCATTTTGTACTGTCTTTATGCCTTTCAGTCTAAAATGATACAATCCCTTAAAAAAAACTGTGTGGATCAAGAGAGAAAAAAGAAAACCCACAGACTGGGAAAAAGTACATGCAAAAGACACATCTGATAAAGCACTGTTACTTAAATATACAAAGAATTCTTTTTTTTTTCCATTTTTCCCCCTGAACTTTTATTATAAAAAATTTCAAACATACAGCAAAATTGAAAGATTTCAGTGAACACCTGTATACGCACTACCTGAACTCTATCATTAACATCTTTTAGCATTTAGAACCTTCTAAATCCTCTCCTTTGTTCCATTTTTAAATTTTTAAAAATTGAGTTGAAATTTACACAGTGTAAAAGTAATTATTTTAAAGTGAACAATAAAGTGACATTCACAATTAGTCATTCACAATATTGTACAACCACTATCTCTATCTAGTTTTAAAATGTTTTCATCACCTCAAAATAAAACTCTACAACTATTATGCAGTTAATCCCATTCTTCCCTCCCCCCTAGTCCCTGGCAACCATTGATCTCCTTTCTTTTTTTTTTTTTTTTTTTAACATTTTACTTTAAGTTCTAGGGTACATGTGCACAACATGCAGGTTTGTCACATATGTATACATGTGCCATGTTGGAGTGCTGCACCCCTTAACTCGTCATTTACATTAGGTATATCTCCTAATGTTATCCCTCCCCCCTCCCACCACCCCACAACAGGCCCCGGTGTGTGATGTTCCCCTTCCTGTGTCCAAGTGTTCTCATTCTTCAATTCCCACCTAAGAGTGAGAACGTGCGGTGTTCGGTTTTTTGCCCTTGCGATAGTTTGCTGAGAATGATGGTTTCCAGCTTCATCCATGTCCCTACAAAGGATATGAACTCATCATTTTTTATGGCTGCATAGTATTCCATGGTGTATATGTGCCACATTTTCTTAATCCAGTCTATCATTGTTGGACATTTGGGTTGGTTCCAAGTCTTTGCTATTGTGAATAGCGCTGCAACAAACATACGTGTGCATGTATCTTTATAGCAGCATGATTTATAATCCTTTGGGTATATAACCAGTAATGGGATGGCTGGGTCAAATGGTATTTCTAGTTCTAGATCCCTGAGGAATCGCCACACTGTCTTCCACAATGGTTGAACTAGTTTACAGTGCCACCAACAGTGTAAAAGTGTTCCTGTTTCTCCACATCCTCTCCAGCACCTGTTGTTTCCTGACTTTTTAATGATCGCCATCCTAACTGGTGTGAGATGGTATTTCATTGTGGTTTTCATTTGCGTTTCTCTGATGGCCAGTGATGATGAGCATTTTTTCATGTGTCTGTTGGCTGCATAAATGTCTTCTTTTGAGAAGCATCTGTTCATATCCTTCGCCCACTTGTTGATGGGGTTGTTAGTTTTTTTCTTGTAAATTTGTTTGAGTTCTTTGTAGATTCTGGATATTAGCCCTTTGTCAGATGAGTAGATTGCAAAAATTTTCTCCCATTCTGTAGGTTGCCTGTTCACTCTGATGGTAGTTTCTTTTGCTGTGCAGAAGCTCTTTAGTTTAATTAGATCCCATACAAAGAATTCTTAAAATTCAACAATAAGTAAATGAATTCCCCAGTCAAAAAGCAGACAAAAGATACAAAGACACCTTACTAAAGATATACGAATGAAAAATAAGCATATGAAAAGTGGTTTCATATCACATGTCCTTAGGAAACTGCAAATTAAAACAGCAATGAGATACTACTATACACCTATTAGAATGGCAAAAATCCAACACACTGCCAAGACCAAATGATGGTGAAGATGTGGAGAAACAGGAACTGTCATTCATTGCTGGTGGAAATGCAAAATTGCACAGTCACTTTGGAAGACAGTTTGGTAATTTCTTACACAACTAAACATACTCTTACCACATGATCTAGTAATTGCAAGCTCCTTGGTATACGCCCAAATGAGTTGAAAACTTATGTCTACACAAAAACCTGCCATGTAGATGTTTACAGCAGTTTCATTCATAATTGCCAAACCCGGAGAACAACCAGGGTTGTTCAGTAGAGGAACAGATAAACAAACTCTGGTACATCCAGAGTTTGGAATATTATTCAGTGCTAAGAAGGAATGAGCTGTTAAGCCACAAAAAGACATGGAAGAAACAAATGTATATTATTACATGAACTACATGATATTTTGGAAAATGCAAAGCTATAAGAGTCAGCAAAAAGATTTGTGGTTGTCATGGATATGAAGGTAAGGATAAATAGGCAGAGCACAGAGGATCTGGGGGGCAGTGAAACTACCTTATATGACACTATAATGAAGGATATGTGTCATTATACCTTTGTCAAAACATATTGGTGTATTAATAGAATATACAACACCAAGAGTGAACTCTAATGTCAACTATTGACTTTGGGTGAGAATGATGTACCAAGGTAGGTTCATTGATTGTTAAAAAAAAAAAAAAAAAAAAAAGTACCTCTCTGGTCAGGGATATTGATAGTGTGGGAAATTTTAGGGAGAGAGGGGAATGGGGAGAATATAGGAACTTTCTTTCAGCTTAATTTTGTGTAAACTAAAACTGCTCTAAAAAAAATTGCAACAAAAAACTGTGTGGATTTCTTGTTTATAATCCACTCCATTAGACAAAACCTGTACCCACAAATCTCTTCAAGATAAGTCCTAGAGCCTCCTATAAGGGTGCTGAGGGACAATGCTCTTAAAATTCTCAAAGGACTTTTTCTTTAATAAAGAGGATCTGTAAGGCATGTCATGTCCTTAAGATAATTAGAGGGACTCCTGTCTGTGTGAGGCATGACATTAAATTTCCTGAGGTATTAGAACTAAGATTTTACAATCACTCCCTTGGCTTCATGGTAAACCATGTTTTCATGACAGTACCCTAGATTTGCTCTCCTTCCATAAAGACTTTTCTTAATTTTAGAATTGTGTGCCATCAGGAAAAACCGGAAAAGAGAAAGCTTTATTTTCAAGTCCAAGAAGTTCTGGCTCCTTTATATTTAACAATTATTTCTTTAGCTTACCTCTTGCCTATCATTTCACTATAAGCAGCAAGAAGAAGCCAGACAATCACCATTTTCTGCTTTTCACATTACCACAGGTGATAAGGTGGCCAAACTTCATGTCATTACCTAACAATGATCCTCTTTCCTCCAGCTCCAATGATATTTTTTCACTCTCCTCTAAACCCTCTCTGATAGCCTCCTTGAGGTCCATCAGGCTTCCACAGTCACCTCAAGATCCTCTCACCTTCTGCCCTCTGTCCAGTCCTGTCTAATCCTGTCTAGTCTAGCTTCAGCCACTACCACATTTTAGATTTCTGTTATATGGCACTCACTTCCAGATAACAAAATCTGTTTTTATGATTGCATAACAAGTTTCTCCAAAATTTAGTGGCTTAAAACAACAATATTTATTTTTGTCAGGTATTTGCAATTTGGACAGGGCTCAGTGAGAATAATTCCTTTTTTTGCTCCACTCAGCATTGACTGGGGAAGCTTGAAGGCTGGGGACTAGAATCATCTGAAGGTTCATTCATATACCTGGTGGTTGCTGGGGCTATAAGCTGGAACATCTTCACTGGCCCCTCCATGTGGCCTGAGATTCCTCACAATTTCCAACAAGTCATGAAGTCACAGAGTGTTAATTCTTCAGCCCTCAATTCATTGAAGCAAAGTCCAGTTCAAATTCAAGAGAATAGAAATGGATTTTACCTCTTGATGCAGGGAAGTGGCAAAGTTCTAGAAGATCATCAACGGCTGGAAATATTGCTGTGGTCATTCCAGAGAAATGCAATCTATAAAACAAATAAAGATGTAGCAATCCTAAATAAAGTACAACTAAATAGAACCTAGCAACTTATCAAATGAATACTACCATATGATGAAGTAGACTATACTCCAGGAATATAAATTACTTCAACACCAGGAACTACAGAAGTATAAATCATTAACTTCATCAATGAATTGGAAAATTGAAAAATATAAACGAGATCATACACAAATGATAGATTTGGAAGAAAAGTATTAGGAACATACATGACAAATGATTAATATCTGTAACATATAAAGAATTCTTACCTTTCACAAGAAAAATACACAAGTCAATAGAAAATTAGGCAATGAATATAAATAGTCAATTTATTCTAAAGCAAGTACAAAAAAGAAAACATGAAAAGACCAAAGATTGGGGGAAAGAACAAGATGGCATAATAGAATCCTGCACCAATCATCCCCCAACAGGAACACCAAATTTAACACCTATTTACACAAAAAAGTACATTCATAAGAAGCAAAAACCAGGTGAGCACTCACAGTACCTGGTTTTCACTTCATATTACTGAAAGGCACCATAAAGGGTATGAAAGACAGTCTTGAATTGCCGGCACCACACCTCCCTCATCCCTGCCCCCATCCTCTAGCAGCAGCTGCATGGCACAGAGAATCTGTGCACTCAAGGAAGGATGCAGCTATTGTGAGACATTGCACTGAACTTAGTGCTACCCTGTCATAGCAGAAAGCAGAACCAGTCTGTACTTGGCTGAAGCCCACCCACAGAGGGAGCACTTGGACCAGCCATAGCCAGAGGGGAATCACGCATTCTCAGAGGTCAGAATTTGAGTTCAGGCAAGCCTCGCCACGGCGGGCTGGAGTAATCTGGGGCTCTAAATAAACCTGAAAGTCAGTCTAGGCTGCAATGACAGCAATTCTTAAGCAAGTCCTACTGCTGAACTGGCCTCAGAGGCAGTGTACTGGGGTGGGTGGGGCATGTGACCGATTGAGACACCAGCCAAGGCAGCAAAGGGAGTGCTTGCACTACTCCCCCAAATCAAGGCTGCATAGCTCACAGCTCTGAAAGAGACTCCTTCTTTTTGGGGAGGGGAGGCGAGGAGAGGGGAGAATAAAGAGGACTTTGTCTTGCATCTAGAATACTAGCTCAGCCACCGTAGGAGAGGGCACAGTGTTAAGGCCCCCTTTCCAGGCCCTAGCTCCCAAATGACATTTCTAGGCACACCCTGGGCCGGAAGGAAACCTGCTGCCTTGAAGGGAAGGAACCCGTTTTGGCAGGACCCATCACCTGCTGACTAAAGAGCACTTGGGCCCTGAATAACCAGCAACAATACCCAGGTAGTATGCCATGGGCCATAGGAGAGACACTGAGATGTGCTGGCTTTAGGTAAGACACAGCACATTCCCAGCTGTGGTGGCTATGGGGACAGACTCCATCTGCTTGAGAAAAGCAGAGAAAAGTAAGGGGAGCTTTGTTGTGCACCTTAGATACCAGGTTGGTACTTCTGGACCTGCCCTGGTCCAGAGGGGATCCCAGCACCCTGAAGGATGAGTCTCAGACCCGGCAACATTCACCTCAAGCTAACTGAAGAGCCCTTGGGCCTTAAGTGAACATCAGTGGAAGCCTGGCAGCACTCCTCATAGGCCTGTGGTGGTGGTGTCCACAGGATGAGGATCCTCTGCCTGTGGAAAGGGGAGGGAAGAGCGGGAAGGCCTGCATCTCATGATTTGAGTGCCAGCTCAGCAGCAGTACAACAGAACACCAGGTAGATGTCTAAGGTTTTTTACTCCAGTACATGGCTCATGGATGACATCTCTGGACCCACCCGGGGTCTGGGGGAACTTGCCGCCCTGAAGGACAGGACACAAGTCTGTCCCACTTTGCCACCTGCTGACTGTACAGCCCTAGGGCCTTGAGCAAACATAGGTAGTACCCAAGTAGTGGTTATTGCAGGCCTTGGGCAAGACTTCATGCTGTGCTGACTTCAGGTCTGACCCAGTGCAGTCCCAGTGGTGGTGGTCACAGGGGTGCTTGTGTCACCCCCATCCCCAGCCACAGGTGGTTCATCGCAGAGACAGAAACTACTTTTGTTTGGGAGAAAATAAAGGAAGAGAACAAGAGTCTCTGCCTGGTAATCTAGAGAAATGTCCTGGATCTTAACCAAGACCAGCAAGGTAGTACCTACACAAGGCTACAAGAACCACAGCATTAGTGGCCTTGGGGTGCCCCCTAATGGAGATACAGCTTACATCACCACACCCAAGTCATTTTGAATACCTGGAAAGCCTTCCCAAGCAAGACAAGCACAAATAAGCCCAGACTGCAAGGAGTATAGTAAACACCTAACTCTTCAATGCCTGATGAACATCTACAATCAACACCACCACCCATGGAAAACATGACCTCAGCAAACAAACTAAATAAGGTGCCAGACATCAATCCTGGAGAAACACAAATATGAAACCTTTCAGAAAAAAAATTCAAAATAGCTGTGCTGAAGAAACTCAAAGAAATTCAAGATAACACAGAGAAAGAATTCAGAATTATATCAGATAAACTTAACAAACAGATTTAAATAATTAAAAAGAATCAAGCCAAAGTACTGGAGGTAAAAAATCCAACTGACATATTGAATAATGTATCAGAGTCTTTTAATAGCAAAATTGATCAAGCAGAACAAAGAATCAGTGAGATTGAAGATAGGCTATTTGAAAACACACAGAGGAGACAAAAGAATAAAAAAAATAAAGCATGCTTACAATATCTAGAAAACAGCTTCAAAAGGGCAAATCTAAAAGTTGCTGGTCTTAAAGAGGAGGTAGAGAAAGAGATTGAGGTAGACACTTTATTGAAAGGGATAATAACAGAGAACTTCCCAAGCCTAGGGGAAAATATCAATATCCAAGTATGAGAAGATTATAGAAGACCAAGCAGATTTAACCCAAAGAATGCTACCTCAACGCAGTTAATAATCAAACTTTCAAAGGCCAAAGATTAAAAAAAAAAAAAAAAAAGAGCCTAAAAGCAGCAAGAGAAAAGAAACAAATAACATACAATGGAGCTCCAATACATTTGGCAGCAGACTTTCCAGTGGAAACCCTATTGGCTAGCAGAGAGTGGCATGATGTATTCAAAGTGCTGAAGGAAAAAAAAAAAATTTATCCTAGAATAGTATATCCAGGAAAATATCCTTCAACACAAAGGAGAAATATTTTCCGAGACAAACAAAAGCTGAAGGACTTCATCAAAACCAGAACTGTCCTACAAAAAAAAGGTTAAAGGGAATACTTCAATTAAAAAGAAAAGGATATTAATGAGCAATAAGAAATCATCTGAAGGGACAAAACTTACTGGTAAGAGTAAGTACATAGAAAAAAACACAGAATATTATAACACTGTAACTGTGGTATGTAAATTATTCTTATCTTAAGTAGAAACACTAAAAGATAAACCAATCAAAAACGATAGCTACAACTTTTCAAGACAGACACTACAATAAGATATAAATAAAAACAACAAAAAGTTAAGAAGTGAGAGACAAAGTTAAGGTGTAGAGTTTTTATTAGTTTTCTTTTTGCTTATTTGTTTATGCAAACAGTGATAAGTTGTTATCAGCTTAAAATAATGGTTTATAAGATAGTATTTGCAAGTCTCATGGTAACCTCAAATCAAAAAACATACAACAGATATACAAAAAATAAAAGACAAAAAATTAAATCATACCACCAGAGAAAATCACCTTCAATAAAACAAAGACAGGAAGGAAGGAAAGAAGGAAGACCGCAAAACGACCAGAGAATAAATAACAAAATAGCAAGAATAAGAATGTATCAGAGTCTTTTAATATTATTATCAATAATAATATTGAATGTAAATGGACTAATATCTCCAATCAAAAGACAGTGGCTGAATGGATGAAAAAACAAGACCATGACCTGTTGCCTACAAGAAACACACTTCACCTATAAAGACACACATAGACAGAAAATGAAGAGATGGGAAAAATATTCCATGCCAATAGAAGGCAAAAAAGAACAGGAGTAGCTATACCTATATCAGACAAAATAGATTTCAAGACAAAAACTATAAGAAAAGACAAGGAAGGTCATTATATAATGATAAAGAGGTCAATTCAGCAAGAGGACATAACAACTGCAAATATATATGCATCCAACACTGGAGCACCCAGATATATAAAGCAAATGTTATTAGGGCTAAAGAGAGAAATAGGCCCCAATACAAAAATACGTGGAGATTTCAATACCCCACTTTCAGCATAAGACAGATCTTCTAGACCAAAAAAAAAAATCAACAAGACTTCATCTGCACCACAGAACAAATGAACCTCATAGATATTCACAAAACATTTCATCCACAGGCTGAAGAATACACATTCTTTTCCTCAGCACATGGATCATTCTCAAGAACAGATCATATGTTAAGTCACAAAACAAATCTTAAAACATTCAAAAAACTGAAATAATATCAAGCATCTTTTCTGACCACAATAAAATAAAACTAGAAATCAACAACAAGAGGAATTTTGGAAACTATACAAACACATGCAAATTAAACAACATGCTCCTGAATGACCAGTGTGTCAATGAAGAAATTAAGAAGGAAATTGAGAAATTTCTTGAAACAAATGATAATAGAAACAACATACCAAAACCTATGGGATATACCAAAAGCAGTACTAAGAGGGAAGGTTAGAGTTACAAGTGCCTACATCAGAAAAGAAGAAAGACTTCAAATAAACAACCTAATGATGCATTTAAAGAACTAGAGAAACAAACACAAACCAACCCTGAAATTAGTAGAAGAAATAATAAAGATCACAGCAGAAATAAATGAAATTGAAATAAAAAAATAAAAGATTAATGAAGCAAAGAGTTGGTTTTTAGAAAAGTTAAACAAAATTGGGAAATCTTTAGCCAAGCTAAAAAAAAAAAAAAAAAAAAAAAAAAAAAAAAAAACAGAGAGAGATGACCCAAATAAATGAAATCACAGCTGAAAAAGGAGCTGTTACAACTGATACCACAGAAATTCAAAGAATCACTTGTGGTTATTATGACCAACCATATGAAAATAAGATGGAAAATCTCGAAAAAAAATGGATAAATTCTTAGATACATACAATCTAACCAAGATTGAACCATAAAGAAATCCACAATCTGAAGAGACTAATAATAAGTAATGAGATTGAAGTTGTAATAAAATTCTCCTAGTAAAGAAAAGCCTAGAATCTGATGGCTTCACTGATGAATTCCACCAAACATCTAAAGAGGCACTAGTATCAATCCTACTCAAACTATTCCAAAAAAACAGAATAGAAAAGGGTACTGCCAAATTCATTCTAAGAGGACAGGATTACCCCAATACCAAAACCAGACAAAGACACAGCAAAAAAAGAAAACTACAAACCAATATCACTGATTAACAGTAACACAAAAATCCTCAACAAATACTAGAAAACTGAATTCAACAGCATGTAAAAAAGATAATTCATCATGACCAAGTGAGATTTATCACAGGCATAAAACAAGAACAAGGACCAAGAGTGGTTCAACACACCCAAACCCAAATTAATCAATGTGTTACATCATATCAACAGAATAAAGGACAAAAACCATATGATCATTTCCATTGATGCTGAAAAAGCATTTGATAAAATTAAACATCCCTTCATGATAAAAACCCTCAAAAAACTGGGTATAGAGGAAAAATGCCCCAACATATTAAGAGCCATATGTGACAGACCCACAGCTAGTATCATACTGAAAAAAAAAACTGAAAGCCCTTCCTCTAAGATCTGGAACATGACAGGGACGCCCACTTTCACCACTGTTATTCAACGTAGTACTGGAAGTCCTAGCTGGAGCAATCAGGCAAGAGAAAGAAATAAAGGGCATCCAAATGGAAAGGAAGAAGTCAAATTATTCATGTTTTCAGATAATATGATCTCATATTTGGAAAAACCCAAAAGCTCCACCAAAAAAACTATTAGAAATTATAAATAAATTCAGAAAGTTGCAGGATGCAAACATAAAAATTAGTAGCTTTTTTATGTGTCAATAGAAAACAATCTGAAAAAGAAATCAATACCATTTAAAATAGCTACAAATAAAATAAAATACTTATGAATTAGCCAAAGTGAAAGATCTCTACAATTAAAACTATAAAATGTTGATGCAAGAAATTGAAAAGGACACCAAAAAATAAAGATATTCCATGTTCATAGACGAATCAATATTGTTAAAATGTCCATACTACTCAAAGCAATCTACAGATTCAATGTAATCCCTATCAAAATGCCAATGACATTCTTCACAGAAATATAAAAAACAATTCCAAATTTATTTGGAATCACAAAAGACCCAGAGTAGCCAAAGCTATCCTGAACAAAAAAAAACAAGCTGGAGAAATCAAATTATCTGACTTCAAATTATACTAGAGCTACAGTAATCAAAACATCATGGTACTGGCATGAAAACAGATACACAGAACAGTGGATCAGAATACAGAATGCAGAAATAAATCCATACATCTACAGTGAACTCACTTTTGACAAAGGTGCCAAGAATATACACTGGGGAAAGGACAGTCTCTTCAGTAAATGGTGCTGGGAAAACATATGGATATCCATATGCAGAAAAATAAAACTAGACCCCTATCTCTCACCATACACAAAAATCAAATCAAAATGGATTAAAGATTTAAATCTAAGACTTCAAACTTTGAAACTCCTATAAGAAAACACTGAAGAAACTCTCCAGGACATTGGAATGAACAAAAATTTCTTGAGTAATACACCAAAGGCACAGGCAAGCAAAGCAAAAACGAAAAAATGAGATCACATCAAGTCAAAAAGCTTCTGCACAGCAAAGGAAATGAAGAGACAACCCACAGAATGGGAGAAAATATTTGCAAACTACCTATCTGACAATGGATTAATAGCCAGAATATATAAGAAGCTCAAACAGCTCTATAGAAAAAAAATCTAATACTCTGGTTAAAAAATGAGCAAAAGATCTGAATAGACATTCTCAAAAGAAGATATACAAATGTTAAACAGGAAAAAGTGTTCAACAGCACTGATCATCAGAGAGCTGCAAATCATAACTACAATGAGATATCATTTCACACCAGTTAAAATGGCTCTTATTCAAAAGACAGGTAATAACAAATGCTGGCGAGGGTGTGGAGAAAAGGGAACCCTTATATACTGTTGGTAGCAATGTAAATTAGTACAACCACTATGGAGAACGGTTTGAAGGTTTGTTGAAAAACTAAAAATAGAGTTACCATATAATCCAGCAATCCCACTGCTAGGTTTATACCCAAAATAAAGGAAAACAGTATATTGAAGATATATCTGAACTCCCATGTTTATTGCAGTACTAGTCACCATAGCCAAAATTTGGAAGCATCCATCAACAGACAAATAGATAAAGAAAATGTGGTACATACACACAATGGAATACTATTCAGTCATACAAAAGAATGAGATCCTGTCATTTGCAACCACTTGGATGGAACTGGAGGTCATCACGTAAAGTGAAATAAGACAGGTACAGAAAGACAAACATTGCATGTTTTCACTTATCTGTGGGACCTAAAAATTAAAATAACTGAACTCATGGAGCTAGAGAGTAGAATGATGGTCACTAGAGGTTAGGAAGCATAGTGAGGAGGTATGGGGGAGAAATGGGTACAAAATATAGAAAGAATGAATAAGACCTACAATTTCCTAGCACAACAGGGTGACTATAGTAAAAAAAAAATAACGTAATTGTACATTTTAAAGTAACTAAAAGCACATAATTGGATTGTTTGAAACACAAAGGGAAAATGCTTGAGATGCTTGATACCCCGTTTACCCTGCTGAGATTATTACACCTTGCATGCCTGTATCAAAATATCTCATGTAACCTATAAATATATATAACTATTATGTAGCCACAAGAATTAAAAAGTGTAAAATGAAAAAAAAAACACCAACGAGTCCTTCTTCCAATTTAAACCTCTTAAAATATAAAAAGATTTATGTTAGGAATTTGAACTTTTATCATAAGGTATGTAATTTACTACATTAACTTTAGTAAATGGATGTATTATATTAAAGTAAATATCTGTGTGAATTGTGAAAAAAAGAAAAAAAGAAATTCAACTCACTGATAAGAGAAATACAAAATAAAGCAATGAGAAATCCCTTTATACCTGTCAGATTGGTAAAAATTAAAAAGACCTATAAAACCTAAAATGGTGGGAAATGCGTAAGACGGTTCTCATACATTGCTAGTGATAATGTGAAGTATTACAGAATTTTTGGAAAGCAATCTTGCAATCTATTAAAAATTAAATTACGGCCGAGCGTAGTGGCTCACGCCTGTAATCCCAGCACTTTGGGAGGCTGAGGCGGGCAGATCACGAGGTCAGGAGATTGAGACCATCCTGACCAACATGATGAAACCTCGTCTCTACTAACATATAAAAAAAAAAAAAATTAGCCGGCATGGTGACGCGCGCCTGTAGTCCCATCTACTTGGGAGGCTGAGGCAGGGGAATCACTTGAACCCGGGAGGCAGAGGTTGCTGTGAGCCGAGATTGTGTCACTGCCCTCCAGCCTGGCGACAGAGCAAAACTCCATCTCAAAAAATTAATTAATTAATTAATTACAGATACATTCCTATCTAACACCCCCTTCCTAGAAATCTATACAACTGAAATACAAGCCCCAGCATTTGGGGACATACATACAAGAAAGAAGAATTGGTGATTTTAAAGCCTACATAATATTACCTATACCAGGGGAATTTAAATTTAAATTTTAAAGCCTACATGATATTCCCTACACCAGGTGATTTTAAAGCCTACATAATATTCCCTGCACCAGCCTATACCAGGGAATATTAGGTAGCCTTTAAAAACAATGAACCAGAGCTAAACCATACCTTGGCAGGATTTAATGAAATATTGTTGAAAAAAAAAGCAAGATGCAGAAAGGTACACAGAAATAATTTTATTTTTGTAAAAACAATAACAACCACTGTACTGTAAATGAAGTTTACAGAGTCTGTTTTAACCACCACACATATCACCTTTCACTCTCATTATGACTGTATATGCATAAAGAAAAATAGGGAAAGACACACTCTGGTTGTTAATATGGATTACGAAGTGAGGAGAGAAAGGGCAGAAGAAAGGAAAGGAAAAAAGAAGAGATGAGGAAAATGGAGGGGAAATTTTGCTCTGAAAAATAAACATGAAAGATATGATCAAGTTAATGCATTATATAAAAATAAAGATGGTTATATTTATTTTAAAAGTAATTAAAAATAAAGACATACTCAATTTTCAGTGATGGGAAATTTTATTATCCTGGTGAAGAAACTTCACTGAGGGAAAAATTTTATTATTTCTATGATATATATAGCAAGTAAGTACCTCTATATACTTGCCAAGACTTCCTGAATACAGCTTTTGAAAATAACAATCTGTCTAACTTTTACATATCAAATAGATAGCTAGGACTATTAATATCTATTAACTGTTACATACCAAATGCATAGCTAGGACCATTAATGCCTATAAATTAGAAAGGATACAAAGAAGGTATATGGAAGTCTTAAAAGGAGGTCTCAAAAGTCCATATGCAAATGAATGGGCTTACAATCTGTTCCTTATTAAAATAATGACCAGCCTCTAGTACTGATTATGGGAGAAAGGGAAAAGAATTACAGTTTTATGGTGTTCCTGTTTGCCTGTTAGTTTAGCACATTCTGTATTAATATTAAGGTTTTGTTAACAAAATACCTGTAATTGATTATATTTGTGTACTGAAAATCTCAAATGACTCTTTAAAATACTCACTGATGACTACTTGTTTTACATTAACATCATTATCAAGTTATGTTGATAATATTCCTCACCATTTTAAAGAAAAGCAAACTTGGAGAGATTACTTGAACTTCTAAAAATAAAATACATATTTTAATGTTGTTCCGTAACCTGAATCTTGCTCATCTGACTTCAGATACTCTTTGCACCACATGAAGTTGGTAGTATTGTTACAGATGATTGCATAATACAGTTAATGTGTGTTATATAAAAATGAGGGGAAAATTATTAATTTTGTATGTAAATTGTCCTTTTCTTGTTTCAGTTACTCATTACCATATAAAACCACCCCAAATTTAAAACATAAAGCAACCACCATTTCACTGTGGGTCTCACAGATTCTGTGAGTCAGGAATTCGGAAAGGGTACAGCAGGTTGGCTTATCTCTGTTCCACAATGTCTGGGGCCTCAGGTGGGAACACTTGAAGGCTGAAAGTGACTCAAGAGCTGGGAGCTGAAATCACCTAGAAGTTCATTCATTCATATGAATGGTGGTTGATGTAGCTGTAAGCTGGGCTCTCAGCTGGGACTGTCAGTATTAATACCTACACATGGCCTCTCCATGGACTTGTTCACATAATGGTGTCTAAGTTCTACAAACCATGTATCCAAGAAGAGAAGCTATATCATCATTTATGATATAGTCTTGGAAATCACATAGTGCCACTTCTGCCATAGTCACACTCCCACCCAGATTCAAGGAGAGAGAACAGAGACGCTACCTCTCAGTATAAAAATGCTACCTCTCAATATAAAAAGTTCAAAGTTATACTGTAAGAAAACCCAGTGGAATAGGAGTTATGGTTGTGCTCATTTTTGGAAAACACAATCCACGATACTTGTTAATTAAAGATAGTAACTAGCATGCTAAGTACACAGTATCAAGTAAGACATATTGCCTTAATACTAAATAATACTTGATTAGAGAACAATTTTTAAAATCAATAATTCATAAACAGCAATAAAAGACAAACCACATTATCATATTATTAGCTGATGAAAACATGTCAAATAAAATTCAGCAGTTATTCCTAATAAAAACTTTAAGAAATATAGGCCTAAAAGAAAACTATATAAATATGATAGTCTAGTCACCACAGCCTACAACAAATATACTAAACAATAAAACGCTAAGTCATTTCGATTAATGTCAGGAACCAAATAAGAGAGTTCCACCACACAGGGATTTTGTCCTTTTTGTTCAATATTGAATCTCTAGCACCAATAAAGCACTTGACACACAAAAAGGTGCTCAAGAAATTTTTGCAGAATAAATTGTTTTAAAAATATGAAAAAAGGGGACAAAGGTAACAAAAAAAGCATGATAAAGAGAAATTAGACCAAAAATGAAGTAATTTATATGGACACCGAAAAGGAAATTAATGATTACATGATTATATTATTTAGAAAATATACCAATGAAAGCATCCTGACCAGCAACGGAACAAAGCTGGACGGAGAATGACTTTGACGAGTTGAGAGAAGAAGGCTTCAGATGATCAAACTACTCCGAGCTACAGGAGGAAATTCAAACCAAACGCAAAGAAGCTGAAAACTTTGAAAAAACTTTAGACGAATGTATAACTAGAATAACCAATACAGAGAAGTGCTTAAAGGAGCTGATGGAGCCAAAAGCCAAGGCTCGAGAACTACGTGAAGAATGCAGAAGCCTCAGGAGCCGATGCAATCAACTGGAAGAAAGGGTGTCAGGGATAGAAGATCAAATGAATGAAATGAAGCGAGAAGGGAAGTTTGGAGAAAAAAGAATTAAAAAAATGAACAAAGCCTCCAAGAAATACGGGACTATGTGAAAAGACCAAATCTATGTCTGATTGGTGTACCTGAAAGTGATGTGGAGAATGGAACCAAGTTGGAAAACACTATGCAGGATATTACCCAGGAGAACTTCCCCAATCTAGCAAGGCAGGCCAACATTCAGATTCAGGAAATACAGAGAACACCACAAAGATACTCCTCAAGAAGAGCAACTCCAAGACACATAATTGTCAGATTCACCAAAGTTGAAATGAAGGAAAAAATGTTAAGGACAGCCAGAGAGAAAGGTCGGGTTACCCTCAAAGGGAAGCCCATCAGACTAACAGCGGATCTCTCGGCAGAAACTCTACAAGCCAGAAGAGAGTGGGGGCCAATATTCAACATTCTTAAATAAAAGAATTTTCAGCCCAGAATTTCATATCCAGCCAAACTAAGCTTCATAAGTGAAGGAGAAATAAAATACTTTACAGACAAGCAAATGCTGAGAGATTTTGTCACCACCAGGCCTGCCCTAAAAGAGAGCCTGAAGGAAGCACTAAACATGGAAAGGCACAACCAGTACCAGGCGCTGCACAATCATGCTAAAATGTAAAGAACATCGAGACTAGGAAGAAACTGCATCAACTAACGAGCAAAATAACCAGCTAACATCATAATGACAGGATCAAATTCACACATAACAATATTAACTTTAAATGTAAATGGACTAAATGCTCCAATTAAAAGACACAGACTGGCAAACTGGATAAAGAGTCAAGACCCATCAGTGTGCTGTATTCAGGAAACCCATCTCACGTGCAGAGACACACATAGGCTCAAAATAAAAGGATGGAGGACGATCTACCAAGCAAATGGAAAACAAAAAAAGGCAGGGGTTGCAATCCTAGTCCCCGATAAAACAGACTTTAAACCAACAAAGATCAAAAGAGACAAAGAAGGCCATTACATAATGGTAAAGGGATCAATTCAACAAGAAGAGCTAACTATCCTAAATATATATGCACCCAATACAGGAGCACCCAGATTCATAAAGCAAGTCCTGAGTGACCTACAAAGAGACTTAGACTCCCACACAATAATAATGGGAGACTTTAACACCCCACTGTCAACATTAGACAGATCAACGAGACAGAAAGTTAACAAGGATACCCAGGAATTGAACTCAGCTCTGCACCAAGTGGACCTAATAGACATCTACAGAACTCTCCACCCCAAATCAACAGAATATACATTTTTTTCAGCACCACACCACACCTATTCCAAAATTGATCACATAGTTGGAAGTAAAGCTCTCCTCAGCAAATGTAAAAGAACAGAAATTATAACAAACTGTCTCTCAGACCACAGTGCAATCAAACTAGAACTCAGGATTAAGAAACTCACTCAAAACCGCTCAACTACATGGAAACTGAACAACCTGCTCCTGAATGACTATTGGGTACATAACGAAATGAAGGCAGAAATAAAGATGTTCTTTGAAACCAACGAGAACAAAGACACAACATACCAGAATCTCTGGGACACATTCAAAGCAGTGTGTAGAGGGAAATTTATAGCACTAAATGCCCACAAGAGAAAGCAGGAAAGATCCAAAATTGACACCCTAACATCACAATTAAAAGAACTAGAAAAGCAAGAGCAAACACATTCAAAAACTAGCAGAAGGCAAGAAATAATTAAAATCAGAGCAGAACAGAAGGAAATAGAGACCAAAAAAACCCTTCAAAAAATTAATGAATCCAGGAGCTGGTTTTTTGAAAGGATCAACAAAGTTGATAGACTGCTAGCAAGACTAATAAAAAAAGAGAGAAGAATCAAACAGATGCAATAAAAAATGATAAAGCGGATATCACCACCGATCCCACAGAAATACAAACTACCATCAGAGAATACTACAAACACCTCCATGCAAATAAACTAGAAAATCTAGAAGAAATGGATAAATTCCTCAACATATACACTCTCCCAAGACCAAACCAGGAAGAAGTTGAATCTCTGAATAGACCAATAACAGGATCTGAAACTGTGGCAATAATCAATAGCTTACCAACCAAAAAAGTCCAGGACCAGATGGATTCACAGCCGAACTCTACCAGAGGTACAAGGAGGAACTGGTACCATTCCTTCTGAAACTATTCCAATCAATAGAAAAAGAGGGAATCCTCCCTAATTCATTTTATGAGGCCAGCATCATCCTGATACCAAAGCCGGGCAGAGACACAATCAAAAAAGAGAATTTTAGACCAATATCCCTGATGAACATTGATGCAAAAATCCTCAATAAAATACTGGCAAAAAGAATCCAGCAGCACATCAAAAAGCTTATCCACCATGATCAAGTGGGCTTCATCCCTGGGATGCAAGGCTGGTTCAATATATGCAAATCAATAAATGTAATCCAGCATATAAACAGAACCAAAGACAAAAACCACATGATTATCTCAATAGATGCAGAAAAGGCCTTTGACAAAATTCAACAACCCTTCATGCTAAAAACTCTCAATAAATTAGGTATTGACGGGACGTATCTCAAAATAATAAGAGCTATCTATGACAAACCCACAGCCAATATCATACTGAATGGGCAAAAACTGGAAGCATTCCCTTTGAAAACTGGCACAAGACAGGGATGCCCTCTCTCACCACTCCTATTCAACATAGTGTTGGAAGTTCTGGCCAGGGCAATTAGGCAGGAGAAGGAAATAAAGGGTATTCAATTAGGAAAAGAGGAAGTCAAATTGTCCTTGTTTGCAGACGACATGATTGTATATCTAGAAAACCCCATTGTCTCAGCCCAAAATCTCCTTAAGCTGATAAGCAACTTCAGCAAAGTCTCAGGATACAAAATCAATGTGCAAAAATCACAAGCATTCTTATACACCAATAACAGACAAACAGAGAGCCAAATCATGAGTGAACTCCCATTCACAATTGCTTCAAAGAGAATAAAATACCTAGGAATCCAACTTATAAGGGACATGAAGGACCTCTTCAAGGAGAACTACAAACCACTGCTCAAGGAAATAAAAGAGGATACAAACAAATGGAAGAACATTCCATGCTAACGGGCAGGAAGAATCAATATCGTGAAAATGGCCATACTGCCCAAGGTAATTTATAGATTCAATGCCATCCCCATCAAGCTACCAATGACTTCCTTCACAGAATTGGAAAAAACTACTTTAAAGTTCATATGGAACCAAAAAAGAGCCCACATCGCCAAGTCAATCCTAAGCCAAAAGAACAAAGCTGGAGGCATCACACTACCTGACTTCAAACTATACTACAAGGCTACAGTAACCAAAACAGCATGGTAGTAACAAAACAGAGATATAGATCAATGGAACAGAACAGTGCCCTCAGAAATAACATCGCGTATCTACAACTATCTGATCTTTGACAAACCTGACAAAAACAAGCAATGGGGAAAGGATTCCCTATTTAATAAATGGTGCTGGGAAAACTGGCTAGCCATATGTAGAAAGCTGAAACTGGATCCCTTCCTTACACCTTATACAAAAATTAATTCAAGATGGATTAAAGACTTAAATGTTAGACCTAAAACCATAAAAACCCTAGAAGAAAACCTAGGCAGTACCATTCAGGACATAGGCATGGGCAAGGACTTCATGTCTAAAACACCAAAAGCAATGGCAACAAAAGCCAAAATTGACAAATGGGATCTAATTAAACTAAAGAGCTTCTGCACAGCAAAAGAAACTACCATCAGAGTGAACAGGAAACCTACAGAATGGGAGAAAATTTTCGCAAACTACTCATCTGACAAAGGGCTAATATCCAGAATCTACAATGAACTCAAACAAATTTACAAGAAAAAAACAAACAACCCCATCAAAAAGTGGGCAAAGGATATGAACAGACACTTCTCAGAAGAAGACATTTATGCAGCCAACAGACACATGAAAAAATGCTCATCATCACTGGCCATCAGAGAAATGCAAATCAAAACCACAATGAGATACCATCTCACACCAGTTAGAATGGCAATCATTAAAAAGTCAGGAAAGAACAGGTGCTGGAGAGGATGTGGAGAAATAGGAACACTTTTACACTGCTGGTGGGACTGTAAACTAGTTCAACCCTTGTGGAAGTCAGTGTGGCGATTCCTCAGGGATCTAGAACTAGAAATACCATTTGACCCAGCCATCCCATTACTGGGTATATACCCAAAGGACTACAAATCATGCTGTTATAAAGACACATGCACATGTATGTTTATTGTGGCACTATTCACAATAGCAAAGACTTGGAACCAACCCAAATGTCCATCAATGATAGACTGGATGAAGAAAATGTGGCACATATACACCATGGAATACTATGCAGCCATAAAAAATGATGAGTTCATGTCCTTTATAGGGACATAGATGAAATTGGAAATCATCATTCTCAGTAAACTATCACAAGGACAAAAAACCAAACACCGCATGTTCTCACTCATAGACAGGAATTGAACAATGAGAACACATGGACACAGGAAGGGGAACATCACACTCTGGGGACTGCTGTGGGGTGGGGGGAGAGGGGAGGGATAGCATTAGGAGATATACCTAATGCTAAATGACGAGTTAATGGGTGCAGCACACCAGCATGGCACATGTATACATATGTAACTAACCTGCACATTGTGCACATGTACCCTAAAACTTAAAGTATAATAATAATAATAATAATAATAATTTTGTAAGATGACTACAGTAAAGTTAAATTTAGAAAAATCAAGAACTTTTTTGTACTTGGAACCAGTAACCAAAAGAAGAAAAGGTGAAAATTTTTCCTCTTACGATAACAGCTAAAACTATAATAGGTGTACAGTAGTAATAAATGTAAACAAGGAAAACACAGAACCTACATGAAGAAAACAAAATCTTAACCTACATGAAGAAAACAAAACCTTATAATGTTATAACAGTTATTGTTATTTAGCCACGGAACACTGGAAAGACATAAATTGTAAAATTCATGTCAAAATTTATATGAATTCTCAAAATTCATATAAATTGAATGTAGTATTTTGTTTGTTTAATAAAATTATGTTAAAATTCACATGAAAGAAAAAATGCCTGAGAGTACTCCCAAAAAGTATAAAATATAAGAAGGGTAAAGAGGGACAAACCTAATCAGACACATATAATAAAGCCTCTGCAATCAAATCAATAGGAAAAGTGGCTTGGGATTGAGCAAACAGACCATTGAAAGAGTAGCGAATACAAAAATAGATACCAGTATACAGGAGAATTTTATATATAAAAATTCATTGGGAAAAATAGCGTAATAAATGAGGCTGGTTATACATATGGAAGAAAAGAATGGTTAATTTGATAGTGTTTGTTATCTATATGGAAAAAAAATACTGGATTGTGATATCAAACTATGTTCCAAAATTCCAGCTGGATTAAAGATTTAAATATAAAAAATTTTGGAACAATACACCCTAAATTTTTTCCACACAAGGGAGTTAGTTAAGAACATTTGAGATGGATTTAAATACCATCTATATGTTGACAACAAATTAAACATTCATACTTTTTATCTCCAGCCCAGGTTTCTCCCCTGAACTTCAGACTTCCATATTAACTACCTACTTGATAGTTCTGTTTGGAAATTTAATAGCAACAAGACTTATCATTTTACATTGTAAATCACAATGTTTTATTTCCCTGCTCAAAATCCTCCAATGTCTATCATCCCCAGGAAAGCAAAAAAAAAAAAAAAAAATGCCCTTGCCATGGCCTAGAGGCCCCTAAATGATCTGGTCCCACTTGCTAACTCTCCGACCTCAACTCCTACTACTATTTCTTTGCTTATAATGGTCCATTCCCAATGGCCTTCTCAGTATTCTATGAATACACAAGTATGTTTCAACCTCAGGGCTTTTTCACCTGCTGTTCTCGCTGCCTAGACTTGTCTTCTAACCAGACAACCACGTTTTATTTTCTTTACTCCTTCAGATTTCTGCTCAAACATCATCTCATCAGAGAGGGCTTTCCTGACCATCCTACCTAAATGAGCAATTGCCCCCATCACCTTAACTTGTTTTATTTCCCTCTGTAGTACTTACGACCTATTATACATTTATTTTCTGATGTGGTTTGGCTGTGTCCCCACCCAAATCTCATCTTGTAGTTCCCACAATCCCCACATGTCATGGGAGGGTCCCGGTAGGAGGTAACTGAATCATGGGAGCAGTTACCCTCATGTTCTCATGATAGTGAGTGAGTTCTCACAAAATCTGATGGTTTTATAAGGGGCTTTTTCCCCCTTTGCTCGGCACTTCTTTCTTCTGCCATCTTGTGAAGAAGGACGTGCTTGCTTCCCCTTCCACCATGATTATAATTCTTTATAGCAATGTGAGAACAGACTAATACACTTTCCATCTACTCTCACGAGAACACTCTGTAATGGCAGAGAATCTCTGTTCACCACTCTATCTCCAACACCAATAACAATGCATGACTCACAGTAGACACTCAATAAATAGTTATTTAGAAAGAAAGATAGAATTCCAAAAGCCAAAAAAGAAAAGATAACCATAATGTTCCACACCAAGCAAGCAGTTGATAAGGTCCATGTAGGTGTTTCCCATTTCCTTGACCCTGGTTTTATTCTTCAATAAACCCATTGCTTAAACTAACTCTTTACAACTAAAACACAAATATGATTATAATCATTCCTTATATTTGTGTATTTATTGCAGCCCATAAAACATTTTTCTAAACAGTCACATGTCACTTAACAATAGAGATGTGTTCTGTGAAATATATCATTAGATGATTTTATCATTCTGTAAACATCATAAAGTGTACTTACACAAACCTTGATGGCACAGCCTACTAAAAACCTGGGCTATATAGTATAGCCTATTGCTCCTAGACTACAAATCTGTACATATTGCTGTACTGAAAACTGTTAGCAATTGTAATATAATGGTATTTGTATAACCAAACATAGAAAAGGTAATGTGTTGCACTACTATTAGGATGGCTATGACATCACTAGGCAATAGAACTTTTCAGCTCCATTATAATCTTATGGGACCACCATTGTATATGCGGTCCATCACTGATCAAAACATTGTTATGCAGTGCATGACTGTATATTATCACATGTGATCTTCCCAATAACCCTAGGAGTTATATCTTGCAAGCATTATTATTCCTAATTCTTTTCAGATGTAGAAACTAAAATTCAGAAGTCACTGGGCATTAAACAGTCTGACATTTTTGACAGCTTCTTGAATGTACAGTCTACTACTTCAGGTGTTCTTAATCACTAGTTTGTATCAGAACTAGTTGTAGAACCTAAAATCCACACACCCATATTCCACTCCATAAATTGGGAGTCAGTCAATTTGAGTGAAAATCTAGAATGATCATTACCTACAAACGTCACAGAGTATTTTCATACATAGTACCAATTAAAAAACACTTTATTAAACAATTCTACTATATGTCATCTCCTTGCTCAAAACCATTTGATGGCTTTCAATTTTGCTCAAAACAAAATCCAAAGTGCTCAGTTTGGCACTCAAAATCCTTTACACAATGGTTAGCTACCATGTTACCTTTCCAGTCATTACACACAGACAAAGCTGCATAGTGCTGCCTTCATTTCCTAGTTGTGCTTCCTTCTTCCTTGTTCCTATGCTTTTACCCACGTTGCTCCACCTGGAATAACATTCCTTCTTCTGCATTATATCCAAGTGTTACATTCCTCCAGCCTTCAAAGACCAGCTCAAAAGCCACCATATTCATGAAGTCTTTGCAGAATTTACCCTTCCCTACGTTAAAGTTACCAACATCTGTCTCCTCCACTATATTAAAAACTCTTGGAAACCAGGGATTATGCTGTGGTTATTTTTGTATCTCCTATGACAATAACAACTAATACTTGCCTTATATAATAAATATACGTAGAATTAAGGTTCTTAACATCATTGCTCTTTTTTAAAGAGCAGTGTAAAGAGCACGTAGCTACCCCCAGCAGACTGGCAGGAGCTCCGATAAAAGCTATCATTTAGAGATGGTGTTGAGCCTGCAGTCCCACTACTTGGGGGGCTGAGGTGGGAGAATCATTTTAGTCCAGGAATTTGAGGCTGTACTGATCACGCCACTACACTTCAGCCTGGGTGACAGAGCAAGATCCCATTCATTAATTAAAATATATAGAAAAAGATGGTGTTGGGAGAGTAAGTTTAAACTGCCTAGCTACACGAGCCCATTCCTTCATTCATCCAACAAATTCTTACTGCCCAGAGCCTGTGCTCAGCACTAGAGATAAAAGATGACTAAGAACCTGCATGCAAGAGTTGCAACTGCTAAAGAAAGCCCCCTAAGGTGAAAGTCAGTTATAAGAAAAAGTGCTGAGAGCTGCTATCATGGAAAAAGGTTGCCAAGTGGTATTAGACAGAAAAGCTACCAAAAAGGAAAACAAGAAAAAGCCTCATTTGGAACAGGCAGAAGGTCAAGCTGGAGTTCCCAATGTGTTCTGTGTTTCTAACTCACACATTCCAACCTTGGAGGGAGAGAGGGACATCCCCACTGTCTACTTAACAGGGACAGATGACAGTCATCATGAGAATTTCAGTACAATTTCCCTCCAGGAAATCTACAGAAACAAGGTGAGGCCTGCAGTTATTTATAGAAGCTGGATTACTCTCTTGGGTTCGTGGTGGAGAGCATAAACCTGGAAAAGATGACTGTCTTTCCTTCCCTTCCTTCCTTCCTTCCTTTCTCTCTCTCTCCTGTCATCTCTCTCTCTCTCCCTCCTCTCTTCTCTCCTCTCTCTCCCTCCTCTCTTCTCTCCTCTCTCTCCTCTCAACTCTTCTCTTCTCTCCTCCTCTTTCCCCCTCTCTCCTCTCCTCTCTCTCTCCCTCCTCTCTCTCCTCTCCTCCTCTCTCTCTCTCTCCTCTAGTTTAACGTATGAGATTTCTATATAACCCAGAAATTAACATTTTATTACAAACCCACCAAAATTCAATAGTTTGAACCTTCTGGTCAATCATCCTATCACATGTTTTCTCCTTAGAAGTGAAGGTTTTGTTTGACAGTGACACTTTTTAAATAGGATGGAGAACAACACTAAGATTATTACTCTGTAAAATAAACACTATTTTACTCTATAAAATAAACACAATTTTACGATTTTAAAGCCTTCCTTTGCTAACAGATACAAAATGTAACCACATTCCCTGAGCCTAAAGGAGTCCTGATGGCAATAGAAGATGCTGTCAGTCCTTATAGCTCAAGTGGATAAGAATTATAGTGGAAGCTTCAAATAGAATCACTGGTGCAACAACAGTAGCCTTTCAGATAAGGATTTCAAGTGGATATGTATGGAGAACAGAAACAAAAAGAATGTCTCCCATAAACTGACAAGTGAAGAGCACTATTCCCAATACCAAAAACTGTTTATACCTGAAAACAAGCTTATATGAAACTTACATAGAACTTGATGGTATGAAAAAATATTTTTAATTTGGATTCAGGCAGCTCTAGCAGGAGTTGATGGAGCTCTATTTCAATATTTCAACACTGACATGACTCAGTTATTTATCTATGCTTTACTGGGTTTTGCTCTTGTAAGCAACTGCCTATCTTGCTGTAACTTCTGTTTAAAAACATACCAAAACTAGCCAGGCATGGTGGCTCAGGCTTGTAATCCCAGCACTTTGGGAGGCTGAGGCAGGTGGATCACTTGAGGGCAGGAGTTCGAGAACAGTTTGGCCAACATGGCAAAACCCCATCTCTACTAAAAATACAAAAATTAGCCAGGCATGGTGCCGCATACCTATAATTCCAGCTACTCGGGAGGCTGAGGTAGGAGAATCGCTTGAACATGGGAGGCAGAGGCTGCAGTGAGCCATGATCACACCACTGCACTTCAGACTGGGTGACAGAGCAAGACACTGTCTCAAAACCAAACAAACAAACAAACAAAAAAACTAAACTAAAAGAAAGAATCTTAGAAAGGAGATTCAGCCAGGTGCAGTAGCTCACGCCACTTTGGGAGGCCATGGCAAGAGGATCACTTGAGCCCAGGAGTTTTAGACCAGCCTGGGAAACATAGTGGGACACCATCTCTACAAAAACAATCATAATAATAATAATAATAAATCAGCCAGGGCCGGGCATGGTGGCTCACATCTGTAATTCCAGCACTTTGGGAGGTCAAGGCGGGCGGATCACTTGAGGCTGGGAGTTCGAGACCAGCCTGGCCAACATGGTGAAACCCGGTCTCCACTAAAAATACAAAAAAATTAGCCAGGTGTGGTGGCAGGCACCTGTAATCCCAGCTACTTGGGAGGCTGAGGCAAGAGAATCGCTTGAACTCGGGAGGCGGAGGTTGTGGTGAACCAAGATCGAGTCATTGCACTCCAGCCTGTGCAACAAGAGCGAAACTTCATCTCAAAAAAAAAAAAAAAATCAGCCAGGTGTGGTGGTGCACACATATATTCCCAGCTACTGAGAAGGCTGAGGCAGGAGGATCGCTTAAGCCCAGGAGGTCAAAGCCGCAGTGAGCCATGATGGCACTACTGCACTCCAGCCTGGGTGACAGAGTGAGACCCTGTCTCAAAAACAAGAAAAAAGAAAAAGAAATATCTAATTCACCAGCAAATGGCCACTTCCACATAGGCAATGTCTTCATTGCACCTTCCCGTAGGCCACTGGCCTGGCTACAGTTAAGAGTGAAAGAGAACTTGACCCAACAATCACCAATTAGCTATAAACAAGCTGTCAAAGTCACATGGCACTACACAGAGCCACCATATGCAAGGAACTGCCTAGAACTGCTTCCCTGGCAATGACTGTGGCCATAGCTAGTTTCACACAGATGGAGCAGCATCCCTTCTTTAGAAATCCAGGCACTAATATGCTTTGTTCTCAGCTCTGGGCCCTCGGCCCAAAATCACAGTGAATGGGAAAAGCTCTACTTCTCAACTTGCTACATTAGGCTACTTTGAAATTTACATTACATTTTTTATTATTCATTTTAGTAGCTCTACTTAGGAGCCTTTTTTAAATGGTACTCTAGGTAAATTTTTGAATTTTTTTTTGTATTTTTTCATTATTCATTTTCATATTTTTTATTATTCATTTTAGTAGTTCTACTTAGTAGCCTTTTTTAATGGAACTCTTTAGGTAAAATTTTGAAGACAGTTGGACAACAGAAATCCTTATGTTCTTTTGATATATGCAGTAGTTTCTTTCAAAATTGTCCCCAGAGAAATTCCAATATACCCAAAAGGACTCACATTCTACTTCACAAAAAATAAAAAGTTCTCTATGCTATCCAAAAGGAAAAGAAAAAAACAAGATTTTTTTCTTTGTTTAAAATGTTTGAAGGTCTTCCAGCCAGAAAAGTTAAGCGTTTGGACTAGTTCATTAGAATTTTGTGCAACAACCTATCTCAGGCATGAACAAATAACATTTTGGCTACTGACAAAAAGACAAGCAGAAAAATAAAGACAATTGTGTTTGGGTTGCAGTCTGGGTGGGTGAAGGTGGGGGAAAAATGAGAACACTGCACACTATGAAACTAGCCACCTGCTACAAAGCCCAGCAGTATCTATATTAAACTAAATATAATTTCATATTGGTGTCTCCAAATCTAATTCAGTACCACATGGTTCATTCTATCCTTCTCTTGCTTTTCTGCAACCTTCTTCTCCAATAGTGAGAAACTTGGCTCCCATCAATCACCAAATGTATGGTAATACATTTACTTATTTGTCAGTTTCCAGTATACATGTACAGCAGTTTCAGAATTGTTAACCAATACCCCTGTGAGAAACAACTTTACCAACTGCAGTATTTATGTACACTTTTGTCTTTAATCTTACAGTTTCTAGCTAAAACACTGTTTTCCAAAAATTATTTAGGTCAGCACCTTTTCCCCCATCCCTTTAGTGAAGTTATATCACATATCTGAAACACACTTGTTAGGTTCTTTTGTCACCATTGCATTCCCCTCTGGGATCCCTAACTCTTGGTTGATTGATTTTTTTTACTTGCACATATTAAGCTCTTTATGCTATAAAGTTCTATCAGTTTTTACAAACGCATAGTATCGTATGTCCACCACTACAGTTTACTTATAACTCTGCAACTCCCCCATTCTTTCCCCCAAGTCAAAATTCCCCTTTCCTCAAATCCCTAGGAAACACTGATTGGCTTTCCACTCTTAAATTTCGCCCTTTCTAAAATGCCATATGAATGGAATCATTCAATATGATGTAGCCTTTTCAGTCTGGCTTCAATAACTTGGGAAAATGCATTTAAGACGCATCCATGTTGTAGCATCAATTGCTTATCATTGAATAATAACCCATTGCATGGATGTACCACCGTTTGTTTATGCATTCACCTACTGAAGAACTTCTTGGTTGCTTCTAGTTTTTGATGATTATGAACAAAGCTGGCAACTATGATTAAAGCACGTGTATGGATTTACATTTTCAAACCAATTTGGTAAATACGTAAAGGTGCTTTTGCTGGGTCATGTGGTAAGTCTGTGTTTAATAAGACACTGCTAAACCATCTTCCAAAGTGGCAAGTATGAGATAACCAGCATTTAGTATTGTCAGGTTTTTTTTTCTCTTAACCATTCTAACAGGTATGTCAGTAATATCTTGCTGTTTTAATTTCCTTAATGACAAATAATGTTGAGAATCTTTTTTTTATTATTATACTTTAAGTTTTAGGGTACATGTGCACAATGTGCAGGTTAGTTACATATGTATACATGTGCCATGCTGGTGTGCTGCACCCATTAACTCGTCATTTAGCATTAGGTATATCTCCTAATGCTATCCCTCCCCCCTCCCCTCACTCCACAACAGTCCCCAGTGTGTGATGTTCCCCTTCCTGTGTCCATGTGTTCTCATTGTTCAATTCCCATCTATGAGTGAGAACATGCGGTGTTTGGTTTTTTGTCCTTGCGATAGTTTACTGAGAATGATGGTTTCCAATTTCATCCATGTCCCTACAAAGAACATGAACTCATCATTTTTTATGGCTGCATAGTATTCCATGGTGTATATGTGCCACATTTTCTTAATCCAGTCTATCGTTGTTGGACATTTGGGTTGGTTCCAAGTCTTTGCTATTGTGAACAGTGCCACAATAAACATACGTGTGCATGTGTCTTTATAGCAGCATGATTTATAGTCCTTTGGGTATATACCCAGTAATGGGAAGGCTGGGTCAAATGGTATTTCTAGTTCTAGATCCCTGAGGAATCGCCACACTGACTTCCACAATGGTTGAACTAGTTTACAGTCCCACCAACAGTGTAAAAGTGTTCCTATTTCTCCACATCCTCTCCAGCACCTGTTCTTTCCTGACTTTTTAATGATTGCCATTCTAACTGGTGTGAGACGGTATCTCATTGTGGTTTTCATTTGCATTTCTCTGATGGCCAGTGAAGATGCGCATTTTTTAATGTGTCTTCTGGCTGCATAAACGTCTTCTTTTGAGAAGTGTCTGTTCATATCCTTTGCCCACTTTTTGATGGGGTTGTTTGTTTTTTTCTTGTAAATTTGTTGGTTATTTGCCATCCATAAGTCTTTTTTGAAGCAGTTGTTCAGATCATTTGCCCATTTTTTTACAAGTGGCTGTTTCCTTAATTTTTTTCTTATATTTTGGATATCCATTCTTTAACAGATATGTGATTTGAAAATGTTTTCTCCCAGATATACCTGTGTTTTCATTCTCTCAACAGTATCTTTTGTAGAGCAAAAGTCTTCAATTTTGCTAAGTCCAATTAGTCAATTTTTTCTTCCATGGATCACAAAAAGACTGTCCCCGAGAAGAGAGTGCGTTCTTACAACCAAGTGTGACAGAGAAGTTAGATAATTTTGAGAATATGTTTAAAATAACTTATTCTTTTGTCAATAAAAAAAGCAATTCCAAATTCTGTGGGAGAGGGGAGTTACAGAAGAAAGTCATCATCTAGTTATCCATAAAATTAAACTGTTACATATTTTTTAAATTTTAGGGAGTAGAAGAAAACATACCCCATTTGACCTTGATACTAGAAACATTATTTTTAGGGTCACAACTTTGAACACAGAGACAAAGAAATGTAATCACAGTGTACTACTTGGTTCTGCATTGTATAATCATAACAAATTAATTAGTTAAATATCATGTATTGAACTTTTAGAATAAATTGAAAGCATGGAAGAGTTCACTATGATTACAGAATAATTATAACACTAATAGCAATCATTTATATAGTCCTTATTATGTATTGAGCCCTGTTTCAAATGTTTTACATAAATCTTCACAATAATCATGTGAAATAAGAGTACATTATCCTCATTTTATAATTGAGAAAACTGAGGCACAGAGAAATTAAATAATTTGCTAAGGTGACACAGCTAGGATGTGGTAGTGCTTAGATTTAAACCCAGGCAACCTAATTCCAATGTCCACATTCTTAACCACAAAGTTATACTGCCTTCCTTAAATAGAATATAAATATTATAAACTTTGATCATTTTAAAGGAAATGGATATTTGACAGAAGTTAAAAGACAGAAGGGAGGTAAAAATTAAAGTAGAGGGTATGGGTAATAAACTCTCACTTTATAAAAAGGTAAATAAAGGATACAGTACTGCCAAAAGTTAATGGAACATGAAATAGAGGTTCAGGCATATTGGAGTCACAAAGATAACCAACAGAGGAAATAACAATAATAATATATAACTATATAAAGTTTGAAGAAGGGCAATAGAGTAGAAGAATAAATCATCTTAAACATCAAGTCATCGATAGTTAACGCCTCAGTTGATAAATCAAGAAGTAGTAATATAAGCATATTATTTAAAATTATAGAAACACCCACCACAAGACAAAAAGAAATAATCAAAATTGGCTTGCAGCATTTCAAATAAACTAGTTGTATCTGTCTGCTTTCACACTGCTATAAAAAATTCCCTGAGAGTGGGTAATTTATAAAGGAAAGAGGTTTAATTGACTCACAGCTCCACGTGGCTTTGTTTCCTCAGGAAACTTACAATCATGATGGAAGGTGAAGGGGAAGCAAGGACCCTCTTCACATGGTGGCAGGAGAGAGAAGTACGTGTGTCAGCACAGGAAAAACTACCATTTATAAAACCATCAGATGTCATGAGAATTCAGTCACTATCATGAGAACGGCATGGAGGAAAGCGACCCCATAATGCAATCACTTCCCACCAGGTCTCTCCCTAAACACCTGGGGACTACAATTCAAGATGAGATCTGGGTGGGGCCACAAAGCCTAACATATCACTAGTACAGTACAGCAGCTAAAAATATAAACTCTGGATCAAAGTTTCTTGGGATCAAACCCCATTCCTCCACTTAATATTACAGTCTGTTAAAGAAAGTTACTCGGGGAGGAGCCAAGATGGCCGAATAGGAACAGCTCCGGTCTACAGCTCCCAGCGCGAGCGACGCAGAAGACGGGTGATTTCTGCATTTCCATCTGAGGTACCGTGTTCATCTCACTAGGGAGTGCCAGACAGTGGGCGCAGGTCAGTGGGTGAGCGCACCGTGCGCCAGCCGAAGCAGGGGCGAGGCATTGCCTCACTCGGGAAGCGCAAGGGGTCAGGGAGTTCCCCTTCCAGAGGTGACAGACGGCACCTGGAAAATCGGGCCACTCCCACCCGAATACTGTGCTTTTCCGACGGGCTTAGGAAACGGTGCCCCAGGAGAGTATAGCCCGCACCTGGCTCAGAGGGTCCTACGCCCACGGAGTCTCGCTGATTGCTAGCACAGCAGTCTGAGATCAAGCAGCAAGTCGGCAGCGAGGCTGGGGGAGGGGCGCCCGCCATTGCCCAGGCTCGCTTAGGTAAACAAAGCAGCCTGGAAGCTTGAACTGGGTGGAGCCCACCACAGCCCAAGGAGGCCTGCCTGCCTCTGTAGGCTCCACCTCTGGGGGCAGGGCACAGACAAACAAAAAGACAGCAGTAACCTCTGCAGACTTAAATGTCCCTGTCTGACAGCTGTGAGGAGAGCAGTGGTTCTCCCAGCACGCAGCTGGAGATCTGAGAACGGGCTGACTGCCTCCTCAAGTGGGTCCCTGACCCCTGACCCCCGAGCAGCCTAACTGGGAGGCATCCCCCAGCAGGGGCAGACTGACACCTCACACGGCCGGCCAGGTACTCCAACAGACCTGCAGCTGAGGGTTCTGTCTGTTAGAAGGAAAACTAACAGAAAGGACATCCACACCAAAAACCCATCTGTACATCACCATCATCAAAGACTAAAAGTAGATAAAACCACAAAGATGGGGAAAAAACAGAGCAGAAAAACTGGAAACTCTAAAAACCAGAGTACCTCTCCTCCTCCAAAGGAACGCAGTTCCTCACCAGCAACGGAACAAAGCTGGACGGAGAATGACTTTGACGAGCTGAGAGAAGAAGGCTTCAGACGATCAAATTACTCCGAGCTACGGGAGGATATTCAATCCAAAGGCAAAGAAGTTGAAAACTTTGAAAAAAATTTAGAAGAATGTATAACTAGAATAACCAATACAGAGAAGTGCTTAAAGGAGCTGATGGAGCTGAAAACCAAGGCTCGAGAACTACGTGAAGAATGCAGAAGCCTTAGGAGCCGATGCGATCAAATGGAAGAAAGGGTATCAGCCCTGGAAGATGAAATGAATGAAATGAAGCGAGAAGGGAAGTTTAGAGAAAAAAGAATAAAAAGAAACGAGCAAAGCCTCCAAGAAATGTGGGACTATGTGAAAAGACCAAATCTACGTCTGATTGGTGTACCTGAAAGTGATGGGGAAAATGGAAACAAGTTGGAAAACACTCTGCAGGATATTATCCAGGAGAACTTCCCCAATCTAGCAAGGCAGGCCAACATTCAGATTCAGGAAATACAGAGAACGCCACAAAGATACTCTTCGAGAAGAGCAACTCCAAGACACATAATTGTCAGATTCACCAAAGTTGAAATGAAGGAAAAAATGTTAAGGGCAGCCAGAGAGAAAGGACGGGTTACCATCAAAGGGAAGCCCATCAGACTAACAGCGGATCTCTCGGCAGAAACCCTACAAGCCAGAAGAGAGTGGGGGCCAATATTCAACATTCTTAAAGAAAAGAATTTTCAACCCAGAATTTCATATCCTGCCAAACTAAGCTTCATAAGTGAAGGAGAAATAAAATACTTTACAGACAAGCAAATGCTGAGAGATTTTGTCACCACCAGGCCTGCCCTAAAAGAGCTCTTGAAGGAAGCGCTAAACATGGAAAGGCACAACCGGTACCAGCCACTGCAAAATCATACCGAAATGTAAAGACCATTGAGACTAGGAAGAGACTGCATCAACTAACGAGCAAAACATCGAGCTAACATCATAATGACAGGATCAAATTCACACATAACAATATTAACTTTAAATGTAAATGGACTAAATGGTCCAATTAAAAGACACAGACTGGCAAATTGGATAAAGACTCAAGACCCATCAGTGTGCTGTATTCAGGAAACCCATCTCACGTGCAGAGACACACATAGGCTCAAAATAAAAGGATGGAGGAAGATCTACCAAGCAAATGGAAAACAAAAAAAGGCAGGGGTTGCAATCCTAGTCTCTGATAAAACAGACTTTAAACCAACAAAGATCAAAAGAGACAAAGAAGGCCATTACATAATGGTAAAGGGATCAATTCAACAAGAAGAGCTAACTATCCTAAATATATATGCACCCAATACAGGAGCACCCAGATTCATAAAGCAAGTCCTGAGTGACCTACAAAGAGACTTAGACTCCCACACATTAATAATGGGAGATTTTAACACCCCACTGTCAACATTAGACAGATCAACGAGACAGAAAGTCAACAAGGATACCCAGGAATTGAACTCAGCTCTGCACCAAGCAGACCTAATAGACATCTACAGAACTCTCCACCCCAAATCAACAGAATATACATTTTTTTCAGCACCACACCACACCTATTCTAAAATTGACCATATCCTTGGAAGTAAAGCTCTCCTCAATAAATGTAAAAGAACAGAAATTGTAACAAACTGTCTCTCAGATCACAGTGCAATCAAGCTAGAACTCAGGATTAAGAATCTCCCTCAAAACCGCTCAACTACGTGGAAACTGAACAACCTGCTCCTGAATGACTACTGGGTACATAACGAAATGAAGGCAGAAATAAAGATGTTCTTTGAAACCAACGAGAACCAAGACACAACATACCAGAATCTCTGGGATGCATTCAAAGCAGTGTGTAGAGGGAAATTTATAGCACTAAATGCCCACAAGAGAAAGCAGGAAAGATCCAAAATTGACACCCTAACATCACAATTAAAAGAACTAGAAAAGCAAGAGCAAACACATTCAAAAGCTAGCAGAAGGCAAGAAATAACTAAAATCAGAGCAGAACTGAAGGAAATAGAGACACAAAAAACCCTTCAACAAATAAATGAATCCAGGAGCTGGTTTTTTGAAAGGATCAACAAAATTGATAGACCGCTAGCAAGATTAATAAAGAAAAAAAGAGAGAAGAATCAAATAGATGCAATAAAAAATGATAAAGGGGATATCACCACCGATCCCACAGAAATACAAACTACCATCAGAGAATATTACAAACACCTCTATGCAAATAAACTAGAAAATCTAGAAGAAATGGATAAATTCCTCAACATATACACCCTCCCAAGACTAAACCAAGAAGAAGTTCAATCTCTGAATAGACCAATAACAGGAGCTGAAATTATGGCAATAATCAATAGCTTACCAACCAAAAAAAGTCCAGGACCAGATGGGTTCACAGCCGAATTCTACCAGAGGTACAAGGAGGAGCTGGTACCATTCCTTCTGAAACTATTCCAATCAATAGAAAAAGAGGGAATCCTCCCTAACTCATTTTATGATACCAAAAAATTTTATGATAACTCATCCTGATACCAAAGCCTGGCAGAGACACAACAAAAAAAGAGAATTTTAGACCAATATCCTTGATGAACATTGATGCAAAAATCCTCAATAAAATACTGGCAAACAGAATCCAGCAGCACATCAAAAAGCTTATCCAACATGATCAAGTGGGCTTCATCCCTGGGATGCAAGGCTGGTTCAATATACGCAAATCAATAAATGTAATCCAGCATATAAACAGAACCAAAGACAAAAACCACATGATTATCTCAATAGATGCAGAAAAGGCCTTTGACAAAATTCAACAACCCTTCATGCTAAAAACTCTCAATAAATTAGGAATTGATGGGACGTATCTCAAAATAATAAGAGCTATTTATGACAAACCCACAGCCAATATCATACTGAATGGGCAAAAACTGAAAGCATTCCCTTTGAAAACTGGCACAAGACAGGGATGCCCTCTCTCGCCACTTCTATTCAACATAGTGTTGGAAGTTCTGGCCAGGGCAATTAGGCAGGAGAAGGAAATCAAGGGTATTCAATTAGGAAAAGAGGAAGTCAAATTGTCCCTGTTTGCAGATGACATGATAGTATATCTAGAAAACCCCATTGTCTCAGCCCAAAATCTCCTTAAGCTGATAAGCAACTTCAGCAAAGTCTCAGGATACAAAATCAATGTGCAAAAATCACAAGCATTCTTATACATCAATAACAGACAAACAGAGAGCCAAATCATGAGTGAACTCCCATTCACAATTGCTTCAAAGAGAATAAAATACCTAGGAATCCAACTTACAAGGGATGTGAAAGACCTCTTCAAGGAGAACTACAAACCACTGCTCAAGGAAATAAAAGAGGATACAAACAAATGGAAGAACATTCCATGCTCATGGGTAGGAAGAATCAATATCATGAAAATGGCCATCCTTCCCAAGGTAATTTACAGATTCAATGCCATCCCCATCAAGCTACCAATGACTTTCTTCACAGAATTGGAAAAAACTACTTTAAAGTTCATATGGAACCAAAAAAGAGCCCGCATCGCCAAGTCAATCCTAAGCCAAAAGAACAAAGCTGGAGGCATCACGCTACCTGACTTCAAACTATACTACAAGGCTACAGTAACCAAAACAGCATGGTACTGGTACCAAAACAGAGATATAGATCAATGGAACAGAACAGAGCCGTCAGAAATAATGCCACATATCTACAACCATCTGATCTTTGACAAACCTGAGAAAAACAAGAAATGGGGAAAGGATTCCCTATTTAATAAATGGTGCTGGGAAAACTGGCTAGCCATATGTAGAAAGCTGAAACTGGATCCCTTCCTTACACCTTATACAAAAATCAATTCAAGATGGATTAAAGACTTAAATGTTAGACCTAAAACCATAAAAACCCTAGAAGAAAACCTAGGCAATACCATTCAGGACATAGGCATGGGCAAGGACTTCATGTCTAAAACACCAAAAGCAATGGCAACAAAAGCCAAAATTGACAAATGGGATCTAATTAAACTAAAGAGCTTCTGCACAGCAAAGGAAACTACCATCAGAGTGAACAGGCAACCTACAAAATGGGAGAAAATTTTCGCAACCTACTCATCTGACAAAGGGCTAATATCCAGAATCTACAATGAACTCCAACAAATTTACAAGAAAAAAACAAACAACCCCATCAAACAGTGGGCGAAGGACATGAACAGACACTTCTCAAAAGAAGACATTTATGCAGCCAAAAGACACATGAAAAAATGCTCACCATCACTGGCCATCAGAGAAATGCAAATCAAAACCACAATGAGATACCATCTCACACCAGTTAGAATGGCGATCATTAAAAAGTCAGGAAACAACAGGTGCTGGAGAGGATGTGGAGAAATAGGAACACTTTTACACTGTTGGTGGGACTGTAAACTAGTTCAACCCTTGTGGAAGTCAGTGTGGCGATTCCTCAGGGATCTAGAACTAGAAATTCCATTCGACCCAGCCATCCCATTACTGGGTATATACCCAAAGGACTATAAATCATGCTGCTATAAAGACACATGCACACGTATGTTTATTGCCGCATTATTCACAATAGCAAAGACTTGGAACCAACCCAAATGTCCAACAATGATAGACTGGATTAAGAAAATGTGGCACATCTACACCATGGAATACTATGCAGCCATAAGAAATGATGAGTTCATGTCCTTTGTAGGGACATGGATGAAATTGGAAATGATCATTCTCAGTAAACTATCGCAAGAACAAAAAACCAAACACCGCATATTCTCACTCATAGGTGGGAATTGAACAATGAGAACACATGGACACAGGAAGGGGAACATCACACTTCGGGGACTGTTGTGGGTTGGGGGGAGGGGGGAGGGATAACATTGGGAGATATACCTAATGCTAGATGACGAGTTGGTGGGTGCAGTGCACCAGCATGGCACATGTATACATATGTAACTTACCTGCACATTGGGCACATGTACCATAAAACCTAAAGTATAATAATAATAATAATAATAATAATTACAATAAAAGAAAAAAAAAAAAAGAAAGTTACTCAACTTCTCTTCTCATTTTCTTATCAGAAAATGGTTATAAATATGGAGATGGCTAATTCATATGAATGTTATGAAGATTAAAAGAGTTAATGCAAGCGGTGCATTAGAACTATGTCTAGCCCATAGTAGGTAAACCTTAAACAAATATTAGCTATCAGCTATGAACTACAGGAAAGAGTGCGTGCACACACACACACACACAGAGAGAGAGAAAAAAAAAAAAACAGGTTTACGTTTAGTTCCTGACTTACTTAGCTAAGGATTCAAAATCTTATTAGCAGTGAGACTGCCACTCAGAGAAAGAACAGATGTAGCATGGCTCAACACAGCTGTGACTGGCCTCCAGAGTCATGCACTACCAATGAGAGAACAAGGTAACATTTTGCCATATTTAACAAGTTCAATTATGAGGGTGACACTTCTCTTTGATGCTCAGGGCTTACATCACCATTTGGGGAAGAACAAACTCTAACAAGCTATGCCCTTTAATGGAAAATTACAAACATCTGGGTTCTTGCTGGTTCTTGAGCCAAACACAGTGCCAGTAAAGCCACAACTTTACCTAAGAAGAGAAAGCAGGATCAATGTCCAGATATTCCTGAACAGCCTCACTTCCTCCAGCTTGACAGTGTTTGGGAAGACTGATCCCCACAGATTGCCTCTGTGAAGTAGAACTGGGGTTCTGATCACTGTGGAAGATGAAATATTCAAAATTATGGTACCAGCCATAGATCCCATTAGCTCATCAGGAAAAAAAGACATATATAAAAATATGATGAACTTTATAGACAAGATTAGGAGGGGTGAAATAAAGATGCAGAATTTTGCAAAATGAAACAGAACACTCTGTGGTAATAAGATAATGCTGCTTGGAGAAAACTGCATTTAAGTTAGGTAGAAAGCAGGTAAGAAACCACTCTATGTACGAAGAATAAATGAGCATAGGAAACCAGCAATGCAAAAGGAGAGCTTAGGCAACGTAAGTGTTCCAGTTTGACTGAAGTAAGAGATTTACACGAAATTCCACTATGAAACGTCATGGAAAACCTGCAGCCTTTGAGGGTATGTACTAAGCCAAAAGATGAAGGTGTAAAGTATTTCAAAAAGTGTAATCTCTTTTCTTTCTACACTTTTTCTCTAGATGACTCAACCAGTCTCACAGTTTTAAATATTATCTCTCTGATGACAATTCTCAGACCTCCTTCTTGAACTTCGGTCTAATCTATTACACTCACATGAAGCCAGGCCATCTCATTCGACTTGGACATCAAGCAAGCATCACAAATTTAGCACATTCAAAGCTGAACTTCCTGGAAACCCCCTGCCAAATCTGCTCCTCTCAGGGCTACTCCCATCTTAGTTAATGGCAACTCCATTCTTCCAGCTTCTCAGGCCAAGGATTTTCAAATAATCCTTGACTTTTCTTTTCCCTTCACACCCCACATCCAATCTATCAGAAATTCTGTTAGTTCGACTTTAAGTATATCCCAAACCAGATTTCCCTCTCACTGGATTTGTGCCAAAGCTCCTAGCTGGTCTCTCTGCTTCCTCTCTTACCTCAATATCATTGCCAGAATGATTCTCTTATCATGTAAGACAGATGTCACCTGCATGTTCAAATTCCTACAAAGGCTAGCCAGCTCAGAGTAAAAACCACACCTCTAATTGTGATCTATGTGGCCATTCAATCTGTACTTTTCCACTCCATACCTCTCCCCCAACACACACCCTTGCCTCCTACTAGTCATCTTCCAGCTCACTCTGCTCCCCGTCGATATTCGAACATGACAGGCACACTTGCATCTGAGGTCCTTTACACCTGCTGTTCCCCTTGCCTGGAACCTTCTTCCTCCACATATGTATTGCCTTCCTCACTCAATTCCTTCAAGTTTTTACTCAAACGCTACCTTTATGGAAGGGCTTTCCTAGCCACTTTAATCCAAAATGTCAATCTCTTGTTTTTAATATTTTTTTCCCTCAGAAAGCCTTGTTCTGACAAAATGTCAATGTCTCACACTCCATACTCCCTGTCTTCCTCCTTAATTTTTTTTCTCCTTTGCAGTTATCACTGCTTAACAGGCTATGTACTTTGCTAATTTATCAATCTTTTACTTCTCTAGAATATAAGCCATCCAAGATCATAAGTTTTTGTTTGCTGTTGACTATAACCTTAGCACCTAAAAGAGTCCTTAGCACATAACAGGCACTCAATATTTGTTTAATTAATGAAGAACCTGGCAATGCTATACAAAATACAAAGAGATTATAACTAGAATGCCATATTCTCAAATTCTCAAAAATATGTGTTTAGTAGCAACAATGCTCCAAGGTTTCTGAGAAATGAAAAGATAAAAAGACCACGTGAGAGAGAGACACAATTAACTGTAATCTAAATATTCACAATTTTCACAAAGAAAATGCTATAAGGACTTGAGGGAAAATTCCACTGGTGGGGAACTACTGCAGTAGCCTAGGCATCAGGTGATCAGGCCCTATACTGAACAAAATGAAAAAAAACGGAAAGGAAAGGACAGGTGTGATTATCACAATAGACAGAAACAGTTGGTAGAGATTGGCTATTATTTGAACAGGGAAAGAAATACCACAAATTTTCAAGCTTAGATAATGACACAAACCTAGTGCCACTTTTAAAAGGGGAGGGTGTACAAAATTAATGGAAAAATGACTAGTCCAACAATAAACATGCTTTGTTTGAGGTGACAGCAGACCATATAAGTGGAAATTTCAGTTCACAGTTCTAGACTGAGAACTGTTACTCACAGTTTTAAGAAATACAGAATTAGGAGAGTTTTCCCCCCTACAGAGAGATAACTGAAACTGAAAAAGGTGAGATTTCTCAAAAAAAGACTAAAGAACACCATGGGAAATAGGTGAACTTACAGGTCAGGGGAAACAAGGGGTACAAATGAACATGACAGAGAAAAAGAAGTTAAAGAGGAAAAAATAAAACCAGGACACCTCAAAATCCATATAAATATAAAAATTTATTCAGGATTTTAAAAATAACCAAATTACCACCCACTTTCATATTTAATAATTTTGCAAATATGTTCATTTAGGTACTCAAAAATCTCAGATGAATCCAAAGCAATACTTCAATCTTGATTTAAAATTGTCAGACTGGTGTAATTATTTTCCTGGTAACCTCTGAAACAAAAATCAGCTTGTGTACTTTTGCACATTTAATTGGATTGTAGTTTGGATGTAAGATAAAGAATGTGATGCAACAAGACTCTGTCACCCAGGAAACCACGTAGTATCATGGAAAATTGTGCAGCCTTCTTTATAATTGTAATTCAACCCTGCTCAGCGTCTGGCCCAGTTCAATATATATAAGGAGTACTTAATATATATTCATTTATAAAAGTAGCAAATAAGACAAGTAAGAAAATATCAAAATGGGTAGATTTCAAATAACTAATTCAGTGGAGAAATGGGAAATGGAGAGCTATTGTTTAATGGATACAATGTTTTGGTTTGAGAAGATGAAAAAGG
The DNA here is from genome assembly GCF_028885655.2 of Pongo abelii. NCBI lineage: Eukaryota > Metazoa > Chordata > Mammalia > Primates > Hominidae > Pongo > Pongo abelii. The sequence continues at coordinate 43,172,812 of NC_072000.2, read as the reverse complement.
GTGGCAGTAACTGCTGTATAATGATGTGAATGTACTTAATGCCACTGAATTGTACACTTCAAATAGTTAAAATGGTAAATTTTATGTTATGCATATTTTACCACAATAAAAAAATATAACTAGTTCAGCTCACATTTTATGCTATAGCTAAATGTTAATTCTCCAGGAACAATCGTTATATCAATATTCTTTTTAATCCCAGGTCTCTGAATTCATGATTGTAATTCAATAATGAGGAAAAGCTTTGGTCCAAGATGAAATTGACAAAGGAAAACAGAGAACAAGATAAAAACAGGGTTTTTCTATTTAAAATAATTTTTTTTTTTTTTGAGAGATGGATTTTCACTCTTGTTGCCCAGGCTGGAGTGCAGTGGTGCAATCTCTGCTCACTGCACCCTCCGCCTTCTGGGTTCAAGTGATTTTCTTGCTTCGGCCTGCTGCGTAGCTGGGAATACAGCTGCACAGCACCATGCCTGGCTAATTTTGTATTTTTAGTACAGACAGGGTTTCACCATGTTGCCCAGGCTGGTCTTGAACTCCTGACCTCAGGTGATCTACCCACCTCAACCTCCCAAAGTGCTGGGATTACAGGAGAGAGCCACCATGCCTGGCCTAAAATAATTGTCATCAATTATTTTTCTTTACATTTTACTTATGTCACTTCATATTAAAGCTACATTTGGCAATTACATTAATAAGCCAACCATCTAATTTTTTAAAGGCTAAATTAAAAAGCAATGTTTCAAATACATAAAATTTAAAACATACTTAGTATTACTAGTCCCCTGGAAAACCAGCCGTAAACATATGGTGAATGAAAGGTTTTCATCATGCCATAGCTCAAGCAGTAACCAAATGAATAGGAAATGCTCATTTTATCTGGTATCTGTTCAGCTTTTCATAAATTTGATTTTTAATTCTGCCAGAACTCTTTCCTCCCTGGTCACCACAAAACATATCACCACACCTCTACTCCATTTGTGGTCCAAAACCTTGTCAACCCTACCTGAAACAACCCAGTGCACTACAACTATCCAAATGCTATTTAACCTTCAAGTAAAGATCTCACCTCCAACATGAAATCATCTTCTACTAGGCCAAAACATACTGATCTCTTCATTGCTAAATTATCATATCCCTTGTAGTCTAAATCAGTGCTTCTCAAGCAATCGATGGTAAGGTGACATTTTTTAATTTTTCTATTCCATTCTGGACTGATACTTTTATAAAATGAAATTAAGATGATTACCAGAAATTTTTTAAACATGCAAACTAGGCCAGGCACAGTGGCTCATACCTGTAATCCCAGCACTTTGGAGGCTGAGGCGGGCGGATCACGAGGTCAGGAGATCGAGATCGTCCTGGCTAACACGGTGAAAGCCCGTCTCTACTAAAAATATAAAAAATCAGCCGGGCCTGGTAGCGGGCGCCTGTAGTCCCAGCTACTCAGGAGGCTAAGGCGGAGAATGGCGTGAACCCAGGAGGCGGAGCTTGCAGTGAGCCGAGATCACGCCACTGCACTCCAGCCTGGGCGACAGAGCGAGACTCCGTCTCAAGAAAAAAAAAAAAACATGCAAACTAGAGGCCACATTTTTTATTACAAATTTCAACCGATATAAAACTACTCTGTCAAATGACTATAAAAGTTTCTAAAGTTTATTCTCAATTTCTTTACTTATATTCCAGCAAAGCAGTAATAAACAGTTCACGGACTGACATCTATCTACAGAACACACTTTGAGTAGAAGTAAACAATTCAGGGCTTCAGTCAATAAATATTTATGATATACTCAGCATGAAATCTTCACCATGCTAGACACTAAAGGACAATGAAAAAGGTATAAAGCAAAGGCTTTTCCTTTAGGGAGTCTATACTTTGTAAGGAAGAACACAAAGAAGTGTAAAACAATAACAAATAATATGGATAAATAAGCTTTGTTGCTGATTACAGGAAAAGCATCACTAAGTTTGGAGTAGTCAGGACAGAAGACTTGAAAAAAGTGAAATTTGAATTCAATATTTATGTTTCAATAGGACTCAGATATGGAAAAGATGGTTAGAGAGTAGAGACCACATGTACAAAAGCAAAAGAATGAACATGGCATGTAGATAACACAATAAACTGAGTAGCTCTCAGTAGAAGGACAAGTACTGATAGGCAGGTATTGACCAATCAGAGTTTACACAGAAATATGAGCAAGGAAAAAAATTACTGAACATTTCTAAAGAAGTACTATGATAGCCAGGTGTGGTGACTCATGCCTGCAATCCCAGCACTTTGGGAGGCAGAGGTAGGCAGATCACTTGAGGGCAGGAGTTTGAGACCAGCCTGACCAACATGGCAAAACCTCATCTCTACTAAAAATACAAAAATTAGCTGGGCATGGTGGCACATACTTGTAATCCCAGCTACTAGGGAGGCTGAAGCAGGAGAATCACTTGAACTCGGGAGGCGGAGGTTGCAATGAGCCGAGATCACACCACTGCACTCTAGCCTGGGGAACAGAGCGAGACTCTATCTCAAAAAAAAAAAAAGAAGAAGAAGAAGAAGAACTGCGATAGAATCAGTGTTCTAGAAAGGTAAGCCAGCAGTGACATCAAAGTTGGAGTAAAGCAGAAATTCTTCAGATTGCAAGGATTATATATTATACCTTTTTACATATCCTCCAGAACCCCCTATCTATTGATCCTCAGTCCATCATGGATAGAAAATGCATCTTGTTCAAGCAATACATATTTTTTCAAAAATTAAAATTCTGTTAAGGGTACTAATTGAAGATATTTTAGATTTACTTCCTCTGACTCCCGAAACTTAAAATTTAAAAACAACGTATAGATACTTGACTGTATAATAAGAAGAGAATTCAGCTAGGAAAGAGATGACCATTGGCCACTAAGAGATCCCAAATATTTCCTCAAAGGCAAAAAGTGGACAGGAGTATATTGACAACTGAAGCAGAACATAACATACTAGTGACCCATGCTCCTTTGGGTGTCGCTTTGCCAAACGGAAACTTCTGTGGCTGGCAGTGCCTCTGCTTGAGTTTGCTCACACCCACTGGACTATTCCACCCACTCGACCCAGCTTGCTGCGCTTGGCTGTCACTACTGGCCTGGATCCCACGGCTACTAAGGGTGAGCCAAGCACTCAGTGACAAGGGATGTATGAGCAAGTAAGTGTGGAATCTGGCCACTGCGCACAGCCAGGCATACCAGCTGTTGCTGTGGAGTGGGCAGCACCAAGCACCAGCACAGGCATTGGCTCCATGTGAGGCTCTGGCTGGATCAGATGTACCGCAAGCAGCTTCCGCTGCAAAGACCAGTGTCTGGATGAGGGGAACAAGGTGGTGCCCAAAAGCCCAGAGATGCCAGGAACCACAGAGCACCCAAAGAGGGTGTTATAGCATGTCACAGCTCTGGCTCAGGAAGCCCCAAGGTCTGGGCTTCCAGAAGGGCTGCAGCTCTTCTCTCCTTCTCATTGCCTGCAGTGCAGAGAGCAGGGGATGGCAGCGAGTTTCAGTGGGGAGTGTTTAAGCCCATTTGTGTTATAGCTCTTTCAGTCCCACTGCCCCACTGCAGCCCATGGCTGGCCCAGCCCCACTGCTGCTTCCCACTGCATGGGGCGGTCGCCCAGCGCCAACAAAGGGTGGAAGTGCTATAGTGTTACAGCAGCTCTGCCTCAGGAGATCCCAAGGTCTGGGTCCCCAGAAGGGTTGTCACTCTTCACTCTCATAGTCCGGGAGCGTGTCACTGCCTGCAGCTTGGCAAGCGGGCCAGGAAAGCATTACAGCTCCTTTCACACCTACCATCCAGTGAGTCCCTAGTTCTCATCTCATGTCCATGAAGAATGAAGTTACATGGACAACTGGAAGGTGAACAAGGCAGAGAAGAGCTTTACTGAGCAACAGAACAGCTCTCAGTAGAGAGAAGACGTGTAGTGGGTAGCTCCTTTCCACTGGCAGGTCATGCTGAAGAGTATCTGAGTCTGCATGAGTCTAGGGTTTTTATGGGCTCAGAAAGGAGGATGTGCATGCTGACTGATCCATGGGTAGCCATGGGCAGGCATGAAAAAAGCACCATAAGTACTCACTCTGGGCCACGGACTCCACCCATAATTGGCAGCCTGGCCCCCAGGCTTCAGGCCATCCCTGGCTTCAAGACGGGGTTTCACCAGGGACCTGCCCCTTCCCGCCTAGGAATCTGTCTGCCTCCCGTTGCCATCAACGTGCCATTTGTGCCCAGGCTGTCCGTGCTGAGGGGAGCCCACAGGCCCACACCAAGCTGCCCTCAGCACCCCTGGTCTCCCTCTGAGTTAATCAGTGCCCAAAGTTTCAGAGTTTCAGCTCCCTCTGAGCTCATCAGTGCCCAAGGCGGCAGTGGGGCGGTGGGAGTTGATGTGTCAAGTGTTGCCCCAGGCATGCACACACCTGGCTGGGTCACGACAGTGCCTGGGCTAAGCTACAACTTTGCTCCACACCAGAGTGGGAACTGAGAGCAGGCAGAGGCCAGGGAGAGTGGGAGCAGGCACTTCCAAACCTGCAGGGGCAAGAGGCTTCCTGGGCCCCAGAGAGCACAGGGATGCCCAGGTCTGGAGCCATGGCTGGGTGTTGCAGCTGCACCTAGAAGTGCAGGCTCCTGCCCCACCAATTTGGTAGGGTGTGAGGTTTCCACTGGGATCACCTGTTCCCACGCCCTGCTGGCTCCACAGAGGGCACAGTCCCAGGTGCACCCCCTCCTACTGCAGCGGCCTTCACCACAGCAGCTGCTCCAGATGAGCCGCCATCATCACTAGGAGAAAGCTGCAATTCAGATAAAAGCTGGCCTGTGCACTGAAACCTTAGAGATTCTGGGTTCAGTGCACCTGAGGAACTATCTCTAAGGAACATTAAGGAAAGAGTGAGAAGGTTAGCTAGGAACAGAGATTAACTAAAGATCTGAATACAAGAAAACTATACCAAACAAATCCACCCTTTTCTTCCATCTCTGTCCACAGCAAATACAAGGACCCTAGTATTTACCTTCAGCCAAAAACAGTAATAAAAGGATAGGCCTCCTTTGTGGCAAAACTTCATCTCTCAGACCCTTTACATCTAGGCAAGACCATGTGTCTAGTTTTAGCCAATGAATGTAGGAAGTAATCTGTCATTTCCTTGCTAAGGCAATTAAGAAGTGCCTACTCCGTTCTCTCTTCCCCTTCCGTTACAAGAGACAGAGAATCACAGGGCATCTTAAGGCTGGTATAACTATAAAACAGAAGGAATTAGGGTCACTGAATCATCACATGAAGAAAAGCCGCCTGCTAAGAACACCTTCAGTGGACGGTTAAAGGAGTGAAAAAATACATGCTATTTTGTTGTCATTAAGATCTTCAGGTTTCCCTTTTATAGAAACTAGCATCTTTATTAATTAGAGCCCTTCTTATAAACGAAAGAAAGGAAAAATTAACTTTACACAAATCAAAAGACCCAAGTCCAACATTAATAATCATGGGAGAAAGTATGCTTTTTCCATAAAGGTGGGTAAAGGGGAAAAAAGTGAATATTTGCCTAATATTTATCTAATCTACTATAATCTAGCCAATCATAGACAGAAGATTGTGACTGCTATGTAGCAAAAGCTGATTAATGTAAGAACAACCAAAAGGCTGGACACGGTGGCTCATGCCTGTAAACCCAGCACTTTGGAAGGCTGAGGCGGGAAGATGACTTGAGGCCAGGAGTCCAAAACTAGCCTGACCAACATGGTGAAACCCCATCTCCACTAAAAATACAAAAATTAGCCAGGCGTGGTGATGTACACCTGGAGTCCCAGCTACTCAGGAGGCTGAGGCAGGAGAATTGCTTGAACCAGAAGATGGAGGCTGCAGTGAGCCAAGATCACATCACTATACTCCAGCCTTGGCAACAGAGCAAGACTCCATCTCCAAAAAAAAAAAAAAAAACCAAGAGAAAAACAAAATATTACGATTATCAAATATTGGTAGGAATATGGAAGAGGGAAAGAGTAATGTATTTGAACTACATCTTCATATTTTACAAAAAGGGAGTAAACAGATGATGTCTAAAGTTAATCAGTTAAAAAGCATAGGTAGTGGCTGGGCGTAGTGGCCCATACATGTAATCCTTACACTATGAAAGGCTAAGGTGGGAGGATTGCTTGAGGCCAGGAGTTGAAGACCCCATCTCTACAAAAAACTTAAAAATTAACCAGGTGTGGTGGTGCCTGCCTATAGTCCTAGCTACTTGAGAGGCTGAGGCAGGAGGATTGCTTGAGCTGGGAGGTTGAGGCTGCAGTGAGCCATGATCCTGCCAGTGCACTCCAGCCAGGGCAACAGAGTGAGACCCCTTCTCAAAAAAAAGAAGAGAATAAAGTGTAAGTAAAGGCATATAATTTGAAATTACCTAAAGAGGCATCCAAATAGGAAAAGATGTCAAACTATCTCTCTTTGCTATCAGTATAATTGTATATCTAAAAAACCATAAAGACTCAACCAAAAGGCTCCTGGAACTGATAAATGACTTTGGTAAAGTTTCAGGATACAAAATCAATGTACAAAAATCAGTAGCATTTCTATACACCAATAATGTTCAAGCTGAGGACCAAATCAAGAACATGATCCCATTTACAATAGCCACACACACACACAAAAAAAAAAACCTAGGGATATATATAACTAAGGAGGTGAAAGATCTCTACAAAAAGGACTACAAAACACTGCTGAAAAAAAATTATAAATGACACAAACAAATGGAAAAACATTCAATGCACATGGACTGGAAAAATCAATATTGTTAAACTGGCCATATTGCCCAAAGAAATGTACAGATTCAACACTGTTCTTAACAAACTACCAATGTCATTTTTCACAGAATTGGAAAAAACTATTCTAAAATTCATATGGAACCAAAAAAAGAGTCTGAATAGTGAAAGCAATCCTAAGCAAAAAGAACAGAGCCAGAGGCATCACATTACCTGATTTCAAACTGTACTATAAGGCTATAGTAACCAAAACAACATAGTAGTGATATAAAAACAGACAGCATAGACCAATGAACAGAATAGAGAACCCAGAAATAAAGCCACACTCCTACAGCCTTCTAATCCTTGACAAAGTTGACAAAAATAAGCAATGGAGAAAGGGCTCCTTATTCAATAAATGGTGCTGGGGTACCTAGCTAGCCATATGCAAAAGAATTAAACTAGACCCCTACCTTTCACCATATAAAAAGATTAACTCAAGATGGATGAAAGATTTAAATATAAGACCTCAAACTACAAGAATCCTAGAAGAAAACCTAGGAAACACCATTCTGGACATCAGCCTTGGGAAATAATTTATGCCTAAATTATCAAAAGCAATTGCAACAAAAACAAAATTTGACGAGTGGGACCTAATTAAACTAAAGACCTTCTGCCCAGCAAAAGAAACTATCAACAGAGTAAATAGACAACCTACAAAATGGGAGAAAATATTTGCAAACTACACCACAAACAAAGGTCTAATATCCAGAATCTAAAAAGAGCTTAAACAACTGAACAAGCGAAAAACAACCCCATTAAACAATGGGCAAGACATGAATAGACACTTTCCTAAATAAGACATGTAAGCAGCCAACAAACATATGAAAAAAATATTCCACATCACTGTCAGAGAAATGCAAATCTGAACCACCATGAGATACCATCTGACACCAGTCAGAATGGCTGTTATTTAAAAAGTCAAAAAATAACAGATGTTGGCAAGGCTGCAGAGAAAAGGGAACACTTATACACTTTGGTGGAAATGTAAATTAGTTCAGCCACTGTGGAAAGTAGTTTGGAGATTTCCCAAAGAACTTAGAAGTACTATTCGATCCAGCAACCCCGTTGCTGGATATATATCCAAAAGAAAACAAATCATCCTACCAAAAAGACATACATGCTCCCATGTTCACCACAATACTATTCATAATAGCAAAGACATGAAATCAACCTAGATGACCATCATGTGAACTGGATAAAGAAAATGTGGTACAAATACACCATGGTATACTATACAACCATTAAAAATAACAAAAATCATGTCCTTTGCAGCAACATGGATGCAGCTGGAGGCCATTATCCTAAGTGAATTAATGCAGGAACAGAAAACCAAATACCGAATCTTCTCACGTATAAGTGAGAGCTGAACACTGGGTACTCATGGATATAAACATGGCAACAACAGACACTGGGGACTACTGGTGGGGAGGGGGAAGGAAGGGGGCAAGGTTTGGGGGAAAAAAAGAAAAATAAATTAAATGAAATAAAATTACCTAATGAATCTAACATCAAAATTGTTAAAAATGTTTCTGGGGGTAGGCCTGACAATGGGAGGCAAGAGATGAAAATTTGTTGCTTTTCATCAACAGTACTTTTGTACTATATTTTTTTGTTACCATGGTCATGTATTACTCTTAAGAAAAAAAATGTAATGAATTTCTACTAGAAATTTCTTGCTAAAGGGTTAGATTTTAGAGATATGAGAATCTTCCTACATAAACTGAATACTATGGAAGAAATTTCATAACCTTCAAGTGAATGAAAATTTGCTTTATTTCCCTTGTGGTATGAAAATATGACTCCCCTTTTAATATTCAATATAAATGAAGAACTGATTCACTTTCCCGGAGAATTTAGTTAAGAGTTGATTCACCTATAGATGTCAAAATTTACTTAATATGTTGTAGCTATATTATAAAAATTCCTAATTTTTAATAATTTATAAAACTTATTTAAGTGATCTGTTGCTATTCACAAAATAAGGAATTAGCATGAATACAATTCACTAAAGATTGTATCTGTACAATGCAACAAATGTAGAAAACAAACACTAATATATAGTCACATTAGACAACAATTAACTAAACAGGTCACCAATTCTTTCCAACTATGGCAGACATCAAAAATCAAATGATACTCCTTCCAGTAGAATGAAGACAACCTCAAAATCTTTCTTAACATAGTACTTCTCAGCCTCCAAAACTAATTAAAATTGGTACATCAAGTGAAACCCCTTTGGCCTAGAGCAAGACAAAATTCCAATTAATGCTACTATATGAAAATATTCACTTCATTTCTCCTTTTCAGCACCTAATGGGCTAAAAAGATTTTCAAAGGATTAAATATTAAATTCTGCAATAAGAATACTGCAGTAATTAACCATGAATAATATATTTCTTCATGACAAAGTCTTAGGATTACTCAGCCAGTATGACCTGGAGAAGCTTGATAAAGATTCCAAGAAACTATGGTACTCAGAGATGAAGAGAGTAACCTTAGCTCCTGCTTTTAGTTTTCCATTCCAGTCCCTACACATCAAACGATACCTGTGGATGTCCTCAAAACTCCAGGAAGAGGAGGAAGAGGGCCAGAGGGAAGGAGGAAAGAAAATCCTCTCAGTGCTTAAGCTAGTTAGGTTAAACAACCAAAGGAACCCAATTAAAATGACTACTTTGGAGACTGTGCCTCTTAAGTAACAGTCCTGTGAGCCCCATTGTGGGATCCTGCCTATAATCTAAGCTGCACAACTTCCAAAGAGGATCATTAGTCAATTACTCATTTTAACTAGAAGTCAAGGAATTTTATTGGTTGAATCAGCTGTGTTAAACATAACACTGAGTTTTTAATATGTACTTAAGCAATAAAGGGTACCTCCGAAAACACCCATCCTCTTAAATAAAAGGGAAGAAATCAGTAATGCAATAAAAGAGGCATTCAAGTTAAACCTTTTTAATTCATTTTCACTAAATGGGATGGATAGGAAAAAAAAATAGCTCTGGAAGTGGACTTAAAATGCGGGGATTAGCTAGTAGGCCTAAGCTACAGAGACAAAATATGGCCTTGGCCCACAGTTTTGAGAGCTTTGGTAAAGAATTTGAAATCTGGTGCCCTGAAGACTAAATCTGGTTTTGTTATGCCCACAGAATATTTTTAATGTAAATAAATTGGCAATCTGAAGGTTTAACCTTTTTAAAAATGAGGATTTTAGTTATTTTTGAAAAACTAGGAAATCTGGAAACACAGAGCCCACTTTCCCACTTGTGAAAAGCATCCTCCTGTAAGACACAATCTTTCCATCTCCCTATATTGCACAGTACCCAATTCTTCTCTCACTACATGTATCTGATTCCTTTGATATATGAACTATCGATCCCTGCTTTATGGAGAGAGGTCTTGCACAATCAACTCATGAGCGGCTTGGTTAGAAAAAGTTGTGATATCAGCGACATGCCACATCTAAACTGACAAACCAATGACCCAGTCCTCTGTCATCTAGCTCACCAACACAGACTTCCCCCTCTAAAGATGAATTCCCTTCAATCCCTCATTTCTTTTTACTGTAATATGATTCCACTAGGAAACACTTCAACCCACCAGACAAGGGTGACAGGAATGAGGTCCCCAGATCTATTGTCCCAGGAGGCTCCTGTGGCTCTAGAATTGGAAGGGTATTATGTCACCTCTACCTGTCAACAATGTCTGAAACCCAGGCATCACTCAGAAAACTGTATTTTTTCAAGACATATTAGAATTTAGGCAATTTTCATGTTTATTGGTAGCCTTGAACATCGTTTCATGATGCAGCTAAAATAAAATCTGTCATGGTTACTTTTTTCTATTATAAAATTGCAAGTGATTCAGTATAATAAAAGTTATATTTAACCCAAAGAAAGTTGCCAAACTTAAGCAAAAATGGAAAGAAAGCTATAGTAAGATATATTTAATATCCCAATTACCTAACTAGGAAAAACACTAAACTTAGCATGTTAGAAAAGGAGAAATATAAAAATATTAAGTGCTTAATTTATCTCTAGAAGAATTAACCATAAGTATAACAAGAAAAACAGCACAGACCATTGACTATCAACAGGCAGGCATACCAGTCCATCAGAGCATATATCTACCTTAATGTTATAGTCCTATCCACCACTCGTTGCCTGGGTTTCAAATCCAAGTAAGCATGGTGGTTGCTATAGTGACAATATGCCACTTTTGGAACCTGGAGCTTAGTACTACTAGGTACTTATGAGCTTCATAACGTCAGTACTTCCTCCCACACTCTGAATCATAGCTCAGATTTTATAACTTCACAAAATGTAATTCCATTCTGTCCTATATGAGTCAATTTTATTTTAGCAGTATAGAATATATGTCAAAAAAATCTAACTCACTTAACATGCTAAATATACATACTCAATATACATTTAATTAATAGTAGATATACTGGCCTGATAAGATAAATTTTGTGCAACCATTGGAATTCACTGATTTATTATTGAAACTGGGCAAGATTCACAGCTAATTCTTTAGCTTACAGTTGTTAAAACAGGATTCCTACCACACTTCATTTAATAAGAAAGTTTGAAATTCTAAAATAATGAATTTCATTTATGGCAGACTGACATATTTTCATTTTACTCAGGAATCATTCCTAATAATTAAAGACTAATTATTAATGATATCCAAGAAGGTAGCTTATTGCTAGCAAAATGCTAAGAAAAAAATATCAATCTCAAATTACAGTGCATTTCTAGAATATTAAAAAAAAAAGTCAGAGAACTGGAAACCCTCACACATTGCTGGTGGGAATGAAAAATGATGCAGCCACTTTGGAAAAAGTTTCCCAGTCTCTCAAAAAGTTATACACAGAACTACCCTACGACCCATCACTTTCATTCCTAGGTATCTACCCAAGACAAATTAAAACATACGTCCACACAAAGACTTGCACATGAATGTTCACAGCATTATTCATAACTGGAAACGACCTAAATGTGTGTAAACTGGTAAATGGGTAGTGTTTCATCCTGCCGAACCCACGGCTAGGGTCGCCCTCTAAGAGTTCATTAAAATTAATAAGGTATAATTACCTAAAACTCCTGCAAACAGGGGCTCGGATAAGTAACCTATCACAATTGATAAACCACATCACGTTGTTGGCAACCTGATATATGCAAGGAATTAAGAAACGGAGAGCTTTGCCCTCAAAGGGTTAAGAACATCTAGAATGGGGGTCTCCTCTTTCGGCTTGGGAGCCCCCTCCGTCTGTCTCTGCAGGGGGGGAGCTTCTTCCTTCAGCCTTCTTCCTTCTTTCTTGCCTATTAAATTCTCTGCTCTTTAAAACCACAAAAAAAAAAAAAAAGTCTTGGTGTTTACCACAAAAGAACGAGGCTGTTCCAAAATCACAGCCTCCCTAAAGCAACCCTCAATTATTACATAAAGAGGCAGCCTCCCTAAAGCAACCCTCGATTATTACATAAAGTCACTTAATCTTTTCTGACTTCACCACTCTGCAACCAGAGTTTACTTTGCAGTAGGCTATGGTGAAGTTAGGGACATGGTTTAGAAAATCTAAGTTAGGGGTACCAGACAAAAAAAGAAGAAGAAGAAGAAAAAAAAATCAAAACTCTGTCATTACTGTGAACTTTTCAACGAGAGCCTTAAATCTCAGCACTGGGAACAGAGACCCTTCCTCAAGCCCTGGAGAAGAGGCTGGTAACAACCTGCGGATCTCAGACCCATTTGCCAATTTTTTTCTCTCCCTCTGAATCCAAACGGTGACGCTGTCCTCACTGCTTCCCCACACACCAGGGAGTGCGCGGAAGTCCACCTCCTTGGTTGGACCCAGGGGGCAGGTCCACTCGCGGCCTCCGCCACGCCCCACACCGCCCCTCCCGGCACAGCCCGCCGGGGTTAGCCCGCCGGGGTTAGCCCGCCGGTCCGCCTGCTCCCTCTCAGCGGCGCAATCTCAGGAATTCTTAACCCTACTCTGGGCAGGTGGGATGGCTGAGAAAGACCCTGCATGCCTCCACTTTGGCTCAGGGTCCTCAGCCCAAACTGAGAAACGTTTTACAAACAAGCGTGACGACCTCTCGCACTAATCCAGAGTACCGCCACCTCCATCGACCGAGCGCCAAAATTAACCCACTCACAGATGTGACTGGGCGCAGCGGCCACCGTAAGGCGTAAGAGGCGCCAAGTGCGGGTTCCAGTCCCGCCCCGCCCAGCCCCGCCCAGCCCCGCCCCGCCCCGAGGCCTGCGTGCGTCAGAGATCACGTGCCTCGTCTCCCGTCCCTACAGGCAATCGGGCGCTACCCTCTTCCGGAAGTCGCGCCGGTGCGCGCCGGACTCCTCCCACCAGCGGCGACGTCAAACTCAGCTCCTACCACTTCTCTCTCTCCGCCGACCGGCGCAGGGAGAGCTGCCTTTTCCTTACAGTATGCCTTGAGGCTTCCGGGCCGCTGAACTTTACGAGCGAGAGCAGTGCAGTTACTCAGTGTGCCGGCCTCGGACGCACGTGAGTAGAGTTTGAGAGGACAGAGGCTGGCTCCCGGCAGGCCACGCCCGCAGAGGCCTTTCCCCCTCTCCACAACTTGTGCTCTACTTGGTTCCGCCGAGACCCACGACGGTTCCGCCCCCTTCTTCCTTGTCATTGATGTTGTTGTTCTTGTCAGTGCTGCAGCCCCGACCGCCGGGAGCTCGAACCCGAGCCGGGGCCGCCCGGGTGGCGCGGTGGCGGCGGCTGCGGCTGCAGCAGCTGCGACGGCTGCGGGGGCTGCTCCGGGTACTGCGGGGGCGGCCGGGAACCGGCAGCCGGCGGCGGGGCCGGATGGCTCTGTGCGGCCAGGCGGCGGGCGCTGCGTCGCTGCCCAGCGAGCTGATCGTGCACATCTTCTCTTTTCTGCCGGCGCCCGACCGGCTGCGGGCCTCGGCCTCCTGCTCGCACTGGCGTGAGTGCCTCTTCTATCCGGCCCTCTGGCCTCAGCTCCGCATCTGCCTCCGCGTCTCGCCCGCGGAGCAGCCTCGGCTGGAATTCCTCATGCGCAAGTGCGGCTGGTTCGTGCGAGAGCTGCGTGTTGAATTCGCCGCGGAGAACTACCTGAGCGGCGGTGGCCCAGGGGACGGAGGTGGCGTGGACACCGGGACTGGAGGGGAGGAAGTCGAGGCCCTGCAGCTCTCAGCTCGTTGGCTGGAAGTGCTGCGCACCTACTTGGAGCTGGTGCTTTGCGTGCTGGTCAGCATCCGGAACAACAGGTAGGCTTGCTGTCAGCCCCGCCCCGCCCGGTAACGGGGGGTCGCTCCGTCCCGGCACCCCGACACAGATTCTGTGCGTAATACGCGCCCGGCCAACTTCAGCGTTGCCTTCCTTAGTGACGGAGAGTGTTGGTTCTAACCAGGCGGTTTCCTTGAGCGGAAAGTCATAACGGGACTCATCACGATACTTTATAACAGTGGTGGACGGGGTGTTTAACAGACACCACTTCTGGCGCCTTCCGGGCACTCATTCATCCTCTCGGTGGCCGTGGGATGGAGCTGACAGGCGCTGTCATTTTTCATTTTATAGATAGGAGAGTTAAGACTGGGAGAGTGAGGCCTGTGGGTGAGCCTTGGAAGAAACAAAACATACATATAACACGATTTTCTGACTCTAAATCTGTTAGAAATAGTTCATGGTGAGGGAAAGAGTAGGTACTCATAGGACGCTGCCTAAAAGAAATTTTGTAACAGCCATTTTCTTACCAGAAATAGTTTCGGCTAACTATAAACAAGGCCCGAAGAGAAGGAGGAGTGTTTGTTAAAGGGATTGGGGAAGAAGTTGATCTTCAGGGTTGAAAGTCCCTCCCCATACACCACCACACTCAACTTGTCCCCAGTAGTTCACCTAAAAGTAACAATCGGGCGGAGGAGGGGGGAGGGCAGCGAGGGAGTTGGCCAGGGTCTGCAAAGGGTAAGCGCATAACTGTTCTGGTTTTGCATCAGGACTTCACTGTAATTCTGGAACTAACACCTTATATTCTGACCCAGTATCCCTCGCAATCATCATTTTTCTCCATTGCTACCTCCGAAACCCTATTAATTTAGATCTTCTGTATGTATTCTAAAAAACCTTACAGTAAAACTCTTATTAGAAGAAAGTTTAGAAGTTCACAAAAGGAGCACCTTACATAGTAAAAATACTTTAGCAGTTTCACATTCACTGTGTTATTTGAGCCTCTCAGTGACACTGTGAGGCAGGGCAATGATTAATATCCCTGTTTTATAGAAAGGAAACTGACCCTTTATAGGATCAAGTGATTTGCACATTGCTGTACGGCATTGTTTTTCTCCAAAAACGTGTCCTTTTGCAGTAAATATACTGAACATTATGTTGAACAAGGTTGAGAGCAGTCCCTGGTTTAATGCTAGGAGATATATATAGATACAAGGTTTTATATATGTATGCGCCATTAATCTGTGTCTTAATCCAGAAGTCAAGAGATAAGTATATAGCTCCAAGTTGTATCTGGGAAATGGCTCCATTATTCCAGTTGCCTGTGTGTTTCCCCAGCTTTTCGCAAGGCATTCCATTTCCTTACTTTGGTTTTATCTGGCAGGAGAGGCCATTGAAGCTAAAAACAGATTAGGTTAGAGACTTTCTCAGAGTTGAATGTATGGCTAGAGGACCAACTGACCCAAAAGTTGCAAAGTTTCAGTCAGTGAGCACTTACTAATGAGACCAAGTTTGAGGGTGAATTCAATGAGTGAGTACCAATTAGATTTTTCTGTACTGAGATCAAATTGCACTTTTATGCAACCATCCAAAGACTGTATGTGCCTTTGACCCAAGTTAGAACAAGACTTGAGAAGTGTCTGGTTCCTTTTAAGTATTTTAATAACTGGTTGGTTGGATGAATGGATAACATACAGGCAAAATGGAGATATTTCACATCTTTCCTTTGTAGCTTAATTCTCCTGTCCTTCTCTTCCTTGCCCCTACAATTTTTATTAGCATCCCAATCTGCTTCTCTATAAGGCCACCCATGCCTGCCCTTCTGGGTCAGCTATCACTTCTATGCAAAAACATCACACCCGTCATCCGTAATTTTGAGGTTTGCTTGTCATCTACTATTAGCGTGGTGTTGCATGTCATGCTGCTTTGGTAGCGTATTCATTCTGTGTGTCTCAAAGTGTAGTGTAATTGCATGTTGTTTGTACTAATGATACATCAAAGGGTTTTTGGAAATAAGTTAATCTCATCTTTATTGTTGAAAGTGTTTCGAGATACTCTGTGATATTGGAAAAGTTAATATGAATATTAAATCCATAAATAAGACTAGTTTCCTTTAAATTTTAACAAATCTGAAAATGTTTTAAACCACGTTGTTTATCAGTGACTGGTAAAGCCTATTATTTCTTTCTATAATCACTTAAACTATAGACTTGGGACATTTGACATTGCTCTTTACATTTCCAAGTTAAATTTACAATGGTTTTGCTTTATGATTTCTGCCATTCTATAAGTAGAAAAGAGGGGGTGTGAATCAAACCAGATCATAAGCATTCTTCTTCCAGGCTTTGTGCTGAATTCCTTTATACAGTTCATACAATTCAGACTGTTATTTTGTTTTGTTCCAGTTATTTTCATGTCCCTCAGGAAAATAACTAAAAGTATAAACTTGAATTGTGGGAACTTTTCAAGGGTGCTGATCTTCAGAGAGGACAATTGGCATTTTGTTTTGCTTGGTTCCCGGGTTATATATGTACATGTATTCTCATAGTGATTATAGTTGCCATACCTGTATCTTAGGTTTTAGGAACAACTAATAAGGATAAAGAAGGTGCATAAGTGCCTCTCTGAGGGTAACACACAGTCCTTCACGTTTCAGAAATTCCTTCTCTACAGGGCACTAGGATACCTGTAGGATACCTGTCTTCTTCATGAATATTAAGAACAGAAAGGCAGTAAGTACTCATTCAACTGTATTTTAGGTCACATAGGCTGAATTTCTTCTGCAGTCGTTCTATAAGAAATTGTACCTAGAAGTGCAAAACAACAAATAGATATAAATGCATTTTTAGCATTTAATCCAGTTGTCAGGTTGGGTCCTGCCTGTTGAAATGCTGTATTTCAGACTCCTTAGGGAAAAGGAGAGCTCATGGTAAGACTTATGATAATAGGTAATAGACTCAGTCACTAAAAATACCTGAACAGTAGCCATAGGCACATTGTCTTCATCTGGTTTATGCTTTTATGGGCTCTATAAATGTTTTACGTAAGCTTTTCTTGGGTGAAATGCCGTTAGGGGCAGTACTTTTTATTTGTTGTTAAGAATTCATATTGTTGGCCAGGGGTGGTGGCTCACACCTGTAATGACAGCACTTTCTGGGAGGCCGAGGCGGGTGGATCACTTGAGGTCAGGAGTTCGAGACCAGCCTGGTCAATATGGCAAAACCCCATCTCTTTTAAAAATACAAAAATTAGCCGAGTGTGGCAATGCATGCCTGTAATCCCAGCTACTCGGGAGGCTGAGGCAGTAAAATCGCTTGAACTCGGGAGGCAGAGGTTGCAGTGAGTAGAGATCGTGCTACTGCACTCCATCCTGGGTGACAGAGCTAGACTCCATCTCAAAAAAATTTTTAAAAAAAGAACGCATATTGTAACAGACCAGAAAAATTTTGTATAAGATTGATTTTCTTTTTAAAATTCTGGGTACAGCTCTAACTGCTTGTATGTAGATTGACCATTTCATGACTCTGTCTGCTTATATACCCTGTAAGTTAAAAAGGATCTATTAATAATACTTAGATTTGGGTCTTGTTGATTTGGCATGCACAGTAAAGGAGAATCTTACCTTTGTATTGTTTCCTACCAAGAAACAATAATAAAGACATTTAAAAATATTTTGAGACTAAGTCTTGCTCTGTGACTCAGGATGGAGCAATCATGATCATAGCTCAGAGCAATCGTGATCATAGCTCACTGCAGCCTCAAATTCCTGGGCTCAAATGATCCTCCCACCCCAGCCTCCCTAGTAGCTAGGACTACAGGCATGCACCACCATGCCTGGCTGATTTTTTTTTTTTTTTAATTTTGTGTAAAGACAGGATCTCACTGTGTTGCCCAGGCTGGTCTCTAATACCTGGCCTCATATGATTCTCCCACTTCTGCCTCCCAAGGTGCTGGGATTACAGGTGTGATCCCCTGCACCCTGCCTAAAAATGCATTTTAAAATGGGTTAAAAATTCCCTGGACATTTCAGATTACTACCTAAGATGGTAGAAAATGCCTTGAAGGTATTATCTCCAACAATTTTTAGCCTTATTTTTCTTGAAATATTTCTCCTGTGGTAGTATAATAAATATGTATAACAATGTTTCATCTCTGAGAGCTTACTTTGTTATCATTATTTACTTTAAAAAGCCCATTTACAGAAAAAATATATTAAAATATACTGGGCCTGTGACCAATCTGCCCTGTTCAAGAATTAGTTTCCTGTGACACTGCATTCCCAGCCGACTCCTTACCTAAAAACTGACAAAGAGGTTCCTTAGGGATAGCCTCAAAGTTATTGAGAAGGAGGCTGTTATGAGAAGTTTTAGGACTTTTTATTCCACAGCTGTATTGGCAACTGATAGATGGAATAGGGTGTAAAACTCAAGGAAAAAAAAGTTAAAATTTTTTGACTGTGTTAAATGAGGGTGTTAAACAGCTTTTGAGTGGAGTGATTAAATATCTCCATTTTAATTTGTTAGTTCTGAGGCAGCCTTGGGAGAGTTCACCAAACTTGACCAATTTATTTAGGAGCTAAAATGATAGTTAAAGAAAATCTAGGGTTTTTTCCTCCAATTATTGAGAGCGTACTATGTGCCAAGCAGGGAAGACACGCTTCCTGTTCTCACGGAGTCATTCTAGAGGAGGAAGAAAGACAGAAACAAGTAGACAAAGGAAAGAAGGATTATTTCAGGTTGTGAAAATAAAACAGAAGGATGTAATAGTCGCTAAGTGGCAACATTAGGTAAAGTGTCAGGGAAAACCTCTTCTGAGAAGGATATTTGACCTGCAGCATGAATGACAAGTGTTGCCCATCTGAAGATCTGAGCAGATAGCATTCCACACACAAGAAACAGTAAGCGCTAAGGTCTTGAGCCGGACAAATTTTTGGTCTGTTCGAGCAATAGAAAAGAAAGTGTGACAGGGCTATGGCAAGTGAGGATGAAAATAATGCCATGATGAGTTCTGAGAAGTAGAAGAAGGAAGAATTGGGGTTAGGTAGGTTTATTTAATGAAGTTTGGAATATTTTCCAAGGATAGAAGAAGTCACTGAAAAAAATTTTAAGGACAAGAATAATGTGATATCATTTGCATTTTAAGAAAATCACCCTGGCCATTTTATGAGCGACTTAGGGACCAAGAGAGAAAGTAGGGAGACAAGTTGGGAAGCTTTTACTGTAATCTAAGCAAGAGATGATGGTAGCTTGAACTATGATGGAGGCAGGAGAGATGAAAAAAAGTGGATGGATTTTAGAAGTATAGCCAATAGTACTCACCAGTTGGATGTGGGTAGTAAGAGAAAAGGAAAAAAGAATATTTTTTCATCATTTCTTTCTCACTCGATTTTCTTGTCCTTATTACTGTTAAAATTATCTTTTAATAGCATGTTAAAAAAATAAATAAATAAAAATGAAAAAATAAAATAAAAAATAAATAAATAAAAAATTTTTAAAAATTGCATGTTAAATAACAACCGTAAGTGTTCGTTTTATTTAAATACACCTTTTGTGTGTAACCTTTGGGATTTGGGGATGGTTAGATTGGGGGATGGTAATTCTTAGATGGAATTGTAAGTTCTGGGAAATAACTGCTGGTTAACGGGTCCCAAAGCTAATAAGGAATACTGTTGTAGGCTGGTTATTTATTTCTGGATTCTAATGTTGTACTGTCAAATATGGCAGCCAGTAGCTACAGATAGCTATTTAAATTTTACATAAATAAAATAAAAGATCCCATTAGTTCCACCAGCCACATTTCGAGCACTCAATAGTCACATGTGGCTAGTGACTGCTATATTGTACAACATAGAATAGAACACTTCATCCAGAGAAGAAAACTCTACTGGACAACACATCTCTAAACTATTTGTGTTCGTTTGATTTGGCTATGATCGTTCATTAGCATTTGTGAGGAAAGGAAATAATGTTATTAAAAGAGTATAATGTGGATGTTAAAACATGATACTGAAAGTGGACTAAGAAGAATAGAAGCAGCCAGAGAGGATTTCATGCAATGATGGTGGATTATTTTAGCTTTTATTAATTTACAAAAGGAAAAAAGTTATATGTCATGATCTCTTTTATGGCATTGGAAAAGATTTTAATGTTTTTAAGAGCATCTTTTTAAAGAACCATGTTCTTTTATGTTTCCATAACTAATTCTTCTTAGCTGTAATAACTCTAAGGTGGCTGCATTTTGCATTTTTCTATTGTTCCTATGTATTAAATCAAAGAAATAATTTTGGATCCTCTGGAATGAAAAGAAACTTACCAAAGTTTACTGCCATAGATGAAGTTCCCCTATTCTGACCCACAGAAGAGAGAACAAGGTCATCAGGCCTGAAATCTCAAGCACTGGGTCACAATTGTGCTAAACAGTCCCAACAGGAGTCTGAGAATAATAATAAGACAATAAAAAATTGTGATGGTTGTTTAATTCATAAGGAAATTCTTGTGCAGTATAGAAAACAAGACATCTCATTTCAGTGGAATTTTAATAAACATTTTTTTTCGAGACAGAGTCTCTGTCACCAGGCTGGAGTGCAGTGGCATGATCTCGGCTCACTGCCACCTCTGACTCCCAGGTGGAAGCGATTCTCCTGCCTCAGCCTCCCAAGTAGCTGGGATTACAGGCATGCGCCACCACGCCCAGCTAATTTTTGTATTTTTAGTAGAGACGGGGTTTCACCATATTGGCCAGGATGGTCTCAATCTCCCGACCTCATGATCTGCCTGCCTTGGCCTCCCAAAGCGCTGGAATTACAGGCCTGAGTCACTGCGCCCAGCCTTAACATACATACTTAAGTTGTCTGTTTCTATTTTCTGTTTCCACAGCTAATTAGACTTAGCTATATTAACTCTAATATAAGGTAGCTGCATTTTGCGATTTTCCACTGGTTCTATTTACTACGTCAAAGAAATAATTGAGAATGGGATTTTTAGTTTTCTGGGAAAATATGTTGTTTCAGAGGGATTCCTAATGTATAATGTAACTGAAAACTGGTCTGCCCTCTAAATTTGTGGTGTGTGAGATGTAGCTAAATAGACTTTAATTTTTTTTATAAACTAAGGTAAATATACTATTCAACAAATATTTTTGAATGCCAGACCCTGTTTTAGTATTTGGAGATATAGCAATAATCAAAAGGCCCTGCCATCATAGAGCTTTTTCTTATGGAAAAGAAGACAGAAAACACATTAAGTGAAATTATAGTATCTCAGTTGGTAATATATGCTACGAAGAAATGTAAAGCAGTGAAGGGAGATGGGAATGGTGGACTTAGGAGTGTTGCTATTTAAAATAGGGAAGTTAAGGAGGGTCTCAACTGCTAAAGTGGTATTTGAAGGTAGGGAGGGAGCAAGCCAGGTGTCTCTTTGGGGCAAGTGATTCCAGACAGAAGTAGCAGTAAGTGGAGTAGCTCTGTAGTGCAAGTACGACTGGCATGTTTTAGAGACAGCATGGTGAAAACCGTTATCCTAAGCTAACACAGAAACAGAAAACCAAATACTGCATGTTCTTACTTACAAGTGGGAGCTAAACATTGAGTACACATAGTTATAAAAATAGAAACAATAGACACTGGGGAATACAAGAGTGGAGAGGGAGGCAGCAGGGTAAGAGTTGGCTACTATGCTCACTACCTGGGTGATGGATTCATTTTTACCTCAGACCTCAGCATTACACAATATACCTTTGTAAGAAACCTGTACATGTGCCCCCGGATTCTAAAATAAAAGTTATTTTAATTTTTTGAAAAGAAACAGAACAGTACTAGAGCCCTAGAAGTTCCCTTTGTGCCCCCTACCAGTTACCACTCCCTTTCCTCAAAGGTAACCATTATCCTGACTTTTAACACCGTGGGTTAGTTTTACCTCTTTTTGGACTTCATATAAGCAAGATTATACAGTATGTTATCTTTAGAATCTGACCTCTTTTGCTCGATGTTGTATGTCTGAGACCTCACCGTAATAGTTGTTCATTGATTTTTATTGATGCATAGACTGTAATTTATCTATTCTATTGCTGATGGACATTTGAATTTTTTCCAATTTTTGTATTTAATAATCATTGCTGCTATCTACATACATATTTGTGCACTTCTTTTTAGTGCATTAATGTAGGCATTCATATTGAGCTTGTACCTAGGAATGAAATTTCTGGATCATACCATATATATATGCTCAGCTTTAGTAGAAATAACCAAAAAGCTTTTCAAAATGGGTTGTCCGTTTGATACTCTCATCGGTAATATATATGAGTTCCAGTTTTTCCACAGTCTTACTAACGTGTTAGCAAATGTCAGTGTTTTTAATTCAAGTGTATTATATTGTACTTTTAATTTGTATTTCTCTGATAACTTTTTGTGTGTCCTAAATGAGTCCTTTGATAGTTCTGGTTGTTACAGAATTCTCCCTTTCATTATATAAAGCTTTTTTTTTTTTTTTTTTTGAGATGGAGTCTCACTCTGTCACTCAGGCTGGAGTACAGTGGTATGGTCTTGGCTCACTGCAACCTCCACTTCCCAGGTTCAAGTGATTTTCCTGCCCCAGCCTCCCTAGTAGCTGGGACTACAGGCACATGCCACCACACCCAGCTAATTTTTGTATTTTTAGTAGAGACGGGGTTTCACTATGTTGGCCAGACTGGTCTCGAACTCCTGACCTTGTGGTCCACCCGCCTTGGCTTCCCAAAGTGCTGGGATTACAGGCATGAGCCACCGCATCCAGCCTTAAGCATTTTTTAATATTCAGAAGTTCTTAATTTTAAAAAATTCCAATTTGTCATTTTGTTCCTTTATGGGTAGAGATTTTTGTGTTCTGCTGAAACAAAAACTTTGTTAGAAAAAAATCTGCAAAGTCAAAAAGATATTCTCTTATGTCACCATTTACAAGCTTTATTGTTTTACACTCTACCTAGTAATAAATTCTTATGAAGGGTGAAAAAAGAAAAAGACACAGCATGGAAAGCAATGAAATGTCAAAGAAGTCAGCCAGGTAAGGAGGAAGGTGATAAGGAAATCTGTAGGCATTTGTGAGGCTCTTGTAAGGACTTTGACTTTTACTCTTAGATGAGGTGCCATCAGAGAGTTTTGAGCAAAGACAGTGATGTGATCTGACATTTCAAAAGGATCAGTCTGGCTACTGTGTTGGGAAAAGCTTGTAGTAGGGCAAGGGTGGAAGCAATGAGAAGAGTTAGGAGATTGTTGCAGTAATCCAGGCAAGAAGTAATGGTGGCTTAGACCAGGGCGTGAGCAACAGAAGTGATGAGTAGTATGATTCTGTTTATTTTGTTTTTTGTTTTATTATTTTATTGGAGATGGAGTCTAGCTCTGTCACCCAGGCTGGAACACAGTGGCACAATATTGGCTCACTGCAACCTCCATCTCCCAGCTTCAAGCAATTCTCCTGCCTCAGTCTCCCGAGTAGCTGAGACTACAGGCACACACCACCAGGCCTGACTAATTTTTGTGTTTTTAGTAAAGACGGGGTTTCACCACGTTGCCCAGGGTGGTCTCGAACTCCTGAGCTCAGGCAATCCACCTGCCTCAGCCTCGCAAAGTGCTACGATTACAGGCGTCAGCCACTGTGCCTGGTCTGTATTTATTTTTATCTGGAGGTTTTCTAGAAGTGGAATAAAGTACAAAGAGTTAGATATGATGTTCTAACATTACAATGCCCTTCTAATTGCTATTCCCTAAGTACATCTGAAAATATTTTTCCCCTTTTTGGTTATTCTTACTCGTGCGTGTGTGTGTGTGTGTGTGATTTGTACTCAAAAAAAATAGCTAGGGTTTGGATACAGTTTATTATCTGAAAACATAACTTACTTTGGTGTTTAACTCGTTTACCACCAAGCACTTGTACAGCAGTGTTCTGTTCATATCGTGTTATATAAATTTGGGTTAGTCTGTTTAATTGCCCCCAGAAACTTCCTGGTCTTCCTTACTATGGTCACCTGAAATTTTCATTTTTCTTCTTTTTTCTCTTTCACTTTTCTGCTTCGTATAAACTCATTACTCCCTGAAATTTGCCTAGATCTAACCTTCATATGAGCTATGGACTCATATGAAGTCCATATGTGGTAGGACTGAGCAGAAAGGAAGAAGCCAGTGGTACTCCCCATGCTGATTTTTCCCTCCTCTTGCATCCAAATCAATGGTCTAATCACCTGTGGTACTAGACCAAGGTAAATATGTCTTTCCATGAAGATGCTCATCACGTATACTCCTTAAGTTGAACAAAAAAAGGGAAGAAATAAGGGCCAGAGTTGGGCTACTTTTTAATCTGGTTTGTTATTCAGCTGTTGCTGGTAACTTCAAAAATCAATCCTACTTTTTAGAACCTCAAAAGGAAAATTTTTGTTCAAGGAAAAGAAGAAACATAGTCACCTGAGGTAAGAGTCTTTGATCTTAACGCCACCTTCTCAAGCCACCCACCTTCATACCGATGTCCTATTAGAATCCACACATAGACCACAGGAGTCACCACCAGGGTCACAGGGCTGGGTAATGCCCGTTCATAGTGCCATGCTTCAGAGGGCGGAGTGGATGTGTTCTTGACATCCCCTAAAATCCTAAACTAGCTTTCCTATATTAACAGCAGTATTCAGCAACTCTAGGAGTTAGGCTTCTGTATTATTTCTATTTTACAGATGGTAGAACTGAAGCACAGAGTAATTAAGTGAAATTATTAGGGTTCCACAATTAGAGAAGTGACTGCCTTGTTTTCTAATTTTACTTGTGAAATTTTTAACACACACAAAAACTAGACACATGAACCCCCATTAATACCATCACCCAGATTCAGTACTTTGAAGATTTTACCACATTGGCTTGCTTGCTTTTTTTTTTTTTTTTTTTTTTTTGAGACAGAGTTTCACTCTGTCCCCAAGGCTGGAGTGCAGTGGCGCAATCTCGGCTCACTGCAAGCTCTGCCTCCTGGGTTCACGCCATTCTCCTGCCTCAGCCTCCCGAGTGGCTGGGATTACAGGTGCCCGCCACCACGCCCGGCTAATTTTTTGTATTTTTAGTAGAGATGAGGTTTCACCGTGTTAGCCAGGATGATCTCAATCTCCTGACCTCGTGATCCGCCCACCTCGGCCTCCCAAAGTGCTGAGATTACAGGCGTGAGCCACCAGCACCCAGCCGCTTTCTTCTTCACTGAAGTATTTTAAAGCAATTCCCAGATATCATTGCCATTTTACCTTACTAAAGTATGCAGGTCTGAAAATTGTGGACATTTCTATGTATAACCACAATACCATTGATAACAGAGTTATCAGTAATTCCTTGGTATCATCTGATTTTTAAAACCAAGTTTATTTTTAAAACCTTTATTCCTACTCCAAAAATCTAATAAGCCCACAGATATTTAGAACTTAACCACCATAACTTTTCATGTCATTGGCACACAATATACATATTTTAGTAATTAAATAAGCAGAAAGTAGGAGAGCAGTCTGTAGGCTGTTTCTAAGTTGTAAGTGCTTAAGGATGTGCTTTAGCTCTAGATCTGGAACTCATTACTTTTAAAAATACTGTTAAAGAAGGACAAAATTAAGTAGAAGAAATTCATTCACTTTTCATGATAGTATATGGCCTTTTGCATGCTTTAGAAAGATTATCAAGCACTGTTTATGACTTTGTGATATTTCACAACACATTTTAGGATTTACATAGGGACTAGTAAATAGATTATATCCTAACAATATTACCATAGGAATCAAAGTACATTAATTTGAAGAATTAAGATGAAAGAAGAAACTTTCTAGCCAACTGTAATATTTTTCCAGTATTTTTTGTTACATGTCTTTTAAGCAAGTGTTATTTGTGGACATTCTGCAGGAAATAACCCTGTTGATTTCTTTAGTTCACTTGCTATTCAACAATAAATAAATGAATGAGTAAATAAATTAAACTCAGGTTATTGAGTTCACCTTAATTAAAAGGATTATGTAGCACAGTTCCCTTATTTATTACTGGTATAGTCTCCTGGCCTCAAAATGAGACATCTATTTATTACCACAGCCTAGTAGGTTCTGTTCCAGTATTGCTGCCTAGATGTTCTTTTCAGTCTCTTTACTATCTGAAACAATAATGAGCCAACTGGAGGCTATATGCAGTTTCCTTGGCTTTACCATGTGATTTATAATCTAATTTCAACACCATGTATTTAAAAGCTGCTCTTGAGTTGTCTTTTTTTTTATGTTTTTCTAACTTTTAAAGTTATTGTTTTCCATATCACTTAATACATTTTCATTTTGAATTGAAAAATAAGTACCTAAAAGCGTTTTTTGCAAACGTTCATTCTATACTGCTCTGAAATACGTGAGTTATAATTTTTCCTATCACTTGAATAAAATCATTGTATTCAAACACCTGTTGTAATTATAAGAAACATCACTTGGTGGAAGTTAAAACCTCAGTTCTCTACCTCGCTGTACTTTAGTTTTGTAGTCTGAAACAGGTCACTTCAATTTCTTCATCTACAACAGGAGAGGAATGAATTTGATAATCCCACAAATCTTCTGGCTTTAAAAGTATATCTCTCATTACATATGTAGGGAAAGTTTGTGCATGTATTGTGTACCATACTGTAAAGGGATTCTAACCATTTCGTTGCTGCAATTAGAATTTTTTTTCAGTTTCCTTTGAATGGCATATTTCTAACATTGCTAGAACATTTTAAATTATTGTATAGCTGGAACTATTCCAGAGAGTATCTTTACATTAACTTGTTAAGTTTTACTGTGATGCAGTTTGTTTTTGTTTTTGTTATTGTTTTTTGAGATGGAGTCTCACTCTGTCACCCAGGCTGGAGTGCAGTGGCGCGATCTCGGCTCACTGCAACCTCTGCCTCCCGGGTTCGCGTCATTATCCTGCCTCAGCCTCCCGAGTAGCTGGGATTACAGGCGTGAACCACTGCGCCTGGCTAATTGTTTGTATTTTTAGTAGAGACGGGGTTTCACTTTGTTAGCCAGGATGGTCTTGATCCCCTGACCTCATGATCCGCCTGCCTCAGCCTCCCAAAGTGTTGGGATTACAGGCATGAACCACCGTGCCCAGCCACAGTTTGTTAATTTTTTTAATGATTTTGAAGTAAATTAAGTTCTTATGAACTTAAAGGCTATGTAAAGCAAATTTGACATGTTTTTCTGAATTCTTAAGTAATATGTGCTTGTAATAATAGAAGATTTGAGGCTGGACACAGTGGCTCACGCCTGTAATCCCAGCACTTTGGGAGGCTGAGGTGGGCGGATCACGAGGTCAGGAGATCGAGACCATCCTGGCTAACACGGTGAAACCCCATCTCTACTAAAAACACAAAAAATTAGCCAGGCATGGTGGTGGGCGCCTGTAGTCCCAGCTACTCAGGAGGCTGAGGCAGGAGAATGACGTGAACCCGGGAGGCGGAGCTTGCAGTGAGCAGAGATCATGCCACTGCACTCCAGCCTGGGTGACAGAGCAAGACTCCGTCTCAAAAAAATAATAATAGAAAATTTGAAAATTACAAAAAAAAAAGTCCACCAGATATGATCACTGGGTAAAATGTGATGCATCCTTCTACAAAATTGGGATAACAGTCTGTGTATGGTTTTATACCTTTTTCCATTGATTATATCATGTATTTTTTTACATACTCAAAAATCCTGTCATGAGGGCAAGATGCCAATGTAGGAAGTCCTAGCCTTTGTTCTCCCATAGAAACATCAAGATAACAATACTTGGGCCAGGCGTGATGGCTCATGCCTGTAATCCCAACACTTTGGGAGGCCGAGGCGGGTGGATCATGAGGTCAGGAGTTCAAGACCAGCCTGGCCAACATGGTGAAACCCCATCTCTACTAAAACTACAAAACTACAAAATTAGCTGGGCATGGTGGTGCATGCCTGTAGTCCCAGCTACTTGGGAGGCTGAGGCAGGAGAATTGCTTGAACCCGGGAGGTGGAGGTTGCAGTGAGCCAAGATGGAGCCATTGCACTCCAGCCTGGGCAACAGAACAAGACTCTGTTTCAAAAAAAATAAATAACAATACTTGTACTAAAATACCTTTATAAGAAATGCAGAATCCAGTTAATAAGTTGTAGCACCCCAGCCACATACACAACTGAGAAACCATAATAGGTAAGGAGAGCAAATTCACTTTGCCCACATCAGCTTCTCCCCCAAACTAGCTTAGTTCAGAGCAAAGAGAATCACCCATTACTTCTCCCACATTGGGAAGGGAAAGAATGGAGCTTGCACTTGGCCATCTGGCCTTCTGGCATTTCAGTGCACCCGTGCCAATTTCTGTCTCACCTCATATCCAATGCTGAAAAACTGATAGAGCCCAGATGCCTGGAACAACTGAGAACAAAAAAAGGGTGAGTGGTCTCCTACAGATGGCACTGTTCTGCAAGATTGGGAAAAGGCTCAGAACCTTTCCCTTCAGGAGAGAAATGAAGTGATCCTTGTCTCTAACCTTTCAGTGTGGTACCCAAAGGGCTCATTTCCATCTCAATTCATGCCACCTACTAAAGGACTGGTGGAGCCTGGATGTCTGTGACAGCTAGGAATAAAGGGAAATGGGTGGGTACCCCCTACAGCAAACAGTACTCTGTGAGACTGGAAAAAGTACTGTTTCTTCAAAGGCACAGACAACAATGCAGACATACAAGGAACATGGAAAATCAAGAAAACATGACACAATCTAAGGAAGAAAATAATTCTTTAGTAACCAATTAAAAAAAGTGGATATATTAATTACCTACAAAGAATTTAAATTAATCCTCTTAAAGAAGCTCACTGAGTTACATGAAAACACTGGTAGAAAACTAAATGAAATCAGGGAAAGAATATATGAGCAAAGTAAGGATATTAACAACGAGAAACAATAAAAAAGAAACAAATACTGGTGCTGAAGAATACAGTAACTGAACCGAAAAATTGACTACAGGAGTTCAATAAGCAGCTGACGATCGATCAAGCAGAAGAAAGAATCAGTGAACTTGAAAACAGGTCATGTGAAATTATCAAGTTAGCAGAGCAAAATAAAAAGAATGAAAAGGAGTGAAGCTGTGGAACTCAATCAAGCAAAGATAGGGAATGGACATCCCAGAAGTAGAAAAGGAGCAGAAAGCTGTTTCAAGAAATAATGAGTGAAAATTTCCCAAATCTGGTGAGGGAAATGGATATTCAGATTCATGAAGGTCAAAGAGTACCAAACAAGATGAACCCAAAGTAGTCTATACCAACACATATTATAATCAAATTGTTAAAAATCAAAGACAAAAGGTAAGTGAGATAAATGCTGAAAGAAAAGAAAAAAAAAAACTGTCAACCAAGAATAGTGTACCCAGCAAAGCTATCCCTCAGAAATGGAGTGAAAGATTTTACCAGATAAACAAAAGCTAAAGGAGTTTAATGATTACTAGAACTGCCTTACAAGAAATTCTAATGGGAGTTCTTCAACATGAAACAAAGGAACAATAAATAACACAAAGCACATGACAGTAAAAAACTCACTAGTGAATATATAAACAAATAGAGAATAATATTGTATTGTACTACTGGTTAATAAATCACTGTAACTCTGGTATAAATGTTAAAAGCCAACAGTATTAGGCCGGACACCATGGCTCATACCTGTAATTCCAGCACTTTGGGAGGCCAAGGCAGGTGGATCACCTGAGGTCAGGAGTTCAAGACCACCGTGGCCAACATGGTGAAACCTTGTCTATACTAAAAATACAAAAACTAGTCCGGCATGGTAGGGGGTACCTGTAAACCGAGCTACTTGGGAGGCTGATGCAGGAGAATCACTTGAACCTAGGAGGCGGAGGTTGCAGTGAGCCGAGATCACGCCACTGCACTCCAGCCTGGGCGACAGAGCAAGACTCTGTCTCAAAAAACGAAAAAGCCAACAGCATGAAGAATAACTCCAATAATTAATTGGTGGATATGTAATATTAAAATACGTAAATTAGAACATCAGCAGCAAAGTATGCAGGAGCAAATGTGTACAGTTTTTGCATACAATTATATTGTTATCTTAAAATGCAGTATTATATATATAAGATCATTTATGTAAGCCACATGGTAATCATAAAGCAAAAACACATACAGGCATACCTTGTTTTATTATGCTTCATTTTATTGCACTTCACAGATACTATGTTTTTTTTTTTTTTTTTTTTACAAATTAAGGTTGTGGCAGCACTGCATCAAGCAACTATTTTGGCACCATTTGTCCAATATCAAGTGCTTACATTGTGTTTCTTGTTATATCTTTGTTGTTCTTGTTGTTGTTGTCGTCATTTTCTAGAAACAGTGTCTTGCTCTGACACCCAGGGTGGAGTGCAGTGGCGTGATCATAGCTAATGGCAGCCTCAACTCCTGGGCTAAAGAGATCCTCACCTTGGCTTCCCAGAGTGCCTGGATTACAGGTGTAAGCTACCACACTGAGCCCACGCTTGTTATATCTGATGTGATCTGTTATCAGTAATCTTTGATGTTACTATTGTAATCATTTTGGCGTCCCACGAACCACACCTATAGAAAATAGCTAATTTAATTATAAATTGTGTGTGTGTTCTGACTACTGACCAGCCCTTCCCCCATTTGATGCCCTCATATTGAGCTGCCCAAATCCCTAAGAGATAATAATATTGAAATTAGGCCAATTACAGTTGCCCACACCTGTAATCCCAACAGCAGGAAGATCACTTGAGCGCAGGAGTTTAAGACCAGCCTGGGGAACATAGACCCCCATCCCTACAAAATATTTTAAAATTAGCTGGGCATAGTGGTGTGCACCTGTGTTCCCATCTACTTGGGAGGCTGAGGTGGGAGGATCACTTGAACCTGGGAAATCAGGGCTACAGTGAGCTATGATTGCACCACTGCACTGCAGTCTGGGCAACAGAGCAAGACCCTGTCTCAGAAAAGAAAGAAAGAAAAAATTAGGCCTATTAATAACTCTACAGTGACCTCTAATTGCTAAGTGAAAGGAAGAGTCCCACATCTCTCACTCCAAGTCAAAAGCTAGAAATGATTAAGCTTCATAAGGAAGGCACTTCAAGAGCCCAGACAGACCAAATACTAGGCCTCTTGTACCAAACAGGCAAGTTGTGAATGCAAAGGACAAGTTTTTGAAAGAAAGTATAAGTGCTACTCCATCTATCACATGAGTGATAAGAAAGGGAAATGGCCTTATTGCTGATAAAGTTTTGGTGGTCTGGATAGAAGATGAAACTAGCCACAACATTCCCTTAATCCAAAGTCTAATCCAGAGCAAGGCTCTAATGCTCTTCAGGTCTATGAAGGCTGAGAGAGGTGAGGAAGCTGCAGGAGAAAAAGCTTGAAGCTAGTAGAGGTTGGTTCATGAGGTTTAAAGAAAAAGTCACCTCCATGAAAATGCAAGCTGAATCAGCAGGTGCTGTCGTGGAAGCTGCAGAAGATCTAGTTAAGGTCATTGATGAATGTGGTTACAGTAAACAACAGATTTTTCAGTGTAGACAAAACAGCCTTCTATTGCAAGAAGATACCATCTAGGACTTTGATAGCTAGAGACAAGCCAATACCTGACTTTAAAAGCATCAAAAGACAGGCTGACTCTCATTAGAAGTTAATTCATCTGGTCACTTTAAGTTGAAGCCAGTGCTCATTTGCCATTCCAAAAATCCTAGGGCCCTTAAGAATTATGCTAAATCTACTCTGCCTGTGCTCCATAAGTGGAACAACATAGCATGGATGATAGCACATCTGTATACAGCATGATTTACTGAATATTTTAAGCCCACTGTGGAGAGCTACTGCTTACAAAAAGGTTCCTTTTAAAATTACATCTCATCGACAATGTACATGGTCACTCAAGAGCTCTGGTGCAGATGAACCAGGAGATTCATGTTGTTTTCATGCTTGCGAACACAGCATCCGTTCTGCAGCCCATGGATCCAAGAGTTAATTTTGACTTTCAAGTCTTATTATTTAAGGAATACATTTTACAAGATTATAGCTGCCATAGATAGTGATTTCTCTGGTGGATCTTGGAAAAGTAAACTGAAAACCTTATAAAAAGGATTCACCCATTCTAGATGCCATTTAGAACATTCATGATTCATGGGAGGAGATCAAAATATCAACATTAACAGGACTTTCTAAGAGATTGATTCCAGCACTCATGGATCTTTTGAGGGGTTCAAGACTTCCGTGTAGGAAGTCACTGTAGATGTGAAAATTGCAAGAGAACTAGAATTGGAAGTGGAGCCTGAAGATTTGACTAAATTGCTGCAATCTCATAAACTGGAATGCGTGAGAAGTTGCTTTTTATGGATGAACAAAGACAGTGGTTTTTGAAATTAGAATCTACTTCTAATGAAGATGCTGTGAATGTTGTTGAAATTATAACAACAAAGGCTTTGGAATATTCCGTAAACTTAGCTGATAAAGTAGCAGCAGAGTTTAAGGGGATTGAGTCCAATTGTAAAAACAATCTCTACTGTGGATAAAAAGCTATTAAGCAGCATAGCATGCTACAGAGAAATCATTCATGAAAGGAAGAGTCAACAGATGCAACAAACTTCATTGTCTTATTTTAAGAAATTGCCAGTCACTCCAACCTTTAACTATCACCCTGATCAGTGAGTAGCCATCCGATATTGGGACAAGGCATTCTATCAGCCAAAGATTACAACTTGCTGAAGACTCAGGTGATTATTAGCATTTTTTAGCAATAAAGTGTTTTTTAGTTAAGGTATGTTTATTGCTTTTTTAGACATAATGCTGTTGCACACTTAATAAACTACATTACAGTGTAAACATTACTTTTATATTAACTTGAAAAACAAAAAATTGTGTGACTTTCTTTATTTCAATATTCACTTTATTGCAGTGGTCTGGAAGTAAACCTGCAATATCTCCAAGTTATGCCTGTAGTAGATACACAAAAGATAAATACGTAGCACTACCAAAAAATCATGAAATCACAAAGGAAGACAGCAAGAGAAGAAAGGAATGAAAAAAACTACGAACAAAATGACAATAGTAAGTCTTTACCTATTATTAATTACTTTAAATATAAATGGATTAAATTCCATCATCAAAAGTCATTGAGTGGCTGAATGAATTAAAAAACAGGATCCAACCATGTGCTGCCTATAAGACACTCAACTTTAAGGACAAATACAGGGTAAAAGCGGGGGAATGAGAAAAGATATTCCATGCAAATAGTAATTAAAAGAGAGCAGGAGTGTCTATGCTTACATCTTAGAAAATAGACTTTGAGTCAAAAACTGACACAAGAGACAAGGTCATTATAGAATGATAAAAGGGTCAGTCAGGAAGACAAAACAATTATAAATATATATGCATCCAGTATCAGGGCACCTAAATATGTAAAGCAAATATTAACATACCTGAAGTGAAAAATAAACAATACAATAATAAAAGAAGACATCAAGACACAACTCTCAACAATGGATAAATCATCTAGACAGAAAATCAGTGAGGAAACACTGGATTTTAACCAAACTATGGGCCAAATGGACCTAACAGACATATACAGAACATTCCATCCAACAACAGGAGAATACACATTCTTCTCAAGCACACATGGAACATTCTCCAGGATAAATCACATGTTAGGCTACAAAACAAGTCTTAACAAATTTAAGAAGATTGAAATCATGTCAGATATCTTTTCTGACCACAATAATATAAAACTGGAAATCAATAAAAGGAAAATTTACAAATATATGGAAATTAAACAGTCAAATATTAAAAGGGAAGTCATATTAATTGATATATTAATATTAAAATATTAAAAGGGAAGTCAAGGCCAGGTGCCAGTGGCTCATGCCTGTAATCCCAGCACTTTGGAAGGCCAAGGCGGGCGGATCACGAGGTCAAGAGATCAAGACCATCCTGACCAACATTGTGAAACCCCGTCTCTACTAAAAATACAAAAATTATCTGGGCGTGGTGGCACACACCTATAGTCCCAGCTATTCGGGAGGCTGAGGCAGGAGAATCGCTTGAACCTGGGAGGCGGAGGTTGCAGTGAGCCGAGATCCGGCCACTGCACTCCAGCCTGGGCAACAGTGCGAGACTCTGTCTCAAAAAAAAAAAAAAAAAAAGGAAGTCAAATAATATCTTGTTACAAATAAAAATAAAAAACAACTTACCAAAACTTACAGCAAGTGGCAAAAGCAATACTAGAAGGAAAATTTGTAGCAAAAAAAATGCCCTATGTTAAGAAAGAAGAAAAAGTCCAGGCACAGTGCCTCACACCTGTAAGCCCAGCACTTTGGGAGGCCGAGGCACACAGATCATGAGGTCAGGAGTTTGAGACCAGCCTGGCCAACATAGTGAAACCCTGTCTCGTCTCTACAAAAAATTAGCTGGGTGTGGTGGTAGTCGCCTGTAATCCCAGCTACTTGGGAGGCTGAGGCAGGAGAATCACTTGAACCTGGGAGGCAGAGGGTGCAGTGAGCCGAGATCACACCACTGCACTCCAGCCCTGGTGACAGTGCGAGACTCCGTCTCAAAAAGAAAAAAAGAAAAGAAAAAAGAAAAATTTCATACAACTTAACTTTAAACCCTAAGGAATTAGAAAAACAACATTCAAAGCCCCAAGTTAGCAGAAGAAAGGAAATAATAAATATTAGAGCAGAAATAAATACAGACTAGAAAAAGCAGTTGTAAGGACTAACAAAGCTGGGTGTTGCTTTTTGAAAAGATAAACAAAATTGACAAACCTTTAGAGTAAGAAAGAAGACTCAAAGACGTGAAGGAGGAGACATTACAACTGATGCCACAGAAATACAATAAGATCATAAGAGACTCCTGTGAGCCTTCATTTCCAAGAAATTGAATAATCTAGAAGAATAAATAAATTCATAGAAACATAAACCTTCCAAAACTGAATCATGAAGGAAATATAAAATATCATCAGACGAATAGCAAATGAGAGTGAATCCATAATTTTTAAAAACCTCCCCCCAAAAAAGAAAAGCCCAGGTCTGGATGGCTTCACAGGTGAATTCTACCAAATATTTGAAGAAGAATTAATGCCAGTCCTTCTTGAACTCTTCCAAAAAGTTGAGGAAGAGGGAACGCTTCTAAACTCATTTTATGTGGCTAGCACTACTGTGATACCAAAGCCAGACAAGGACACTAACAATAAAACTATAGGTCAGTGTCTCTGATGAACGTAGATACCAAAATCCTCAACAAATAATAGCAAACCAAATTTGACAGCACATTAAAAGGATCATACATCCTAAATGGGATTTATCCCTGGGGTGCAAGCATGGTTCAGCATATGCACATCAATAAATATAATACGCCACATTGTAACAGAATGGATAAAAATCATGACCATGTCAATAGATGCAGAAAAAGCATTTGACAAAATTCAACATTATTTCATGATATAGCACTCAAAAAAATTAACCATAGGAGGAATGTACCTCAACATAATAAAGTCCATATATGGCCATGTATGACAAGCCCACAGCTTAATATCATACTCAACAGTGAAAAACTGGAACCTTTTCCTCTAAGATCAGAAACAAGATGTGGATGCCTGCTCTTGCCACTTCTATTCAACATAGTATTGGAAGTTCTAGCCAGAGCAATTAGGGAAGAAAAATAAAAGTATCCAAATCTGAAAAGAAAAACTAAAATTGTCTGCAGATGACATGGCATTATATATAGAAAACACTAAAGACACCACCAAAAAAAACAAACTTTTAAAATCAATAAATTCAGCAAGGTTGGTGGATGCAAAACCAACATACAAAAATCAGTTGCAGTTCTATACATTCAACGGGAAATTAAGAAAATCCCATTGACAATAACATCAAAAAGAACAAAATAGGAATAAACTT
Organism: Pongo abelii; assembly: GCF_028885655.2. NCBI lineage: Eukaryota > Metazoa > Chordata > Mammalia > Primates > Hominidae > Pongo > Pongo abelii. Next base: position 43,136,892 of record NC_072000.2, on the reverse strand, counting down.
AGCCAAAGAGGTGAAAGTCTTCTGTTTTACTGATAAAAGAAATTAAAGCAGATACAAAGAAATGGAAAAACATCTCATGTTCATGATTGGAAGAAATAATATTGTTAACATCTCCGTACTACCCAAAGCAGTCTACAGATTCAATGCAATCTCCGTTAAAATCTCAATGGCATTTTTTACAGAAATAGAAAAACAACCCTAAAATTAATATGGAACAACATAAGACCCCGAATAGCCAGAGCAGTCTTGAAAAAGAACAAAGCTGGAGGCATCATAATTCCTAATTTCAAAATATATTACAAAGCTACAGTAATCAAAACAGTATTGTGCTAGCATAAAGATGGATGTATAGACCAATGGAGCAGAAGAGAGACCCCATAAATAAACCCACTCATTTATGATTAACTGATCTTTGGTACCAAGAACATAAAATGGGGAAAGGGTAGTCTCTTCAACAAATGGTGTTGTGTAAACTGGAAATCCACAGGCAAAAGAAGGAAACTGGATCCTATCGTAGACCATGGCCAGAAATCAAAGCAAAATGGATTTAAGACTTAAATATAAATTCTGAAACTCTAAAACTTCTCACAGAAAACATAGGGGGAAAGCTTCGTGGCATTGGTCTTGGCAATGACTTTGTGGCTTGACACCAAAAACAAAGGCAACAGAACCAAAAATAGGCAAGTGGGACTACATCGTAATAAAAGCTCTGTACAGAAAAGGAAACAATCAGCAAAATTAAAAAGCAAGCTGAAGAGGCCGAGGCAGGCAGATTGCTTGAGCCCAGGAGCTCGAGACCAGCCTGGACAACATGATAAAACCCCATCTCTACAAAAAAATACAAAAAGTAGCTGGGTGTGGTAGCATGCATGTGTAGTCCCAGCTGCTTGGGAGGCCCAGGTGGGAGGATCCATTGAGCCCAGGAGATCAAGGCTACAGTGAGCCATGATTACACCACTGCATTCCATCCTGGGAAACAGCAGGACCCTGTCTAAAAGAAAAAAGAAAAGGTGAGATAAAAGTAAGGAGGCTGAGGCAGGTAGATCACCTGAGGTCAGGAGTTCAAGACCAGCCTGGCCAACATGGTGAAACCCGTATCTACTAAAAAAAAAAATACAAAAAAAAAAAATTAGGCACAGTGGTGCACACCTGTAATCCCAGCTACTTGGAAGGCTGAGGCAGGAGAATTGCTTGAATCTGGGAGCCAGAGGTTGCAGTGAGCCGAGATGGTGCTACTGCACTCCAACCTGGACCACAGAGTGAGACGCCGTGTCCAAAAAACAAAGAGAAATGGAAGTTAAATATTAGCAAACCATCTATCAGGGTAAAACGTTAATATCCAAAATATGATAACTCATATAACTCAATAGCAAAAAAACAAATTTAACCTAATTTGAAAACAAGCAAAAGACGAATAGACATTTCTCCAAAGAAGACATACAAATGGGCTCCAGGCATATGGCAAGATGCTGAGTTTCATTAATCATGGAAATGCAGATCAAAACCACAGTGAGATATCAACTCACATCTTAGCATGTCTATTATCAAAAATAAATTTAAGGTCGGGCATGGTGGCTCACGCCTGTAATTCTAGCACTTTGAGAGGCTGAGATGGGCAGATTGGTTGAGTTCAGGAGTTCAAGACCAGCCTGGCCAACATGGTGAAACCCTGTCTCTACTAAAAAATACAAAAAAAAGTTAGCCAGGCATGGTGGCGCACACCTGTAGTCCCAGCTGCTCAGGAGGCTGAGGTGAGAGAATCGCCTGAACCTGGGAAGTTGAGGCTGCAGTGAGCCTAGATGGCGCCCTGTACTCCAGCCTTGGCAACCAGAGTGAGACTGTGTCTCTAAATAAATAGACATTTGTGAGGATGTAGAAAAATTGGAGCTTTTATACAACTGTTTGTGGGAATGTAAAATGGTGCAGCCACTATGGAAAGCAGTATGGAGATTCATCAAAAATAGCACTGCCGTATGATCCAATAATGGAATATTTCTGGATATGTATACAAAAAGAGTATAATCAGGATCTCCAAGATATCTGCACACCCATGTTCACTGCACCATTATTCACATTAGCCAATATAAGGAAACAACCCAAATGTCCATCAAAAGATGAATAAAGAAAATGTGATATAGACATGCAATGGAATAATATTAAGCCTTTAAAAAAGAGAGAAATCCTACTATATGCAATAACCTAGATGAATCCACAGGACATTATGTTACATGAAATAAGCCAGTCACAGAAGGACAAATACAACATGACTCCACTTATGTGAGGTATCTAAAATATTCAAACTCCCAGAAGCAGAGAATAAAATGGTGATTGCTGGGGCTGTAAGGAGGGAAAAATGGAAAACTGTTAATCAATGAGTATAAAATTTCTGTTCTGCAAGATGAAAAATCTCTAGAGATCTGTTGTAAAGCATAGTACCTATTAGGATTGTGTTGAGTCTGTTGATCAATTTGGGGAGAATTGACGTGTTAACAGTATTGAAACTTCCAACCAACAGACATGGCATTCCATTTACTTAGATCTTGTTTGATTTATTTCAACAATGTTTTGTAGTTTTCAATGTGTAGGACTGATACTTCTGTTCAGTTTATTCCTAAATATTTTGTATTTTTGATACTACTGTAAATAGTTCTTTTTTAAATTTTAATTTCCAGATGTTCATTGCTAGCATGTAGAAATACAACTGATTTTTATGTATTGACCTTGTATCCTGTGACCTTACTAAACTTGCTAACCTTACTAAACTCATAGTTATAGTAGCTTTTTTTAGATTCCTTAGAATTTTTGTGTAAATGATCATGTAATTGGCAAATAAGGACACTTCTACTTCTTTCTTTCCAATCCATATTCTTTTTATTGATGAATAGTTTTATGGAGTATAGTTTTAATAGCTGATTTAAGTTCTTTCCCTAAATCCTTCATCTGCCATTTCTGAGTGTATTTCTGTTGATGGATTTTTCTCCTAGTTGTGAGCCATGTTTCCTTACCACTGTGTGGACTCTACTGCTTTCCAGTGGTTCTCTCTTCAGACTTGTAGTTTTGCCCCACGCATGTACAAATCATTACTCAGCCAAAAAACCTGGGTAATATGAAGTCTTTGCAAATCTGTGAAGCTCTTTGTGTACAGTTTGTCTCTGGTACTCTGCCCTAAAATTCTAGACTGCAAACTCCCCAAAATCTCTGTCTCCTCGATTCAGGGAGACTACCAAGCTATGTTGTAACCTGAAAACTCTCTTCCAGGCCATAACCTGAGGCAATTATAATACACACCTCATTTTTTCCCCATCTTTCAGGATCACGGTCCTATATTGCTTATTGTCCAATGTCTGAAAACAGTTATTTGTTTTGTCTAGTTTTATGGTTGTTTACAGAGGGAAGGCAGTTGTCCTTAGTGTTTAATTCTTCGTAGAAGAAGTAAAAGTCTCTTACATATGTATTTTAATACCACCAAATAAAAGGAAGTTGAGTTGAAAGGAGAAAAATCCTGAGACTGTATGACTGTCCCCTCTGAGTATTATTAGAAATTGTGACATATTTTTTCTACTTTATATAAAACCTTATATTCTCCAAAGCCAAATATCCATTCTTTTAGAAGCCTTTAAATTTCTTTATTTTTCTTTTTAAGAAAACTTACAAAAAACAAATTAACGTCTTTATAATTTATGGATATGGTAGCAACTTTAGAATAAAGAAAGGATAAAAACCTTAAAAGCAGACATAATTATATATGTTAGTAATGTATTCTTTGGAGTCCAATATGGAAGCCATTCTCACAAGAACAGTTTTATATCCTTTTTGTAATAGAAAAAAATGTGGTTTTTTTGTTTGATGTCTGTCTTTGAAATGTTTTGTAAAGTACAGTTTAGAATCACATGTCAAGTTGATTAGATTTACCAGAGTGACTAAAACTTTTTAAAGGTCAAGAAAAATTAGATTATTTCCATTAGTAATTCCTGTGATGTTTTCCTTGACATGTTGTTCTACATTGGCTGTTTTATAACCTTTTCCTATTTACTACTTGGATTCTTCATATTTTTCTTACATGGGGTGATTTTATATATTAATTTTTTTAAAAAACTGTAGCATTTGTTACACATTTTTCTCACCATGTTGGTTTGCCCTTTTTAGTGAGGTATGCTGTTGGATATCAAGTTTTTCATTTTTAGATAGTCAAAAATGTATCGCTTCCTTTCTAATTTATTGCTATTCTAAGATTAGGAAGACTTGACTATCTTAAAGGCACCTCAGGTTTAACATGTGCAAAATAGTGCTCTTTGTCTACACCACCATGCCTCCACACCCCCCAAAAAAATTTCCTGATTTTCATTTCTAATATTCCCTATCCCAGTAAGAAAGAAACTGTACCATATTAACACAACCCAGAAGATTTAGGAGTTATTCTTGCCTACTCTCCCCTCACCCCCTATAGCTAATCCAGCACCTATTCCTGTCCATTTTACCTCTGATACGTAGCTTGAGGCTGTCCATTTTCTCTACATTGACCAACAAAACTCCAATTCAAGATGCCAGTATCTCTCATCTCTATTACTAAAATACTTTCTTAACTCATCTCCCCACTTTGGCTCTGCCAAACAGGCTGTTCTAATGCCACAGTAACATTTTCTAGACACAAATTTAATCATTTTATTCTTTTTTTTTTTTTTTTTTGACACAGAATCACACTGTCACCTGGGCTGGAGTGCAATGGCGCAATCTCGGCTCACTGCAACCTCCATCTCCCAGGTTCACGCGATTCTCCTGCCTTAGCCTCCCAAGTAACTGGGATTACAGGTGCACACCACCACACCCGGCTAATTTTTTGTATTTTTATTAGAGATGGGGTTTCACTATGTTGGCCGGACTGGTCTCGAACTCCTGACCTCGTGATCCACCCACCTCAGCCTCCCAAAGTACTGGGATTACAGGCATGAGCCAGCGCGCCCAGCCTATTCTTTTCGTAAAATGATTGTTGAGCAGCTTACAAAATTTTTTCTTTGACATAGAACCCTGTCTACCTCTACATCATCATTTCATGTTCACTCACTCTCTGTACTCCAGTCACTCTGGATTGTTTTCAGCTCGCTTTGGTCTCTTCAAGTGCTGCAAATGCTTTTCCTTTTCCCTATAATGCTGTCTCCCAACCTTCCTTCTCCTGGTTAACTTCCACTTATTCTTAAGATCCATTTAAATCAATTTAGGGACGCCTTCTCTGACTGACAGTGTCAAATATGCCCATGATATATAGCACCATGTACTTGTCCTTCACAGCACTGAATCACTATTGTGTCTCTAGTATATAGCACAGTTCCTGGTACTTCGTAGGCCCTCAGGGAATTGTTGGTTAAATGAATAAACGAATTAATGATTATTCCTCAAGCTAAATTTTAGAATCATGGGGCTTTTCAGTGAAATTAAGGTGATTTACTTGAGAAAATGTGACATACCATCAAGAAATGGTGTTTTTCAGGCCAGACATGGTGGCTCATACTTGTAATCTCAGCACTTTGAGAGTCCAATAAATGCAAAATATTTAAAATTATCCACATATGGTGGCACATGCCTGTGGTCCCAGCTACTCAGGAGGCTGAGCTGGAAGGATCACTTAAGCCCAGGAGGTTGAGGCTGCAGTGGGCCGTGATCATACCACAGCACTCCAACCTGAACAACAGAGCGAGACACTGTCTCCAAAAAAAAAAAAAAGAAGAAGAAAAAGAAATGGTATTTTTCATTAATTTAAACCTTATATCACTGTTGTAGATGATACATTTTTTAATTAAAATTATCCCTAAGTTTTATGTTATAAATGAAATATCTAGTTTGTTATTATTGGACTTAGGAGTTTTCTCTTTATCCAGTTGTTTTTCTCCTATTTTATTTACAATTTTACTATTAGAAAACTATATGTTTTGTAGCTAAAATTATCTAAAACCAAAAGATTTTTACATAGTTTTCTAGTTTTCTTTTTTTTTTTTTTATGGTAGAGTCTGTCTCCCAGGCTGGAGTGCAGTGGCATGATCTTGGCTCACTGCAACCTCCGCCTCCCGGTTCAGCTGGGATTCCAGGCATGTGCCACCACGCCCAGCCAATTTTTGTATTTTCATTAGAGACAAGGTCTTGCCATGTTGGCCAGGCTGGTCTCAAACTCCTGGCCTCAAGCAATCCCCCTGCCTTGGTCTCCCAAAGTGCCAGGACCACAGGTGTGAGCCACCGTGCCTGGCCTTCCATAGTTTTCTACTTCTGTTGTTCATAAGCTGTATGGTTTGATCATAAAACTGGAGAAGGTTCTCTTTAAATTTTAGTTAAGGAATATTTCTTACTGAGTAGTTATCTTCAGGACAGTGACTTACCCTGGAACATTTAACATGTCTAAATTAACTGGTTTGAGAAATGTTTATATTGTAATTATCATCTGTATAAAATTTAGAGCTTATGTAGTTTGTCACATGTCATTGTGTCATTTATCCTTAAACCCTATAAGGTAGGTATTGTTATTACTGATGAGGAATTGAGTCTCAGGCACATTAAGAGACTTTTCCATGGTCATTATAAATTTAGTTCCTGAACCAATCTATAATTTATACCGTGGTCCTTGTTCTTTAAAGCTTATGCCACTTCTCCTGTATCATGTTGCTTTGTATGTATAAAGAAATCTGAACCCCATCTCTACTAAAAATACAAAAAAATTAGCCGGGCGTGGTGGTGGGCGCCTGTAGTCCCAGCTACTCGGGAGGCTGAGGCAGGAGAATGGCGTGAACCCGGGAGGCAGAGCCTGCAGTGAACCGGGATCACGCCACTGCCCTCCAGCCTGGGCGACAGAGCGAGACTCCATCTCAAAAAAAAAAAAAAAAAAAAAAGAAATCTGAATATATGTATAAAGCAATCTGAAAGTACTTAACTGGATTCTAATTGAGTTGTAAAATAGAAACCTTCCTAGAATATCCCCTTTGCGTATTCTTATTTTTTGTATTTATATTTTTTAAGTATAAATTACTTAGAAAATCATTTTAAATGATTGTTCTTGTAGGAACCTTCAGAAGTTTAGTCTTTTTGGAGACATAAGTGTTCTACAACAGCAAGGAAGTTTGTCAAATACATACCTCAGCAAAGTGGACCCTGATGGCAAAAAAATTAAACAGTAAGTTATATGGTTAATGGAAAGGAGGTTGTACTATTAATAATATGTTTTTTCTAAGAAATTTTGAGATACAAACAGAAAAGTAATGATTTTTTTCCTAAAAGGAACGTAGGTCCTGGAAATGTTTTAATGATGAAATACAGTGATCAGCATCTGCCATTCCATCTCATAAATCTTTAAGACAAATCAAATAACTTAGTGGATAATTATTGCTATTTAAAATTATTTCTCTACTTGCCTTTGCTATAACATAAATTGTATGTCATCATACTTTTCTACTAAACGGGTATAAGTGCTGCTTTTCTTGGATGAGGAACATATTTCTATGTGTTTAATAGATCTGTATGTTTAATATACCTTATTCATTATATTTTAAAGTGAATTTTAATGGTATTTACTGTGGGTTGAATAGAAATTACCTAATGAGGAAAAATATGTCTCAAAATTGCATGCTTTTCATTGCCTATTTTCAAAAGTCAGTGTTAAAAGATTAGAACTAAATGTTAATGGGATCACTGTGGCATGTGTTTTCCTTATAGAATTCAGCAACTGTTTGAAGAAATCCTGAGTAATAGTAGGCAACTGAAATGGCTGTCCTGTGGGTTTATGCTGGAAATAGTAACCCCAACATCACTGTCATCTCTCTCTAATGCTGTTGCCAACACCATGGAGCATCTGAGTTTACTGGACAATAATATTCCTGGTAACAGCACTCTTATTACTGCAGTTGAACTGGAGCGATTTGTGAATCTGCACTCACTTGCCTTGGATTTTTGTGACTTTACAGCTGAGATGGCAAGAGTCTTAACTGATAGCAACCATGTGCCTTTGCAACGACTGTCTCTTCTGGTTCACAATGTTTCCATAATGCACAAGTCTCTGGACAACATGCCAAATGATGAGCACTGGAAAGCCCTGTCACGAAAGAGCACCAGCCTTCGGGTCTATATAATGGCTTTTGATATCAAGAGTGAAGATATGTTAAAGATTCTGAAACCCAGTATACCACTAGAGAGGATTCATTTTGATAGCTATATCACTTGTGTTTCAGGGGCTATTGTTGATCTTATATCCAGGCAATATGACAAGTTCCTTACTCATTTTATTTTAATGAATGATGTGATTGACACGTCTGGTTTTCCAGATCTTAGTGACAACCGAAATGAAGATCCGTTGGTTTTATTAGCATGGAGGTGCACAAAGCTCTCTCTTCTGGCAATTCATGGTAGGTGATCTTGTTCATTGTAATCTGATACTGGAATTAGACCGAAAACATTTTATGCCAGTAAAGAGATAGCACTGACATTTATAGTATCAAGAAATCTTGTATCAAGTTGATATACAGATTCTTATGCTTTTTAGTTTGCAAGATCTATCACTTACAAAAGGAAAATCATATTCAACCTCAAGTGTTCTGCTCCAGCTTCCCTGTTACTTTTTTGTCCATCATGTGAATGGCGGTATTTCAAAAAAAGTCAATGAAATTAATTTAGCTAAGAAAGCACACATACCTGTGGTAGATATATTTCCTCTAATCACACGACCCCTTAAAACATAGCACAGGGGAAGAGAACGTATGATTTCTTTCATGCTCACTACCTCATCTTTTAGATTCTTGGTATTAAAGTATTAATGTATATAATTTTTTTTAACGATGGTTCCATTGATATGCTTCTTTCATTTTAATGTGACCTGTTCTCATTTGGATCGAGAGTTGGTATTCTGACAAATAAATTTACTTCCTTTTTGGATACTTGTAAGATAATCACAAAGTAGTCTATAAGAATGTCTTAAACTCTCTTATTAGCTATCTTACTAGCACTGTTTCATTATTTTTTTTTTTTAGTGTGCATTTGTATTTGGGAATATATGCCTTGCTTTTCAAGTCTTGCTTTATGCCAGTCATCAGAGATAGTAGAAAAGACTAGATCAATACTGAAAGTGCTAAACACAATGGGGTAAAGACATATCAGGTTATTTAAAAGTTCATTTAAGCCAGTCTTTTTAAAGCCTTTTTCTTCTTTAAGCTAAAGCTCCCCGTATTCATTCCTCTTTATTCCTTCCCAGAAGTAGTTATTATTCTGAAGTTGGTGCATATCATTCCCATGATTGTTTTATAATTTACATATTTGCTACTGACAACAGTTTACCTTTAAAGTGTCACTTCATAACTTTGTGAAGCATTATAGGAGATGATTTTTCACAAATGAAAAATACATTTGCCATGTGTGGTTAACAGATACATGCATATATGAACTAAAAATTTCATCCTTATGGTACATCGTTACCCAAAGCTATAAAATTTATTTGTATATACTTTAAATGTCTATTTTACTGAATGAAGTAGTGTCATAAAGGATTAGATCACCTGCCAATTCACCACCTATAGTGGTAACTCTTGAACACAACTTCTAGCCTTTTTTTTCTGGGCTATACAACCATGTTTCCTTTTCCAATTTCAATATATTTCTAAAGGAAAAAGACCAGAACGGTAAGTGAGATACAAATTGAAGCTTCTCTAGAAGCTTTGAATGAGGAAAAGACAGACTTATCAAAGAGAAAAGGAAATGCAAGGAAATGACAGTGTTGTCTTTTGTTTATTTTTCAGGTTACACAGTGTGGGCACACAACCTCATTGCCATTGCTCGTCTTCGGGGCTCTGATCTGAAAGTGCTTGAAGTCACCGAAGAAAGCATTGATTTTGACCAAGGTGAACTGGCCGACCAGGATGTAGATCCAGTGCATAACCTTATTGAGCAGGTATCCCTGGGCCTGGGTCAACCTTGGCACGCAGTCATGGACATCGAATCACTCAGTGTCTTCACTGAACCAAATCGTCATTTTTACAGAGAGATGCAAAGCTTCAGTGAAGACATTTAGCTTTTTTTTAATGTAGAATTCCTGTGGTTACATATGCAAGTAGGGTCCTATTATGTTTTTTTTTTCAGTAGTGTGAATTAATCCTTTTGTGCTGTGTTTAATCAGTATTAGCTTTATAGAATTATATATGTATATTCTACTTCTTGATCAAAGAACGTAGTCGGGTATTGGTTTAGAAGTTCAAAGTGACAATGTATAGGGCTTTCACGGTTAATGGACTTGTTACCAAACCTTAAGGATATACAGCTGAAGATTGTCTGAGGTTGCTGGCTAACTTTATTTTTCACTGAGTTACTCTGCCTTTTTGATGTTTTTATTCTTTGTGTGTCAGAGTTCAGAGCTCAGGAGCCAAAATATTTTTATACATATATAGATATATATCCATAGCCTGGTAGATTTATATGCAATGCACTGCATCCATGCATTCTGATAGCATTTCATTAATTTTGATTTCAAATGGAAGATAAATAATATCCCAAATGAATTATCTGTAACAGAAAAGCCAAGACTTTAACTTTGATTACATATCTAATAGTTGATATCACCAGTTACCATTTTGAATTTTGTATAGTACTAGGTTAGAACATTGCTTAATCCTTTTTTTAAAAAAAAATGCATTTACATAAACACGAATACTGAAATCGTTGGATTTTTTAACTATATCTGACGTAATTTTATTTATCAATTACATTACACATTCATTTAGCCCAGATTTCAAATAGTGGGGGAAGAAAGAAACTGTATTTCAGAGTAAAACCTCCTAAAGGAAATAAGAATACAGAGTTGTAAATACACATGCTTGCAAAAACATTAGTCGTGAAATCCCTAGCAACAAGTCACTGGATTTTTCTCTGTCAGCACGCGTGTCAGCTGCCAAAGAATAGACTTAATGAAGAAGTGCCCACATGCTGGCAGGGGCCGGCCCACTCTGGCCAGCCAGATACTGCTAGATTGTAATATTTAAGGTCGAATTTCGACCTGTGGTACACAGCTGTGCTGTGGCTCAGTCAGCAACCTCAGAACTCTGAAAAAACAAAACAAAAAAAACAAAAAAAAGAAAAAAAAAACATGCACCTGTTTCACTGTGAATAGTGAATGTAAAGGAAAGAAAGGAAAAACTGAAAGCTTGTTCTATCACAGGTATGAGCTGCTATGATACATGAAGAACATTCCATGAAGTATGTTTTAAAACCTTGTTATATCTGAGAGGCTTTAAAAGCCTATTAACTGTTTCAGGGCAACCGCGGTACAGACGTGGTCTCTGTGAGACTTCCACCTGACCCCAGTTTTAAGTGGTACGAATGTTGTGCATTTAATGTTAAAGGACAGTCTGCAATAATAAAGTAAGTAGCCAACCTGGGTGCCCAGCAGTGCTGAGACCTGGCTGCTCTATTGTAAGCTTTGGAAACACAATTTATGCAACAGATGTCCAGATATGATTCTATTTATGGAAAAAAGTTTATATGTGTTTTACAAATGGTTTTACCATCTTATATTAAAATGACCTTTTGACAGGTGTGCACTGTTTTGTCTCCAGTGAGCACATACCATGCGGATTTTATATGTACATCAGTAGTGTGAATCCACTGGCACAGTGTGTGTAAATGCCAGATGTGGTGAGATTTTATCTTATAAGTGTGATCAGATAAAATAACTCCTGACAGAAACTGTAAGGAAACCAGCTGAATGTTTGACCTGATGACTGATGTTGTATGGTTTATGTTAAATGTATATTCTTTTAATCAATGAATAAAGCATTAAAAATGATCATTGTAATATATTTTATTGTACATGAAGCATGACTACTTTTAGTGTTAAATAAACTGCAATAATCCTTATATTGTGTATAATAATGTGTTAGTATTCTGGTTGTATTCTGGTGCAGCAAAGCTTAAATTTGAGAGTACATTATAAAAAGTCTTAGCTGAATTGTTTGGAGGATTTTTTTACAGAAATTCACTTTGACAAAATACAAGCTTAAAAGCAAACACTGGATTTCTTAGCACAAAATCTCAGTATATTATGCACCTAGAATACATTATCAATATGGTAAAACTTAATTTATAGACTAGACTAAAGGGGCTGCTTTTTTTAAAGATTCCTATACCAAATGCAAAAATACTTAGATATGCAAATATTAAATTCTTCATAAATCCCTATATTCCTTTATTTTGGTATTCTAATCTGTTCTTGGTTGTTGAGACTCACAGCTCTTATTTATAGGAAACAAAAGGACTTCTTTTCTTCCTTCCATCTTCCCTTCCTTATCATTCCAGACATTGACTCTTCCAGGCACTGCTTTATCTTGGAATAATCTGGTGTTCACAAATAATTGTCCTTATACTTACCACTTCGTTACTTCCTGGACACATCTAACTCCTTTGAATAAATCAATCAACATGTTTGTTTAAGTATATATTTAAGATGTACCCAAAATGTATGAAAAAGGAAAGTCTACTATATGAATAGCATGCAAGTTAAGGTTATTGTAGTAAAGCTCTAAATTTGGGAGGCTTGACATCTGTTTTCTAGTCTAAGCTCTGGCTCTACTTGAGCACAAACTCCTCGTTCAGCTTTGGTTTCCTCATCTCTAAAATGAAGGATTGGACTTGGCTAGCTAAAACTCCGATTCTTCATTGAAATTTTCCATTGCTGTTAGCTCAGTAGCTCACAGATAAACGAGATCATCTTTAAACCAAGGTATTAAATATTTTCAAAACATAGCTTATTAAACTATATGAAATTTACATATCTATCTAAAATTACTTTCCATTTCTCCACCACAAAGATGCAGAAATTGAACACAAAGATGCAGAAACTTGCTTGGGACTTAGAGCATGAATCGTATTGGATCCTTATGAAGCCAGTAACATAACACAGTGCTAATGGAGTAACACAGCAGATGTGAATAATACCCAGGGACCATACCACATTGTATCAATGTTTCCCAACCTTTGTCATGTTGTAGCACACATAGAAAATATTGTACAGCATACTGGTATAAACCAGAAAGAGAGAAAAAAAATACTTTTTTAAAATTATATAATTGATGAAGAATAAAATGTAGAAGATTTGAGGAAAAATACTGAATTTGTATGGAACTTTCAAATAAAATCTTGCCAGATGTTTTAATTGATTTAATTGACATTTGATTAAAATGTTTTAATACTGTCACCAATGAGAAACACCCCACAAACAGGTAATAATTTTTAGGTCTTTTTAAAAAATAACCATTCATTAATTTATGCAGTTGAAACGAAGAAATTTAACGCTTCCTTTTCTTTCTTTGGGAAATAATGTTGTGAGTTAATTTCAAATTCAAATTGATGTTTATTACAATTATTTTAAAATCATGATGCTCTAATTTGTAATCTCCCTTACATAATCCTACTGCTAGGTGAGACAACACTGAAGAGTAAACAGCCACCAACTTTATATATATGTGAAGGCAATTAGAGGCTGCAGGGAGCCCTCCTCCCACCTCCAGCTCCCAACCCTTTTAAATCCAACTAGCCACACCTGGGGGCCTCATACTTGGGCTTCCTTCCTGTTCTTTGGACACCTGGAACGTATTTCTTTCACAGCTTTGTAGACCTCCCCCCCTACCCTTTTCTGTGATGGACAGTGACTCTCTCATCTGGCCAGGAGTAGTGAGTGTCTGAGTTTGCTCTCTGTCCGGGGCCTACTTTCAGAATCAGCTCCACTCCCACTGCTCAGAAGAGCCTGAAAGCATCAGAAGGCAACCAACCCGGGCTCCAGCCACCCCAGGACTCATTAGGTGTCCTTGCAGGGTATCGCCCCTGGTACAGTATACTAATTAATTTGGTTTGCTGGTTGTGGAAAGAAACGGATGATGTATTATGAGTAAGTTTTCAGGATACTCGAATCATCCTTTCTGAAAGATTTTTTAAAAGGGCAAGATATACCATGTGTCGGCAAGGAAGAGGAAACGCAGCTGGAACTTGAGTTGACATATCCATTTTGGAAAGCAAACTTGCAATATCTTGTAAAGTTGAAGTTGCCTGTGCCCTGTAACCCAGAATTTTCACTTTTAGATGTATTCTCTAATCCCATGTTTTCTAACTTGTTTTCTTAGCCGCTAAAAGTGTACCCCTTTGCATATTTTTAAGTTAAACATGTAACATTGGTCATAATCTTAGCAGATATAAACATCAGCAGTTTAAAGTAAATTATATACATGACTTCGTAAAATATGTATAATGGAATCTAAATGAGATAGTAATTTAGTACTTACCATCTTTTATTTTTTTATTTATTTTTTTTTTTGACAGAGTCTCACTCTGTCACCCAGGCTGGAGTGCAGTAGTGCGATCTCAGCTCACTGCATCTTCCATCTCCTGGGCCTACCAAGTAGCTGGGACTACAGGCATATGTCACCAAGCCCAGCTAATTTTTGTATTTTTTTAGTAGAGTTGGGGTTTCATCATGTTGGCCAGGCTGGTCTTGAACTCCTGACCTCAAGCGATCCTCCCACCTTGGCCTCCCAAAGTGCTGGCATTACAGGCGTGAGCTACTGCACACAGCCTACTTACCATCTGTTTTTAAAATGCAATTCACTCACTGTTGATAACTAAAAATTTTGTCATTCATTTTCCTCCTTAAGCTTGTATATTGTCAGTTATCAGTTTATTTGCCTTTTAGCTCTGAATGCATCCTTCAATATATACTCTCTCATAATGAAAAACAAAAAAACATTCACACCCTCTTCACAAGAGTGCTTACCTATGAGGCAGGCATGAGGACAAGGATCAGTGTGGATGGACATGAAGATAATTTTATCTGTAACTGGTCATTCATTATATTATTTTGCTATTTCCTATTTTAAAAAATAATTTGTAATTTACTGATCCAAGTTACAAACGAATGTTCATGGACTGACTTGTTTCATAATGCTGAGTCTAAAGTCAACTGTCTTAGTCCATTTTGTGCTATTACAGAAGATCTGAAACTGGGTAATTTATAAAGAATATCAATTGATTTCTCACAGTTCTGGAGGCTGGGAGGCCCAAGATCAAGACACCAGCAAGTTTGGTGTCAGGTGAGGGCCCTGTCTCCACCTCCAAGATGGCACCTTGAATGCAACATCCTCCGAAGCAACACTGTAATCTCACATGGCAGAAGAGAGAGAGCTAATCTACTTTTGTAAGCACTTTTTATAGGGGCAATAATCCATTCATGAGGGTGAAGCCCTCATGACCTAAATAAACTTCTCCCATAAGACCCCACTTTCCAACTCTGTTGTATTGGGGACTAAACTGAATTTTGGAGGGGACACATTCAAACCATAGCAGTGACCAAGGCAGGAGGACAGAGTATTGCTTTCTAATCCTTTCATGCATTACTGAATCACAGTAACTTGAAAGAGGCTCAAAGATCTACTGAGAGCTTGAGACCTAGTTGTTTGTAGGAAAGTTCTAAATAGATTTTTCAAAATATGTCACTGTGTGGGGGAAAAGGGGAGATACTGGTCAAAGGGTACAAACTTTCAATTATAAAATTCTGGAGATTTAATATACAGTATGGTGACTATTGTTAATAATGTATATTTGAAATTTGCTAAGAGAGTAAATCTCAGGTGTTCTTACCACACCAAAAATGGTAACTATGTGAGGTGATGGATATTTTAATTAGCTTGAGTATTGTAATCATTTCAGTATATACATATATGAAAACACATTGTGTACCTTAAATATATGCAAGTTTTGGCAATCACACCTCAATAAAGCTGCAAAATGGCACTGTAATTGACTCTACCATATTTCAGTTTAAAGCACTATTGTCATTAGATTAATACTTATTTAATATGGACATTATATCCAACCTCAGCTATTTGAAGTGTAGCCAAGGATCCAGAAATAAGTATAAAAGACTCGTGGAGCTGGATTAGTCCCTGACTAATGGGTAAAGGTGTCACACTCAGAAGAGCCATTTCCAATTCCTTCTAGCTCACTTTGTCTTATTTTCAGCATAATTCTAATAAACCTGTTCATCAGGTTTCTCAGTCTACAGTGGATTAGAAAGGGAAAGGAAGGGGGTGACTGTGAAAGGCATGGAAGCTTACACATGTGAAAGCAAGAACATATCAGTCTTAGGCCATTTTGGAGTTTGAAACAGACTTCAACACCCCTATAACAAGCCTGAACTACACGGCAATGGTAAGTATTTGTAATGAACTTGAATCAATATAAAAATTACACTGTGTTCAGAAAATTGGCATAAATTAATGGAGCATTTAATACATTTTGGAAATATTTCTACCGAAGATGGCTAAGAGAAAAGTATATATTTAAAAGACTAGCCTTTAGCTAAAAAATACACACTTAAGGCCGGGCGTGGAAATTAATGGAGCATTTAATACATTTTGGAAATATTTCTACCGAAGATGGCTAAAAGAAAAGTATATATTTAAAAGACTAGCCTTTAGCTAAAAAATACACACTTAAGGCCGGGCGTGGTGGCTCACGCCTATAATCCCAGCACTTTGGGAGGCTGAGGCAGGCAGATCACCTGAGGTCAGGAGTTGGAGACCAGCCTGGCCAACGTGGCGAAACCCCATCTCTACTAAAAGTACAAAAATTAATTGGGCATGGTGGCGGGCAACTGTAATCCCAGCTACTCAGGAGGCTGAGGCAGGAGAAGCTTGAATCCGGCAGGGGGAGGTTGCAGTGAGCCAAGATCGCACCACTGCAAAAAAAAAATCACTTAATTCTCTGAGAAACAATGTTGATAAATCGGCTAAGAAATACCATAACTTATATGTATTAAATATTTACTGTGTGCAAAGCACTATTTTGAGCATTTCACAAACAAGTATTTTGTCATTTAATTCTCACAGCAACCCTGGAGTAGATATCATTTCATTTCACATATAAGGAAACAGGCATAGAAAAATTAACAATTGTGTCTAAGGTCGTAAAACCAGTAAGAGTTTGGGTAGAATTTAAACCCAGATGATAGAACTCCTACATTACATGACTTTTATCCTGCTGATCCTAAAGACTACAATTACCTTACTATTAGGCAGATAATTCTATTTTCCACTTAGTTTGTAAAATTTACAGATATTAAAGCTCCATCCATATTCTCCATGTACCAGTATTCTTGCTGTATTTCTTGAAGTACATTAACTGCCCTTGGTATATTTATCAGTATCACCAAATCTATGGAATCACAAAGCAACAGAATAATCATCATGTAGGTATATGAATTTATGCCTAACACATCTAACATACAAAGTGTGTATGTGTGTGTGTACTATATAACCTAATCTATGCGTAGAATTTTATTCTAATTTTTAATAATACATAATTGGCCAGGTGCAGTAGCTCACACCTGTAATCTCAGCACTTTGGGAGGCTGAGGCGGGCAGATCACAAGGTCAAGAGATTGAGACCATCCTGGTCAACATGGTGAAACTCCCATCTCTACTAAAAATAGAAAAATTAGCTGGGCATGGTGGCGCAAGCCTGTAGTCCCAGCTACTCTGGAGGCTGAGGCAGGAGAATCGGTTGAACCCAGGAGGCGGAGGTTGCAGTGAGCCGAGATCGCAGCACTGCCACCAGCCTGGCGACACAGCGAGACTCCATCTCAAAAAAAAAAAAAAAAAAAAGAATACATAGTTGGTATGTGATGAGCCAACTGTTAGACAAGATAGCTCTAAAATTAGAATAGGCACTGCACTATAGTTGTAATTATTTCTGAAAGCTAAGAACTACTCAACTGAGGTGACATTATTAAAGATTTTCAAGTGGTTTTTGTTTTTGTTTTTGTTTTTGAGACAGTCTCACTCTGTCGCCAGGCTAGGCTACAGTGGCGCGATCACAGCTCACTGCAACCTCCGCCTCCTGGGTTCAAGTGATTCTCGTTCCTCAGCCTCCAGAGTAGCTGGGATTACAGGCACGTGCCACCACACCCAGCTAATTTTTGTATTTTTAGTACAGACGGGGTTTCAACATGTTGGCCAGGATGGTATCGATTGCCTAACCTCTTGATCCGCCCACCTCGGCCTCCCAAAATGCTGGGGTTACAGGCGTGAACCACCACACCTGGCCTGAAGTGGTCTTATACATAATTGTGGTCAATCTATAATTGTGGTCCTTTATAAATATTATCTTGGCTATATTTGTGGACCCAACAAATAGAAGACATTTTTTAAAGGCTAATAAATTTGCAGTTTTGTTAATACCTGAGCTGACTGAATTGATCATGTTTTCCACTAAATTAATAAAATCAACAGACTATTTTGGCATCGCATCATCCACAGGTTATAAAGTTGACAGATCAAACTTTTTCAGATCTATATAGTTACCTGATTTTTTTCTCCAAAATAAATTAAATTCTCTTTTGACATAGTAGATTCTTTGATAATATATAACAGTTATACTATAATCTTACTAAAACACTATAAGTTACACTTTAAGATTTTTTTGCATGGATTTAAAGACAAAAGTAAAACAGACACTCTGAGGATACTATTTGGACCTTACTTAGATACTGATTCAAACAAACAAAAATTTTAAAGACAATTGCAAAAATATGAATGGATCTTTATGGTATTAAGTTACTGGATGTTAGGTGATATTTGATGATGGTAGGAAATTATTGGGATTTTAAAGGGTAGACACTGGTATTGTAGTTATGTTTGTTGTTTGCTTAAGGGTCCTTATCTTATAGAAATATACTCTGGATTCCAGCCCAGGCACATTACTAGTTCTGTCTGTGGCAGGAATTTTAACAGCTGTCCTGCCTAATCACTGGATATAAAGCCACCACAAATAGGTATGAAAACTTTTTAAAAGCTAATGCATAATGCATTGTACAAATTCAACATGTGACTAAATATCATGTAATCTGTTAGAATACACATGAAATTAAAGCATCAAAACTAGCTTTGGAGTTGAAACATACAGGAAGAAATCATTTTAAATTACATATTTCCAAGCTCTGCTGCACCTGAATATTTTGGAACATACAGGTGACATTTAGCCTCATGGGATAAATGTTAACATTGTCACTAGAATTTTTCTGGCTTACTAGAGCATTCCAGACAGAATTTTAAATATTTTCAAATATTAAAATATTTTAAATCTTCTGAAATGCTGTTTTAAATAGTTTGAACTGAAGGTAATCTAGGAAGGGTGTTCTAGCACAAGAAAAATCCATTCCCAGTAAATCCTCACCTTTGAAGGAAGATAAATAGCATTTCATGCAAGGTTTCCTAAGTCACACTCAAATCCAAAAAAGTAACCTGAGAGAAGGATTCTCTTTGTATGTAGCCAAATTATGCTGCCTGTTTGTAAGACATACCTATAGCACAGCCTACTGAGAAACAGATTAATGCAAAGGTCTCCTAAAACTAAGTGGCAGCATATCAGTCAAGTAAGCTAAGTGACAGGAAAAAAAGTAAAATATAGTCCGAGACAGACTGATACTCATTCCCTTTGATAAAATTTCTCTTACTAGAATAATGCCAGAAACATTAATCAAATCTAAGCAGGAAGGTTCTCACTCACTCTGAGGTTAATCCCCTTAATTAAAAATATACTTCTCTATTTTGTCATAAAACTTTTAGACCCATGGAGGAGGAAACCATGCCAGAGGATGTTTGGCTTGGAAGAAGCACTGCAAGGCTTAAATTTATCAGAAAGGGACGGCATGGTTTTCAGGCATTTCAGGGACACTTTTTTTTTTTTTTTACCTTCCCAGATGTATCACAAAGGTTTCTAAATTGAAAGTGTTAAGCGACTTCCATATGTACGTGACGTAAACTGAGAATTTTCACAACTCTACATTCACTCCCCACATAATTTCATCCACTGGCATGGTTACCTGTAAGCTGATGACTCCCAGATTAGTTTCCCCAGCCCTAAAGTGCCCTCCTCCATAAGCTCCAGACTCACAGTTTACTTCCTTCTTAGTATCTCCACTTGGATGACTAAATGGGCCTCTCCAAATTAATCTCTATTCTGTATTCTTCAACAGAATCCTCTATTCTTGATATTCACCTCCTCCAGAACTCTTCTCCCCAGTTTTTCCCATTTCCATAAATGGCATTATTGTTCATCCAATTGCTCAAATCAAAAACCAAGAGTCACTCTTGATCCCTTTTGTCTCTCACTCTCTACATCTAATCCACCAGCAACTCCTTGGCTATAACTTTAAAATATATCCTAAGGTCATCCACTTCTCTTCCTTCTCCATCTCTTCTTGCCACTATTGTCTCTCAGCTGTACTATTTCAATAGTCTTTCAGTTTATTTCTTTACTTTCCATCTTTCTCCCCTTCAGTCCATTCTCCACACACAAATAAAAGTGCTTTTCATTTTATATGTTGGTAGGTCATATAAAAATATTCCACTGGCATCTTGTTGTTCTTAGAATAAAATACTAACTTCCTAGCATGGCCTTCAAGACAGGCATAACCTATCTCTCACACAGATACCGGGAAAAAAAAAAGATAGGCACGACCTGCCCTGTCTACTTCTTGACCTGATCTCTCAGGCTCTCCTGTGCTCACTCCACTCCATATCACACTGGCCATGTTTCTTTTCCTGAAAATGAAAGCCCATTTCTTTCTGCACAGATGTACGGGCCAGCAGCAGCAACCTGCTCAGGTCCCCTTCCACACTGTGGAAGCTTTGTTCTTTCACTCTTCACAATAAATCTTGCTGCTGCTCACTCTTTGGGTCCGTGCCACCTTTATGAGCTGTAACACTCACCAGGAAGGTCTGCAGCTTCACTCCTGAAGTCAGTGAGACCACAAACCCACGGGGAGGGACGAACAACTCCAGATGGAAGGAATGAACAACTCCAGATGCGCCACCTTTAAGAGCTGTTACACTCACCGCGAAGGTCTGCAACTTCACTCCTGAAGCCAGCGAGACCACGAACCCACCAGAAGGAAGAAACTTCAGACACGTCCAAACATCAGAAGGAACAAACTCCGGACACACCATCTTTAAGAACCGTAACACTCACCGCAAGGGTCCGCGGCTTCATTCTTGAAGTCAGCAAGACCAAGAACCCACCAATTCCGGACACACTAGCACATAGAAGACTCTCAAATATGTTTCTCAGATGAATGGCATATTATCATTTGGGTTAGCATTAATATCACAATATCACTACATCTCTGGAAAACATTTTTCAGAGGGAAATCAGGTAAGGACATAAAATTTAGACTTAAAGGGATATGGAAAGACATGAAAAAAACACGTTTAAACTATAAAGTTTGAAATTACAGTAACAATGCAGCAAAATAAAACAAACTGCCTCTTTGAAAAGAAAAACATGAAGGAAAAAAATTTGAGATTGTTTGGATAGCTGTCAATAAATACTCTACATGGGTATGCCTTATTTTATCAACAGCTTTGTATATTGACCAAAGTTAAATTCTAATTTCTGATGAAAACAATTGTTTTTCCATAAGGCACTAAATGATTAGCAGATGGGGGAACTTGGCATTATGGTACAGCCCTACCTTGGAGATATTGCAGGTTCAGTTCCAGACCACTACAATAAAGAGAATAATGCAATATAGCAAGTCACACAAACTTTTTGGTTTCACAATGCATATAAAAGTTATGTTTATACTGAAATGTATTAGGTATGCAATAGGATTATGTCTAAAAAACGTACAGACCTTAACTTTTAAAATATTGCTAAAAAATGCTACTAATAATCTGAGCCTTCAGCGAGTCATAATCTTTTTCCTGGTGGAGGATATCACCTCCATGTTGATAGCTGCTGACTGATGCGGGGGTGGTTGATGAAGGCTGGGTGGCTCTGGCAATTTCTTAAATGAGACAACAGTGAAATTTGCTGCATCCATTCCTTCTTTTTGTGGACATTTTCTCTGTAGTATGCCATGATGTTTTATAGCTTTTTCCCCACAGAACTTCTTTCAAAATTGGACCCAATCCTCTCGAAATCTGCGGCCGCTTTATCTACTAAGGGTATGGAATAGTCGAAATATTTTGTTATTTCAACAATGTTCACAGCATCTTCACCAGGAGTAAATTCCATCTCAAAAACACACTTTTTTACTGATCCATAGAAGCAATTCCTCATTTGTTCAAGTTTTATCATGAGATTGCAGCAGCACTTTAGTCACATTGTCAGGCTCCACTTCTGATTCTAGTTCTCTTGCTACTTCCACCACACATGCGGTGACCTCTTCCCCTGAAGTCTTAGACCCCTCAAAATCATTCCATGGATTCCATCCATGGAATTCACGCCTTACAAAGTCCTGTTAATGTTGATACTTTGATCTCCTCCCATGAATCACAAATACTCTGAATGGCATCTAGAAGGGTGAATTCTTTTCAGGTTTTCACTTTACTTTTCCCAAATCCATCAGATGAAACACTGTCTATGGTAGCTATAGTCTTATAAAATGTATTCCTTAAACAATAAGACTTGAAAGTCGGCTTCCGTTGAGCACCAAGCAAGATGGCAGCCTCCGAGACAGTTAGGCCAAGGCTTCAATCTGATTACCCACCGCCAGCTACCCTGCACTGTAGGGCCTTCTGGCTTCTGTTCCACTTGAACAGATGCGAGTCGTCACAGATCTCATTAGTCTCATCCGCCAGTGCTTCGGCTTCAGTTCTGGGGCCCTCCAAGGCCTCTACCTGGAGCCGGGGCTCCTGCCCCGGGTGGAGAGCGTACGCCTGGTGAGAGAGAACGACCGCCTCAGAGTTAAATTAGAAGAGAGAGGACTTGCTAAGAATTCTATGGTCGTCAGTAATGGTGATACTAATCTACCACTTAGAAAAGCAAAGAAGCGGGCATTTCAGTTAGAGGAGGGTGAAGAAACTGAACCAGATTACAAATATTCAAAGAAGCATTGGAAGAGGCAAGAGAACAATAACAATAATGAGAAGGTCTTGGATCTGGATCCAAAAGCTGTCACATATCAGACTGTCAGCCAAAAAAAAGAAAAAAAAGAAAAAATAAAGCCAACTGTGGCACAGCAGGTGATGATAACAAAGAGACCAAAAGAAAATCACCAAAGAAAAAGGAGAAATGTGAATATAAAAAAAAGGCCAAGAATCCCAAGTCTCCTGAAGTACAGGCAGTAAAAGACTGGGCCAATCAGAGATGTAGTTCTTCAAAAGGTTCTGCTAGAAACAGCCTTGTTAAAGCCAAAAGGAAACGTAGTGTAAGCGTTTGCTCAAAAGAGAGTCCCAGTTCCTCCTCAGAGTCTGAGTCTTGTGATGAATCTATCAGTGATGGTCCCAGCACAGTCACTTTGGAGGCCAGAAATTCCTCAGAGAAATTACCAACTGAGTTATCAAAGGAAGGACCCTCTACCAAAAATACAACTGCAGACAAACTGGGTATAAAATCTGGCTTTAGCCTTACCCCCAGCAAGGGCAAAACCTCTGGAACAACATCTTCCTATTTCAGACTCTAGTTCAGAGTCAGATGACCAATGCTTGATGTCATCAAGCACCCTGGAGTGTGCTGCAGGTTTCTTAAATACAGTAGGCCTTTTTGCAGGAAGAGGTTGTCCGAGCACAGAGTTGTCATGACAGACCGTAGGTGCTGCTGGATGGAGGCCTTCTGGCTCAAATGGTGGCGGACAGGCTCCTGGTCCTCCTCTCAGTGTGTCTCTCCCCACTAGTTTAGGAAGAGGATGGGGTAGAGGAGAGAACCTTTTTTCTTGAAAGGGAGCTAGGGGACGGGGCATGCGGGGGAGAGGTCGAGGACAAGGGCATCCTGTTTCCTGTGTTGTAAATAGAAGCACTGACAACCAGAGGCAACAGCAATTAAATGACCTGGTAACAAATTCATCTACTATTATCCAGAATCCGGTAGAGACACGTAAGAAGGACTGTAGTCTGTTACCACTGTTAGCAGCTGCCCCTCAAGTTGGAGAAAAGATTGCATTTAAGCTTTTAGAACTAACATCCAGAAGAATATTAAGCCCCAATCCAGAGACCCAGCAAGTAGATATAGAAATTCTTTCATCCTTACCTGCCTTGAGAGAACCTTGGAAATTTGAACATGGAACAGAGAATGTAAAGTTTCATTTCAGAAAAATGAAAATGGAACAGAGATAGTGGAGTACGCTGTGACACAGGAGAGCAAGATCACTGTATTTTGGAGAGAGTTGATTGACCCAAGACTGATTATTGAATCTCCAAGTAACACATCAAGTACAGAACCTGCCTGAGTATGACCTCTCCACCTTATAGTTTATGAATGTCTTGTTTGTGAAAGTGAGTATAACCTGAACTTTTTTTTTTTAAGAGGATTTGGAAGTTGTGTGGATTTTTTTGTTATCTTCACTTTACTGCATAGGAAACAACCTACCTCATCATTTAAAATGACATGGGTGTCAGTTTTGTAGATCTTTGGGTTTGTCAGGTTTAATTTCAGTTAACAAAATGTACAACATGACATTCCCTGCAGACATTGTTGTATACCAGTATGGTTTCTTCTCTTTTTTTAGATGTTTTTGGCCATCAAGTAGCAGTCGTCAGTAGGAGTTTATAATACCAAGAATGTGCTGCTATCTTGTCTCAATAAGTTTTAAGTAACATTTAAAAATATTAAAGCATGTTACTTGACCTAATTTTTTAGCATTTGAGTTGTTCCATTAAATGGAGCATCTCATACATTTTAAGTATTTTATACTTGCAATTGTTAAGAGTTAAAAGGTAGTTGGATTTGTCACAGACAATGAGTTAAGGAATCCTTTCACGTTTTTCCCAACTTTAAAATTAAGGCTTCTCAGGGCCCTGTGTAGAGCAGTGAAAATAAGATGTGTGTGTGTGTGAGTGTGCGCATGCACGTGTGTGTATGTCTGGAGGAGAAATGGTGTTCCACTTAGGGGAGAGGATTGGCTGTGAGCTTCAGACCAGGAAATGTGTCATCTTGCCAGGCACCTGGCTGAGTGTGCCGGAGTGAGGATCTTGAACAGAAACTTCATTTTCTGTTATTATTCCCTACAAAGCTAAAATGGCCAAATGTGTACTGTGAAAATTAGTTTCATCTAACAAAAGATCAGATCCCTCCTTCAGCTGTACACATGTTTAAATAAAACCATATTGAACTAAAAAAAATAAAAAAAATAAGACTTGAAAGTCAAAATTACCCTTTGATCCATGGGCTGCAGAATGGGTGTTGTGTTCACAGGCATGAAAACATGAATTTCCTTGCACATCTCCATCAGAGCTCTTTAATAACCAGGTGCATTGTCAATGAGAAGTAATTTAAAAGGAAACTTTTTCTGAGCAGTAGGTAGTGGGCTTAAAATATTCAGTAAACCATGCTGTATACAGACGTGCTGACATCCACACTTCGTTGTTCCATTTATGGAGCACAGGCAGAGCAGATTTAACATAATTCTTAAGGACTCTAGGATTTTTGGAATTGCAAATGGCTTCAGCTTAAAGTGACCAGTTGCATTAACTTCTAACAAGAGAGTCAGTCTGCCCTTTGAAGCTTTGAAGTCAGGCATTGACTTCTCTCTAGCTATCAAAGTCCTAGATGGCTTCTTCTTGCAACAGAAGGCTGTTTTTGTCTACACTGAAAATCTGCTGTTTAGTGTAGCCACCTTCATCAATGAGCTTAGCTTGACGTTCTGGATAACTTGCTGCAGCTTCTACATCAGCACCTGCTGATTCATCTTGTATTTTTAGGGAGACGACTTCTTTATCTAAACCTCACGAACCAACCTCTGCTAGCTTCAAACTTTTCTCCTGCAGCGTCCTCACCTCTCTCACCCTTCATAGACTTGAAGAGAGTGAGGGCTTTGCTCTGGATTAGATGTTGGCTTAAGAGAATGCTGTGGCTGGTTTCATCTTCTATCCAGACCACTAAAATTTTCTTCATATCAACAATAAGCCATTTCACTTTCTTATCATTCATGTGTTCAATGAAGTAGCACCTATACTTTCCTTCAAGAACTTTTCCTTTGCATTCACAACTTGGCTGTTTGGCACAAGAGGCCTAGTTTCAACATGCCTTCCTCATGAAACTTAATCATAATCTAGCTTTTGATTTGAAGTGAGAGACATGGGACTTTTCCTATCACCTGAACACTTAGAGGTCATTGTAGGGTTAGTCATAGGCCTAATTTTAATGATTGTATCTTAGGAAATAGGGAGGCTCAAGGAGAGGGAGAGAGATGGGGAAAGTAGAGTAGTCAGAACACATATATCTATCAATTCAGTTAGCTATTTTCTATAGATGTGGTTTGTGGTACACCAAAATAACAATAGTAACATCAAAGATGACTGATCATAGGTAACCATAACAGATACAATAATAATGCAAAGTCTAAAATATTGTGAGAATTACCAAAGTGTCACACAGAGACACAAAGCAAGAACAAACTGTTGGGAAAATGGTGCTGATAGACTTGCTCAACAGAGTTGCCACAAACCTTCAATGTGTTAAAACAAACAAACAAGAAACCACAGTATCTGTGAGGCACAATGAAGTGTGATAAAATGAAGTAGGTCTGTATTATATTTCTGGTCATGATTTACAGGTAATAGTCATATCACCTGTTTATAATGTCCACCATTGTTTGGGAATTGTATCAGGACCCACAGAAGGACTATTTTAAGAAACAAAAGTTATATCTCTTACAAAAAAAAAAAAAATTTGTGGCCATAGCAGATATATGTCTAAAAGCTGTTCAATTAGTAAAGTGTCCAATTCTTATCTTCTTATTGCACCTAATTATAAATAATAAATAGCATTTCAAATAATAAACTAGAACACATTTTTGTTACTAGACATCTCTTATGAGTGTGAAAGGAAAATAAATAGTCTGGACTCCAATTCACTATGCTAAAGGAAAAACTGAAGCTGAAAGCGGAGTCATGCAAGCAACTGCCTTTCCTTTTGTTCCTAAGCAGATAGCTACAGATAAAGGTCAAATATCTCCACTCTATGTTCACCTTATCTTGTGTATAGTAGAGATATACTGAGCACGAGACAAATGCATAATTGACTATTCCCCTACCTGCTCCTTTTTTCTTGTAACATGTGGATTCAGTAATGTGACCATACCCTCCCAATATCCCCTCCAGCCTGCTTTTCCCCTTTAAATACTGAAGCCCTCAAAATCATCTTTGCAGAAAGGCACAAAGCTGTCTCCTGGGCAGGTCCTCAACCTTGGCAAAACAAACTTCTGAACTGGTTGAGACTTGTCTCAGGAACTTTTTGGTTTACAAATTTGTGACCAGGAAGGGGCTCAGTGGAGGTCCCCCTGACCTTTAACAAATTTCCTATCGATGCTTGGTACCAGCTTGGGCTATCTTTATTGCTCAAATAGGATGATTTGCTGAGGCCTGTGAGCTCTCCCTTCTAGAGAATCCCTGATCTCCCAAAATTTGATTGAGATCTAAGGTTTATTTTGCCGTACAACTCCTTTTCTGGAGTTTTACTCGCTTCCAACAAGAAAGGTGAGTTTTTCGGCTTCCATGACGATGGAGAGCAGGCAATACCTTCCTGGAGTTTCAGCTTGCTTCCAATAGGGAAGGCAAGTTTGAGTTTTTTCCTGCTTCTAGGACACTAGAGAACAGTCTTTAGCCTGGACCCCATTCCTAGTTAGCTGAACTAGGGGTTGTCTTAGAAATTCTTAATAACTAAAGGTTAAGATTAACAACCAGCTGGTCTTAATTTCTCCTTACCATTAAGAGCTCAGTAGTCATATAAATTGTGCAAGCATCATTTCTGTTAATTGTTTTTGTTGTTGTTGTTGATTTGTTTCTGGTTTTTTTGTTGTTTTTGTTTTTTCAGTCTTTTCCCATTGGGTTTGACCAACTCTACCTGACCTGATCAAATGCAAAGGAACATTCCAAATTAGGAGGAATAAGGCCTCTGAATTGGTTAGATTCCCACAGCTGGGAGAAAAAAAGAAAAAGAAAAAAAAAAACAGCCAGTAAAATAAAAAAGATTGACTACGCAGGGACTTTATTTATGTAACAAGGCCACCTTTTGCTAACCAAGCGAAACCGAAAGAACTTCGGCCATCGCCCCACACTGTGGTTCATTCTTTTGCCCTTTTTTCACCATGACAGCTGGGATTGGTCCTTAAATCAAGTCCTTTCTGGCTTTATATTTTCATATTTATGTTACTTTTTAAATATAAGCAATTTGTCCCAGCTAAAATATGGTAATGAGATATAAAAGGATGTTTTAAACAGTTTGATGGTTGAAAGTCAGCTTAATTAAAAGCTGCTATCAAGATGTGTGTGTGTGTATATTTAAAAGGCCTTTATGCTTTCTTTCTCTCCTAGAATCTTGTTTTTTGAGAAAAAAGTTTTATTTCTTCTCAGTAGACTGAATTCTGTCTTCTCCATTTACTTCTGCCTATCTTTCCTTCCTCTTACCACCTTCTGCTGCATGAAGGACCTAAAACAGTTTCTAACAGCCTAGGATTCCTTAATGAAAACAAAGAAGATGCCAGACTCCTTTTTAGGGAGAAGCTCTGTTTTTCCTTATGATACCCCAAGAGTGTAAACAGACAAGTTTCTCAGATTTTTAAACTGCCTGCTTTTGTATTGTTACCTGATTTTTTTTTTTTTTTTTTTTTACTAAAATAGTTATTACCACAGAGGCTGCTCTTGGGTGTTTAAGAAAGGACATAGTTTAGAGACTTACAGAAAAGTCTTTGTAACAAAATGCACTGTAAAGGCACTACATGGCCTAGTCTCTTCGGAACAGGCCCATGATATGTTTCTCTTTGGAGAACCAGGGTTTCAGTGTGGGCTCTGCCCAGAGCTCAGAAATCTAGTTAAAAGATAGAGACTAAATTTAAAACTAGCAATCTAAATAAAATTGGTCCCTTTATACAACCCTATGGTAGATTTCTATAATTTTATGTTTGACTTGGCATCGATTTTTTTTTTTTTTTTTTTGAGTCTGAGTCTCGCTCTTGTCACCAGGCTGGAGTGCAGCGGTGCGATCTCAGCTCACTGCAACCTCCGCCTCCCAGGTTCAAGCAATTCTCCTGCCTCAGCCTCCCTAGTAGCTGGGACTACAGGGGCACGCCACCATGCCCAGCTAATTTTTGTCTTTTCAGTAGAGATAGGGTTTCACCATGTTGGCCAGGATGCTCTCGATCTCTTGACCTCGTGATCTGCCCTCCTCGGCCTCCCAAAGTGCTGGGATTACAGGTGTGAGCCACAGCACTCCGGCATCGATTTTTAATTGCCTTCTAGCCTACAGACTTTCTCTCTATACTTTGAGATGTCAATTTCACCATCTGGTTTTCATCTGAGTTGTTGCTTTAGTATGCAAAATTTTTTGTTTGACCCAAAAGTTTAACTTTTATTGTGTCTCTCTGTTTTCAGCTTTCTCTCCCCTTGGAGAAGACCTGAGATAATAAGTTGTTCCAGCTCCTCTAACTTTTTTCCTCATGTTTTAATTGCTGTTGTGACCTGATGCTAAAAATGTTTTATCTTAAAGGTCTGAAGGAAGTGTTTTCTTCCAATATAATATTCTATGCTCTTGGCTTAATATATCTAAATTATTTTATGAAACCGAAAGCCTTCACTTACAACTCAGGACATATTCCTTCTATTTAAGTATCCTTCTCATTAGTTTTGACTTGCGGGTTGTCTAAATGTACTCCCCACATTGAAAAGCAATCACACTGCAGAAGGTGGTGGGGTTTTTTTTTGTTGTTGTTTTTTGTTTGCCTTAGGAAAACTGAGATTAAAACATTTTTTAATTTAAGGTAATTTAAGGTTTTTGGGTTTTTTTTGAGACAGAGTCTTGCTCTGTTGCCCAGGCTAGAATGCAGTGGCGTGATCTTGGCTTACTTCAACCTCTGCCTCCCAGGATCAAGCAATTCTCCTGCCTCAGCCTCCTGATAACTGGGATTACAGGTGCGCACCACCATGCTTGGCTAATTTTTGTAATTTTAGTAGAGGTGGGGTTTTGCCATGTTGGCCAGACTGGTCTCGAACTCCTGACCTCAGGTGATCCACCTGCCTCAGCCTCCCAAAGTGCTGGGATTACAGGCATAAACCACCACCCCCAGCCTAGCTTGCAAGTTATCTAAATGTACTCCCCATATTGAAAAGCAATCACACTGCAGAAGGTGGTGGGTTGTTTTGTACGGGGAGAAGAGGGGAGTTTGCCTTAGGAAAACTGAGATTAAAACATTTTTAAATTTAAGGTGATTTAAGGTTTTAAATTAAGGTTATTACATCATGAACTGCATTCATGAGGCACAGGGCCAGAAATTAAAACTATTCAACCACTCTAGGCCCAGGGACTATCCTGAAAGAGGTGGTGCATAAGATTGTAAGGGCTGTTTTTGAGAGAGAAAATTAGTTCAAAGTTTCTCTATAAATTAAACATTAGTACCAAAGGTACACTGATGCAAGACCAACATCTGGACCCCATGTCAGATTAACAAGGTTTTCTTGGAGCATTAACCCACTTTTTAATTTAAAAAAATTATAAAAGACTATAAAAATGTTTACGGAAATTCCATCTTATGGTCAAGATGATTAAAATTTAATAGCTTTATAAGATTTGAGAGACAGATTTAATTGGCCTAATGCTATCTTTATTTTGGCTTATTGTTTGAGGAATTAAGTCTCCCCTCTCAAAGAATAAAGATTTTTGCCTTTTAAACAAAATCTTTATCACTTTGGCTAAATGAATGACTTATTTTACAATGACCTGTGATCCTATTTTGCAATATCAAGTATTTTAAACTCTTTATATTTGACAAACTTTCCAAAATCAAATTCTAAATTCAGTCTTCATTAATTTTTTTGGTATTAAGTACCCTTAAGTCCAAGAGACACATTTGGCTTGTTTGGTATAATAAATTCATACAGGAAGTATTGTCAAATATGAAATTGTGTTTACCCTTCTTTGGACTGTATTTATATAAATGTGTTATTAGTATATGTGGCAAAATTATAAGAGATTCCTGTGATTCTTGATGTTTTAGTATATGTTATCAGTAATAATTATGATTATGTAAAATTATTGTATGCCACAGAAGTAACTAAATTTCCTTGTCAATTGTCTTTAACCATGGCTGTCCTAAGACTTTTGTCATCCACAATTGTTGTTTTACTTTGATCCTTTTATAAGGCAGTTTATAATCAGCTATAGAACTCCAAGGAGTACTCTTAAATATAGATTTATGGATAAATTTAGAGATGGTGTCATTGGAATAAAGAGAAAACTTCCAGGACTCTCATGAAGAGCTGATGTATTCATGAGGTTTGCTGATCCAATATTGAGCAGAGTAGGAGTTAATTGCATGGGCTGAACTAGTAGCAGACTGGAAATAATCTTTTATGACTTTTTGTTTAACACATTTGCTGATTCTTTTTGTTTTTCAGAGTCAAGAAACCTTTTTCTTCTTTTAGGCTATTTGCAGCTTTTAACAATTCAGTAACGTATACTCTTAGGAGAAAAACTTAAAACATAATTCCTTTTGCTCAACCTAATTTCTCCAAAATTTGGTAACTAATTTGTGAGAATTCTTAATTTATGAAAATATAGTTATTTGCATAACTTCAATAAGAATCTATTTTCTTTTATACAAGTGCATAATTGGAGCCCCTTGGAAAACCTGGCCTCATACCTTGTTCTTTACCAGGTCCTGTTCTGTGGTAAGTAAAGAATGTCACTTTCTGACAGGCCCAGGAACCCCAAGTTTTCTTGTGATCTCAGAGAAAAATTCACCCAATTCACACAGGTATTTGAAAGCAGAGATAAATCCTTGGCTGGGCTCAAGGCTTTTAAGAAAGTCTAATCTTAGATTCCTTATAAAAAAAAAAGTTTGCAGCAAAGCCAATTTAAAAAAAAAACGGAGAGAGCCTGTATAACAAATGATTATTCTTGCTGTACTTTATGCAAATAATCAAGCCAAGTGTAATAGGTCTAAAATGTATTTTACAAGTAAGTTGGTCCTTCTATGATTTTAAGTAAAATTGGGTCATTGGAGAGAGAAAAATCCTGTTCAAATTAAATTATAGTATACCTGTTATTAGACTCCAGCCTTGCCTAATGTTTTCATTTTTATTATTTTCTACAATTTGGACTGAATTCTAAAATTTTTGCTGGCTATGACTCTCCAAAATAATGTTTTCAATTTCTTTTCCTTATTTCTCTTCCTTCTTTTTTTCCATTTTTCCTGATTTGAAATCACTAAAAATTAAGCTTTGCTTTTCTTAAAGCCCTGTGAACTGAAGCTAGACAACTTAAACTTCAGAGGAAAACAACAGCAACCTATTTATATACATAAACCACTTTTATACCTGCCTACTGATGAATGGACTTCAGAGTAATATGGCCTTTGTCAGTTTTCCAGGATTGTTCTCCATTTTTTTTTGTTTTTCTTCCTCCCTCTATGTTCTCTTTGTAGGACATGAGACTTCACAACCTGCCAAAAAATTAGCTTCCCAACAACACGAGACCTATTTGTCTAGGAATAAACTGTCCTAGCCACAAAAGATCAGACAAAACCCAAGACCAGAGAGTCGTTTTCTTCTAAAATGCTTTCTTGGAAAGATTTTAAAAAGAAAAGTGGGGAGAAATGTGAAAGGAAAATAAAAACTAGGGACTCCAATTCACTAGGCCAAATGGAAAAACTTAAGCTGAAAGCTGAGTCATGCAAGCAACTGCCTTTCCTTTAGTTCCTAAGCAGATAGCTACAGATAAAGGTCAAATATCTCCACTCTATCACCTTATCTTGTGTACAGCACAGATTTACTGAGCATAAGACGAATACATAATTCACTATTCCCCTATGTGGTTTAATCTTGCAACCTGTGGATTCGGTAATGTGACCCTACACGCCCTATTTCCCTTCCAGCCTGCTTTGTCCCTTTAAATATTGAAGCCCTCAAAATCATCTTTGGAGAAAGGCATAGATCTATCTCCTGGGTGTGTCTTCAATCGTGGCACAATAAACTTCTAAACTGATTGAGATTTGTCTCACATACTTTTGGTTTTCTGTGAGATTGAAAAAACAAACTCTCTTCCTAAATACTTAGTTCACCTTTAGCTTGAAATAGTACATTCTCTTATGTTTCAGTTAAAGATTTAAAATTGACCATGTTTTCTGTTTTCATAAATTTATTATATTAAGCCTATTGATATTACACATAATTTTTAAATGCTAGAGCTATCTTTAAAAACGTGTATATATTAAAATATTAGTTTCAAACGTTTAACTTTTAAAAACACTAAATCAACCCACAGCATAAAATGATACAATAATTTATCATGTTAAACTCATTTAATTTCAATATTGAAAAATTGTTTAGAAATCAACTTGTCTAATTCCCTCACTTTACAGATAAAGAAATGTAAAACCACTTGGCTGGGCGCAGTGGCTCACGCCTGTAATCCCAGCACTTTGGGAGGTCAAAGCAGGCAGATCACTTGAGGCCAGGAGTTTGAGACCAGACTGGCCAACATGGCAAAACCCTATCTCTACTAAAAATACAAAAATTAGCTGGGCATGGTGGCAGGCACCTGTAATCCCAGCTACTCAGGACGCTGAGGCAGGAGAATCACTTGAGCCCAGGAGGTGGAGGTTGCAGTGAGCTAAGGTTGTGCCACTGCACTCCAGCCTGGGCAACAGAGCCAGGCCCTGTCTAAAAATAAAAATAAAAAAATCAATTTTTCACTTTTTGCTTTAGGTTACCAAAAAAAGCTATATAACTAAAATAACAATATCCTACTTTAAAAAGCTCATGAGACTATAATTTTTCTCTAAACAAGATTCATAATTTCAAGAGCTTATGAAAGATGAACTTCAGTTACATGATTTTGTTCAGTGAAGCAATAACAAAATATTAATTTTCAGGTTGTTTCCTTGAACTTCTCATCTCTCAAATGGATCCACAATTTTTTTTTGTTTTGTTTTTAAAGACAGACTCTTGCTCTGTCACACAGGCTGGAGTGTAGTGGCCTGATCTCCACTCACTGCAACTTCCGTCTCCCGGGTTCAAGCAATTCTCTTGCCTTGGCCTCCTGAGTAGCTGGGATTACAGACGTGCGCCACCATGTCTGACTAATGTTTTGCATTTTTAATAGAGACAGGGTTTCGCCATGTTAGCCAGGCTGGTCTCGAACTTCTGAGCTCAGGCAATCCGTCTGCCTCGTCCTCCCAAAGTGCTGGGATTACAGGTGTGAGCCACCATGCCTGGCCTGGATCTACAACTTTTAATCCTCTCTCATTTTACAAAGTTTCTAAAAGCTTTACCATTTCAGGCTGAACTTAACATGGCAAAAACTCTATCCAAGGTAAATAATGAATAAAGTATGAACTAATGATAACATTCTCAGTAATACCATTAAAATACTAGAAATGCAACTTTAATCAACAGAGCCAATTATTCATCTGCCTAGCCAATTCCTTAGAATTGAAGGAATAGCTTTGTCCATAAATGAAAAACAACCTAAAAAACAGAAGGCTCTAAAGTTTTAATTGGGAGCACATGTTTCTCCCTTACTAACAAGCAGCAGGAAGAATATTTATTTCCTGATTACACATTTCCTTTACCTCATACCAATCCAAGTCTAACCCCTGGTTTTCTTTGCCATGTCCAAACCTTCATAACTCAGAAGTGAAAAACGAAGCACACTCTGAAAATTTTAAAGCACATCATCATGAGCCAGTTTTAGTTATAAAACCCAATTTAAAAGAGCTGCTTCCTAAGGTTTTATCTAAAGTGAGAATTCAAATACCTGCCTTAACTCCTTCACAGGATTGTTTTGAAAAATATGAAGTATTACATGCAAAATGAGTTTCTCATATTACTAACATCCAGAGATGTTATTGGAAGTAATCCCAGAGGCTACTGGGTCAGTCTCAATACAGAAACATCCCTCAGACCTGTTAAATAGCTGCCCAATTTCCATGTGAACACATACCTTGATAGGAAGAGGACAGCCTCCTCTAACTGCCTGTTTGAATATTAGACAAGATCTCTTGGGATTAACACACACTGGCCCTGGTTAAGCAAAATATTTACTCTATATCTATAGAAATGAACTGAGTCATTTTTCAGTCTTCTCTAACCCCAAGATTCTCTGATGTTTTGCCTTTTGAAAGATCACATTTCCTTTTTCCAAAAACAGCCATAATCATGTCTGTTCTCAAAGTTAATATTTTATCACTCATTCAGCATTCACCATGTGTTAGCATCTGTATATACATAATTTTGGACCTGTATCATTACTGATGAGAAGGCTATTAGTTTGCTGTTTATAGGTAATTTGTCCTGCTGGTTGCTTTCAAATTTCCTTAGTATTCTGTAGATTTCCAATGGCATGACCTTAGGTGTAGATATACTTTTATTTATCTGCTTTGGACTCAAAGTGCTTCTGCAATCTGAGGAATTACATTTTTCATCAACTCTGAGAAATTCTCAGCTACCATGTCTTTGAATGTTGCTGCTCTTCCAGTCTTCACTCTGGAACTCCTACAAGGCTCACATTGGACTTTTCATTCTGTCTTCTGTCCCTTAACCTCCCCCATAATTTCCATTTATTTATCTGTTAATATACTCTGGTAATTTCACATATTCTCTTTTTAGCTGGGTCCAGTCTCACACCTTGAGTTTGCTTGTTGAGACAGTCTTGCTATGTTGCCCAGGCTGGGAGAGACTTCTGGGCTCAGGTGATTCTCCCATCTTGGACTCCCAAAGTGCTGTGATTACAAGCATGAACCACTGCACCTGGCCAGAGTTTTTTTTTTTTTTTTTTATGACTGTTTTCTCATTTTTTATTTTTTATTTTTAGACGAACTCTTGCTCTGTCATGCAGGCTGGAACGCAATGGCATGATCTCAGCTCACTGCAACCTCTGCCTCCCAGGTTCAAGTGATTCTCATGCCTCAGCCTCCCAAGTAGCTGGGATTACAGGTGCACAACACCATGCCCAGCTGATTTTTGTATTTTTAGTAGAGATGAGGTTTCACCATGTTGGCCAGGCTGGTCTCGAACTCCTGACCTCAGGTGATCTGCCACCTTGGCCTCCCAAAATGCTGGGATTACAGGTGTGAGCCACCATGCCTGGCCCTATTTTCTCATTTCTACACATCCTAATGGATTCTTATCAACGACACCTCAGCATGTTTCATAATGCTCTGCTCTTTGTGGCTTTTATTCTTTTATCTTTCAAATTATTTTTAAAATATACTTTAAAATCTCATTCAAGTTTTTCTTTTAATTCAATTACATAGGTTGCTAATTTTCCAGTCTATTATGTCTTCTGGTTTTCCCTCAGTGGCATGCTTACTTTTTTTGTTTTGTTTTTGGCCAAGAATTTTTTGCTTTTTAACATAGAAAGCCAGTATGTATTTACATTGATAAAGCAATTACAGATAAATACACTTCAAAAGACATGACATGCTGGAATATTTTCTTAGTGATATCCTAAAACCATAATTAAATCCTTTTTCACTTCTTCATTGAAACACAATAAATGTACATATTTAGGGTACATGTGCTAATATGTTCATATAGTTCAAGATCAAATCCATGTAATTGGGATATCCATCACCGTAAATATCTGTCTTTTCTTTGTGCTACGGATGGCTCTAACTCTTCTGTCTTGGGGTAAATTTCCATCTCTAAACCAATCCCCTTGAACATTTGAATTACTCTCTTCTATTTTGAAATATACAATACACACACTTTTTATTGCATCCTCAATTTCAGTAGGAATTGCTTGTCTATGGACAAGCTGTGAGTCACAACTAGTCTTATTACTACAGTACAGTTTCTGCCAAGTACTCCAGATATGTTATTCAGTTTTTAGCACTCTTTAAGAGTCCTAGCTTTGTGAAGGACTCTCTATATCCATTTATACATTAAAACATTAGTCCATATAACTTATATCTGGTTTTAATATCCTTTTATCATTTTCATTAAAAAGGTTTTAATATCCTTTTTTTAATTCTGGCACCAAGGATATTTTCCTTTCCTATACTCTTAGATTCCTCTTCTCAACTAAACATACCCTCAAGTTATTTAAAATTTACGAAGTTCATGCAATCTGCAGGCACATTTAACTTATGGCACCCAGAATAGAACAAAGTTTTCCAAAAACTGCTGCCTGGCCCGATTTGGAAACTGAACTTCTATTATATCCATCCTTAATGATTCTACCTCCCACATTATACTGTGGACTCACCTTATGCTCTACTCACTTATAACTCATAGATCTTTGATGTAAGAACAATTTCTAAAATAATTTAAATTGAAAAATGAGACTTCATATTTATCCTGCATCAACTTTTTTTTTTTACGTTTTCACACAAAACTGAGTCAATACTATTCAGCAAATGGGAACCTTTAAAACACACACCTGGCTTTCTAGGAAAAGAGGAATAAGCTTATTCCTATGTGAAACAGACCCTACTGTTTCTGCCTACACCGTACTCCATTCTTAGAACAGAATCCTCTCTACTTATAAGAAATTTATTCCACATAATTCAGATAAGGATTACCCTGCCCAGCCACAGGAGGAAGCTCCCGATCCCATACCCCAGCCAAGGGGATTTGTTCAGAGATGGAAATTCATCCCAAGACAGAAGAGTTAGAGCCATCCTTAAGACTTGCTAAAATTTTCCAATTTAAAAATAAAAGAAAAAAGGACTCTCTCCCCTTTCTGAAGTAGTAAATACTAAATACCATGTAAGCTTAGAGATGCTGCCCCTACATAGAAAGATAATGTGCCTGAGAATGAAATTAACAGAGAAAAAGTAGAGCCCAAGAGACTAGGACAGAAAGAAGAAAGACCATGTTTTCATAATATAATTTAAGTCATTCGATGTAACTGTGAAACCTTGAAACTCTTAGTCACAAAAAACAATATTCAGTTATTTTTCTCAAACCAGTTTGAGTCGTATTTCCGTCTTGCAAGCAAGAAACCTAACACAATGTATAACACGCTACTGCTCTTTATACAAAATTATCAGAGCATTCTCCTATTACACAAAAATCCCATCACCTCTTTTGTAGCACTCATATCAAAATCTGTAAAAGTACCTGCTACTTTGAAAAAGCAGGAGGTTTAATTTGTCATGATTATAACACTGGATTCTCGTCTAAATAGACACACGATGAACCCTGAGCCACATCTGCAAAAACAGACTAAAAATCACTATGTTCACAAAATAATTTTGTAGCATCTAACCAAGTCTACAAATTGGCCCTAAAAAAGTCTTATCTTTTTTTTGCAACCAACCTGGTTCCACAGAATATGATCTTCTCCTTTTTTCTTAACTACCCTCTCTCTCCTTCCCCAAATTCTGGCCCCAATT
This sequence comes from Pongo abelii, assembly GCF_028885655.2. Lineage (NCBI taxonomy): Eukaryota > Metazoa > Chordata > Mammalia > Primates > Hominidae > Pongo > Pongo abelii. Next base: position 43,098,560 of record NC_072000.2, on the reverse strand, counting down.
CTGGGAATACATTCCTAAACTTATCCTAAATCCAGAAAACAAAAGTGAATATATAAAGATATTTAATATTACATCATCATATATTTAAAAATCCTTTTAAAAAATGAAACCAGCTTAAGTGCTCACCAAGAAAAGAACAGTCAAACTATATTCACAAAATGGACCATTTACAAACACTAAAAGTGAAGTTCACAAAAGACTACGTAACATAAAAATGATTTATGCTAGAGGATTAAGTTTCAGGAAAAAAAATAAAATTACAGACCTACATAATTCTAACAATTCAAAAGATACTTGAATAAAAGCTTGAAGGAAATATGTAAATGCAAAATGCAATTCTGCTTTGGTGATGGCCTTGGATTACTGATTTTTCTTCTATCTTTGACCATTTTCCAACTTTTCTTCAAGGACCACGTATTATTTTCTATTTAAAAGATTGTAAGATCAAAGCAACAGGAAAAGTTATCCAAATAGAATCCAGAAGCAGTCTTTCTTGAAATTTTCACGTCTACTGTATATCAGTTCAAAATAATGCTCGAGGGCCTGGGCCATTGTGGGCTCCAGCAAATGTGTGGGGATGAGCAGCGAAGTGGTGGCTCTGCTGTGCTGGGCATGCAGCACGTGCGACAGACTCGGGCAGCAGAGAGGCGCTGGTGAAGGACAAGGTGCTGGACTTCCTCAAGAGGACGCCGGAGCAGCCCCAGTGCGGCTTCAGCAACGCAGTGGCGCATATCCTACAACTGCGCAGTCTCCATGACTATCTGGCCTACAAAGTGATGGATGACCTCGAGCTCCGACAGGGCATTAAGACTATTCCAACCGGCCCACCATCCCACAAGCATACCTCGATGGAGAGTTTGTCAGGGGCTGTAACATTCTTCTGCAAATATGCCAGAATGAGGACCTGGTGGGAGAAATGAGAAAGCTGGGGATCTACTCCACCCTTTTAGATAAAAAGAAAGACCAAGATTCAAAGTGTGGCTGCCCGGGTCCTCACTGAGCAGAGATGGAGCGTTCATGTCAGAGGCTGCCAGAAAAGCCTTACCGATTTTGCTTTTCGCTATTGAGGCAACAACTGCTTGCACTGATCACTTCGGTTTGTAAGCAGTTGGGTGATTTTAGTTTGTCTAGTGTTTGGGGTAGTAATATTTTATTGTGAAAACCGCAACCACTTCACTGCAGTAATTCAATGTTGTATTATAACATTGCTGTAAACAAAATTCATTCTTATATTGTCATTTATTCTTTGTCTGATTCAGGAGCTAAACTAAGGGCTTTGGAATCATTATTCATGACTCCTCTGCAAATGACAGTCTGCAAAGACAATATATCCCCCCAAATTTTGTGTAACTTCTGTTAAGCAGAACGATGAACAAAGAAGAAACTAATAAACGGGGTGTTGTTTTTTAAAACAACTGCCAACACAGGGGAGAGAAAAACAAAACAAAACAAAATAATGCTCAGTTGAACTTTTACCTATTCATGTCGCTGTCACTTCAGAAGGTGGTAACAATTAACAATAGAAAACTTAAGCTTCGGGATGGCAGACAAAGCACATGCATTTATCATCTGCCCCTCCTGAGACCCCACTGAAAAAAACACAAAGAGCTGACTGAAATCCCATAACAGTATAAAGAATAAAGGAGGCCACCAACAAATAAGACGTTTTCCATTTTTTTGGAGGAAAGGAGGAGCAGAGAGGATTAGGTTGAAGATAAAATAACTAGAGAAAGCCACAGCCTAGAATCTGTTACCAGGGGCTGGAAGCCAGTCTACCTGATGGAACCTGAAGATGTGTACCCTATACTATACACAGAATTAAGGATGAGTGTGAAAAGAGGGAGATTAAAGATCTGTATATAGAATACCTAATTGCTGGTACTACCATTCTAGTCCTATAATCCCAAGCACAAGGCAGTGAGCCTGGATTTGCCTCTAACTAAAACACTGGACAGATGTTCCCTAAAGAAATTAAACTGGAACAAGCAAGGGCTTCTAGTGCGACTAGATCTCTTTCTAGCATCTGAACGGCCTTCACCCTGCCAACCAGATCCCCATCTGCTCAACCCAAGGCAAACCCTGTCAGTCACAGATTCCCCTCCCCAAGCCCTACCCACAAGAAAACAGATCTCCCAGTCTGAATTCTCACTTGAGAAAGCCATCTAACAGGAAAACAGTCCATCTTACATTTGAAAAAATATGAGCCAGTACTAGTTAACTAGTTCGTCTTTCTGAAACATGGATAACACTTCAGGCTTAGCAAGCATGGTGAGGACAGAAGACCCAAGAGAAGCAAATGGAATTTAATTATTAACTCCAGAGGAAACAGATAACTTAGAAGACAACTTTTAGAAAGCTCTAATATAGAGAGATTGAAGAAGATAATAAATCTTTACAAAATGGACAACATCTGTGAAACAAAGTATGAACTAAAGAAATAAGTATAATAAAAATGTTCTTGAAGATTAAACATATGTTTACTGAAAAAAATTTCAAGAGAATGACTGGAATATATAATTGAAAAAAATTTTCAGAACAAAAGTTGAAAGATTAAATTACCTATAGGTCAAAAATTACCAAAAAAAAAAAAAGAAAAGAAAAAGAAAAAAAGTAGAGATTAAAAATATAAGAAAAGTAGAAAAGGAATTTTCCACAGATTAAAAAAAAAAAAATTCCCAGAATTTCGGAACACGAGTCTTCAGAGTAAGTGCCTTAACACAAGGTGGCAGCCACGGTACACCAAATCATGTTTCTCCTCTGCAAAAAGCCTGCTATGAGGAGTACAGTTCTTTAGCCTTCGGCACTCACACAAAAACCAGGTTCCTCCTGGGAGATTCTCCAAGCCAAGGACAGAAAACAGCAGGGGAACCAGAATAGGGCCATTCCTACCTAATGAGGGACTATTCTAACAGGCAATTTTTACCCTGGGAATTGCCACTGCCCTGCCTGAGACTTTCTCAGAGATGCACTAAGACTGTTTACACCCAATCTTTCTTCCTTCTCTCTCTCCATTCACTGATGACAGACCTGAATCACTGTCCGAAGGTCCTCTCCAATCTAATTCTGCACTCTCGCCCCTTAATCCTTCACAGGTGTTCTTCCTCAATAAATCTCTTCATTGTCTAATTCCATCTTGGAATCTGTTTCTCAGAGAACCTTAACAAAACAATAATTGAAAAGAGTTTCACATGTAAATGCATTATACTGTGATTGCCAGAACACCAAAGATAAAGGGGGAAAAAAAAGCAAGTTTCCACAGGAAAAAAATCAGGTTACCAACAAAGAGAACAAAATGAAATTTCCTTCAGACTTCTCACCAACAACATTAAAAGATAATATATTGATATTAATTGATACTTAGAAAGCAATATGCAGTAGTTCCTCTGTAACTGTGAGTTCTGAATCCACAGAATCAATCAACCACAGATCACAATATTTGGAAAAAAAACAGACAACAATAAAAAATAATACAAACAGAGAAGAGAAGGGGCTTCAAGATAGCAGACTAGAGGCATCTGACATTTGCCTCCTCCACAAAGAACCAAAATAGCACGTAGATAATCACACTTTAAATAGACCACCTAAGAGAGAACACTGGAATTGAATAGAGTAGTGACAGGAAATACCTGAGGCATGGAAGGAGAAGGAAGTCCAGCAGCCAGCTCAGCTGGGTCCCCAAAGAGGCTCTTCAGTGTAGGAAAAGGGTGAGGGATCCCCAGGCATCCACATTGCCACTGCAAACTCCTGCAACATTAGCCACAGGACAGAACCCTCAGACTAGCTAGCATAAGGAGCTGCCTATGCTCCTTATGCTCTCTAGAGCATAGCACGTTAGCATTGCTCTAGAGAGGGAGCTCATGCCGAGTACCACACAGCCCCTGAAATCCAAGCTGTGCAGCACAGCACCATTTCAAAATCCAGCCCCACCAGACTAGGCCTTCTGCTCTAGGGCTCAACAGCCCCTGCATCTCCACACCCCTGAAGATGCACCGATATTCCCCTGCATTCACCAGGATGACTGCAGTGACACAGTAACAATTGGACTCAGTGGAATGACAGGGCTGCCAGCACTCTAGCACATTTAGTATCCTGCACCCCAAGGATAGGGCACTGTAGCACACAAGGGAGGCTGCCCCCAGGACAAAGGGAGCCAAAGTGCTGCAAGTTCCCCAGGGCCTGAAACCTGCCTGCCTAAAGCTACTGCCACTGATAAAAACCCTGCCTCCATCAGCAGCAGGGCCACAGCACAACTGGGTGGCTTTCCAGTGTGCCACACTGCTGCTGCCACCAGGGACCCAAGCATGCGCCACTGGCAGCAACTCTCTGCCCCTCAGCAGCACAGCTGCCATGCACTTGCACACACTCTGAGAAATGTCTATTTCTGCTGTTGCCACCAATGCCAGAGGTTGAAGTTTGTCCTCCCTAGAGCCTAACAGTTGCCTACCTGCAGCTGTGGGCACTGACAGCAACCCCATCCCCACCAGCAAAAGGACAACAGTGCACTAGTGTGTGCCCTGAGGATGGGCTCTCTCCGCTCACCACAATGCAGCTGCCACCATCCAAGTGCTCTGCCAGGAAACCTAAGGGTCACCCCGATCTGTCCACCACAAACTGCACCCATGCATACCACAGGACAGACTGAGGACAGGCTATTTCCAAACACACCATCCAAGGGCGTGGGGATCAGCCCAACCCATCCACCACTGCTGGCATCTGTGCACTCCTCCTAGGGGCCTGAAGATGGGCTCACTTAGCCTGCCACTAACATCACAACTGGTACTCAATGGCACGTGCCCTGAGGGCCTGGGAACTGGCCCACCCAGCCCAACACAGCCATTTCCAAAACAAGTGTGTGCCACCTGGAAACTCAAAAGTTGTCTTACCACCACTACAGACATTGCTCATGATACACACACTGCCCAGGGGCACAACAACCAACCCGCCTGGCCCACCAATGCAACTACCAACACCCAAGAAAGTTACCCAGAAGCCCAAGAATAGGCTACTTGGACCTGTTAATACCTGTACCCGTGTATGGACACCCAGAGGCTCAAGGACAGGCACACTCAGCTCACTGTTCCCACTACTGGGCCCTGAGGATGGCCTGGCCCACCTGGCATCCCTATATCCAGCAAAACCTCACCACAGTCTCCACTAACAACTACAGCCTAAGCGACGGATGAAATCACAAACACCACTGAAGCTGCTTAAAGTCTAAGAAACTGCATAGAGACTACACTACTGCATGCACCCAGAATCAAAGCTAAAGCACCCTACCCAACCAACAACACAGGCACACTTTTAGGAAAAAGTCTGGCCCTACAAAAGCCAATACAAAAAATCAGAAGAAGTGATTGTTACATCAGACATACAAATATCAACGTAAAGGAGACAAAAAACATAGAAAGAAAATGTGACACAGCCAGAGAAATAAAATAATTCTCAGCATTATATTCCAATAAAAATGAAATTTATAAGATGCTAGAGAAATAATTCAACATAATGTTATTAAAGCTCAGTGAGATGCAAGAGAACACAGATGAACAATACAAAGAAATCAGAAAAGCAATTCAGGATATAAATGAGAAATTGCCAGATAGAGATAGATAGATAGGTATTTTTAAAAACCCAGATATCCTAGAATAAAAGAATTCAATACATGAAATTACAAATACATTTGAAAGCTTCAACAATAGACTAGATAACCAGAGGAAAGAATTTCAGAACCTAAACACAGGCCTTTTGAAATAACTCAGTAACACACACATGCAAAAAAAAGAAAAAATAACAAGAATGAACAAAGCCTATGTGACGTACAGAGCACCATAGTGTAACCAAATATTTGAATTCTGGACATTCCAGAAAAAAGAAGAGAAGGCTAAAGGCACCAAAAACCTATTTAATGGCCGGGTGCAGTGGCTCATGCCTGTATCACTTTGAGAGGCTGTGGCAGGCAGATCACTTGAGGTCAGAAGTTCGAGACCAGCCTGGCCAACATGGTGAAACCCCGTCTCTACTAAAGATACAAAAATTAGCCAGGCTTGGTGGCACATGCCTGTAATCCCAGCTACTTGGGGGGCTGAGGTAGGAGGATTGCTTGAACTTGGGAAGTGGAAGTTGCAGTGAACTAAGATCATGCCACTGCACTCCAGCCTGTGCAACACAGTGAGATTCCATCACAAAAAAACAAACAAACAAAAAAAAACCCAATTATTTAAAAAAAAAAAGAAAAAGAAAATCTATGTAATAAAATAATAGCTGAAAAGTTCTCACATATAACAAGAGACTTAAACATCCAGATACAGGAAATTCAGAGATCCCAAATGCATAAAACCCAAAAAGGTATTCTCCACAGCACATTATAGTCAAACAGTTTAAAGTCAAAAACAAAGAGAGGATTCCAAGAAAAAAAAAATCTATTACATAAAAGGGAATCCCCATCAAAATAACCACAGATTTCTCAGCAGAAACTTTATAGCCCAGGAGACAATGAGATAATATATTGCAGTGCTTAAAAAAAAAAAAAAAAAACTATCAGCCAAGAATACTATACCCAGCAAAGTATTCCTTTGTAACTAAAGGGAAAATAAAGTCTTTTCTAGATAAGCAAAAACTGAGAACATTCATCACCACTAGAACAGACCTATAAGAAATGCTTAAGGGAGTCCTATACATGTAAGGGAAAGGACAATACCTATCACCATGAAAATACAAAAGTATAAAACTTACTGGTAAAGCAAATACAAATAAGGAACAAAAAGGATTCAAATGTTACCACTACAAAAAAAAAAAAACAAAAAACCAACAAACCACAATAAAGAAACATGAGATATACAAAATAACCAGAAAACAACTTTTTTTTTGAAGAGTCTTGCTCTGTCGCCAGGCTGGAGTGCAGTGGCACGATGATGTTGATGATGCTGGCTCACTGCAACTTCTGCTTCTTGGGTTCAAGCGATTCTCCTGCCTCAGCCTCCTGAGTAGCTGGGACTACAGGCGCACGCCACCACACTCAGCTAATTTTTGTATTTTTAGTAGAGACGGGGTTTCACCATGTTGGCCAGGATGGTCTCGATCTCTTGACCTCATGATCCACCCTCCTCAGACTCCCAAAGTGCTGGGATTACAGCCATGAGCCACTGCGCCCGGCCCCAGAAAACAATTTTTTAAATGCCAAAGATAAGTTCACCACATATGAACAATGACGTAGAACATACAGAGATTAAACTTTCCACTTAAAAGGTGTAGACTGGCTGAATGAATTAAAAACCAGAACCCAACTATATGCTGCCTACAAGAAAATCACATCACCTGTAAAGACACATAGACTGAAAGCTTTACTCTTCAGCTTTTTAAGCTGGAAAAAGATACTCCATGTGAAGAGAAACCAAAAGCGAGCAAGAGTACTTACATGAGGTAAAACAGACTTTAAGTCAAACAGTACACAGAGGCAAAGAAGAACATTACAAAACAATAAAGAAATCAATTCAGCAAGAGAGTATAACAATTCTAAATACATATGTACCCAACAATGAAGCACCTAGAAGAAATATCTGAAGCAAATATTATTAGATCCAAAGGGAGAGACAGACTCCAATGCAGTAATAGTACGGACTTAAACAAAACATTGCTCTCCCAGCAACAGACACATCATTCAGACAGAAAATTAACAAAGAAACATCAGATTTTTTTTTTTTATTTGAGACAGGGTCTCACTGTATCACCCAGGCTGGAGAACACAGGCGCAATCTCAGCTCACTGCAACCGCCACCTCCCAGGCTCAAGTGATTCTCATGCCTCAGCCTCCGAGTAGCTGGGACTACAGGCACATTCCACCACGCCCAGCTAATTTTTGTGTTTTTTGTAGAGACAGGATTTTGCCATGTTGGCCAGGCTGGTCTCGAACTTCTGGTCTTGAGAAAACCTCCCACCTTGGCCTCCCGAAGTGCTGGGATTACAGGTGTGAGCCACAGCACCTGGCCAGAAACATTAGACTTAAACTGTACTTTAGACCAAATAGACCTAACAGATATTTACAGAAAATCTTATCCAACAGCTATAGAATATACATTCTTCTCACTGGCATAGAATATTCTCCAGCTTACACCATATGTCAGGCCACAAATTTAAAATACCTGAAACTATACCAAATATCTCATCAGAACACAATGGAATAAAACTAGAAATCAATAATACTTTGGAAACTATACAATTACATGGAAACTTTAAAAAGGAACTCTGGAAACTATATAAATACATGGAAATTAAATGACATGTTCCTAAATGACAGACCAAATAAAGAAGTTTCTTGAAACAAGTGAAAACACAAACACAACACACCAAACCCCATGTAATACAACAAAAGCAGTGCTGGGAGGGAATTTTATAGCAACAGACATCTATATAAAAGTAGTAGAAAAATTTCAAGTAATCTAACAATGCACCTCAAAGAAACAGAAAAGCAAGAACAAACCAAACCCAAAATTAGAAGGAAATAAATAATAAAGATCAGAGCAGAACTAAACAAAATAGAGACTAGAAAAACAACACAAAGATTAGTGAAACAAAAAGTTGGGTATTTGAAAAGATAAACAAAATTGATAAACTACTAGCTAGACTAACCAAGAAAAAAAAGAAGACCCAAATAAAGAAAATCAGAAATGAAAAAGGAGAAATTACAACTGATAGCACAGAAATATAAAAGATCCTCAGAGGCTATTATAAACAATATGCTAACAAACTGAAAAAACCTAGAGGAAATGGATAAATTCCTAGACAAATACAATCTACCAAGGTTGAATGAGAAAGAAAGCAAAAACCTGAACAGACCAATAACAAGTACCAAAATTAAATCAGTAATAAAAAGCCTCCAAACAGAGAGAAGCCCAGAATGAGACAGCTTTACTGCCAAATTCTAGCAAACTTACAAAGAATTAACACCAATTCTCCTCAAACTATTCCCCAAAAAAATGAAGAGGAGGAAATTCTCCCTAACTCATTCTTTAAGGTCAGCATTATTCTGATACCAAAACCAGACAAAAACACAACAAAAAAAGAAAACTATAGGCCAATATCTCTGATGAACATGGACATAAAACTCCTCAACAAATATTAATACTAGCAAACTGAATCAAAAAGTAATAAACTACATTCAAGTGGGTTTTATCCCACAGATAAAAGGATGGTTCAACATATGCAAATCAATAAATGTGATACATCATATGAACAGAATGAAGGACAAAAAACAGATCATCTCAATAGATGAAGATAAAATTAAACATCCCTTCACAATAAAAACACTCAAAACACTAAATATAGAAGGAACATTCTTCAACATCATAAAGGCTATTTCTGACAGACCCACAGCTAACATCATACCAAAATGAAATTGTAAACCTTTCCTCTAAGAACTGGAACAAGACACTTTTATGACTCCTATCAAATATAGTACTAAAAGGCCAGGCGCGGTGGCTCAAGCCTGTAATCCCAGCAATTTAGAAGGCCAAGGCAGGTGGATCACCTGAGGTCAGGAGTTCAAGATCAGCCTGACTAACATGGTGAAACCCCATTTCTACTAAAAATACACAAAATTAGCCAGGCATGGTGGTGCACATCTGTAATCCCAGATACTCGCAAGGCTGCGGCAGGAGAATTGCTTGAACCCAGGAGGCGGAGGTTGCAGTGAGCCGAGATGGTGTCATTGTACTCCAGCTTGGGCAACAAGAGCAAAACTCTGTCTCAGGAAAACAAACAAACAAACAAACAAACCACACATAGTCCTAAAAGTCCTAGTCAGAGCAATAGCCACAAAGAGAAAAAGTAAAACACCAAAGAATAAATTTAAACAAGGAGGTGAAAGGCCTTCACAGGGAAAACTACAAAACACCGATAAAAGAAGTTAAAGAGGCTATAAACAGAAAGATACCATCCCACCATCATGGGATTGGAATAATATTGTTAAAATGTCCATATTACCTAAAGCAATCTATAAATTCAATGCAATTGCTAACAAAATGCCAACATAATTTTTCATAGAAATAGAAAAACAATCCTAAAATTCATATGAAACCAAAGAAGAGCCAGAACTAGCCAAAGCAATCCTGAGCAAGAAGAATCAAGGTGGGGGCATCACATTATCCCACTTCAAAATATATTACAAGGCTATAGTAACCAAAACAGCATAGTATTGGTATAAAAATAGACACACAGACCAATAAAACAGAGTAGAGAACCCAGAAATAAATCCATGTATTTACAGCCAACTGATTTTCAAGGTTTCCAAGAACATACATTGGAGGAAAGAACACTCTCAATAAATCGAGTTGGGAAAACTGGATATCCATATGCAGAAGAATGAAACCAGACCCTTATCTCTCACCATATGGATTAAACTCAAGATGGATTAAACACCTAAACATAAGGCCCAAAACTATAAAACTACTAGAAGAAAATATAAGGGGAACACTATAGGGCATTGGTCTAGGCAAAGATTTTCTGGTTAAGACTTCAAAAGCACAGGTAACAAAAACAAAAATGGACAGATGGGACTATATTAAACTAACAGGCTTCTGCACAGCAGAAGAGCAGAAGGAAACAATCAACAATTAAGAGACAAGTGGTTGAATGGGAGAAAATATATGCAAACTATTCATTCAACAAAGGACTAATATAAAGAATACACAAGAATACACAAGGCACTCAATGGTTAAAAAAAAAAAGACAACAACAAAAACAAAACCAAATCAAAAAAAAAAAAAAAACATTAAAACATGGGCAAAGGACATGAATTCATATTCTCAAAGACATACAAATGGCCAATAGGTATATGAAACAATGTCCAACCTCACTAATCATCAAAGAAATGGAAATCAAAGCCACAGTGAGATATCATCTTACCACAGTTAGAATGGCTTTCTTTTGGAGAAGGCTCTATTGCCCAGGCTGGAGTTCAGTGGCAAAATCTTGGCTCACTGCAACCTCTGCCTCCCAGGTTCAAGTGATTCTCATCCCTCAGCCTCCCGAGTAGCTAGGACTACAGGCACGTGCCACCATGCCCAGATAATTTTTGTATTTTTAGTAGAGACAGGGTTTCATCATGTTGGTCATGCTGATCTCCAACTCCTGAGCTCATCCTCAGCCTTCCAAAGTGCTGGGATTACAGGCATGAGCCACTGTGCCTGGCCAGAATGGCTATTAATAAGACAAAAAAAAAAAAAAAAAAAAAAAAAACATGCTGCAGAGGATCCGGAGAAAAAGGAACTCTTATACACTGTTGGTAGGAATGTAAATTAGTATAACTACTATGGCAAAGAGTATGGAGATTTCTCAGAAAACTAAAAATAGAACTACTATATGATCCAGCAATGCCACCAACTGGGTCTTTATAAAAAGGAAAAGAAATAAGCATATCAAAGGAAGGCCTGCACTTGTGTGTTTATCACAGCCCTATTGACAATAGCAAAGATACGTCATCATCCTAAACATCTATCAATGGACACAAGAATTAAGAAAATGTGGTATAGGGGGCGGGGGCAAGATGGCCGAATAGGAACAGCTCCAGTCTAGAGCTCCCAGCGTGAGCAACACAGAAGATGGGTGATTTCTGCATTTCCAAATGAGGTACCGGGTTCATCTCACTGGGGACTGTCAGACAGTGGGTGCAGGACAGTGGGTACAGCACACGGAGTATGAGCCAAAGAAGGGTGAGGCATTGCCTCACCTGGGAAGCGCAAGGGGTCAGGGAATTCCCTTTCCTAGACAAGGAAAGGGGTGACAGACAGCACCTGGAAAATCGAGCCACTCCCACCCTAATACTGCGCTTTTCCAACGATCTTATCAAACGGCACACCCGGAGATTATATCCCACGCCTGGCTCAGAGGGTCCGACGCCCACGGAGCCTCACTCATTGCTAGCACAGCAGTCTGTGATCAAACTGCAAGGCATCAGCCAGGCTGGGGGAGGGGCGCCTGCCAGTGCTGAGGCTTGAGCAGGTAAATAAACCTGCCTGGAAGCTCGAACTGGGTGGAGCCCACCGCAGCTCAAGGAGGCCTGCCTGCCTCTGTAGACTCCACCTCTGGGGGCAGGGCACAGCCAAACAAAAGGCAGCAGAAACCTCTGCAGACTTAAATGTCCCTGTCTGACAGCTTTGAAGAGAGGAGTGGTTCTCCCAGCGTGCAGCTTGAGATCTGAGAACGGACAGACTGCCTCCTCAAGTGGGTCCCTGACCCCCGAGCAGGCAGACTGACACCTCACACGGCCAAGTACTCCTCTGAGACAAAACTTCCAGAGGAACAATCAGGCAGCAACATTTGCTGTTCACCAATATCCACTGTTCTGCAACCTCCGCTGCTGATACCCAGGCAAACAGGGTCTGGAGTGGACCTCCAGCAAATTCCAACAGACCTGCAGCTCAGGGTCCTGACTGTTAGAAGGAAAACTAACAAACAGAAAGGACATACACACCAAAACCCCATCTGTACGTCACCATCATCAAAGACCAAAGGTAGATAAAACCACAAAGATGGGGAAAAAACAGACCAGAAAAACTGAAAATTCTAAAAATCAGAGAGCCTCTCCTCCTCCAAAGGAACACAGCTCCTCACCAGCAATGGAACAAAGCTGCACGGAGAATGACTTTAACGAGTTGAAAGAAGGCTTCAGACGATCAAACTTCTGCGAGCTAAAGGAGGAAGTTCAAACCCATCGCAAAGAAGTTAAAAACCTTGAAAAAAAGATTAGACGAATGGCGAACTAGAAAAACCAATGCAGAGAAGTCCTTAAAGGACCTGATGGAGCTGAAAACCATGGCACGAGAACTACGTGACGAATGCACAAGCTTCAGTAGCCAATTTGATCAACTGGAAGAAAGGGTATCAGTGATGGAAGATCAAATGAATGAAATGAAGTGAGAAGAGAAGCTTAGGGAAAAAAGAATAAAAAGAAACGAACAAAGCCTCCAAGAAATATGGGATTATGTGAAAAGACCAAATCTATGTCTGATTGGTGTACCTGAAAATGACGGGGAGAATGGAACCAAGTTGGAAAACATTCTGCAGGATATCATAGAGGAGAACTTCCCCAATCTAGCAAGGCAAGCCAACACTCAAATTCAGGAAATACAGAGAACGCCACAAAGATACTCCTTGAGAAGAGCAACTCCAAGACACATAATTGTCAGATTCAACAAAGTTGAAATGAAGGAAAAAATGTTAAGGGTAGCCAGAGAGAAGAGTCGGGTTACCCACAAAGGGAAGCCCATCAGACTAACAGCGGATCTCTCGGCAGAAATTTTACAAGCCAGAAGAGTGGGGGCCAATATTCAACATCCTTAAAAAAAAGAATTTTCAACCCAGAATTTCATATACAGCCAAACTAAGCTTCATAAGTGAAGGAGAAATAAAATACTTTACAGACAAGCAAATGCTGAGAGATTTTGTCACCACCAGGCCTGCCCTACAGGAGCTCCTGAAGGAAGCACTAAACATGGAAAGGCACAACCAGTAACAGCCACTGCAAAAACATGCCCAATTGTGAAGACCATCAATGCTAGGAAGAAACTACATCAACTAACAAGCAAAATAACCAGCTAACATCATAATGACAGGATCAAATTCACACATAACAATATTAACCTTAAATGTAAATGGGCTAAATGCTCCAATTAAAAGACACAGACTGGCAAACTGAATGAAGAGTCAAGACCCATCAGTGTGCTGTATTCAGGAAACCCATCTCATGTGCAGACACACACATAGGCTCAAACTAAAGGGATGGAGGAAGATCTACCAAGCAAATGGAAAACAAAAAAAGGCAGGGGTTGCAATCCTAGTCTCTGATAAAACAGACTTTAAACCAACAAAGATCAAAAGAGACAAAGAAGGCCATTACATAATGGTAAAGGGATCAATTCAACAAGAAGAGCTAACTATCCTAAATCTTTATGTACCCAATACAGGAGCACCCAGATTCATAAAGCAAGTCCTTAGAGACCTACAAAGGGACTTACACTCCCACACATTAATAATGGGAGACTTTAGCACCCCACTATCAACATTAGACAGATCAACAAGACAGAAAGTTAACAAGGATATCCAGGAACTGAACTCAGCTCTGCACCAAGTGGACCTTATAGATATCTACAGAACTCTCCACCCCAAATCAACAGAATATACATTCTTCTCAGCACCACACCACACTTATTCCAAAATCGACCACATAGTTGGAAGTAAAGCACTCCTCAGCAAATGTAAACGAATAGAAATGATAACAAGCTGTCTCTCAGACCACAGTGCAATCAAACTAGAACTCAGGATTAAGAAACTCACTCAAAACCACTCAGCTACATGGAAACTGAACAACCTGCTCCTGAATGACTACTGGGTACATAACGAAATAAAGACAGAAATAAAGATGTTCTTTGAAACCAACGAGAACAAAGACAGAACATACCAGAATGTCTGGGACACATTCAAAGCAGTTTGTAGAGAGAAATTTATAGCACTAAATGCCCACAAGAGAAAGCAGAAAAAGATCTAAAATTGACACCCTAACATCACAATCGAAAGAACTAGACAAGCAAGAGCAAACACATTCAAAAGCTAGCAGAAGGCAAGAAATAACTAAGATCAGAGCAGAACTAAAGGAGATAGAGACACAAAAAACCCTTCAAAAAATCAATGAATCCAGGAGCTGGTTTTTTGAAAAGATCAAGAAAACTGATACACTGCTAGCAAGACTAATAAAGAAGAAAAGAGAGAAGAATCAAATAGACACAATAAAAAATGATAAAGGGGATATCACCACCGATCCCAGAGAAATACAAACTACCATCAGAGAATACTATTTATAGTATAAACACCTCTACACAAATAAACTAGAAAATCTGGAAGAAATGGATAAATTCCTGGACACATACACCCTCCCAAGACTAAACCAGGAAGAAGTTGAATCTCTGAATAGACCAATAACAGGCTCTGAAATTGAAGCAATAATTAATAGCTTACCAACCAAAAAAAGTCCAGGACCAGATGGATTCACAGCCGAATTCTACCAGAGGTACAAGGAAGAGCTGGTACTATTCCTTCTGAAACTATTCCAATCAACAGAAAAAGAAGGAATCCTCCCTAGCTCATTTTATGAGGCCAGCATCATCCTGATACCAAAGCCTGGCAGAGACACAACCAAAAAAGAGAATTTTAGACCAATATCCCTGATGAACATCCATGCAAAAATCCTCAATAAAAAATACTGGCAAATCAAATCCAGCAACACATCAAAAAGCTTATCCACCGTGATCAAGTGGGCTTCATCCCTGGGATGCAAGGCTGGTTCAACATACACAAATCAATAAATGTAATCCAGCATATAAACAGAACCAACGACAAAAACCATATGATTATCTCAATAGATGCAGAAAAGGCCTTTGACAAAATTCAACAGCCCTTCATGATAAAAACTCTCAATAAATTAGGTATTGATGGGACATATCTCAAAATAATAAGAGCTATTTATGACAAACCCACACCCAATATCATACTGAATGGGCAAAAACTGGAAGCATTCCCTTTGAAAACTGGCACAAGACAGGGATGCCCTCTCTCACCACTCCTATTCAACATAGTGTTGGAAGTTCTGGCCAGGGCACTCAGGCAGGAGAAGGAAATAAAGGGTGTTCAATTAGGAAAAGAGGAAGTGAAATTGTCCCAGTTTGCAGATGACATAATTGTGTCTCTAGAAAACCCCATCGTTTCAGCCCAAAATCTCAAGCTGATAAGCAACTTCAGCAAAGTCTCAGGATACAAAATCAGTGTGCAAAAATCACAAGCATTCTTACACACGAATAATGGACAAACAGAGAGCCCAATCATGAGGGAACTCCATTCACAATTGCTTCAAAGAGAATAAAATACCTAGGAATCTAACTTACAATGGATATGAAGGACCTCTTCAAGGAGAACTACAAACCACTGCTCAATGAAATAAAAGAGGATACAAACAAATGGAAGAACATTCCATGCTCATGGGTAGGAAGAATCAATATCGTGAAAATGGCCATACTGCCCAAGGTAATTTATAGATTCAATGCCATCCCCATCAAGCTACCAATGACTTTCTTCACAGAATTGGAAAAAACTACTTTAAAGTCCATATGGAACCAAAAAAGAGCCCGCATTGCCAAGTCAATCCTAAGCCAAAAGAACAAAGCTGGAGGCATCACGCTACCTGACTTCAAACTATACTACAAGGCTACAGTAACCAAAACAGCATGGTACTGGTACCAAAACAGAGATATAGACCAATGGAACAGAACAGAGCCCTCAGAAATAATGCCACACATCTACAACTATCTGATCTTTGACAAGCCTGACAAAAACAAGCAATGGGGAAAGGATTCCCTATTTAATAAATGGTGCTGGGAAAACTGGCTAGCCATATGTAGAAAGCTGAAACTGGATCCCTTCCTTACACCTTATACAAAAATTAATTCAAGATGGATTAAAGACTTAAATGTTAGACCTAAAACCATAAAAACCCTAGAAGAAAATCTAGGCAATACCATTCAGGACATATGCATGGGCAAGGACCTCATGTCTAAAACACCAAAAGCAATGGCAACAAAAGCCAAAATTGACAAATGGGATCTAATTAAACTAAAGAGCTTCTGCACAGCAAAAGAAACTACCATCAGAGTGAACAGGCAACCTACAGAATGGGAGAAAATTTTTGCAATCTACTCATCTGACAAGGGCTAATATCCAGAATCTACAATGAACTCAAACAAATGTACAAGAAAAAAACAACCCCATTAACAAGTGGGCAAAGGATATGAACAGACACTTCTCAAAAGAAGACATTTATGCAGCCAACAGACACATGAAAAAATGCTCATCATCACTGGCCATCAGAGAAAAGCAAATCAAAACCACAATGAGATACCATCTCACACCAGTTAGAATGGTGATCATTAAAAAGTCAGGAAACAACAGGTGCTGGAGAGGTTGTGGAGAAATAGGAACACTTTTACACTGTTGGTGGGACTGTAAACTAGTTCAACCATTGTGGAAGTCAGTGTGGTGATTCCTCAGGGATCTAGAACTAGAAATACCATTTGATCCAGCCATCCCTTACTGGGTATATACCCAAAGGATTATAAATCATGCTGTTATAAAGGCACATGCACATGTATGTTTACTGCGGCACTATTCACAATAGCAAAGACTTGGAACCAAGCCAAATGTCCAACAATGATAGACTGGATTAAGAAAATGTGGCACATATACACCATGGACTACTATGCAGCCATAAAAAAAAAATGATGATTTCATGTCCTTTGTAGGGACACGGATGAAGCTGGAAACCAACATTTTCAGCAAACTATCGCAAGGACAAAAAACCAGACACCGCATGTTCTGACTCATAGGTGGGAATTGAACAATGAGAACACTTGGACACAGGAAGGGGAACATCACAAACCAGGGCCTGTTGTAGGGTGGGGGGAGCGGGGAGGGACAGGAGATACACCTAATGTAAATGACGAGTTAATAGGTGCAGCACACCAACATGGCACATGTATACATACGTAACAAACCTGCACATTGTGCACATGTACCCTAAAACTTGAAGTATAATTAAAAAAAAAAAAAAGAAAATGTGGTATATATACACAAAGGAATACTATTCAGTCATAGAAAATGAAATCACATCATTTGCAGCAACATGGATGGAACTGGAGTTCATTAAATTAAGTGCAATAAGGCAGGCACAGGATGATAAATACCACATGTTCTCACTCATATGGGGGTGTTAAAAAACTTAATCTCATGTACACAGAGAATAGAATGATAGATACCAGAGACTAGAAAGGGTTGTTGGGTGTGAGGGGAACATGAAGAGAGGTTGGTTATGGGTACAAACATGCAGTTAGATGAAATAAATTCTAATCTTTGATAATTTTGATAGTGATGATACTTAGTAACAATATTTTATATATTTCAAAGTAATCACAAAAGAGGACTTGAAGTGATACCGTATGTACAGAAATGACAAATACTCAAGATGGTAGACACCCTCAAATACCCAGACTTGATCATTACACAGTCTATACAAGTAACACTCACATGTACCTCACTAGTATGTAAAATATTATGTGCCAATAAAAGAAAAAGAATCAGTGGAAGAGGATGGGGTGGGGTGAAGGGGGACTGGGGAGATATTGGTCAAAGGATACAAAATTTCAGTCACGCAGGAGGAATATGTTCAAGAGATCTAATGTACAACTTGAAGACCCTAATAACAATATCTTAATACTTGAAAAATCACTAAAAGATTAAATTTGAAATATTCTCAATATAAAAAATGAGTATCCTAGATAAAATATATGTTAACTAGCTCAACTTAGCCATTCTACATGCATACATACTTCAAAATATCGTTCTGTGTACAACATATACACGTCTAGTCAATTTAAATAATCTTAAAAATGTAATTTAAAAATACAGTATAACAACTATTTATATAGCATTAATAAGTAAACTAGACACAATTTAAAATATATGGGAAGAAGTACAGTTGTAGGCAAATACTAAGCCATTTTATATAAGAGACTTGAGCATCCATGGATTTTGGTATCTATGGGGGTCCTGGAACCAATCCCCCACAGATACCAAAGAGGTGACTATACTCCCAATTCTGACCTACAATTTCATACCCTGATAAACTAATACCAATAAAAGGAATAAGGGGAATTGAGATTTTCAGACATCAAAGGATTCACATTTTATATTCCATATATCCTTTTTTAGGATTTTACTTGAGAGTGAACTCCAACAAAACCAAAGACAAAATAAATAAAATAGAATAAAGAAATAAAAACACCAAGACAGATGATTCACATGGAACAGAGAAGCAATCCCAAGAAATTAGTAAAAAGGCAGGCTCTGTTCACAGGCCAAGAGAGCAACCAGTATGGTTTGCAGCAGGCTTCCATGATGAAAGTATTCAACCAAAAAAAAAACAAAAACAAAAACAATATTGAAGAGAATTTGTTTTAAATCAGGATATAATAAAGGTTAATTTGAGGAGACAAAAAAGAAGAAGAAAATTCATCAGAACAGTAAGAAGGGGAAATTGTATACCTGGCCTAAGTATAAAGCAAACTAAATGTATCATTAGCCTATTACTGTCAAATGAGGGAAGAATAAAATAAAACGTAAGAAAAAATCGGTCATTTGACTTTGATGTTTAAGAACATTCCCTTCTGAGTGACTCAGGAATTACGACACTGGATTTACTGAGAAAGAAATATAAACTGGCTGGGCGCAGTGGCTCACGCCTGTAATCCCAGCACTTTGGGAGAACGAGGCAGGCAGATCATGAGGTCAGGAGACTGAGACCATCCTGGCTGACATGATGAAACCCTGTCTCTACTAAAAATACAAAAAAAATTCGCTGGATGTGGTGGTGGGTGCCTGTAGTCCCAGCTACTTGGGAGGCTGAGGTGAGGTTTCTAGCTCGCTGCCTCAGAGATGGAACCTTCTTGCTGCATACTCCTACAAGGTGGAAGGGGTGAACAAGCTCCCTTGAGCCTCTTTTATAAGGGCACAAATCCCATTCATGAAGTTTCCACCCCCGTAACTTAATCACCTCCCGAAAGGCTACTTCCTAATACATCACCTTGGGGGTATTTCAACCTAAGAATTTTGGGGAACACATTCAGACCACGGTAAGCACTAAATGTAATTACATTTTCACAGTCTTCATTTTACTTAATATTTTAACCAAGCATTCATTTCATTTCAAGTATTTCTTTTTAGCCTTTTTTTTTTTTGAGGTGAGGGTTAGAATAGAAAGGGAGCAAAAATACTTCACAAGATCAGTGTTCCAAACAACACCTGGGGAAATGCTGGCGTGAAGTGTTCCAGTTACAAATGTATCACTGCTTTATTCAAGAATATTTAATCTTCTATCTTTTGGCATTGAAAAAAAAGTCTAATACTAAAACAACCAACTGGGCAATATAAGTACTGTGATGTTTATTATAGTTATGCTTCACTGCCTTTCCTTCCATAATCATATTAATGTGCAAGAAGCTTAACATGACCTACAAATCTGATTTAGGGAAACACTAAAGATACTGAGTCCAAAGTTCAAAATGATGACACATCATTCACTACAGTTATCCTGTAGTAAATCTCAATATTCTCCACAAAAAATAATAAATACCTTACAAAAGAAGAGGCGGGAAAAAAAAGCAATAAAGAAACCGTGCAAGAAACTCAGTGAATAAGAAGATCAAAATTCTACAATTCACCATTAGATAATATCTTGGTTTTCTTTAAATATAATCAATTTTGACTTTTAAAAGTGTATTAATTTGTTGCTTTGGGCCACTCATGTCTATTTACAAGAAAGAGAGCACATTTGTCATAACATAATTGAACACAAAAGACCCACATAAGTTTGAGTTTTGCACCTCAAAGTTATTCGTAAAAGGAAAAAAGTTAATTATAGAGCCATAGTTATAGAAAAACTAGCTGATTTTATTATTATCAATGCCAAACAAATCTTTAAATCAACTAAAATTTATTTAAGCATAAAGTTACTTTCACATTTGTCTACAACCACAGTAAATACAGTTCTTGGCATAAAGACACAGACTTCAGAATTTAAAGCCTCCCCACCTACAAGATTACATATATAAAACTCCCACTATTGTTTATATAATAGTGGATTAATCAAATTGAAATAGTTATACCATCTAAAATAAAATTGAAATAATTTACTCATAAGATTCATATTTAAATCATCTTTATTTACAAAATACTATCCTGAGAATTATAATTCCATTAAGCTTCAATTTGAGCAAAAGTGTAATCACTTAAGTAACAGCAGTTACTTAAACTGAAAATGAGATCAGTGAAAATTACTTTTGAAGAGAGCAAAAATATTGTCAGGTTTCTTGCTGTGGTTCTGGATGTTCAGTAGCAGGCTCATTTGAAGGTGGAATCAAACCTGAAGGGAACTCACTTCTACCTTCAGAATGTGGGGGTGGGGGGAAAAATCCAGGTCTTGGGGGAAGGTAAGGAGGAAAACCCCTCGGTGGATAGACATTTCTCACTGTTCAAAGAGATTGGTAAAAGACATTTTTTAACTTTAAGAACCTGTACTGTGCCCTAATAAATCATTAAGTTTATAACTTCCATTACCTATTCTTTTATTTGAAAATTGACACTAGATAATTACTTGATCTAACAAATTAATTTTTACATTGAGAAAAATGTACCTCTTCAAATACAGATGATTAAAGGAAATATCATTAATTTTTTATGTAATTTTTGTCCTATCTTAACACCTGTTTTTTAAAAAAGAGGAATTATTTCAAAATATATAAAACTTACTGTAAAAGTAACATTTTTTTCTTTCATTATCAAAGTCCTTCTCAAAAAACATTTTCATGTAATATAATTTTCAACAAACTTAAAATTCGTATCAGTGATTCCCAATTCTAATTTGATATTATACTAAAACATTTCCAGTAATATCAAAGGCCACCTTAAAATTCCCCCAAACAAAATTCATTTTAATTCACCTTTAACTTTAAAAAGAGAAGAGAAACAAGGGAAGGAAAGACCATATGAGACATTCATAGGCAAAGCCTAGTATTTGGTAACCACATATTTATTCTGCAGAACCCTATAGTTCAAAACAGTAAAGTATGAATATAAAAGCAACATATTATTCCCTTTTTCTTATGTGAAGCTTTAAAAGAATTCAATAAATCCAAAAATTAGGTCAAACATAACAAGTACATTTTAAGTTTTAAATAAGTAGGACTACATCAGAACTACTTATGAAAAAGACTTTAAAAAATATCTTAGCCAGTAATTTTAATGCTAGAATATAAGTTTTAATTATTTTCACTAACTGCCAGAATAACCAGTTGCTACCAAATAAGGTACAGATCATTTTAGTTTTATCATAAGACCTGCAAAAAGTCAATTATTTTCTTGACTACCAAAGTACAGAAATAATTCTATATTATTAAGATGAATCAAGCTGAAACCTCATTACAGTCCACTTATGGCTGGCCGCCTTCCCAATTCGGAAAAGTAATGGTACACTCACAGAATGCTAGAAAAATTTTTCCTCCAATGTGTTACTACATTAACAGATAGTAAAATTAAATCTCTGATTAATAAAACACATATTGAGCTTTAAAAAAAAAGTTTAAAAAAGCATACTTGCAAATGGAGCATGTGGTGGACCTGGGAAATCCCTTGGTGGAAAATAATCTCGAGAAGCTCCAAACACGGCTCCTGGAGGAGGTGGGGGGAAAGGAGGTCCTCTTCTCAAGAATGGGCCTCTTGTATCCACTGGAAACAATGGACCTCTGATTGGAGCAAGAGGTGGAGGAACAAAGCCAGGGCCAGTGGCTTCATTTTCAGCGGGGAGAGATGAATCAGGCACATTTAAATTCTACAACAAATTGACATATGGCAGTCACTAAAACAGCAAATTTGCAATCGTTTTCCTGAAAATCTCAGGCTCAGAAGAAATCATCTAGACAGAAAGCATTCCATGATAGTCTTAGAAAGCTCTAGAGAAAGATTCAAACAGCTTTCCACATTAATGTATCAGCTATCACATTTTAGTTATCATAAATATTTTATTAAGTCAACAGAAAACAGCTTTAATCAACAAAGTAATAGTCTGGCTAAAGATAAAACAGAAATATAACCCAAGAGCACTAAAATATATACTATTTTATCAAATATATACTGGAAAAAAAGAAAAAGCAAGATGTCTATGTTTATATTTTCCAAAAATCAATATCTTAATAAACAAAAATATACTTTAAAATATTCAAATAAAAATCCAAGCGGGGGGGAACTAAAATCTTGTTTAACTACTAAACTAACTCAAACTCCTAGTCTGCAAATTGTATTTTATCACCATAGGTTACCATCTACAAAAGAAACAGCTTTCATGCTAAGTAGAAAGTATATTAATCAAAAAGAGAAAATCAGCTTTATATCAAAACCTAGATTATAGCTATATTTCTATTCTAGTAAAGCATGAGATTAGAAGGCTCAGGCCAGGCACAGTGGCTCAGGGCCGGGCGCAGTAGCTCACACCTGTAATACCAGCACTTTGGGAGGCCAAGGCGAGCGGATCATCTCAGGTCAGGAGTTCAAGACCAGCCTCGCCAACACGGTGAAACTCCGTCTCTACTAAATATACAAAAATTAGCTGGGTGTGGTGGCACACGCCTGTAGTCCCAGCTACTCAGGAGGCTGAGGCAGGAGAATTGCTTGAACCCAGGTTGCAGTGAGCCGAGATAGCGCCACTGCATTCTAGCCTGGGCAAAAATAGTGAAACTCCATTTCAAAAAAAAAAAAAGAAGGCTTCTGAATACATGGATACAATTCCACTCTTTCAATACTTACACCAAGATCATCTTTGGTATCATTTCTACTGGATTCCATTTCTGAAGGCATTGACCCATCTAGACATAAAAGTTAAACCATGAAAAGTACACGATTTATCACTTTATTCCTAGAGTATTTCCAGATCACAAAATTGGTATTTTCCCACTCCCCTTGTTGGCACATAAACCAGTTGGACACCAATATCCTATACTGAGGCCACAAGAACAGCTTGAGGTCCCTAGAAATTCTGGCAGACTCAGAGTTCTATGATGGCATGTGGCAGTGATTTCTCTGGCTAGTTCCTAAGCAATCCTGCTGGAGCAGCATGCTAAGAAGACATCTGGGAGGAAGCATCTCTCTCCTTCCTTCTTTTCCTCCTCCCTCCTTTTATGTTTCCCTCCTATCCTCTTCTCCTTCCTCCCCTTCTTCCTTCCGTCCTTATTCCTCCATTAAGTAAGAGAGACTAGCTACTGGAATTTAGCTACTGTTCCTAAATAAATGTTCCCAAACTTTGTTATCATCAAGAAATGCAATCCTCTCTGACAACTACCTCTCCTCTTGTAGCTTTCTCATTTATTCTCACTACATCTGTTCTTGGAAGTCACTGATGCTTCTGACCACTGAGTTTCCTCCCTCACTTCCTTCCCCAATTAACTAGACTCCAAAGTCCATGACTTCAGCCAGTTATAAATGTCCTTGTCTCACTGGTCATTTTTCACTTGTGCTTGACAACATTCAACTACACACAGTAGCACTTAAAAATTATTATGCCATATTAGGTATTGGTCAACCAGTATTAAAAAATGGACACATGTAAAAATTTTTAAATAGCATAGAAATGGATGTTTAATCACACATTACTTTCATTCCATTAAACCTGGTTTAATGGGGGGAAAACAATTTCTAAAGCCAAACAGAAAGAATTAATTATAATTCTGTAAGACCCTGGGACTGCTTTCTTTGCTTGTTATTTTTACAATCTGATTTTTGGCCAGACGCAGTGGCTCATGCCTATAATCCCAGCACTTTGGAAGGCCAAAGAGGGTGGATTACTTGAGGTCAGGAGTTCGAGACCAGCCTGGCCAACATGGTGAAACCCCATCTCTACTAAAAATACAAAAAATTAGCTGGGCATGGTGGTGGGTGCCTGTAGTCCCAGCTACTCAGGAGGCTGACTCAAGAGAATCTCTTGAACCCAGGAGGCGGAAGTTGCAGTGGAGCCGAGATGGAGCCACCGCACTCCAGCATGGGCGACAGAGACTCCGTCTCAAAAATAATAATTAAAAAAAATAAAATAAAATAAAATGCTGATTTTCCAGGCTGAGCAAGGTGTCTCACGCCTGTAATCCCAGCACTTTGGGAGACCAAGGCTGGTGGATTGCTTGAGCCCAGGAGTTCAAGACCAGCCTCAACAACATGTGGAAACCTCATCTTTACAAAAAATTAGCCATGTGTGGTGGTGCACACCTGTAGTCCCAGCTATACTATACAGTTTACTATGTCAGAAAATCAATATTATTTTTAAAATTATACATATAACATTATTTATTTTATATATACACATATATATATTTAATAATATATAAATATATGTCCTTTCCTGAGGAAACCTTTTACCAATACATTTAAATCTTGACTTTAAAAAAAATTTTTATTTTCTTAATGTTGTGTACTTCTGGTTGATATACTGCATACATCTATTTGCCAACTTTAATGGTTTGCTATGAGGTAGTTTAAGTAAAAGAGAGCCTGACAAACAGTAGATTGCTCAGTACATGTTAGTTATATCTAAGCATGAAATGTTTAAATAATATAACTGATTACAATATCAACAGAGCATGCATCTAAATTTTTTTCTGGTGGGTTTTTATGTATCCATTCACATTTGCCTGGCTTATTTCCCTGATTACTAAACAGGACACATCTAAGTGGACTAGAAAAATTAGAAAATTAGTCACAGAACAGAGTAAAATTTATCATCATAGGTATATGGAGTAAACCTATTTCCATGGTGCTCAAACCAACCCACCAACATATATTTGGATGCCATGTCTGTGTACAATATAACAAGAAACATAAAACCAGGACATTTTCAGGAAAGAGATTTTGGCCTTAGGAACTACTAGAGATAGCAATTATACTGGTCTTTATTCTAACTTCCAGTTCTTTAGTGTGCCACCAAAATTTTTAAAGAAAAAAGCACAAAGTACTTCTTACCCATTTTATCCAAAGAAGGCATATTAAAACTTCTGAGTTCTGCTGGTCCAGACAGTCTACCAGAATTAGAACAAAATCTGTCTTGCCTTTGTGGAGGAAGGGCTGAATCAGGATATGATTGTCCTAGAAAATAAGTTTTTAAAATGTCTTCATTAATGTAAATATAAATCAAGTTTACTTAAGTTTAACATATTGAACTTAGACTTTTGACCTGTATTCTAACACTTAAACTCATCATCTTCTTGGTTGACAACAGTAGAAAATTTCAGAAGAATTGCATATTTTACTACAGGCAATAACTTTTATTGTAAACACAAGCATAATCTGCTACTTTGGATTTTGAAAGTTTCAATAACTATGTGTAAATCAGAATATGTGAAAACAGAATTTAGTTTTATATATATGTAAATTAACTTTCCATTTTAATAATGGATGGAAGTAAATACATCAATATATCAAAAAAGACTCAAGAAATAGCTACTAACATAAGGAAAAAGTAAAGAGAAAAAACATAAGCACTGCAAGAAATTTACCAGAACAGGTGATAATCTGTCATCAAAGCAGAACGAGTATCAGAGGTCATCATTGTCAAACTTTTAGTAATATTGACATTTTGGAATTTAGTATCTATTCCAAACCAAATGGAAAGAGACGGGTATGGTGGCTCACCTGTAATCCCAGCACTTTGAGAGGCCGAAGCGGGTAGATCACCTAAGGTCGGGAGTTCAAGACCAGCCTGGCCAACATGGTGAAACCCTGTCTCTACTAAAAATATAAAAATTAACCAGGCATGGTGGTGCACATCTGTAATCCCACCTACTTGGGAGGCTGAGGCAGGAGAATCACCTGAACCCGGTGGGGCAGAGGTTGCAGTGAGCCGAGATTATGCCATTGCACTCCAACCTGGGTGACAGAGCGAGACTCCATCTCAAAATAAATAAATAAATAAATAAATGAAAATAAATAAAAAGCAAACTAAATGGAAAGCTCTCTGTGACTCAACAGATGAGTACCACTGCTGAAACGAAGAACATCTGGAGAGACACAAATTTGGACACCAACTATCTCAAGTGCTTCTACAGCCACCCTCCTTTGTCCCCGGGGGTGATTTATGATGACAATATGGTATTAGGTTGGTGCAAAAGTAATTGCGGTTTAATAATTCCTAGGTCCTTGTGGAACTCATCACTCTTGAAAAAGTATAGGTAGTTTCTCATTCTTGAAAGGTGATGGCAGACTGCTAGATTAGGTATGCGTATGTCCAGCTCCAAAAATAAGGAGAACATCAAAGAAGGTGAATTGTGTAACTTTCCCCTATCCTATTACAGATATACATAAACAACCCCAAATTGCGTCTAATTGACTTTATAGAATCAGTGTTGGATATATCACTCCTCATCTGACTCTGCCACAGGGGACCTTACTGACACATCATCTCTCCTACACAAAACCAAAGAAACCACCTGGCATCAACCAGAGTCAATAAAGAGAATTATATTTAATGAGCTCCCACTGGTCGGGAGATGTGACTGAGGAGAGAAAGATCCAGATAGTTTGAAGGCTCATTCACACTCCCTTTCAAAATCCTAGGGAGGAGCTGTTTCAAAGGGTTTGAGTTAGCCTAATGAAAGAAAAGGTCAATACCAATCACTGAGATCTAAACTCAGTTTTCCCTTTCTACTTCAAACACAGGATTAATTAAATAGTGGAGCTGGACAAGGGGATGAAATAAGGAAACCTGAACACCAACTCTTTTTTAATCAGGTCTCAAGATACTACATCATTATTTTGCTTCTAAATTATACCCCCACACATCAACAACCTCAGAAATAAAAAATTTTGTTATAAATTTACTACTTTATAAACCACATGGCTATGTTGCCCTCCACTGGCAAAAGCAGTTCATTCCTTAAATCTTATCAAGGCCTACTATGTGTCAGGCACAAACAATACAACGTTGGTCTTCATAAACCCCATGTCCTTACAGTCTAATTCTGATAGAAATACATAAATACCACGTGATTAATATCTTAATAAAAGGAAATATACATAATATAAGAGGTAGCCTATCTATTTCTGATTGCAGGAATCAGAAATGGAGTCAGAGGCAGTAAAGCTTGCCCTGAAAGAAAAGTAAAGATGAACAAGTAATCAAGGGTATTCTGGTCAAATGCACATATACATATACACACATACACACACACATATACACACACCCTCATATGCACATATACACATACACATATACACATAATAAGATACAGCTATGTGGAAAGCATATGACCAATTAAAGACTGAACTGAACTACAGAAAGTAAGGACATGAAAGGTCCCTTTCTTTTTTGCTTTCAAACTCTTGTTTTCTATAATAGTATTCTACCCTTATAATAGAAGACATGATTACAAAGAAAGAATGAAAGAAAAAAAGATAAGAAAAAAATGAATAAGGAGTAGGAATAAGTGTACAGGGCATTCTGAAGCAGTTTTGCAAACTAAGAATTATACTGCAGAAACCAGCTACTCTCATATACTCCATTCACAGCTTCTGCTGAGGACGATGGGGAGATATCTATTAAAACCAAAAACAGGCCGGGCATGGTGGCTCACGCCTGTAATCCCAACACTTTGGGAGGCCAAGGCAGGTGGACTGCTTGAGGCCAAGAGTTAGAGATCGGCCTGGCCAACATGGTGAAATCCCATCTCTACTAAAAACACAAAAAAATGAGCCAGGTATGGTGACACAGGCCTGTGATCCCAGCTACTCGGGAGGCTGAGACACAAGAATCGCTTGAACCCAGGAGGCAGAGGTTGCAGTGAGCCAAGATCACGCCACTGCACCCCAGCCTGGGCGACAAAGCAAGATCCTGTCCCAAAAAAATAAAAATTAAAAATAAGACCAAAAGTGTGCATACCCTATTACCTAGTAATTCCATTTCCTGGACTAATCGTGAAAGAACATATGTACAAAAAGGGTGCTAGCTGCAGCACCGTTAGCAATGGTGAGATATTGGAGACACTCTAAATGCTCACCAACAGGAACTGGATAAACATATTGTGGTTTCTTATACACTGAAATACCATACCACAATTAAGGTGATAAACTCTATATACTAACATGGAAAGAATTCAAGGAGGTAAGGCTGATAAGGAAAGTTGATAAAACAGAACTTTAATTTTTTAAAAATCATTATTAGAACTGAAAAGTTTACACACACTAAACTCATGAATAGCTGCTTCTAGGAAACGAAGGTAATATGCCCAAGAAAGGAAATGTAATAGTAGTTCATTTATATAGTGTGCTTTTTCTTTTTATGTTTTATTTACACATTTACACACATAAACACATATATATCTGAAGCAAATATTAATATGTAAATTATCAAGGGTGATATCCATGATCGTGCTATAATATCTCAATTTGTTTCAACCATTGTGGAAGTCAGTGTGGCGATTCCTCAGGGATCTAGAACTAGAAATACCATTTGACCCAGCCATCCCATTACTAGGTATATACCCAAAGGATTATAAATCATGCTGCTATAAAGACACATGCACACGTATGTTTATTGCGGCACTATTCACAATAGCAAAGACTTGGAACCAACCCAAATGTCCATCAATGATAGACTGGATTAAGAAAATGTGACACATATACACCATGGAATACTATGCAGCCATAAAAAACGATGACTTCATGTCCTTTGTAGGGACATGGATGAAGCTGGAAACCATCATTCTCAGCCAACTACCGCAAGGACAAAAAAGCAAACACTGCATGTTCTCACTCATAGGTGGGAATTAAACAATGAGAACACATGGACACAGGAAGGGGAATATCACACACCGGGGACTGTTGTGGGGTGGGGGGGGAGGGAGGAAGGATAGCATTAGGAGATATACCTAATGCTAAATGACTAGTTAATGGGTGCAGCACACCAACATGGCACATGTATACATATGTAACAAACCTGCACGTTGTGCACATGTACCCTAAAACTTAAAGTATAATAATAATAAAATTTAAAAAAAAAATCTCAATTTGTGCTGTTCACCAAGTTACCCAACCTTTCTGTGGTTCTGTTTCTTCATCTGTAAAATGGGAATAACAGAATAACACTATTAAGAGTGTTAGAATTATTAATAAAAGGCATTTAGTCTGACACAAATACATTCTATATACAGCTTTATCAATATCTGATGATAAATTAAGCTTATTGTTATGATTATAAACTATATTAAAAATATAGTATTGACTGCTCTTCATTCAAATTTATGACCACAAATTTCAAACTGATGCTCAACAATGCCCTATAATCATACTACATTTTACTAATGTGTGAGTTCTTCCACTCTCCTAAATAGCTACTGCATACCTTTTTTTCTCTTCAGATCTGACAGTCCTCTCCTCTAGCACCTGCTTCAGCTGATGATCTTGCCACATCAGGAAAACTGAAACAGTTGGACACCTCCACTTACCCTCCACCCAATCGCTACATCTGTACTCACTTGCTCTGTCTTCCTTCTTTTTAGAATGGATAAAGTGATCCAGCTACCACAATTTCTGCAATTACACTCTGGATAGCACCTTTTATGCTTAATATTCCAGGGTTTCACTTTTATAACCAGACCTTCTCCAAACATCATTAATTTCCTCTTCTAGCCTGAATTATTCCCATCAGCAAATAAATATGTTATATTATCCATCTTTTATTTATTTATTTATTTATTTTTGAGAGGGAGTCTCACTCTGTTGCCCAGGCTGGAGTGCAATGGTGTGGTCTCGGCTCACTGTAACCTCTGCCTCCCAGGTTTAACCAATTCTCCTGCCTCAGCCACCCGAGTAGCTGGGACTACAGGCGCGTGCCACCACACCCGGCTAATTTTTGTATTTTTAGTAGAGACGGAGTTTCACCATGTTGGCCAGGCTGGTCTTGAACTTCTGACCTCAGGTGATCTGCCCGCCTCAGCCTCCCAAACTGCTGGGATTACAAGCGTAAGCCACCATGCCCAGCCAACATTATCCATCTTTAAAAACCAAAACGCCTCTCCCTCCAGCTACCATCTCTTTTTCATTCAAAGCGAAATTTTTCAAAAAGTTGTCTACATTTGCCCCTGGATCTTAATCTCTCCTCAATCTAGTCTCTTCAGGAAGACTGACAAATTAAACACAGATTTTTAAAGTTTATAAAAACACATACAGTGGCAATTTATCAACTGAATAGTCATTAGAATTTATAAAGGATCATTATATAAGACATAAGTGATTAAGATATATATATTCCTAAAAAAGTAGTAGCCTAAAATTTAGAAACAACTTTAAGTAAATATCATCCTCTGAGAAGATAAAAGCATATATACCACGACTTTAGAACACCTTATTAAGTTTGTGAAGACCACAAGTTTTCATCAAAGAGATCAAAATGAGCCTTAAGACAAACTATAATTCTACCAAATGAGTCTTGCCTGAAAAAACTGTTCAGAATGTAGGACAATGGTCAGCATAAATGTCTATGAATCAGAGACAGTGAAGTAAAAATCTATGCCTATGCATTCAAAGCTATCCAAGGTATTTTGATCTGCTTAGCACACTTTTGTTTCCCAAGGAAAGAGTCAAAACTGTTCTCATCAATTTAGCTGTACATCATATGTCTCTTACTTGTTCAGCTCTTTAAGAAAAAGAGTTTTTAAACATGCCAGGCTAGCAACCACGCTTAATTCATGATTACACCACCAAGGTATAGTTGCTTAGTCTCTTTGCTATGCTTACATAAAATACATTATCCAAATCAGTAAAAGATAAGCACCAACAAAAATAAGGAGAAACCACATACACACTCCTTGTTCTTTTAAACAATGAAAACTAGGAATACTAAAGCTCAAAAAGGTACGGAGGAGGGCGTGGTGGCTCACGTCTGTAATCCCAGCACTTTGGGAGGCCAAGGTGGGAGGATTGCTTGAGCCAAGGATTTCGAAACCTGCCTGGGCAACATAGTGAGGCCCTGTCTCTACAGAAAATTTAAAAATTAGGCATTAGTGGTGCATGCCTATAGTCCCAGCTACTTGGGAGGCTAAAGCAGGAAGATCACTTGAGCCCAGGAGGTCGAGGCTATAGTAAGCTGTGTTCATGCCACTGCACTCCAGCCTGGATGACAGAGTGAGATTCTGTCTCAAAACAAAACAAAATAATAAAGAAAATAAAATAAATTTTAACTGACAATTAAAATTCAACAAAATTAAAAATTCTGTTTCTCAAGTTGTACTAGACACATTTTAGGTATTTACTAGCCACATGTGCCTAGTGGCTACTGTACTGGACAGTATAGATATAAAACGTTTCTATTATTACAGAAAGTTCTATTGGACAGAGCTGTTGTAGAAAAAGATCTGTTTCAGTATTACATTCATTTCATTATATTAACTCATCATTGAAATACATAACTACACCTTTTTAATAATTTATTCTTTTTTTATCCCAACATCTTGAATAAGATGTTCAGTAGAAATTCTTGTAAAAATGAAACAAACTATAGCACATAGATCCTAAAAATACATTTAGAACAAAAAATATAGTTAACATTTTAACTCCTTCTCCTTGGGAAAGCTACTAACCCACTGTATCTCTCTATCTAAATATATGCCAACAATTTTCAAACTATATATCCCAACCTGAGCTACAGTAGAAGTAGTTATCAATCAGCACCATAAGACAGGGAAATAAATAAATAAATGTATGTAGTCATCTACAGCAGGGGTCCCTAACCCCTGGGCTGCGGGCCAGTACCTTTCTGTGGGCTGTTAGGAATTGTTTGCACAGCAGGAGGTGAGGAAGGCAAGCGAGCATTACCACCTAAGCTCCACCTCCTGTCAGCTGAGGCATTCTATTCTCATAGGAGCGCAAACTCTACTGTGAACTGCGCATGTGAGGGATCTAGCTTGTGCATTCCTCATGAGAATCTAATGCCTGATGATCTGAAGTGAACACTTTCATCCCGAAACCATCCCCCTCCCTGCAACCTCCGTGGAAAAACTGGGCTCCATGAAACCAGTCCCTGGTGCCAAAAAGGTTAGGGACTGCTGATCTACAGGATAGTGACATTATCTACTTAATAAATTATGATACCTCACCTTCATTTCTAAAAGTGAAGACAAAACAAGCCAACACATACAACTTGAAAGTTTTTATGAGAATCACCTTTGTTACAGTTAACCCTGGCAAAAGAATTATGTGAACAATTTAAACTACTTTCTTACCAAGTCTCTTTGATCTATAATATTCTCATTCTACATATGAAAACACGTTTGTGTTTTTTTCTTCACAACTGAAGCGCTGAGCAAGGTAAGTCACATTGATACATTTTTGTTGCAGCTTAGTATTTATAAAGAATTTATAATGAACTGGTTATTCCCAGGACATATTTCTGTTAAAATTTTAATTGTGATTACTATATGATATGTGAATATTATCAACTCACTTATATTATTCAAGAACATTTTTTCTGCTAAAATTATAAATAAGATTTCTAATTAAACTTATGAAAAACCAAACTGAAAACTATCCCTTTATCTGAGTGTTAGTTATATCACTGTGCTCAAATTGTGAAAAAAAATCACATGCTTAATACTTGTACTTTCCTGCATGTGTATGATATACAATAAGATTTTTACTTTTTTATTTTAAAATAGATTCACAGAAAGATGCAAAAATACTACAGAGAGGTCCTGCACACCCTTTACTCAATGTTTACGTCTTTCATAACTATAATGTATTGTAACAGCCAGAAAACTGACATTGGTACAACTCATGTGTATAGTTCTGTGACATTTTACAGCATATGTAGATTTATGTAATCACTACCACTCTCAAGATACAGAATTATTGTACCACCAAAAACATCTCCCTCGTGCCACCCCTTTATAGTCATACCCACTCCCCTCCCCACTACTATCTCAAACTCTTGCATCCACCAATCTGTTTTCCGTTTCTATACTGTCATTTCAAGAATGTTATATATGGCCGGGCACAGTAGCTGACGCCTGTAATCCCAGCACTTTGGGAGGCCGAGGTGGGTGGATCACTTGAGGTCAGAAGTTCAAGACCAGACTGGCTAAAATGGCGAAACCCTGTCTCTACTAAAAATTTAAAAATTAGCCTAGCCGGGCACAGTGGCGTGTGCCTGAAGTCCCAGCTACTCAGGAGGCTGAGGCAGGAGGACAGTTTGAACCCAGGAGGCAGAGGTTGCAGTGAGCCAAGATTACACCACAGCACTCCAGCCTGGGTGACAGAGTGAGACTCCATCTCAAAAAAAAAAAAGAATGTTATATACATGGTATAACACAGTATGTAAACTTTTGAGATTGGTTTTCTTCACTCAACCATTGAGATACACCCAAATTGTTGCATGTATCAATAGTTTATTATTTATAGTTTGATTCCATTGTGATAAAAGAAATACTGTATATTATTTCACTTCTTTTAAATGTGTTGAGGTTTGTTTTATGGCCCAGGATACAATCTGTCTTGTAAAATGTTCCACTGCTACTTGAAAAGCATGTGTATTTTGCTGCTGTTGGGTAACTTGTTCTATAAATGTCAATTAGGTCTTGTTGGTTGAGGGCACTGTTCAATTCTTCTATATACTTGCTGAATTTTCTCTTCAGTTGTTCCATCAATTGCCGAGAGAGGGGTGTTGAAGTCTCCAATTATAACTGGATTTGTCTTTGTTCCTCTCAGTGCTATCACTTTTTGTTTCCCATACTTTGTAGCTGCTGTTGGCATACACACATTTAACATTTGCTATATCTTCTTGACCTCATTTTCTTTTGATTAATGTTTGCATGGTGTATCTTTTCTATCCTTTTACTTTCCACCTACTTATACTATTATATTCGAATGAGTTTCTTATAGACTGTATATGGTTATGTCACTATATAACATAAAAAGTCCAAAGAAATGAAACAAGTTTTTAAAATCACACTAAAAGCCAGGCACAATGGTTCGTGCCTGTAATCCCCCGCTATTCAGGAGGCTGAGGAGGGAAGACCACTTGAGGCCAAGAGTTTGAGACTAGCCTGGGTAACATAGCGAAATCTCGTCTCCAAAAACAATTTAAAATAAAATAAAAATTACCCAGGCATTGTGGCATGTGCCTACAGTCCCAGTTACTTGGGAGGCTGAGAGGGGAGGATTGCTTGAGACCAGGAGTTCAAGGCTACAGTGAGCTATAATCACGCCACAGCACTCTAGCTGGGTGACAAAGTGAGACCATGTCTCTAAAAAAAAATTTTAATAAATTTTTAAAATCACACTAAAAGACAAAGGAGTGAAAACCAGAAAGCAAATTTCTTGATTTCTAGTCCAAATGCCTTTTCACCTAAGCCAGTCTTGTTCTAAACATGCAAACTAATTAAAAGCACATATAAGAATGTTAGATGAACAGATATACTGTAGACTGTTCAACACTGTACAAAACTTTGTACACATACTATGCTTCAGCAGAATTAGCTCTATCCTAATAAGGTAGCCAAATTTGTGTACTAACCTTTAATAACCATTTATATTCCACAGAGTTTTAAAAGAAAACTTAAAAGTTTTAAAATCCTTATTAGTTTATAAGATTGAGTCTGCTACTGAAAATAATGAGAATAAAATGTTGATTACTTGAAGAAACTAGGTGTATACTTGCTAATAAAACCTTTAAGTATTAAGAATGTTTGGATCAAAACCACAATGAGATTCCACCTCACACTAGTCAGAATGGCTACTATTAAAAAGTCAAAATAACAGATGTTGTCAAGGTTGTAGAGAAAAGGGAATGCTTATACACTGTTGGTGGGAATGTAAATTATTAGGCCACTGTGGAAATCAGTTTGAAGATTTCTCAAAGAACTTAAAACAGAACTACCATTTGACCCAGCAATCTCATTACTGGGTATACATCCAAAAGAAACTAAGTTGTTCTACAAAAAAGGCACAAGCACTCATATGTTTATCGTAACACTATTCACAACAGCAAAGACATGAAATCAACCCAGATACCCACCAACGACGGACTGGATAAAGAAAATGCAGTACATATACACCATAGAATACTACACAGCCATAAGAAAGAATAAAATTATGTCCTTTGCAACAACATGGATGCAGCTGGAAGCCATTATCCTAAGTGAATTAATGCAGAAACATAAAATTAACACATTCTTACTTAGAAGTGGTAGCTAAACACTGGGTACACATGGATATAAAGATGGCAACAAGAGACACTAGGTACTACCAGAGTAGAGCGAGGAGAGACAAAGGGAGGCAAGGGCTGAAAAACTGTGGGTACTATGTTCACTTTCTGGGTGATGAATTCAGTCACGCCCCAAACCTCAGTATCACGCAATATACCCATGTAACGAACCTGCACATGTACCTTGTGAATCTCAAATAAAAGTTAACATTATTAAAATATTTTTTAAAAGAATGTCTGGAACAGGGCACATGAGAAAAGAGATAAGTTAGAGCAGTTTTTTCTGACTATATAAGCTAAGTAAAGTTTTCTCCTTTTTCAAAGTATTTAACGGTGCAAAAGTAAATGATTCCTTGTAAATATGGAACT
Source organism: Pongo abelii (assembly GCF_028885655.2). NCBI lineage: Eukaryota > Metazoa > Chordata > Mammalia > Primates > Hominidae > Pongo > Pongo abelii. Next base: position 43,062,319 of record NC_072000.2, on the reverse strand, counting down.
ATTTAAAATCATTTCTACTAACTCATCTTAAGTCAATGGAAATCTAAAACACTTCTTCCAAGTAGAAACATGTTAAGAAAATATATACATTTTATAAATTATCCCTAACAGACTAAATGACAGATAATCTCAAATGCAGAATCCATATTCTTCAGAAACTTAGTTATTGTAGTTGTCATATTTTTTTAACGTATTTTAAACTAAAGTATTTTAAAATTTAAGAAAAATCTTAAAGACAATTAGTGAGAAGGACTCTTCATGAGTCCCAATAAGTCAACCTTATACAAAAGAGAGGCAGATTACTTTAGAACATCACCATCTGTTTTACAGAAGTCACTGTTTTGTTTGTCTTTTTGTGGAGACAGAATCTCACTATTTTGGCCAGCTTGCTCTAGAACTCCTGGCCTCAAGCAATCCTCCTGCCTCATCCTCCCAAAGTGCTAGGATTACAGGCATGAGCCACTGCACCCAGCCAGAAGACCATATTTTGAAAGAGAGAAAACCATGACAGGTAAAATTTATTGCTCAAGGTTACACAAAAAAGTAATAGCAATGATAAGGTTTAAAAAGCTGGGATCACACCTGTAATCCCAGCACTTTGGGAGGCCAAGGCAGGTGGATCACCTGAAGTCAGGAGTTCGAGACAAGCCTGGCCAACATGGTGAAACCCCGTCTCTACTAAAAATACAAATATTAGCCGGGCACAGTGGCACATGCCCTGTAATCCCAGGTACTCGGGAGGCTGAGGCAGGAGAATCACTTGAACCCGGGAGGCGGAGGTTGCAGTGAGCCGAGATGGCACCATTGCACCCCAGCCTGGATGACAAAGACAAAACTCCACCTCAAAAAAAAAAAGCCTAAGTCCCCTCATTCATTATCATTTCGTTAACTGAAACACAACATAAAAGAAAAGAACCCTGAAATCTGTTCAGTGACCATTTTTTTATTTTTATTTTTTTTGAGACAGAGTCTCTCTCTGTCGCCAGACTAGAGTGCAGTGGCGCAATCTCGGCTCACTGCAACCTCTGTCTCCCAGGTTCAAGCAATTCTCCTGCCTCAGCCTCCCAAGTAGCTGAGATTACAGGCGCCTGCCACCACACCCAGCTAATTTTTGTATTTTCGTAGGAACAGGGTTTTGCCATGTTAGCCAGACTGGTCTTGAACTCCTGGCCTCAGGTGATCCACCTGCCTTGGCCTCCCAAAGTGCTGGGATTACAGACGTGATCCACCACACCTGGCCTGTTCAGTGACTATTTAAATGGCATGTACCAATGTACCAAGAGCAAACATAGAATATTTTGTAACTTTAGGTAGGAATGAAGCTAACTGAGAAATACATTTATCAGCATTACTCTAATTCATGCTAGAGCCTCAGGAGTCATTTAGCCCTTCTCACTCATCATAAATTTTGGAACAATACTGAAAATTCCTTTACTGTATCTGTAGAATTACCCTTGTCTATGACATTGAGATTATAGTTGACACACGATGGCCCTTTGTCAGACCAAAGGGATCAGGTTCATTATTTGGAGATCCTCTGTAGAAAGGACCATATCTCTTCTATGAAGGTATCAATTTAGAAGCTCACAAATTATTGAAAAGTACGGAGACCAGGTTCCATTTCTAGTATGGTAGAGTAAACTCAGACTGACTCTCCTACACATAACTATAAACTCCAGACAATATGCAAAAAAATAACTGCCTGAAGCCCTTAAGCATGAACAAAAGCAGGAGGACTTAGATAAGAAGAGAGAACTTGGAAGAAGAAAGGAGTAACGACCAGTTTTCCATTTTTATGTTTTAGCCTGATGGAAGACCACAGTGAGTTGCAGCACACAGCAGTCAAAACTCATAAAACTTTCTTGCCTGAAGAACAAGTACACAAAACCCAAGTCTGAGGCAATGGGATTGGGATATCCTAGAAAGGAGAAAGCCGGAAAGGTAGAGCCCAATATTCTGGGTACAATTTCTGCCCAAGTCTATGGCTGACTCCTGAGCAACACATGTGTATGGCAAATTTAAGCAGTTTTCAGCTAAGGCAAAAATAACTGAACTAATATTTGAGTTGTTCCCCACCACAGAAGGGAAAAGGCTGCAGTCTGAGCCCATCCAAGTTAATGGTCTTCTACAGCAAGACCAGTAACACTCTTAGAGGAATAGAATAGAATCCAGAATTGCCACAATGTCTAGTATCCAATACAAACTCATCAAGAAAGACAATGTGACCCATCCTTAAGGGAAAATATCATCCCTAGAGGACAACGTCAAGATGACCCTGACGTTAGAATTACCATACAATGACTTTAAAGCAGTTATTATAAAACTAATATACTCAATGGTTTAAAAAAATGTTTATAATGAATAATAAGATAAAAAACTCAGCAGAGAAATCAAATTATAAAACAGGAACTAAATGGTAATTTTGGACCTGAAAAATATATGTAACATAAAACTTTTACTAGATAAGCTTAATAGCAGAATGGAGATGACAAGGAAAGAGTCAGTAAACCTGAAGATAGATCAAAAGAAATTGTTGATTCCCAGGCAAGACAGCCAAATAGGAACAGCTCCGGTCTTCAGCTCCCAGTGAGACCAACACAGAAGGTGGGTGATGTCTTCATTTCCAACTCAGGTACCTGGTTCATCTCATTGGGACTGGTAAGACAGTGGGTGCAGCCCACGGACAGCAAGCAGAAGCAGGGTGGGCGTCACCTCACCTGGGAAGCACAAGTGTTCAGGAAATTTCCTCCCCTAGCCAAGGGAAGCCGTGACGGACTGTGCCGTGAAGGACCACGCAAAAACTCCATCCGAAGGTCACCAACAGCAAAGACCAATGGTAAATAAATCCAGGAAGATGAGGAAAAAACAGGCAAAAAGGCTATAAATTCCAAAAACCAGGATGCCTCATCTTTCAAACGATCGCAACTCCTTGCCAGCACGGGAATAAAACTGGAAATGAGTTTGACAAACGGACAGAAGTAGGCTTCAGAAGGTGAGTAATAAACTCCTCCAAGCTAAAGGAGCATATTCTAACCCAATGCAAGGAAGCTAAGAACATTGATAAAAGGTTAGAGGAATTGCAAACTAGAATAACCAATTTAGAGAAGAACATAAATGACCTGATGCAGCCGAAAAACACAGCACAAGAACTTCATGAAGCATACACAAGTATCAATATAGCCAAATTGATCAATCGGAAGAAAGGATATCAGAGATTGAACACCAACTTACTAAAATAAAGATTGAAGACAAGATTAGAGTAAAAAGAATAAAATGGAATGAACAAAGTCTCCAAGAAATACGGGACTATGTGAAAAGAGCAAACCTATATTTGATTGATGTACCTGAAAGTGATGGGGAGAATGGAATCAAGTTGGAAAACTCTCTTCAGGATATTAGCCAGGAGAACTTCCCCAACCTAGCAAGATAGGTCAACATTCAAATTCATGAAATATAAAGACACTCTTCGAGAAGAACAACCCCAAGATACATAATCATCAGATTCACCAACACTGAAATGAAGGAAAAAATGTTAAGGGCAGCCAGAGAGAAAGGTCGGGTTACCCACAAAGGGAAGCCCATCAGACTAACAGCAGATCTCTCTGCAGAAACCCAACAAGCCAGAAGAGAGTGGGGGCCAACATGCAATATTCTTAAAGAATTTTCAACCCAGAATTTCATGTCCAGCCAAACTAAGCTTCATAAGTAAAGGAAAAATAAAATCCTTTGCAGAAAAGCAAATGCTGAGGGATTTTGGCACCACCAGGCCTGCCTTACAAGGGCTCCTGAAGGAAGCACTAAATACGGAAGGGAAAAACTGGTACCAGCCACTGCAAAAACACACCAAAACGTAAAAGACCATCAACATGATGAAGAAACTGCATCAACTAATGGGCAAAATAACCAGCTAGCATCATAATAACAGGATCAAATTCACACATAACAATATTAACCTTAAATGTAAATGAGCTAAATGCCCCAATTAAAAGACAGAGACTGGCAAATTGGATAAAGAGTCAAGACCCATCGGTGTACTGTATTCAGGAGACCCATCTCACGTGCACAGAAACACATAGGCTCAAAATAAAGGGATGGAGGAAAATTTACCAAGCAAATGGAAAGCAAAAAAAAAGCAGGGTTGCAATCCTAGTCTCTGATAAAACAGACTTGAAACCAACAAAGATCAAAAAAGACAAAGAAGGGCATTACACAATGGTAAAGGGATCAATGCAACACGAAGAGCTAACTATCCTAAATATACATGCACCCAATACAGGAGCATGCAGATTCATAAAGCAAGTTCTTAGAGACCTACAAAGAGACTTAGACTCCCACACAATAATAGTGGGAGACTCTGACACCCCACTGTCAATATTAGACAAATCAATGAGACAGAAAATTAACAACAATATTCAGGACTTGAATTCAGCTCTGGACCAAGCAGACCTAATAGACATCTACAGAAATCTCCACCCCAAATCAACAAAATATACATTTTTTTCAGTGCCACATAGCACTTATTCTAAAATCGACCACATAATTGGAAGTAAAACACTCCTCAGCAAATGCAAAAGGACGGAAATCATAAAAGTCTCTCAGACCACAGTGCAATCAAATTAGAACTCAGGATTAAGAAACTCACTCAAAATCGCACAGCTACATGGAAACTGAACAACCTGCTCCTGAATGACTACTAGGTAAATAACAAAATTAAGGCAGAAATAAATAAGTTATTTGAAACCAATGAGAACAAAGACACAACATACCAGAATCTTTGGGACACTGCTAAAGCAGTGTTTAGAGGGAAATTTACAGCACTAAAATGCCCACAGGAGATCAAGCGGGAAAAATCTAAAATCAACACCCAAACATCACAATTAAAAGAACTACAGAAGTAAGAGCAAACAAATTAAAAAGCTAGCAGAAGACAAGAAATAACTAAGACGAGGGCAGAACTGAAGGAGATAAAGACACAAAAAACCCTTCAAAAAATCCATGAGCTGGTGTTCTGAAAAGATTAACAAAATAAATAGACCGCTAGCCAGACTAATAAGGAAGAAAAGAGAGAAGAATCAAATAGACGCAAGAAAAAATGATAAAGGGGATATCACCACTGATCCCACAAAAAATACAAACTACCATCAGAGAATACTATAAACAACTCCATGTGAACAAACTAGAAAATCTAGAAGACATGGATAAATTCCTGGACGCAGACACCCTCACAAGACTAAACCAGGAGGAAGTCGAATTCCTGAATAGATCAATAACAAGTTCTGAAATTGAGGTAGTAATTAATAGCCTACCAACCAAAAAAAGTCCAGGACCAGATAGATTCACAGCTGAATTCTACCAGAGGTACAAGGAGGAGCTGGTACCATTCCTTCTGAAACTATTCCAATCAATAGAAAAAGAGGGAATCCTCCCTAACTCATTTCATGAGGTCAGCATCATCCTGCTACCAAAACCTGGCAGAAACACAACAAAAAAAGAAAATTTCAGGCCAATATCTCTGATGAACATTGATGCAAAAATCCTCAATAAAATACTGGCAAACCAAATCAAGCAGCACATTAAAAAGCTCACCCACCACGATCAAGTCAGCTTCACCCCTGGGATGCAAGGCTGGTTCAACATACGCAAATCAATAAACGTAATTCATCACATAAACAGAACCAATGATAGAAACCACATGATTATCTCAATAGATGCAGAAAAGGCCTTTGATAAAATCCAGCACCCCTTCATGCTAAAAAAAACTCAATAAACTAGGCAGTGATGGAACATATCTCAAAATAATAAGAGCTATTATGACAAACTCACAGGCAATATCATATTGAATGGGCAAAAGCTAGAAGAAGCATTCCCTTTGAAAACCAGCACAAGACAAGGATGCTCTCTCTCACCACCCTATTCAACATAGTATTGGAAGTTCTGGCCAGGGCAATCGGGCAAGAGAAATAAATAAAGGGTATTCAAATAGGAAGAGAGGAAGTCAAGTTGTCTCTGTTTGCAGATGACATGATTGTGTATTTAGAAAACCCCATCATCTCAGCCCAAACACTCCTTAAGCTAATAAGCAACTTCAGCCAAGTCTCAGGATAGAAAATCAATGTGCAAAAATCACAAGCACTCCTATACACCAATAATAGAGAGCCAAATCATGACCTAACTCCCATTCACAATTACTACAAAGAGAATAAAATATCTAGTAATACAACTTACAAGGGATGTGAAGGACCTCTTCAAGGAGAACTACAAACCACTGCTCAAGGAAATAAGAGAGGACACAAAGAAAAGAAGAAACATTCCATGCTCGTGGATATGAAGAATCAGTATCATGAAAATGGCCATACTACCCAAAGTAATTTATAGATTCACTGCTATTCCCATCAAGCTACCATTGACTTTCTTCAAAGAATTAGAAAAAACTACTTATTTTTTCTAAACTATTAGAAATTTCATATAGAAGCAAAAAAGAGCCCATATATCCAAGACAATCCTAAGCAAAAAATACAAAGCTGGAGACATCATGCCACCTGACTTCAAGCTATACTACAAGGCTATAGTAACCAAAACAGCATGGTACTGGTACAAAAACAGACATATAGAACAATGGAACAAAACAGAGGCCTCAGAAATAACACCATACATCTACAACCAACTGATCTTTGACAAACCTGATGAAAACAACCAATGGGGAAAGGATTCCCTATTTAATAAATTGCGTTGGGAAAAATGGCTAGCCTTATGCAGAAAACTGAAACTGGACCCCTTCCCTGCACCTTATACAAAAATCAACTCAAGATGGATTAAGGATTTAAATGTAAGAACTAAAGCCATAAAAACCCTACAAGAAAACCTAGGCAATACCATTCAGGACACGGGCATAGGCAAAGACTTCATGACTAAAACAACAAAAGCCAAAATTGACAAATGAGATATAATTAAGCTGAAGAGCTTCTGCACAGCAAAAGACCATCAGAGTGAACAGGCAACCTACAGAATGGGAGAAAATGTTTGCAATCCATCCATCTGACAAAGGGCTAATATCCACAATCTACAAGCAACTTAAATTTACAAGAAAAAAGCAAACAACCCCATCAAAAAGTGGGTGAAGGATATGAACAGACACTTCTCAAAAGAAGACATTTATGCAGCCAACAAACATATGAAAAAAAGCTCATCATCACTGGTCATTAGAGAAATGCAAATCAAAGCCACAATGAGATACCATCTCACGCCAGTCAGAATGGCGATCATTAAAAAGTCAGGAAACAACAGATGCTGGAGAGGATGTGGAGAAACAGGAACGCTTTACACTGTTGGTGGGAGCGTAAGTTAGTTCAACCATTGTGGAAGACAGTGTGGCGATTCCTCAAGCATCTAGAACTAGAAATACCACTTGACCCAGCCATCCCATTACTGGGTATATACCCAAAGGATTATACATCATTCTACTATAAAGACACATGCACACGTATATTTACTGCGGCACTGTTCACAATAGTAAAGACTTGGAACCAACCCAAATGCCCATCAATGTCAGACTGGATAAAGAAAATGTGGCACATACACACCATGGAATACTAGGCAGCCATAAAAAAGAATGAGTTCATGTCCTTTGCAAGGACATAGATGAAGCTGGAAACCATTATTCCCAGCAAACTAACACAGGAACAGAAAACCAAACACTGCATGTTCTCACTCATAAGTAGGAGGTGAATAATGAGAACATATGGGCACAGGGAGAGGAACATCACACACCAGGGCCTGTCTTGGGGTGGGGGGCCAGGGGAGGGATAGCATTAGGAGAAACACCTAATGTAGATGATGCAGCTGTTGAACGGCAGTTATTATCTTATTTCAAGATATTCTGCTGTGACTCTTCTGGTAAATATATTTATTTTGGTGAGACAAAATGGTTAGTGAAAAAAGACAATTACAAAAGAGGGTGAATGGTACAACTGCACAGAGTGATTAAAAGAATTTGAACAGCTATGTGTATAAATGTATACCCAAAAAAATCTCTAAAAGATATATACCTACAACTAAATTCTGAGAAGGACACACTAAGATGACAAAAGGGATTTTTCACTTCTTTACACATTTCTGTGTTGTTTGGATTTTCTAAAGTAAACATGCATTATTACCTCTATAAGCAACAAAAACAATAAAAACATTCCATTTAGGGAGAAAACAGCTTTCTATAATACGAACAATTATCTCAAATCATTCTGTTTAGATTATTTATCATTGTTGTTTTCAAAAATGTACGATGATTTTTCTTAAGAAAGAACAAACATATACTCCTCTCTTCTTCCATTCCTGTGTATTCCACATCCCAGCTGCCTTTCAAAGAGAAATAATAACTATTGTCTTTACATACCTGGCGGAGGAAACATCATCCTACGGTCCTGTTCCCATGGAGGTGACAGAGACCCAGTGTCAGAGGGAGCCCTATGAGGATTGGTTAACCTATCACAGCTTGATTCTCCTCTTTCATTGGTAATCTGATGGTCCAGAGGATTCCCTGGGCCTCGTGAGCCTAATTAAAGAAAAAAACATACAAATCTGTTTCATCTTAAAAAGTCTTATACACTTGTTTTACACATAAAATCAGTGGTTAAATCATAAATTATAAATACAAAGTCTGAAAAATAACAGTGTAGAAAGTAAATTGCTATGATTCCTATGCCTGATGTAACAGGATAGTTATAAAGTAATTATAAGAACTGATTAAATAAAAAATAATATAAAATAAAAATATAAATGATTAAATAAAAAATATAAATGATTTTGTTGCTTAAACTAATATATCAATAGTCCAAATGAGCATGATTCCTTTAAAACAGTCATCTTAGCAGTTCTATATCTATTCTAGTAATTTTGCTACTAAAGTATTTTTCAGAAAAACTCTTTTGGAAATGCACTCAGATTAACTTAACAGCCATGTAAAAAACTGCATCTCAAAGTTGAAACGTGACTCTCTACTTCTGCCCAAATTCACTGAATAGTGTTAGGAGTCAATGAGAAGATAAAAAAGATAAATACTTCTGCCCCAAAATGATTTTAAATAGCCTGATTTAAAACATTATGTACAACAGATAAACTGGCACTAAATGGCTTTTAGTAATTTCTAAATATCAAATTCACATTCAAAGAAGAATTCATAAGTTCTGAAGACAAGTCTAAAACAACAGTTTCAAAAACAACAGTACTGTTGAAATAATCACTTTAAATGAGCTAACATTCATTTGGATAAGAAAATCTGGTATGTTTACATTTACAAAGGGGTGTAATTTTAAAGTTCCCTTCTTACGACCACAGAAAAGACAGTACCTTAATTAAAAACCCATATACAGGGCTGGGCGCAGTGGCCCACGCCTGTAATCCCAGCACTTTGGGAGGCCGAGGAGGGTGGATCACCTGATATCAGAAATTTGAGACAAGCCTGGCCAACGTGGTAAAACCCTGTCTCCACTAAAACTACAAAAGTTAGCCAGGGCATGGTGGCAGGTGCCTGTAATCCCAGCTACTAGGGAGGCTGAGGCAGAAGAATGGCTTGAACTCAGGAGGAGGAGGTTGCAGTGAGCCAAGATCGTGCCACTGCACTCCAGCCTGGGTGACAGAGTGAGACCCCATCTCAAAAAAAAAACAAAAAACAAAACCTACATTCAATTAAAATGGAAAAGACAAATATAAAAAAATTTTGGCCGGGCGCGGTGGCTCATGCCTGTAATCCCAGCACTTTCGGAGGTCAAGGCGGGCGGATCACAAGGTCAGGAGATCGAGACCATCCTGGCTAACAGGGTGAAACCCCATCTCTACTAAAAATACAAAAAATTAGCCGGGCATGGTGGCAGGCGCCTGTAGTCCCAGCTACTCAGGAGGCTGAGGCAGAAGAATGGCTTGAACTCAGGAGAAGGAGGTTGCAGTGAGCCAAGATCACGCCACTGCACACCAGTCTGAGGCACAGAGCAAGACTCCATCTCAAAAAAAAAAAAAATTTAACATTCAATAAAATATATTAATACCTCATTTATCTGTCATTGAGAGGGAAAAGGGGGGTCTTCTCAAAATTATATTGTCCAGAAAACAAAAGTTTATTATTCTCAAGGAATAGCTTAAAAAAAAAATTTTTTTTTTGAGACAAGGTCTCATTCACTCTGTTACCCAGACCGGAGTGCAGCGGTGCGATTCTCAGCTCACTGCAACCTCTGCCTCCTAGGCTCAAGCAATTCTCCCACCTCAGCCTTACAAGTAGCTGGGACAACAGGCATGTGCCACCACACTTCGCTAATTGTTGTATTTTTTGTAGATATAGGGTTTTGTCATGTTGCCCAGGCTGGTCTTGAACTCCTGGGCTCAAACAATCCCACCACCTTGACCTCCCAAAGTACTAGGTGTAAGCCACTGCACCCAGTGAACAATTTTTTTTCAATAGAAGCCTAACTAAAATAGCCAGACATGATGGCTCATGCCTGTAATCCTAGCACTCTGGGAGGCCGAGGTGGGCGGATCACCTGAAGTGAGGAGTTCGAAACCAGCCTGGCCAACATGGTGAAACCCCATCTCTACTGAAAATACAAAAATTAGCTGGGTATAGTGGCATGTGCCTGTAATTCCAGCTACTCGGGAAGCTAAGGAACAAGAATCGTTTGAACCTGAGAGGAAGAGGTCGCAGTGAACCGAGATCGTGCCACTGCACTCCAACCTGGGCAACACAGTGAGACTCTATCTAAAAAAAAAATAAAAAAAAAAGAAGTCTAACAAAAATGCTTACTCTATTTCAGTACCTCCTTTAAGAGAACAAACCAAAATTAATTTTAACTTTTCTTGGTAACTTGTACAAATCAGCATAAGCATTCACATTTAATATACAGTAATCTTTAAAACAAATTTTCCATCTACTCCCTTTAGTAGAATCAGATCAACTGGCTTTTACATCAGGAGGTAAACTATCATTTTTCCTTATGAGTATACATTCTATTAAATTCCCCAAATCTTTCCTTCTTGCTTCTTCATCCTAATAATTAGCTCATTAGAAGAAGAAGGCTGGGAAACCAGAAAATGTGCAAGTCATCAGTTAGGCTGAGTTCATCTGGAATGAAGCACAGAGATTTAAAGGAGACATTCAAAGGCTTTCCTTCCTGATTGCTTACTTCCAGAAGACCAAGGCTACAGGCCAACTGACTACCCAGTGAATATTACAAACCTAAAAATTCTAATGGTTAAAGTTTTCTATTCAAACCCAGTTACATACAATTTACTCTAAGAAGAAATTATTTTACTTGTACTCAATATTATTCAAATATACCACTCATCCAAACTTCAAATTAAAAAGATAATAAAAGTAAGGAAAAACAACGGGTACTCTCCATCCTCCTTTGGTGGATCATAGGAACTTTTAGTTCGGATCAACTCTTTAAGACCCAATGACAACTTACCTAGAACTTCTGTAGCTTTTTAAACAAATAGTAAAACACCCTTGCAGATAATCTAAACACACTGTATCTTTAAATTAAATAGGAGAGGAAATAGAAGAGGAGAAATCAAATGTAAATTTTAATCATTCCAAATATTCAATTGACTACAAGCAATCCTTGACTTATGTAATTCAATTTCCAGTGACTCATATTTGCAGTTTAGCCAATTATACCCTTATTTCTAGGGCACTGTTTTTTCAGACTGCTAGCTCCTACTCATTTGTGATGTGTGAAGTTTAAAAAATAATGCTAATTAAGATTAAATTAATGAAATGGGATAAAACTGAATAGAAAGCATCAAAACTGTAATGGTAAGTACTATTTCATGTAGCTGGTTTCAATTATATTTCAATCATATTTATGTTAGTGTACAATATGACATGATATAAAATACATTTCTTAGTGTAAGCCAAGGTAAAAAATGGAGGGGTGGGGGTGGACTTAGAGAACTAAGTCATAAGCTTGCAGCAGACACGTGAATGTCAAAATCAGTTTCTTTCCTGAAGTGCTCAATGCAAAGCCTCCCTAAGGCTCTAAGTATCAGTCTATAGGGCAGTCCCTTTCCCTAGGAGCTTCCAGTTCAAAATCAACACAAGCAGAGGCTCTGCAGGGACCCCAGGCTATGGCCCAATCTACTGGGGGGACTGGGAGGTGGACAGAAACAGTTCTAAGTGAAGCAAAATGAGGGTGGAGAAAGAGGATACAAACAGGATATGGGCAAAGGGAGAATATCTCATGACCATACAGTAGTAAGTTGATTTTCTCATATTCTTTGAAGGCAATTCCAAAGGAAGAGTTCCAAAAACATTTGGAGTAATGGCAGCTTCAACTAACAAGTACACAGACTTCCTGAGATACTATTTAGATGAGTAATATCCATCTGAGTATATGAACTTTGATTTGTTGGATTTAATTTGGTGTTTTTATTTAGATTCATTACTTTATGTTCCTATCTCAAATTCAATCTGTTAAAATCACTGATACAAAGGGTGGGAATGTTTCACTGGTGAAGAATGCCATCAGCTCTTATAAAACACATACTTGGAACTGAAAATGTAAGTCTTTTGATTTTGAAATAAATAGGGCCCTATATCTTTGAATTTTGCCACAAATTAAGGGAAAACTTTAAAGGAACTTGACAAAGAAAGTATGGTGAGAGATCAAAAAAGGAAAACTCCAGGTACACAGGAGTTTTCAAAGGTACTAGGGCCTTTTGTAACACCACGGTGATGCTGATGAGATAAATGTAGAATAGCTAATGATTAGGCCTGAGGTACCTACTGAAATTCTCAACAACATATAAGGGGGTAACAGCAGACAATTGTGGCTTGGTTTCCCAATGTATTTTTTTTTTTTTTGAGACAGAGTCTCGCTCTGTTGCCAGGCTGGAGTGCAGTGGTACTATCTCGGCTCACTGCAATCTCCGTCCCCCGGGTTCAAACAATTCTCCTGCTTCAGCCTCCCAAGTAGCTGGGACTACAGGCGCCCACCACCACACCCAGCTGATTTCTGTATTTTTAGCAGAGACAGGGTTTCACCATGTTGGCCAGGATGGTCTCGATCTCTTGACCTCATGATCTGCCCCCCTTGGCCTCCCAAAATACTGGGATTACAGGCATGAGCCACCACACCCGGCCCCCAGTGTATTAACAAATGATGTAGACCACAGTAAAGGTTCCCATCAAAAATCTGCCTACAAGAGCACTACTGATTTCCTTGAGTCTATAAAAAGATTATTTCACTTTCTAATTTTCTACAATAAAAAGATCATGATACTAATGTAAATTTTTTTAATTCCAAATTCTAATGCTTCATCAAAATATAATTTCATGGTGTTTCACACTTGTAATCCCAGCACTTTGGGAGGCTGAGGCAGGTGGATCACCTAAGGTCAGGAGTTCGAGACTGGCCTGGCCAGCCAATGTGGCAAAACCCGTTTCTACTAAAAATACAAAAAAAATTAGCCAGGTGTGGTGGCATGTGCCTGTAATCCCAGCTACTCGGGAGACTGAGGCAGGAGAATCGTTTGAACCTGGGAGGCGGAGGTTGCAGTGAGCCGAGATCACGCCACTGCATTCCAGCCTGAGCAACAAGAGTGAAAACAGTCTCAGAAAAAAAAAATTACATATATATATACATACACATATATAATTTTAAGCTAGGTTATACCGTTATTGTATTTCATGCAGTCTTATAAAATTTTATATTACATCATGTAATATATAGTTTTTAAGAAGTCAAAAATATGGTTTAAAAAGATACGTATCAGGCCGGGTGTGGTGGCTCACACCTGTAATCCCAGCACTTTGGGAGGCTGAGGAGGGTGGATCACAAGGTCAGGAGATCGAGACCATCCTGGCTAACATGGTGAAACCCCGTCTCTACTAAAAATACAAAAAAAAATTAGCCGGGCGTGGTGGCGGCGGCGTGTAGTCCCAGCTACTCGGGAGGCTGAGGCAGGAGAATGGCATGAACCCAGGAGGCAGAGCCTGCAGGGAGCCGAGATAGCGCCACTCTACTCCAGCCTGGGTGAAAGAGCAAGACTCCGTCTCAAAAAATTAAAATTAAAATTAAAAAGAAAAATAAATAAAAAGATACACATCGAGTCCTTGATCAAAATGTTATCTAATATAGCACTGTTTCTAAGAGAAAAATACATCAAAATTAGATGTCATAGAGCTCCTTTTCCAAATAAAAGTTATTTACAGTAAGTGCAAGGAATGCCTGTATTTTCCAAATGTTTATTTTACAGATTATTTTTAAGGTAAGTTGAGATGAAAATATAAAGTAAGGAAGAAATCTAGAGTAATAAAGATGTTTAAACAATATACCTCTTCCTCCTCCCCCTGGAAGCAAAGGTGAGAGTCTGAGTGGGCCCTCCAACAAAGTTGGAGGAGAGAGAAAAGCTCTTGTTTCAGATGAAGGCCAACCCAATGGTGAGGGACCATATGGGGAGTGCTCTGGAATAATTAAAACAGCATATTTAAATTCATAGCTTCACTTAGCTACACTACAGAGTTAGAATCCCATTTCAACAATTACCATCAGGTCATCCTATTGCCAATTTAAATTTAATCTATGTCCTGAATGTATCCTTTGATTTTGCTAATATAGAACAGAATTAAACACAGATCCTGGTGTTTTCAATATTTGTCTATCAAATAGACACTTTAAGCAATAAAAACATCAACCAACTGGGAATTAATAAAAACATCATGATAAATAATCATTTATATTAAGCAAAGGATATTGGAGATATATCTTAGAGTTATAGGAGCATAAAGTTAGATTTTTTTTTGGTTTTTACTGGCAGTATGCACCCAGACATTTCAGCTGGTGAGAGTTGCAACATAGAAGTACTCAGTTTAAATCAGGGCCAGATAGGCTGTATTGGGCCATGAATTGTTTAAACAATGCTCAGATTATGAAGAGGAGAAAAATGCATAAAATACTCTGAAGCAAGATCACAATTTACTTTTGATTCATTACCAGTAAAAAGTCAGTTTACAAATACTAATTTATCAAATAAATCACTTTATCTATAATCTATACAGCCAAGACACCTACCACTTTACAAATTTCACCACTCTCAAATAATGGTTTTGTTTCCAAAGTCAAAAATCAAAAACAAAATACAAACAAAAACCACCAAAATAACATTTTTAAAACATGTTAAATTTAAAACGTGAGTGTAGCTGGTATAATATTCAAACCAGCTACAAGAAAAGATCAAAGCATTATTTACCCTCCTTGAAACTTCTGTGTTGGATTCAGACAAAAAAAAAAAAAATGCTTCTATATACTTCACCCCAATCCAAAGTTTGTTACTACCTGAAATTCGTAATAATCTAATATTTTTTAAATGTAGAAATAAGACTTTCATTTTAATGAAATTTTACTCTCAAAAGTGATTTTTATAACTTTCCAAGGTTATTAAAATGGTATTCTACCTATATATAGATTTATTTTTCACTACCTTAGAAGCTTAATTCCAATTCAACCAAAATTATTATGAAAAAATTTAAACTGTTTGCAATAGTTTGAGATCACTGCAGACCCTAACTCAACAATGGACAGAAATATTAAATATATCTTACAAAAAAAATTGGTCCTCCCTTGAAGTTAATTAAAGCAATCAAACCTCAGACTGAGTTTTTCCCACATTTTAAATTGATACTTTTAAATAATTAGAAACTATTTTTTAATTATTAAACAAGCAAATTCCAAAGTATAGTTAATATATAAACAGTTACAATGCTATTCCATGTAAGCACTCCTTATTCATTCAATCTCACGGAAAATTGTTAATGAGTACCTTACTATGTGCCAAGCACCTGGCTTTTCAAGGAGCTCAAGGTACTAAATATATATCATCTTACAAAATCCCACTAAGAAACAAAAGCAACAATAATTTTCATTACTGCACAGGAAACAAAACCTAGAAACTTGTGAGTCTATGAGAAAGCTTAGTCTAGAACCTTGGTTCTAAAATCTAAAATATTTATATAAATAACAGTGTTAACTTACACTAATACAAACTATATGTGCTATATATATATATATGTAAAATATGTATTTTAAATGAGGGGTTAAAAAAAAAAAAAGACTACCTCTGCCAAATGCTGTATTTGGAACATCAAGTGCATAAGGATCTTTTTCTAAAAGTTCAAATTTAAGCTCTGTTTCAGTTAATCTGCAAATAAAGAACAAACATCTCTAAGTTACTCATCCAAGAGAAGCACCACAAGAAAAAATGCCTCTACCAACTACAAGCTACTCTTCACTATTTTAATATCTACACAGAACAAACAGATTCTCTAAAATTATTCTGACCAAAACACCTTTATCTCCCACTGCTTGTTAACTAGGGTAATCAGTTTCTTGCTGCCCTAGAGATAGTGATGTTTTGTGGAGCCTTACAATTGTTTTATTTCTTCTTCAAAATTAGACTACCATGAGTACTATATCACAGAATCCAAATTTTTGAAATACAAGAGTCCTCCAAGGTCAACCAGTCTATCATTTTACAACTAAGGAAACTGAGGCTAGGAGTTTAAATGATTTATTCACAATGAAAGTGCCTGGATTAAGACACACGGTTCCTGGCTTTGAGTCATGTATGCTTTCCATTGTAACGTGACACTCATGATTCCAGTTATAACACTGGAAATCCCATTAATCTTACTCGTAAACTTTTTATCCTACAAATGTGACATTTTAAAAGAATCTTATTTCTAGTTCTTAATCATGAGATATAAAACATTTAATAATTTGATTTTAATTTCTGAGACTAGAAAAGACAAGCAAGAGGACTAAAAACTAATATTGGATAATGTTAACAGTACATTGTGACAAGAAATTATAACACTAGGAAGACTGTTATCATCTTCACAGAAAAGCACTTACTCTTCCCTGCTATTGTATATTGTAGACTTTTATTATTGTAAAACAATGTCACCCAATACTACAAAACCAGGAAATGAGAGAAATTAATGAATATTATCCTATCTACTTATCCATTAAAAGAGGCTGATATTCTGGGCATTACTATGTCAGAGAGATTCATCCTTTCTCTTTCCATCCATTTTTACCTCCATCCATCTACACTGGTTTAAAAAAAATTTTAGTTATACTTTTTACAGAATAATCTGTTACGAGTTTCCTCCAAGTGCCACTTCAGTGACCTAAGACAAGTACTTCAACAAACAAAAAAAACTAGACATTCCTAGTAAAACTAATAGATATCTCACAAGATATGCTGGATTCACTGCAAGTTTTCTTACTTAACCTTATAAAAGTATTACCTAATTAATGAAATAACAGAATAACTAATTTTAAATGTTCCCACTAAGATACTTACTTTTGTCTGTTGTGAGCATTTTCTTTCCTTAAATCATTGAGGTTTCTTTCAGCATTCCGAGCTGCCAACTTGAAGAAAATAACACATTTTAAAAATACATTTATATAAACTTAAAAAATAAGCATAAATATGTCAATATAAACATTCATTAAATTTTTAAAAAATATATATATCACAACAATGGTATACAAATCATAATCACTGAAGTTAGAAAAAGTGTAAGACTTAGACTCTGAAAGATCAGAATTTCTATATCCACTCTTTACTCTCTAGTCATATGACCTTAGGCTGTTTCCTCATCTATAAGTCTGGGATCATAATACCTACTTTACAGAGTCACTGAGTAGATTGAACAAGTAATGTATGTAAAAGGCCTTTAAGTACAGTGCCTAGAACACAAGAGATTTTAATAAATATACTTTTTGTGTAGTTGAGACTTTATTACCCCCCTACCCTCAAATCTCTAAAGTTGACAGTTTGAGCCATGTCCTTGTCCCCATCCACCCTGGGGTCAAAAGTTCAGAGCCTCATGGACTCTAAACTCAGCCTGGGTTCTAACTGATCGGGTGATTAGTTCATTGAAATGAACACTTTTTCCCTAAAAAACAAGTTAAACTCTGTTACTACGTGACTTTTCAGAAACTAATATGAGCCTCTCCTATTAACTGTCTTCTGCCCAGACCCCAGTCTGCTCCTGTGGGTAGCTCAGCTCTGGAGCGTGTGACAAGCTACTGCTCAGTGTCACTTTCATTACCTCTACTAATCCCAATTCAGCTAAAAACACACCTTGTCTGTGGAGCTTCTTCCAAGTGACCTTCCTGATATATAATTCTTTAGCCTGTGGTTCCTTGGGTTTTCCTGCCTGCCCTGTGCTCTAGAACATGTGAGGACAGATATATCCTAGGTGTCATCTGGCTGTCCCGATCTTTATATCCAACTGCTTAACTGTCTCTTTGTAGCCTCTACCCATGTCGTCTGAGATAACCTTTATCTACCTTAGAAGACTTCACTAAATACGCAGCGGTGAGGAAGGGAATTGTTACCTCTGGGCCTCAGCATATTCCCTTCTTGGCCATTGTTGTTTGTGGTTTTCATTCTAATCTTGACAAGTCAGTGTCTCTGTAAGATCTGTAAGATGTTCCTGCTGCCCTTCCAGAAACAGCCTGGCTACCATCTTACCCTGGGACTGTGTGTGGACCTCTCCATCTTCAAAGAGTAATCTACATCTAAGTATTTTACAAATGGTGAGGAGTGGTTAACTAAATTCATCTCTAAGCCCAGCTTAATTTAGTAACAAATTTTCATTTGAACCCTCAATACCAAAGCATAATCTTACAACTGAGGAGGACCTAGACATTCAACATACCTAATCTCTCACCCAAGGCTGGAATCTCCACTCCAACATGTCTAAGAAATATCTACCAAGCTTCACTACAACAATAACAACAGTTAACATTCACTGGATGTATACTGTGTGTCAGGCATTCGGCAACAACCTTACATGAATTTAATCATCACAATAACCCTATGAAATAGGTACTACTGCTATCTCTATCTTACAGATAAGAAAACTGATGATAGGTGATGGAGCCAGGACACGAGCCAAGACAGCCTAATTCCAGACTCCATGTACTCACCCACTGTGCAAACTGCCTACTGTTGAAGACTCCTAGTGACAAGTATTCCAAAGGCCAGCTATTACAACAGTCCTATATGTTAGAGTGTCTTTCTTATAATTAGTCAAAATCTGCATCCTCATCACTTCCTCACACAGTTAGTTCCTCTGGAGCACAAATACACTATTTCTTATGATGACCCTTTTCTTAATGTGTACCCAGTAATTCAACACTGAGATTCAGGTAACGGAATTTTATGACTTTTAGAACTAAAAGGGGCTTTGAAGATCACTTAATCTAATCCCACTGTTACACAAATGAGGAAATAGGCCCAAAGAATTTTAAGTAGCTTGTCCACAACTAATTAGTGGCAATCCAGTGCCCTGGAACAATCAATCCATGAACATTATATCACCTTCCCCATGGAGTACAAACTCCTTTCAAACAAGCAATGTGATAAAAGCAAAGAAGGAAAAATCAGATTTTTCTAACAACTGTGTTGGAACAAACTGTTTAGTTCACAAGGAACATAACTTCACTACTTGTAAAATTAAAAGAAACTGATTTTTCAGAATACTATATTTATTTTCATCTAATTTAAATAAGCAACGTATCTTCTGAAAACAAAATACAATTTGACAAAAGAGACTTAAAGAAATTTAAAACTTACCCAATTATCATGTGCTTTTTTCTCATGGGAAATAATCTGAAAAAGAAAGTAATTAAAATGCTACTGACAATTATTTTTCTTAAGTAAAAAACATTCACATCTACCACTATGATGTAGCACACAACTCAAAACTATCCCAAGCATCTCTGAAGAGTAGGCAACATTTTTAAAGCAAATTTTCATGTATACATAATCTATTGTATTTTAAAACAAAAACTGAATGTAAAGACAATTAAATTTTTTGTCTAGTAAACTTCTACTTTAGGAATTGCCAGTTAACATATAACTAGCCTGACTGAGTATGAGACCACACTGTTGATACACGTTTATGTGATGCAATATACCTTCCCAAAGCAGCAGGAGATATGGCAATTTCACTTATTTATTTATTTATTTTTTTTTTTTTTTTGAGATGGAGTCTCACTCTGTCACCCAGGCTGGAGTACAAGTGACGCGATCTCAGCTCACTGCAACCTCCGCCTCCAGGGTTCAAGTGATTCTCCTGCCTTAGCCTCCCAAGTAGCTGAGATTACAGGCATGTGCCACCATACCTGGCTAATTTTTGTTTTTTGTTTTTTCTTTTTTCAGTAGAGACAGGGTTTTGCCATGTTAGCCAGGCTGGTCTCGAACTCCTGACCTCAAGTGATCCACCCACTTCGGCTTCCCAATGTGCTAGGATTACAGGCGTGAGCTACTGCACCCAGCCAATATGGCAATTTTAAATAAGATTTCTTATCTCAGAATCTTTGGCTCCTGGGAAATGTCCCACAGCCACATGCAACACCTCAAAAGAGGTGTACAACTGGTCAAGTAATTATATTCCTGCATCAATTCAAACAAATCAGAATTGTTTTAAATTATATATATACACACACACACACACACACACACACACACATATATATACCTGCCCTTGATAAGAATGAATAGTTCTCTCCAATTCTTCTTCAAGATCTTTGGCTCGCTTTCTAAATGGAACGAATAATTATTCTACTATTAACATATAATATGAAATGACAGAACATACTCTCTACTAAAAAAATTTATTAGAAAACCCAGAATGCTCTATTTCATGAAGAAAAAAAAAAAAAAAATCCAGAACTCCACATTAAGAAATAATCACCTCTGACAGATTTTACAGTATATTTTTTCCTAAACTAATTTTAACATTGATTACAACTTAATACTACTACTTGAGTTTACCTAAACCAAAAGTCACACAAATATTTATGTGGTATATTGTGTTTTTTATTTTTTATTTTTAAGAAGATGATCCTAGAAGATTTATTCAGATGTTGGTGGTCTTTTTTTTTTTTTTTTTTAGAAGAGTGTCGCTCTTGTTGCCCAGGATGGAGTGCAGTGGCGCAATCTCGGCTCACTGCAACCTCCACCTCCAGGGTTCAAATGACTCTCCTGCCCCAGTCTCCTGAGTAGCTGGGATTACAGGCGCCCGCCACCACGACCGGCTAATTTTTTGTATTTTTAGTAGAGACGGGGTTTCATCATGTTGACCAGGCTGGTCTCGAACTCCTGACCTCAGGTGATCCACCCACCTTGGCCTCCCAAAGTACAGGGATTATAGGCGTCAGCCACCATGCCTGGCCAGATGTGGGTAGTCTTAATAGAATTCTAGGAAATTAGCAATCGTTGTGAAGTAAAATGTTACTTGTTAATTTTATGAGACTAACAAGATAACTTATTTTGGATAAAACTCAAGCTTGCTCTTTCTGAGGTAAAATGAAGTATCACAACTATTTGGGATACTGCTGAATCTTGCCCCTTTTTTTCTTTATATTTTCTATTTCCTGGGATCTAGTAAGGATCAAACCAAGGTAAAATCTAGATTTATAGTCTTTTAAACACTTCAGAATGCTCTATGGCTCACTCTTCTTTTTGTGGCACACCTATTGAGTCACTAATACTACATACATTCTTCTCAATTGGAACCAATGACGAAAGACCTTAAAATTAATATCTATTCATATTGACACTAACATAAAATAGAATTGTCCATATTCAACTTTAAGAGATTTTAAAAATCACACAACCTAAAAGAAAAACATTTTTCCTCTTTATATTTTCTGTATAATTGCTCAAGACCAAGAAATCTGAATGAAAAGTGATGAGACAAAAGTATATTTTTTTTTTGTCTGTACCACCTGTCAGATTTTAAAATGTTTTCTATTTTCATTTCATTTATTATTTTTTCTGGCATTAAGTTTCTTAGATACTCTTCCCATCCCAAAAAAGAAACCGGGAAAATATATTTAATACCTATAGGTCTCCAGCTCTTCAGTGGCATGGCTGATCTTTTCATCTACTTTAGAAAGTTTCTCTTCTTTCTCTAACCGATAATTTTCCTCTACTGTTAATTTCCTTAAAAACAAAAAATGTTATAATTCTCTTAATACATGTCATAAGATAATCAATTCTATCTTTTTAATTGTATCAAAACTGATGATTCCTGTAAAATTATTTCTAAAATACCACTGAAAACATCACCTACAAGGAAAAAAAAAGTACCTGTATAAATATACCTGGTGTGGAATTTAATATTATAAACTGAAATTGTAAAGCATTGTGTCTAATACAGAACTACTAATAGCTTCAAGAGTTTTCTATATAAATTTATCTTAAAAATAGGATGAAAGATATATTTAATAAAAACTATTATGACTATCACTTATCAAGTCTTTCTGTATAAACAAGCATCACATTTGCTAGTAAGAAGTCACCAATAAAATGTGTTCCGTTAATTTTTATATTGGTTAGTGATTAGGCTTCCAGGTGAGTAAACACACACACACACACACACACCCACATAATTATAATTACAATGAATCCAAAGTAAACAGTAGTAGTAGCAGTCCTATTTACTACATCTAGTTCTATTAATAATAACAATAGATAACTTACTGAGCCATTAGTATGTGCCAAAAACTGTTCTTAGACTTTTACATGTATTATTTAATTACCACAACAGCTCTACAAGAAGGGTGGTACTGTTATTCCCATCTTACAAAAACGAAAATGAAGCACAGAGAAATAATTAAACCAAAGCCTGGAGCTCATAAGCAGTGACTCTTTTATGCTATAATACCCATGTTGTTTCATTGCACATACTATCATTAACAACCTTGGTCACCCAAGAAATATTTATTGAACACCACAGGAAAACACATTTGGAGTCCTAAATGGACATCTTCCCTCCTTCATGAACTTTGAGAAGGAACAAGACAAACTACTGAAGAAGTCTTGCAGTGTGGCAGTAAACATTTTGTATTCTACACACTACATTACCTATTGCTTAGAAAGCATTCCCTAAGGTCAATCACTTTCATGGATGTTGTAAGAAAATAAGTCATCTCCTTAGGAAAAGCACGAAAGTGCGACGGGCATGGATATGGAAGAGAGATGTGTTTTTACAGACTGTGTAGACTGAAGATAGACAGAAATTCTTTGCCACCTCTCCCTGATAAAAGGTGAGGTCTATGTACCTTCCCATTGAATTTGGGTGGGCCTATTAATAATAGAAATTACGTTGTGAAAGAAGACCTGATGATATGACTTAAAAATATCACATCTTGGCTGGACGCAGTGGCTCATGCCTATAATCCCAGCACTTTGGGAGGCTGAGGTGGGCAGATCATGAGGTCAGGAGTTCGAGACCAGTCTGGCTAACATGGTGAAACCCCATCTCCACTAAAAATACAAAAATTAACTGGGCGTGGTGGCGCATGCCTGTAATCCCAGCTACTCGGGAGTCTGAGGCAGGAGAATTGCTTGAACCCAGGAGGCAGAGGTTGCAGTGAGCCAAGATGGTGCCACTGCACCCCAGCCTGGGCAACAGAGCAAGACTCTATCTCAAAAAAAAAAAAAAACCATCATATATATTTAAGGTAACACATCAAGGGCCAGGCATGGTGGCTCATGCCTGTAATCCCCACACTTTGAGAGGCCAAGGTGGGCAGATCACTAGAGGTCAGGAGTTTGAGACCAGCCTGGCCAACATGGTGAAATCCCATCTCTACTAAAAATACAAAAAAAAAAAATTAACCAGGAGTGGTGGCACATGCCTGTAGTCCCAGCTACTCAGGAGGCTGAGGCAGGAGAATTGCTTGAACCCGGGAGGTGGAGGATGCAGTGAGCCAAGATCGCACCATTGCACTCCAGCCTGGGCATCGCAGCAAGACTTCATCTCAAAAAAAAAAAAGCGACACATCAAGCTTCTAGGTCCTAACCATTTCATTTGTTTCCATTATTAAATCTGGGAAAATGGTATATCAGTCAAGAAAAACATCAAGCCAACATCTAGAATCAACTTAAATTATACTATATGCAGCAAGAATATAAATTTAACACTTCACTGGTACTATAAACTCAATATTCTACGCTCAAGAAGTGCCAATGGCATAATTCATTGAATTTCAGTAACAAGTAGTTAAACTACTTGCTAGTTAATATAAACTACTTGCTAGTTAAATATAAGAAGGAAACGTAAAATATTTTAGGAATTTAAAATAATTTTAAACTAACGAAGGAAATCATGTGAACAACACACACAACTAGAGTACTACTCAGTTCCCTATCCTTCCTTTAAAAAGCTAAAGAAAATACCTTCTCTTTGAAATGTTAAACATTACTCATCAAAATTCTATAATCAACCATATACTTTTTTTATTCAAAAGATACACTCAAAAATATTTCTTTCACCTCAATCACTTTTATATCCAAGTTTTACTTTAATACCTTTCATTCTAACCTAAAAGAGAAGGGCCCACTCCTAGGTATACCGGCTGAAAAACCCTGAGGTTATACTCTAATTCTTCCATTTTGTCAGGTTTAGTCTCTTGCATACCCTGAGCAGTCCCAAAGGGCCAAAGGTCCATAACAAATAACAACTTTTTAATTGTGAACTGAATCCAAATCATGACTGAAGTATAGAACTTGGCAGTGAATGAGCCAAGCACTACCCAGCATCCTGATCTCAAAGAAGTATTAGTACTCTCTACCAATTTCCAAATATATAAAGTAGATTCTCATTATTTGTGCCACTTATGTGCCATAAAGTCACTATAAATCATAAATTAGCAAATACTAGATCACTGCTCCTAAGGGTAATAAAGGGTTAGCTTCCTGCTACAGCCTCTGGTCACAACAATTTTATCAACCAATCAATATATAACCTTGTTTTTCATGTGCTTCTGTTTAAAGATACCTTATTTAATACACATTGTTAATTTATTGACATTGAACTCACAGCCAAAAGCACTGTAATTCATGCCTAAAGAAAGTTTATCTAACACATGTATTTTCTCTGTAACACATATCACAGCCTTCTTGTGCTTCAAAACACTACATAGCAGTTCAGCACTATGCTTAGGGGGCATTTTAAACAGCTAAATCACCAGCAAAAAGCATAAAAATGTAAAAAGTAAGGTACTAAATATACTGTAAAAAGGACACTTGTTTACAGAATGAGAGCTGAAAGAAGAAAGCAGAGTGTCACCTTGTTTGACCTCAGCTGGGAACATGTACATTGAGCAACTCAAATTTTTCATCATTCTGAATATGTCCATGAATGGCTACAAAAGCTCTGCATGTACTGATCTGATTTACAAATAAATTTTAGCTAGTAAGTGAATTCACAAATACAGATTCTATAAATAATGGGGAACAACTGTAATAACTATCATTAAGAGCCTAAAGGAACCTGAAAGTCTGTTACATTTTATTACCCTTTATGATGAAAACAATATGTGCTATGGTACTATTTGAAAATCTAGAGTCTTCAGATATCTCAAGGGTCTTCAGTGTACTTAGGCATTTAGGCAACAGCATGCACACACACACACTCCTTCACTCCAATATATAAAGGCACTGAACATATTTGTACATATATTCAACAAACATGTACTGAACAGTTATCACATGTCTCATGTAGCTTTAGGCACCACGCATACAGAAGTGAAGAAAATAATTTTCTCTCAGAGCTTATATTTAACGTAAGGAAGATAAAAGAAATAAAAGCAATCAATCATCAGAGGACAATAAGAGCTATGAGGCAAAATAAGGGGATAAAGAGTAGCAGGTATTATTTTAGTTAGAGTAGCCAGGGAAGGATTCTTTGAGGTAACATTTGAACCCAGGCCTAATAAAATGAAGAACTGAGCCATTCAAATATATAAGGAAACATCATTCCAGGCAGAAAAACAAGCACAAAGACCCTGAGGTCAATGTGCTAAAGAGCATCAAAAAGGCCAGTGCTGGATGGAGGGTACTGAGAGGAAAAAGAACATGAATAAGCTAAAATTAAACAGGTGGCCAAGGGTCCAATCCTGTACTGTCTTGCAGGCCAAGAAATAAAAGCTGTGGGTTGAGTGTGATATAAAGGCACTCAGGGATTTTGAGCACGAGAGTGACCATACTCACAATTCACATTTTAAGGGTCATCCTGCATGTTGCAGAGAAAACACAGTGCGGGAGAAAGGGTGGAAAGGAGGAGACTACTCATAAGGCTACTATAATAAGCCAGGTATTAACCGTTGAAGACTTGGACTAGACTAATAAGGAAGATGGTAAAAAGTGGTCAGATTCAGGCTATAAAAAAGCTGACAGGATTTAATGACAGAATAAATAGGAGATATAAAAGCAAGAGAGAAGTCAAAAATGGCTTAAGGAGCCACCCTAAGTAACTAAGTAAAGGACACTGCCATTTACTAAGACAAGGAACACTTGGGCAGAAGCAACTTGCACAGAACAGAAAAATCAGTTTTACATATATCAGAGATGGAATTAATGGGCTGTTTAATCAAGAGTGTCCACTCAGATTCCCTGCCAGTATTAGAAAGTTTAAGGCAATAATTTGCTGACTACTTACTAGAAGTTAAAGAGGATTCTGTTAACTAGCTTGGAAATTCCAACATCACTTACAATATTTTCTTTGTTGAAAAAAAGTGTTTCCAGATCAAATACCTTTCTTAAAAATAAGTTGATGAAATACAATCTAATCATAAATTGAGAACTTTCAATAATCACTACAGCTAACTATGTAACATATATCTCTAAAGCTATTTTACTTGCTGTTGAGTGGAGTTAACATAATTTTTATTACCTGTGGAGTTTCATTTCATTTTCTTGATATAATTCAGTCATTACTTTAAGTTTCTGTTGAAGCTTCTGATTCTCATTTTCAAAATGTGTGTTTTCTGACTGCAAAGATGCTTGTTCTGTCTGAAGATTTTTAATATGCTCTATATAAAAATTTTAAGTCATAATTAAAGGAGTAAACATTTTGAGTTGCATATTAACATTTTAGAAAGATAAAAATTACTAAAAATATTATTAATAAACCAAACTTTCCAAAAACAGAAAATCTATAAGGTATTTTGTTTACCTAAAAGCTTTTATTGTTATTAGTTGATTGACACATAAAAATTGTACATATTTATGTGGTACAGTGTGATATTTCAATATAGGTATTCGATGTGTAATAATCCTATCAGGGTAATTAGCATATCCATCATCTCTAACATTTGTCATTTCTTTATGTTATGAACATTCAAAATCCTCTCTTCTAGCTATTCAAAAATAACAACATGACAAATAAAGTAGATCTAAGAAAAAGAAATATACAGTAAGTTAACTAGCCACCCTATAGTGCTACAGAACATTAGAAATCGTTCCACCTATCTAGTTATAATTTTGTATCTGCTAACTAACCTCTCCCTAACCCCCTACCCTCTATACTTCCCACCCTCATATTACTATTACTATTCCACTCTCTACTTGTATGAGATCAACTTTTTTAGCTCCCATATATGAGTGAGAACATGTGCCGTTTCTCTTTCTGGTGTTGCTTATTTCACTTAAAATAGGCTCACTCAAGTTGCCACAAAACAGGATCCCATTATTTTTTGATGGCTGAATAGTGTTCCATTGAGTGTATTAATATCTTAATTAAGGAGCTATATAAATTGTTTTAATTTTGGCCAGGCATGGTGGCTCACGCCTGTACATCTCAGCACTTTGGAAGGCCAAAGTGGGTGGATCACTTGAGGCCAGGAGTTCAAGACCAGCCTGGCCAACACGGCAAAACCCTGTCTCTACTTAAAATACAAAAATTAGTCAGGCGTGGTGGGGCGTGCCTGTAATCCCAGCTACTTGGGAGGCTGAGGAAGGAGAATTGCTTGAACCTGGGAGGCAGAGTATGCAGTGAGCCAAGATCACGCCACTGCACTCCAGCCTGGGTGACAAAGGGAGACCCTGTCTCCAAAAAAAAAAAAAAAAAAAAAAAAATTCTTTTAACTTTTGTTATGTATAGGATTCCCAACACCTTCAACATTCTAATTCTAGCATCTAATTTTCCATTTTAGAGCTAAATGCCACTAAAGTTCTCAGGAAGGTTTTGGAGATAAGCGTTTTAAAGGGAGATATTGTAGTTCAACATTCCCTGTAAAACTATTTCCAGGTGATGAATAATGCCTGTTTTTATCTAGTAAAAACTTTATCTCTCAATAATACTTAAATTCTACCTAGCCCTCCCTTTTAAGCTAAAATTTTGACATATAAGTCAAGCCAGAAATCTAGATCTTCTCATAACAAATGCCCAAACACACTCCTAGTTTAAAACAGATCAAGACAAGACCAGAGAGAAAAATACCAACTTTAAGCTTTTTTTCAACTGCTAAACCATCTTTAAAAAACTCTATAAAAATGAATCATTCTAAATAATTATGAATGCTTTATAATTTATGCACCAATTTTTTTAAAAACCTCGTTTGTCTTCTAACATAATTACCTCAACTCTGAGCTCCTCTAAAATTGAAGTACCAACTCTGAACATTTCTAACATTAAGGTACCAAGATAATAACCTCAACTCCTCTAAGATGAAGGAAGGCATCATCTCCCATAACATCTATATGAATCACCACCACAAATCTTAAAAGACAAAACTCACTCTGCCTAAAGAGGGAAGTTTTGGAAATTGTATTAACAAGCATGAAAATTTTGGTAATTACATGTAATGGCATTTAATTATTCTAAAACCCTCATGATATGGTTTGGTTTTGTGTCCCCATCCAAATTTCATGTTGAATTGTAATTCCCAATGTTAGAGGTGGGGCCAGATGGGAGGTGATTGGACCAAGGGAGTGGTTTCTAATGGTTTATCACCATCCTCCTAGTGCTGTCTCCCCCTAGGTGATAGAGTTCTCATGAGATCTGGTTGTTTTAAAGTGTGTAACACCTCCCCCTTCACTCTCTTCCTCCTGCTCCCACCATGTAAATGGTCATGCTAGCTTCCCCTTCGCCTTCCACCATGACTGTAAATTTCCTGACACCTCCCCAGAAGCAGAAGCCTGTACAGCCTGCAAAACCATAAGTCAATTAAACCTCTTTTCTTTACAAACTACTCAGTTTCAGGTAGTTCTTTACAGCAATGTGAGAATGGACTAATATAACCCATTAAACATACAAACCGAAAGAACAGTTTACATAAATACCTAAACATTAAATGATTAAATGTATAGGAAACTGTACCTAACTATCTTTCCACAGAAATTTTTTAATCTACATCAGAAAAAAAAAATTCATTGACCTAGGCTTGAAGCGATTGCCAAGAACAATCACGTAAAGAAATTAACATTGGGTATTATCTCTATTAAAATTTAATCATCCCTATTGTAAAACAAATAAGCTAATGACAACCCAACACTTAATTCTTTAATATATTTATGTACTCGGTTTTTTTTCTTTTTTTTTGAGACAAAGTCTCACTGGGTTGCCTAGGCTGGAATGCAGTGGTGCAACCTTGGCTCACTGCAACCTCCACCTCCCAGGTTCAAGCGATTCTCGTGCCTCAGCCTCCCAAGCAGCTGGGACTACAGGCATGTGCCACCATGCCTAATTTTTGTATTTTTAGTAGAGACAGGGTTTCACCATGTTGACCAAGCTGGTCTTGAACTCCCCAGCTCAAGTAATCCACCCACGTTGGCCTCCCAAAGTGCTGGGACTATAGGCGTGAGCCACCACGCCTGGCCATATTTTTGTACTTCTACTCTAGCTATTTTGTTTCTAATTGTAACTTAAAGACCACTGTAAATGATTACCAGAAAAGGAAGAAACAGTTTAGAGGAAAATCTTCATGCTATGAATAAAAGATCAATTACAGAAATTTATCTTTCAAGATCCATTAAAAAAACAAAGTTAGATTTGGAAGAAGAGTACAGGCCGACATAGAGTCTCCAAATATTAGTCTAAGAAAAAAACAAAGATTTGCCAGAAAACTGTATTAAGGAGTGGGATAACTGGTGAGCACATTTCCTTGCTACTCTGGCACTTTCTACACACATTTTTTGAAATACAGCTTCCTTGAAAGTAAGCTATCTTTTCCTTCTGTGAATCTCCCACGGTTTTTAGTACAATGCTTTACATATAGCAACATTCTCTTAAACTAATACTAATGTTTCTTGAAATCCAAAAATAATCCAATTACTAAAATCATGTGAGTAGGGATATAATTTTTTAATAACCTCTATCTTTGGTGGTTCAATCTTTTAAAACAGTATTATAAATGCAGTTCACTTACTGTAGAAGTTTTTGAAAATACAGATAAGTAAAAAGAATATAAACATCTGCCTATAATCCCATATTCAGAGATAATCATTGTTGACATTTGAGTATGTCCTTCCAGTCTTTTCTGATGCAAATGTATATGGTAAATATTTATACTTTTTATTTTTTATTTTTACAAAATGAGATGCTACTTATCCCAACTTTAAAAATTTTCAAACATATTGACAGAACTTGTTTACTTTTTGAAAATACAAACACTATCAGCAAAATAAACATAAATGTTTTCAATTAAAACAAAACTTTCATTTCTACAGGTCTAACATCACTCTTGTACATACTAATATACTACGTATGTACATTAAAGGAACAAATCATACTGCAAATAGTACCACTATTGAAGATCAATTTTTCAATTAACAAAGACTTTAAACATTAAGTTTCAATTTGCTACTTTTTAACATCTAAAACCATTCAAACACATAACACTGTAATTCAAAGATAAATACGGTTTTACATGTTTTTTAAAAAATTTCCTTATTTTAACTTCACATAAATATAGAGGAAATCGATATGCCTTTAGCAACAATGACAACAAAAACCAGGACTAATGTTTCACAAATACCCAACAAGAACGAAAGTTAAAAAGAATAAAATTGGATCTTCCCAAAGTTAATTCAATTAATTTTTACCATTCTCTGCAAGGAGACGTACTTACTTAGAAAAACATTAAAAGTGTGTATGTCAATGACCTACCTGTAAGCTCTTCCTTTGTTTTATCAACTTCAGATAACTGAATATAAATTTGGTTTCTTTCTCCTTCTAAGGTTTTTAAAGAAGCATTTAACTTTAAAGAAGGGAAGAAGGAAAAAAGTAACATTAATCAGTTATAAAAAAAAAAAACCCATAAAACCTCACTATAACACCCCTTACACTTTTTAAGCGATTTTATCATTTTGATGAAATTATCACCTGGAATACAGAAACCAGCAATGCATCTTCCATCTTTAAAAAACCAGCAAAGTCATCAATACTTGTAAGTCTCAGAACAAGGGATAGAGAAAAGTAGCGAATGCTTTTCACTGGATGCTTAAGAAAGTGACTATTTTCATTCTATTTACTTTCAACAAAAGTTTTTATTAAAGCAGCCTTCAAACTACATTACCAAGACTTCACATAGATCAGCAAAAATGAGGATATCATTACTAGGGTGGAAAAGAGAAGGAATAAACCAGAAAAAAAGGAATCTAGTATTTACTTAAAATAGGATATAGGGCAGAAGGGGTAAGAAAATACTGAGACTAGAAGAAAAAGAATGCACTAAGGGAAGGACAAGATAAAATACGGGAAACATTTTAAATATATTCTTATCTGAAAAAATGAGTACAGAACTTGGAATTTTTTATTTTGATAAATTCCAAAAATTATATGAATTTCTAAAGTTAATAATTGAAAGTAAAAAGCAATTGATGATGAAAATTCTGATAATTTTTAAATATATTTATATGGGAACAATAAAATGGACTTTTTAAACAGTTACTAAGGAGACATGAGTAATCCACGTTCTCTCTCTTCCTCCTTATTCTTTGTATGTATCTAATAGCACAAACCTTAGCAGCATGAATCAGTTTCTTCAAAGCTCCTTTTGGAGGATTATCTACAGTGAAAATCAAAAGCACAACAATGATTTGGGAAAATAGTACAATACGACAACAGACATCAAAATGATTTTATCAGTTCACTAAACCAGAAACCTATAATCCCTCTTCTTGCTACAATAAAGAATTTGGTATAAAGCAGAATGGCCTTGGACCTGCTCCCAGGAAGCTAAACAATAAAAGCACTGAAGTGTCATACCATTTAACAAGGTTCTTCAGCTCTAACTCCAAGAACAGAGTTATAACAAGGATTAGATATTCATCTAAATATAGACCACAACTGTTAACTGTTCTTGGATTCTTACAGCATCCAAAATATAAGTAAAATTATAACCCAAGTTAAAATAACATTAAACAAGCATGAGTTTTCTCAAATAGAGAAAGGATTATTTTATATATAATAAAGTAGAAATGAAAAAGTACAAACAGAACGTTATACATTTATTTTAGGGATGTAATTTTTTCCAACATATTAATGTTATCACGAAAAAAATTTTTAATCGCACTTTTTCCTCCTTAATAAATTTGTTAATGATGCAGGGGGCTAGGGAAGAGAACAGAAAAATGACATAAAAGTCTGAAGAACTACCACTGGGGTAAAATAAGAGAGGGGTACATGGGACCTCTGTACTAGTTTTAGAACTTCCTATGATGCCATATTTCAAAATAAAAAGGTTTTTTTTAGGTCAAAGGAATTGGTGTGAGAATACAGTAAGGGGCTATAATGAAACTAAATTTTGCCACTTTTGCCAACTTCAGAGCACAATCAGCAATGGCCAATAGCAATTTGAATGGCTAAGATTAAAAGTACTTTAATCACCTGAACCTCTGACAAAAGCAAAAGAAGTATCCTTAAGTATTCATTTATAGAACACTTGTTTTTCAAACTAGTCATTCATCCATTTGATTAGCTTACAGTACAGGGAAAAACAGGCATTGAAATGATTATGATGTAATTTTGAAAATGGCTATAATAAAGATATGTATAATACACAAAGAAAACAAAGGGAGGAGGCTGTAAGCGTGTCTGAGCAGCTGGAAAAGACTTACTGAAAAGGCAGTGCTCCAGCTGAAGCTAATATAAGGGATCGTGAGAAAGGACAGCGTGTCACAGACAGACAGAATGTGCCAAAGTAAAAGCATATAAAGAACATGGTGCACATAGGGAACAAAAAGGAAATAGAAGAGCTAGTCACCATTTTAGCAAAAGGAGATGAGTCATGACTTAATACCTAAGTAAGCACCATTTTCCGATTCACTGTTCATTTCTAATTCCAAGTTATCATCATCCGTTATGTCTTCTCCAAGCATAGCAGCCCAATCTTTCATCTTTAGCAAGTGTTCAGTCAGAGTCTTGACATATAACAAAGGGGAAAAATAGAGAGGGTAATGCCTTATGCTAACAGTTTTACAACTTCTGAATGTACAGTTATGGTTTAAAAATCAATCCACATAAATAACAACACAAGAGCTCTTATTTTCCACCTCTTAAGATATTGTAAAGTCTTGAGAAATGGTAACATTTATTGACTATTAAACTCTGCAAGATGAAAACCAAAACTAGTTATTCCCAAATCAAGTATAGTACATATTAATATTATGCAACTAAAAAGTAGTAAAATATTTTTGTATATGACATTTCTCACATGCCACAAATAACAGTGGCCTAATTAACATGAGAGTAAATTCTGTGTGACACCAAACACATCTGCGGTGAGATACATAATGTATAAAAAGATCGTAGATTTTTACTTGATTTATTCAAGGAAACAATTAGCTGAGGAGTTCAACTGAAATAAAGACATTTATAAAAGAGAAGAGAATTTGAATGGAACATTAGAGGTTTTCCAAAAGTACTTTTTGAATTTTGTTGAATAAAGAAATATTTTCTAACACTACAGATAATCAAATGACGTGTCTCGTATTCCTCTGGAGGGACCCACCTAAAAATAATGTGCTGCTCTACAATTTTCACCCTTCGATCTCCTCCCTCTCTTCAGGGTTCCAAGCACAAATAACATGGCCTATACCTTTGAGCAGAGCTTGAGGTTAGCATCTCATTCTTGTTATCTTTAAGAGAATCCCAAAGCCTTTAGTAGAGGAAGTTTAGAAAAAATAAATAAAACAATATGCCACAGTCAGGCACAGTGGCTCATGCCTGTAATCCCAACACTTTGGGAGGCTGAGGTGGGCGGATCACCTGAGGTCAGGAGTTCAAGACTAACCTGGCCAAAATGGTGAAACCCCATCTTTACTAAAAATACAAAAAAAATTAGCCGGCATAGTGGCACATGGCTGTAGTCCCAGCTACTCAGGAGGCTGAGGCAGAAGAATCACTTGAACCCAGGAGGCAGAGGTTGCAATGAGCCGAGATGGTGCCATTGCACTCCAGCCTAGGCGACAAGATTGAAACTCCATCTCGTATGTATGTATATATATATATATGCCAAATTCTGAATAAAACTCAGAAAGCTGGAATTTTGAAAATATTCTTAGCAGCAACTTAACTAGCACAGATACATCACTTTCTTTTTATATATATTTTTTATTATATTTTAAGTTCTAGGGTACATGTGCACAATGTGCAGGTTTGTTACATATGTATACATGTGCCATGTTGGTGTGCTGCACCCATTAACTCATCACTTACATTAGGTGTATCTCCTAATGCTATCCCTCCCCCTTTCCCCCACCCCACAGCAGGCCCCAGAGTGTGATGTTCCCCTTCCTGTGTCCAAGTGTTCTCATTGTTCAATTCCCACCTATGAGTGACAGCATCACTTTCAATATGACAACATCCACATCACTGTGTAAATTATAGAACGTTAGTTTTACATATCATCATTTGATACACTTGAGTATCTGTATTTACCAGCATTAAGATTTTTGTAGATGAGTAGGAAAAGAAAAAAAGTCAAAAAATCCTTTCATTCTTATGATTGGAGTCAAGTTTCAATTAAATTTATTTTTTAAAAGTATTCCTCTCCAAGAAAGTACATACACCAGTTAAATTAAAGATATTCAATTAATATATATAACTATATGTCCAATTTCTCAAACTCTTCCAACCTAACAGGAGCAGATAGCATACTGAAGAGAAATGGTAAAAACCATTATTTTTATTTCTTTATGAAATACCTAGGCTAAAATACAGAGAAGAAAAAAGGACACACAGAATATTCATATAAGTACGTGTGTGTGTGTATGTGTATGTACATATGACAAATCAGTAAGTCTTCAAGAAACATTTGAAAATCTGGGCAAATATGTTATGAAAATATGTTGTGAAAATAAAAGCTGCTAAAAACTAGTTTTCAAA
The DNA here is from genome assembly GCF_028885655.2 of Pongo abelii. Taxonomy (NCBI): domain Eukaryota; kingdom Metazoa; phylum Chordata; class Mammalia; order Primates; family Hominidae; genus Pongo; species Pongo abelii. Next base: position 43,027,134 of record NC_072000.2, on the reverse strand, counting down.
TTTCACAGTTAGTGTAAAATTCCAGCCAACTTGGTCACTAAAACCAGTAGAGCCATTTACCTTGATGTGATTTTCTTTATCATTTAGAACTTGTTCTGCGTGTACTTTGGAGTCTTCAAATGTTACTTTCTGTTTATTAAGTTCACTCACTTGTTCTTTCCATACTTCAGCATCTTGCAAAAGCTGAAAAAGAAAATTTTAAAAATGCAACTCATCACATAAGTGAATCATTAAAAGATACTAAGAAGGCATTATGTAGCTACTTAAAAAAGAAAAACATGGCTCCTGTTTTCAAAGAACTTTCAAAATGGGGTATGTAAAATAACACACACATTCTTCAACTAGTTTATATCATATATTTATATCAAATAAAGGTTTTCTGAGATATACATATCTTAGATTTGATCATTTCTTACCATTCTTTATATCCCATATAAAATATTATACCTTACTTGCGTTGAAATTTATTTTTTAAATCATTGTGCAATTTTGTACTTAAAATAACTAACCTTTAGAAATATCACCATCCTGGCCAACATGGTGAAACCTCTCTACTAAAACACAAAAATTAGCTGGGCATGGTGGCACACGCCTGTAGTCCCAGCTACTCAGGAAGCTGAGGCAGGAGAATCGCTTGAACCCGGGAGGCAGAGGCTGCAGTGAGCCGAGATTGTGCCACTGCACTCCAGCCTGGCAACAGAGCGAGACTCCGTCTCAAAAAAAAAAAGAAATACCATTAATCTAGAACAGATCAAATTCTGCACAAACAGTATTCTACTATAAATACTTTTACAGGAAAGGAAAGCCTTTCTGAACATGACAAAAAGTAAAGATCATTATAAAAGGTAGACTCGACTACATAAAGCTTAAAAGCTTCACAAATCAAATATAACACAAATGACATTTAAAGACAAATAACTAGAAAGGAATTCTTTCCTTTTTTTTTTTTCTTTTTTTTTTTAGAGGCAGGGTCTCATTCTGTCATCCAAGCTGGACCACAATCTGAAACTACTAGGTTCAAGATATTATCTCACCTCAGCCTCCCAAAAAACTAGACTACAAGCACATGTCACATACCCTGCTAATTTTTTTATTTTTATTTTTTGTAGAGTCAAGGTCTTGCTATGTTGCCCAGACTGATCTTGAACTCCTGGCCTCAAGTGATCCTCCCACCTGGACCTTCCAAATCACTGAGATTACAGGTGTGACCCACTGCACCCCACCAAGAAAGGAATTTTCATAACATTTGTAGCAAAAGGTTAATAACCTTAGCATGCAAACAGCTGTTAGATGTCAATAAGAAAAAATAGGCAAAGAAAAAAAAAGACTGAGCAAGCAATTCACAAAAGAAATGGCTGATATATATGAAAAAGTCTAAATGTATTTAGTCTTTAAAACTCTGTTCTACCAAACAGTAATTATTGGATTTCTCTGCAAAACTAAGGCTTCATTAGCATATTTCCAAACATGTGAAAAACTAATCCTTTTCTATGTATATATAACAGAATCAGATGATACAGGTAAAAACAAATGAGAATTCAAGAAAAAATTCACATTTGGTGATTAGGTCATCTCTCATGAGTTAGTAAAGAGACTTAAGTACACAGTATACAGTATTAAAACATTAGAGAAGGAGTGCATTAGAACATGGCATCAGTGAATACAGTTTGTTTCAAGAATTTGGATTATTACAAGGAAGTTAGATGAAAACAGTTGTAAAGAGTTAAGACTGATCTAGGTGAAATATTTTCCAAAGTGGAAAAGGCCACTTTAGATCATAACATGGCAAATTTAACACAGGGTTTACCACCACTTTCTACTCAAATCTATTAAAATGCCAGAAAACAGATTTTTTTTCAAAGGCAGAAACCCACAAGGAAAACAGAGAATAGGAGATGAGACAAAAAATAATTGTAGAAGTAGAAAATGGAAAGAGATGGAAGTGTGATAAAAAGACTCAACCGACTAGAGAGAACTAAAATCTAAGCCAGAAGGTAGGAACACCCAAAAGTAGGCTGATTTGACATACCCTAGAAAGGCTCATGATTTGAAGGCACAAATACCAGGGGTATAAGCAGGAATGGAAAAAAGGAGGACTGGCCAAAAGTCTGTATAAAAAGCAGTTGGAAAGCCTCCCATTACATAAATATATACACATTCTTATTCTCATTCTCTCTCATTCATTCTCTATCTCTGTCTCTTTCACACACACACACACACACACAGAGACACACACACACACACACACACACACACGCAAAACCCTATAGGGTTATTCTTTGGAGAGGTAGAACCTGAGACTCTTGGACATCTATCCAGGTGAAGATGGAAGTAACACACTGAAAAGTATTAAGTAAAAGTATTAAGAGGAAACTGACTTACTGAACAGTCAGACACCAGCACTCTTTACCTGAGTTGCAAGACTGTTGGCAAACAGGTTTACACCTCCCAAATGGGAAATGTGGAGGACTCATCTCTGTGGAAATGCTCTTCAGATACCAACAACTGAGAATCCTCCAATTACAAATACCGTAACCTGGCCAGGCGCGGTGGCTCACGCATGTAATCCCAGCACTTTGGGAGGCCGAGGCAGGCAGATCACTTGAGGTCAAGAGTTCAAGACCAAGCTGGCCAACATGGTGAAACCCCATCTCTACTAAAAACATAAAAATTAGCCAGATGTGGTGGTACACGCCTGCAATCCCAGCTACCAGGGAGGCTGAGGCAGGAGAATCACTTGAACCCGGGCAGCAGAGGTTATAGTGAGCCAAAATAGTGCCCTGAACTCCAGACTGGGTGACAAAGTGAGACTCTGTCTCAAAAAAATATATATCCTATAGAAAAGCCCGCCAATAGCTGGGCGCAGTGGCTCGCGCTTGTAATCCCAGCACTTCGGGAGGCCAAGGCGAGTGGATCACCTGAGGTCAGGAGTTCAAGACCAGCCTGGCCAACATGGTGAAACTCCATCTCTACTAAAAATACAAAAAATTAGCCAGGCGTGGTGGCAGACGCCTACAATCCCAGCTATTTGGGAGGCTGAGGCAGGAGAATCACTTGAACCTGAGAGGTGGAGGTTGCAGTGAGCCAAGATCAGGCCATTGCACTCCAGCCTGATCAACAAGGCAAGACTCCACCTCAAAAAAAAAAAAAAAAGAAAGAAAAGAAAACCCCACCAGTGGCCAGGCACAGTGGTTCACACCTGTAATCCCAGCACTTTGGGAGGCCGAGGCGGGTGGATCACGAGGTCAAGAGATGTATAATGATCTGTAATTTCAAAGAAGAGGAAACAATAAAAAGATATTAAAAGCTTCCAGGGAGGAAAAAAGCAGATTTCCAAAAATGTCCAATTATCTGAATAACTTCTGACTTTTTAAAAGCAATACTGGAAAGTCAAGACAATGGAGTGACAGTGTCAAAATTTTGAGGAAAAAAAATGCCAACCCAGAATATATTCAACCAAAATATCAACAAGTATGAGAAACAAGACATTTCCAGGCATGTGAGTTCTAAAAAAATTACCTCCTATACCTCTTCCTCAGAAAGTTAACCAAAAGAATTAACCGCAAAAGAGCTTAGATATGGGAAACAGAAGATCTAACACAGGAGAAAGACAAGAGGAATCTTTAGGATGGGGGTGAAGTGAAATCTTAGGATACAGAACAGAACACACACCTACAGAAGAAGTTCTTATTAAATCAAGAGAGGCCCGAGAAAAAACTGCTTCAAGAAAAAAAAAAAATGAAATTAACAGATTAAACAAAGCATTTGAAGGCATGAGTAATATATCTGTATCTCTAGAAGACAGCATACAGATGAACCAGATAAGTATACAAGAAACAAAACAATTATTAACCCTAAGGAAAATACTGAATAAGACAGAATATGTAATAAGAACAAACCACGAGGACAGGTGCAGTGGCTCACGCCTGTAATCCCAACACTTCAGGAGACCGAGGCAGGCGGATCACAAGGTTAAGAGATCAAGACCATCCTGGCCAACATGGTGAAACCCTGTCTCTACTAAAAATACAAAAATTAGCTGGGCATGGAGGCGTGTGCCTATAGTCCCAGCTACTCAGGAGGCTGAGGCAGGAGAATTGTTTGAACCTGGGAGGCAGAGGTTGCAGTGAGCCGAGATCGCGCCACTGCATGCCAGCCTGGTAACAAAGTGAGACTCCATCTAAAAAATAAAAAAATAAAAAAAAAAAAAGAACAAACCATGTGGCGCTGGTGTAATATTTGGATAATTATAATAACTTAATCACTGAAAAATTTTCCAGCTGAAAAGTTACAATTACATTGGCAAAGCAGAAGAAGAAATGTACGTGGGAGTATCTATATATGTGCAGGAGAAAGAGGGCAAATGTCACATCCTTATGTGATCTGCCGCCAGAACTGCTTCTATCTTTAGACCCCAGATCTATAACTTCAATAATCCTCACTCATATTCTCTGTACCCCTTCAGTCTGGCTTTAAGAAGTTGGTTATGATTACCAAAATGCTAAATGCCCTGGCTTACTTTCCCTGCCCTGGGGGTAGAAGGTGCCAAAAGTATACACTTTTGTATACTATACAAAAGAGACAGACACTGAAATATGTATGGGAGACTGTCCGGCTCTCATGCTCTCAAGGAAAAGCCTATACTTGTCCCTAGCATAGGTCAGTCATGAGGATGCCAAGAACATTTATAATTACATATTCACAAGTTGAAGAGTCCCTACAGAGCACAAACCTGTTTCTGGCTTTCCTGAAGTTCAGAATTTTCATTCAAAGCATCTTTTATTGCTATCTTCAGTCGTTCTTCATTCATTTGAAATATCTTGAAGGTCATTTTGGCCTAAGTAAAACAAAAAATGTCAAGTTTGTAACAATTAATTTAATACATAGCTCATCTTTACACATACTCCCTAGAACACAGAATTAAACAAAGGCAAAACCATGCCAATATGAACAGCAGAGACAACATCGTGTAGCAGAAAAAAGGCTTGTCTAGAATCGGGGTCTAGTCCTGCCTCTCCCACTAACGTGCTACGATGTGACCTTGGACAAACCTCTTGTAACTTTCTATGTACTGTGCAGCAAATTTTGATAACTATTTATTCTGCCTCCCCTACTAAAATTTAAACTTCCTGGGGACTTTTTTGTCTATTAATGTTAAGTGTCAAGAAACCAGTTCTCAATATATAGTAATAGCTCAATAAACACTTGTCCATTAAAAAGATGAACTTTTCTGAAGTACTTCATGTTAAAAAAAATATATATATATATACAAGCTGGGTGTGGTAGCTCATGCCTGTAATCCCAGCACTTTGGGAGGCCAAGGTGGGCCGATCACTTGAGCTCAGGAGTTCAAGACCAGCCTGGCCAACATGATGAAACCCCGCCTCTACTAAAAATACAAAACTTAGCCGTGTGTGGTGGCACATGCCTGTAATCCCAGCTATTCAGGAGGCTAAGGCAGGAGAACTGCTTGAACCCAAGAGGTGGAGGTTGCAGTGAGCCAAGATCGTGCCACTATACTCCAGCCTGGGCAACACAGCCATGCTAATTCATTTAGGTATTGTTAAAAAAAAAAAAAAAAAAAAAAAAAAAAACCTAGGATCCCCTATATCTCAAATCCTACTATTATATCTTATTTCTTAATTTAAAAAAATTAAACTAAAATTATTCTCAAAAGCAACAGACCTACTAGACTAATTCAACTTACTTCAGCTACTTGTGATTTGAGGGATTTTGACTCATCTTCTAGAGACTGTATCCTTTTTGAAATATCCGCCATCTAGAAAGACAGTATCAGGCAATAAATATTTACTAAATTCTAGTTTCCAAAATGCCATATATATTAGATATACTGTTAACCTAACACTTTTGCTCCATAAGTGACAGCTCAAATTAAGAAACCTTTTCAGTTTATTTAGCCACATGCTTAAAGGGATTTTACATGAACATTACATAACAATAGTATCTCGTAACTTTAATATTTCATAACATTTAAGTTACATAGGCTCAAAATAAGCCCACTAACATGTTTTACTAAATAATCTCACATACATCAAGATTTTCATTAAGACAGGTTTTACCAAAAGAAAAAGTTATAATGTTAATATACATGTTAATTACAGATAAACACTATGTACATGATTATTCAGTTTTTATTTACATGAGCTACTTCCATAGTGCATATAGAAAATTTCTATAAAAATATGCAAGAAATTTAACACAGTAACATCCGGGGGAAGTGAAAAGAATGGATCTAGAAAATTTTGCTCTCTACAACCTTCTGTATTCTTTACATTTTTTACAATAATGTAATACTTTAACCAGTATCATATTAATTTTTTAAAGCTCAGTAACTTTTTCTTATATTCTCCTCAAATAAAAAAGCCTTACCAATTCATCTTGTTCAGAATGTTTGGATTTCTCTTCTTTTAACTCTTTTTCTAGACAGAGTATTTCATCCTCAAGTTCAGAATTGGACCTGTTCAGCTTTTCACAGGTTGCCTAAGAGAGAAAGCCAACTTTATTAAACAGATACAAGAATTTTTCATTAGGGAAATCAGACGAGCATAATAAAAAAATATGTACTGTAAGTTAAATAACTTTCATTTATATATTTGCTCATTTTTATAATATCAAAATAACAGCAATTGTAGCAGTGGTCAACAAAGTTCTGTAAAAAGCAAGAGAATAAATATTTTAGGCTCATACGCCATGCAGTCTTTGTCGCAATTACTCAACTATGCCACTGTAGTGAGAAACAAAAGCAATACCTAAATGAATGAGCATGGCTGTATTCCAAAACAATTTTTTACAAAAAAAAAGTGGAGAGCCCACTAGGCAGTTTGCCAACCTCTGCTTAAAAGCACTATAAAGAAAAAAATGAGAAATAAAGCCAATTTAATATAATTAAAGGCATGACATAAAAAATCAACTAAAAAAACAATCAAGGCTGCTTCATGATAATATTCCACATTGAATTAAGACCTATTTTCTATGACCTTTTTAATTTAAAATGATTAGTTATTGGATTATTCCAACTGGATTTTAAACACTATAATAAACATACCTCTGATATTTGTGATCCTTCAACAAACTTGTTAAAGAAAAATAAACCAAAAGATTCAAAGATTTTAATGCAGGCCAAAATAAAAGCAAAAAAAATACATACTACATTACAGTGATTTAAAAACTTGTTTATACATATTACCCCAAATTTGAATATTTCATTCTAGGAATTCCCTGACCCGAATCAAAATTATTCTATTGGTTTGATTTTATCTACAGATTCGGCTATCATATTTTTTAAAATTGCATCACATTATAGTTTGAATTCAATTATGATTACTATTACTGAAAATACTATGCTAAAAAATTATTAAAATTGAAGAAAAATTTCTAAAATGTTGAATGCAGTTAAAAATTCAGCTAATTTTACTCCTATAATAATTCATTACCTTGAAAATAAATTGGTGTGTAATATTTTATCCTCAGTATTACCAAGCTTGAGTAAATGTCTTTGCTACCTACTTTTTGCTCTTCTGTTAGCATGTCAAATGCCTTCTAAAATTCTTTTATCAAACTAATAAATTACTACTGGGAGGGTAATTAAGACAGAGGATCAGCAAATAAAATATAATTTCAACAAGTTCTTGAAGATAGTAATAGGCAACAAATGAAGAAAAACATTAAGAAACTTATTTAGAATCAATTTGTAACTTCCTTTGGACTCTACCAGAAAATTCTGAATCATAACACATAGAGTTTCTGATGATTACGAATAGCAGTGATTAAGAACTGCCACACTGTACTAGACACTTATCAAAGGTACAAGGTCTACTGTTTTCTGTTTTAGTATCTGCAGACGCAGGTGTCCTCTGCTATCCTTTGTCACTACTGTGCTTTTTACAACACGTCCATATCTAAACAGTAGTAAGGCATTCCCATCGCTTACTCTAATCTGTCTTAGTTTAGCTAAATTACAAATTATCATACTTTCCTTCCTTAAAATTAACCAAATCACACTTGGCTCAGGAAAGCCTACTTTAAGCATTATCTCCCCAGACTCCTCATTCAGTGACATCATGTTGGTAGCTTGAAACTGGCCATGGTGGAAGTATTCATACTACAGAACTCAGCAAACGCTACAAATAAGGCTGCTTTTTTTTAAAAAGTTGTTAAACATTTACCAACATACACCATTACTTATAACGTAAACCTCTGGCCTAATTCTAGTTAGCTCTTAATATCCTCAGGATGAAAATAAAGCAAATACTGTCATAATTTACATAAGTTATTGTTGCCAACTATTCCTAAGTTTGTAAAAATGAATCTTATTTCTCCTTTCTAGAGCGAACTGCGTCAAAAAAGGAATGATCACCTTAATACATTTCCCAGGAATGATAGAATGAAGTTTCTATACAGCTCCTGACTCCCTGAACATAAACATGCCTGACTCAAAACAATAAAAGCAATAAAAGCTCAAATTTTTATATTTTATGCTACCTACTATTGTCCCATTTCCTATATTAATTTTCTTCTTTAAGTTTTAACATCCAGAGATGCTCTTTCACATTTCTTTCAAATAGTTTTCAGAAGATACATTTTTAAAGTTTTTGTTACTTAGTATTTTTTCCCCAGCTTTTAAAATTATACCATTTGATTTTCTACCTCCAAACTTTGTGCTTCTGTTGCCTCCTTCTCAAAGCTGGCATTCTTTAAAGATGACTCTACTTCATAGCCTTCATACTGAAACAAAGCAACATCACAAGTAAAAACTCTACCAATTTTATTCTAAATCTTATCTGGATAGATGCCTAAGAAGCAGACAGAATTCATTTCCACATATACATTAAATTTACTGCGATTTACTTAGCTTTAAGTTTTTTAAATCTGACCACTATAACAAACAATGCCAGAGCAGCTAACACATCACAAACCACTAGCTCAGGCAACAAATGCCAGAACTTCACCTCTAAGAGTAAAGTCTGCTTCTCAGAGAACACAGGACTATAACTAATATTAGCATCTTTTACTAAAAATGAGGTAAAAATTCTAATGGTAAGATTGTACTAAAGATTATCCAAAGATTTACTCAAAGAGCGTATTTTTATGTAAGCTGTCTAATTATGCCCCAAACAAGTAAACCTCTTCTTTAAGCCTATTCATTAAAGAGAAATTTATAGCAACTGACCATCAAAACTTTTCACTTTTAATTCATACCATACAACAAATAAAGCAAGTGGGGAATATAAAAATCTTTAAAAGGCAGAGAACAACCATCAAAAAATGAAAAGAACAATAAAACATATAATGCTATAAGATTTGGCAAAATGCACTTCAATTATTCAAAAAAAAAGTGATTAAATTGAAGACTAGGTTGTTCTGGATCCACCTTTCTGGCAAGAACAAGAAAAGCTTGACGAAAAATACCAAAAAAAAAAAAAAATTATCTGTCTGAAAGCCTCAGAGAGCTATCAAAACAGTGAGAATTTGTGAGAGAAGTGGGAATCCCCAGAAAGGCAAGTCTAGTATTTGACATTTCTATTCCCCCTAGAAGAAGAGGCTGATGGGCTAAGAAACTAAGCAGAGATTTCAGGAGAATCAGAAGCTGAGAAAAAAAACTTGGAGTTCAGGACCTGCCAAGTCAGATGAACTCCGTGCTTGCCTAAACAATGACCTGTCCAAAGATGTCTATGTTCTGCTCCCCAGAATGTCCAGGTGTGATAAAGGATCTTAAGATGGAAAGAGCATCCAGAATTATTTTGGTAGGCCCAATATAATGCCAAGGGTCCTTAAAAGGAAGAGGCAAGAGGACCAAACTTAGAAAAGAATGATATAAGATAGAAGCAGAAATTGGGGTGATGTAGTTATGAGCCAAGAAATGTTGGTAGACTCCGTATAAGACACAAGACACAGATTCTCTCCTAGAACATGCATAAAGAAACATACTTGCTGCTATCTTAACTTTTGCCCCCAAGATTGGTTTTAAGGCTGGGCATGGTAGCTCATGTCTGTAATCCCAGCACTTTGGGAGGCCAACGTGGGAGGATCACTTGAGGCCAAGAGTTCAAGGCCAGCCTGGGCAACATAGTGAGATCCCATCTCTACAACAAAATATTTTTAAAAACATCAGTTCTAGACTTCTGACCTTCAAAATTGTAAGAGAATAAATGTGTGTTGTTTTACACCACTAGGTTTGCACTAATTTGTTACAGCAGCAAAAGGAAATTAATGTCCTTACCAAACAAAACTGGTACCTTGGATGGGCGCAGTGGCTCACACCTGTAATCCTAGCACTTCAGGAGGCCGGATCACAGGGATCATGAGGTCAGGAGTTCAAGACCAGGCTAGCCAACATGGTGAAACTCTGTCTCTACTAAAAATACAAAAATTAGTCGGGCGTGGTGACGTGTGCTTGTAATCCCAGCTATTCAGGAGGCTGAGGCACAAGAATCACTTGAGCCCATGAGGCGGAAGCTGCAGTGAGCCGAGATCATGCCACTGCACTCCAGCCTGAGTGACATAGCAAGACTGTCTCAAAAAAAAAAAAAAAAGAAAAGAAAACCTATCTTACAACAAAGTCGAAACCAAAAACAGACTAATCCTCTGAACTGAGGCCCAGCTTCCAAATATCTCAATCTGTTATTAAAGTAATCTGACCTCCCAACAAAGAAAAGCCCAGGAAGAGATGGCTTCATGGCTGAATTTTACCAAATTTTCAAAGTACAATTATTACCAATACTTCTTAAACTCTTCCAAGAAAAACGACAGGAGGGAATATTTCCTAACACATTTTATGAGTCCAGCATCACCTTGATATCTAAGCCAGACCAAGAAACCACAATAAATAAATAAATAAATAAACAAACAAACCTACAGGTCAATATCTCTGATGAACACTGATGCAAAAATCCTAAATAAAATACCAGCAAATTGAAATTAACAATACATCAAAAAGATTATGCATTGTGATCAAGGGGGATTTATCCCTGGCATGCAAAGCCGGTTTCATATATGCAAATTGGCCGGGCACAGTGGCTCACGCCTGTAATCCCAGCACTTTGGGAGGCCGAGGTGGGCAGATCACGGGGTCAGGAGTTCCAGACCATCCTGGCCAACATGGTGAAACCTTGACTCTATGACTCTACTAAAAATACAAAAATTAGCCGGACACCTGTAGTCCTAGCTACTCAGGTGGCTGAGGCAGGAGAATCGCTTGAACCCAGGAGGCAGAGGTTGCAGTGAGCTGAGATCACGCCATTCCACTCCAGCCTGGGTGACAAAGCCAGACTCCGTCTCAAAAAAAAAAAAAAAATATATATATATATATGCACAAATCAATTAATGTGATACATCACATTCACAGACTGAAAGACAAAAACCACATGATCATACTAATTGACACAGAAAAAACATTCAACAAAGTTCAACATCCATTTTTTTTTTTTTTGAGAGATAGGTTCTCCTATGTTGCCCAGGTTGGACTTGAATTCCTGGGCTCGAGCCATCCTCCCAACTCAGGCTCCCAAGTAGGTGGGACTATAGGCACACACCCTCACGTCCAGCCCAACATCATTTCTTGATAAAAACCCTTAACAGTTTAAGTATAGAAGTAAAGTTCTGGCCAGGTGTGGTGGCTCACGCCTGTAATCCCAACACTTTGGGAAATTCGAGGAGTTCGAGACCAGCCTAGGCAACATGGCAAAACCACGTCTCTACCAAAAATACACAAATTAGCCAGGCTTGGTGGCAGACATGCCTTGTAGTCCCAGCTACTCTAGGGAGGCTAAGGTGGGAGAATCACTTGACCCCAGGAGGTTGAGGCAGCAGTGAGCCATGAGCATGCCACTGCACTCCATCCTGGGCAACAAAGTGAGACCCTGTCTCAAAAAACTAAATAATAGTGGCTCATGCCTGTAATCCCAGCACTTTGGGAGGCCGAGGCGGGCAGATCATGAGGTCAGGAGATCAAGACCATCCTGGCCAACATGGTGAAACTCCGTCTCTACCAAAATACAAAAAATTAGCCAGCCGTGGTGGCGCATGACTGTAGTCCCAGCTACCCAGGAGGCTGATGCAGGAGAATTGCTTGAACCCAGGAGGCAGAGTTGCAGTGAGCCAAGATCACGCCACTGCATTCCAGCCTAGTGAAAGAGCAAGACTTCATCTCAAAAAAATAAATAAATAATAAATAATAAAATTTTTTTAAATAATGAAAAAAATAAAAAGAAAGTTCCTCAACATAACAAAAGCCATTTATGAAAAACTTACAGCAAATATCATCTTCAGTGGGGAGAAACTGAAACCTTTTCCATTAAGATCTGGTAGAAAGCAAGGATGCCCACAACCACCACTTCTATTCAAAACAGTACTGGAAGGGCTGGGTGCGGTGGCTCACACCTGTAATCCCAGCACTTTGGGAGGCTGAGACAAGCGGATCACTTGAGCCCAAGTTCGAGACCAGCCTGGGCAACTTGGCCAAACACTATCTCTACAAAAAAAATACAAAAAATTAACTGGGCATGGTGGTGCATGGCTGTAGTCCCAGCTACTTGGGAGGCTAAGGTGGGAGAAACACCTGAACCCGGGAGGCTGAGGCTGCAGTGAGCCATTACCATGCCACTGCACTCCAGCCTGGGCAACAGAGTGAGACCTTGTCTCAAAAAATAAAAACAAAATAGTACTAGAAGTACTATCAAAGCAACTAGACAAGAAAAAGAAAGAAAAGGCCTGGCATGGTGGCTCACGCCTATAATGCCAGCACTTTGGGAGGCCAAGGTGGACAGATCACTTGAGGTCAGAAGTTCGAGACCAGCCTGTCCAACATGGTGAAACCCTGTCTCTACCAAAAAATACACACACACACACACACACACACACACACACACACAAATAGCCAGGCACGGTGGTGCACACCTGTAATCCCAGCAATTTGGGAGGCTGAGGTGGGAGAATCACTTGAACCCGGGAGGCAGAGGTTGCAGTGAGCTGAGATTGCACTGCTGCAATCCAGCCTGGGCAACAGAGTGAGACCCTGTCTCAAAAAAAAAAAAAAAAAAAAAAAAAGTAAGAAGGAAGGAAGAGAAGGATAAGGAAAGAAAAGATATCCAAATCAGAGAAGTAAAATTATCTGTTTGCAGATGACATGATCCTATATGTAGAAAACCCAAAAGATGTCATCAAAAATACAGATCTAATAACTGAATTCAGTAAAGATGCAGGATATAATATCAAAACAAAACTATGTCATTTCTATACACAAATAATGACCTAGCCAAAAACGAAATCTAGAAAACAATCCTATTTACATAGCATCAAAAAAAATAAAATACTTAGGAACAAATTCAACCAAGGAGGTGAAAGATCTGTACACTGAAAAGTATAAAACATTGATGAAAGAAATTGAGGAGCACACAAAGAAATGGAAAGGCAGCCAAAATCTCAATGGCATTCTTCACAGAAATTTTTTTAATCTAAATTTAATATAGAATCGCAAAAGATCCCAAATAGTCAAAGCAATTCTGAGAAAAATAGAGTTGGCAGCATCAGACTAACTCATTTTAAATTATATTCCAAAGCTGTAGTAATGAAAACAGTGTGGTACTAGTATAAAAACAAATACACAGACCAGTGGAACAGAATAGAGAGCCCAGAAATAAATCCAAATAGATATGGTCAAATTTTCAATAGGGCACCAAGAATACACAATGCAGAAAGAATAGTCTCATCAATAAATGGTACTGAGAAAACTGAATTTCACATGCAAAAGAATGAAATTGAACTCTTATTTTATACAATACATAGAAATCAACTCAAAGTGGGTAAAAGACCTAAACATAAAACCTGAAACTACAAAACTCCTAGAAGAAAACACCGGGAAAAAGCTCCCTGACACTGGCCTTGGCAATAATTTATTGAATATCACATCAACAACTTAGGCTACAAAAGCAAAAAATAAGCGAACAGGACTACATCAAACTAAAAAGCTTTTGCACAGCAAAAGAAACAATAAAATGAAAGTTCCTTTGAGGTGCAGCTGCAAGGTAAAAAAAATAAAAATATACACAAGTAAACACAATAAAAAGGCAACCTACAGATTGAGAAAAAATATATCAGATAAGGGGTTAATATTCAATATTTTAAAAGACCTCATACAACTCAACAGCAAGCAAACATACAACCTGATTTTAAAACAGGCAAAGGACTTAAATAGATATTTCTCTGAAGATGACATAAAAATGGCCAACAGGATATGAAATGGTGTTCAATATCACCAATCATCAAGGATATGCAAATCAAAAACACAATGAGATACTACCTCGTATCTGTTAGAATAGCTATTATCAAAAAGACAAGAGAGATGACAAGTATTTGTGAAGGTGTGGAGAAAAGGGAACCCTCGTACAACAAACCCCCAGGACGCAAGTTTACCTACGTAACAAATCTGCACTTGTACCCCTGAACTTAAAAGTTACAAAAAAAAAAAGGGAACCCTTTTTCTAGACAAGAAAAGAGAAAGGCATAGAGCAGGTCCTTTGTCCTTTGAATAACATTGTTTTCTTCAACATTGTTTCATTATAACATTGATGAGAAAAAAAAACTGAATTCAGTATACACTGTTTCACTTAAAGTCAATTTTCAACAATCTATCAATGACATTGAGGGCTTACTGTATACTATTGGCAAGGATGTAGATGGGTACAGTCATTACAGAAAATAGTATGGAGACTCCTAAAGAAATTTAAAATAGAGCTACTATATCCAGCAAACCTTCTTCCAGATATTTATCCGAAAAAAATGAAATTGGCACCTTCTACAGACAGCTGCATGCCCATGTTCACTGCAGCATTATTCACAGTAGCCAATATGGAGACAACCTAGGTATCTATCAATGAACAAACGAATAAAGAAACTGTGGTATATATTTACAATGGAATATTACTCAGCCATAAAAAGGTGGAGATCTTGCCATTTCCTATAACATGGATGGACCTAGAAGACATTTTGCTAAGTAAAATAAGCCAGATACAGAAAGAAAAATATTGCATGATCTCACTTATATGCAGAATTTTTGTAAAGGTCAAATATATAGAGATAGAGAACAAAACAGTGGTTAGCAGTGTTGGGTAGGAGGGAAGAAACATGTAGGTCAGAAAATATGGCCGGGCATGGTGGCTCACGCCTGTAATCCCAACACTTTGGGAGGCTGAGGTGAGAGGATCACCTGAGCCAGGGAGTTTGAGACCGTCCTGGGCAACATAGGAAGACCCCATCTCTACAAAAAATTTAAAAATCAGGCAAGCATGTATCATGTGCCTGTAGCCGCAGTTACTCAGGAGTCTGAGGTGGGAAGATTACTTGAGCCCAGGAGATAGAGGCTGCAATGAGCCAAGATCATGCCACTGCACCCCAGCCTGGGTGACAGAATGAGACCCTGTCTCAATAAAAGAAAAGAAAATATATGGGATGAACAAGTTAAAAGATCTCATGTACAACATGAGATCCATAGTTAATAATAGTGTATTGCATTCATGATTTTTGTTATATGAGTACATTATAGCTGCCCTTGAGGGGTGGGCAGGGAACGGGTAACTATGAGAGATGAAGAATACGTTAATTTGTTTCACTATAGTAACCATTTACTATACACGTATATGAGATACTATACACGTATCTCATCATGTTTATACCTTAAATATATACAATAAAACTTATTTTACAAAAAACAAACTCAAAGTTATCTGAAATTTCTATACCTTAAATATACACAATAAAACTTATTTTACAAAAAAGAAACTCAAATAAATAAAGTTATCTGAAATTTCCAATGTCCCTAGCCTAGCTGTCTATGAAAAGCAATAGTAAATCCTCACTGAAGAGAGACAACAGCATCCACAGCTTCAAAATTATCTTTACAATTTTTATTATATTATCACTGACACTTGATATAAAATAACCTGGCATTCAAGAGGACAAGACTTGACTGAGAAACAAGGGAAAAAATGAGCACCAGAAATAAGACTACTGGATAATGCAGTAGTCATTAAAATAAGAAAGCATATTTGTCGGCAGCATATATTCTGAAAATCAGAAAATAAAAATAACACATAAATAAACAAAATAAGAGAGCATAGGCCAGGCATGGTGGCTCACACCTGTAATCCTAGCACTTTGGGAGGCCAAGGCGGGTGGATTGCCTGAGCTCAGGAGTTTGAGACCAGCCTGAGAAACACAGTGAAACCCGTCCCTACTAAAATACAAAAAATTAGCCAGGTGTGGCGGCGTATGCCTGTAGTCCCAGCTACTAGGGAGGCTGAGGCAGGAGAATCACTTGAACCTGGGAGGCGGAGGTTGCAGTGAGCCAAGGCTGCGCTACTGCACTCCACTCCAGCCTGGGCAACAGAGGGAGACTCTGTCTCCAAAAAAAAAAAAAAAACAAAACAAAACAAAACAAAAATAAGAGAGCATAATGTGTAAATGGAATTAAAAAATAGAATTGTGCCAAAGAAAAAGAACTACAAAAAGAGCCACAATAAAACTGCAGAACTGAAAAAGGCAAGAGATGAAATTAAGATCTCAATGGATGGTTTAAAAGATGATTAGGCATAAGTGAAAACAATTGGCAACATGGAAGTTAAAGAAGAAGTATATGTCTAGACTGAAGTGTGGGCAAACAAAAAGATGGAAACCCCAGAAAAGAATGTAAGAGACAGATGAGATATAACAAAAAGTTAAAATACCCATTTTTATAGTCCCAGAAAGAAACAAAAAAGGGCAAAAACAATATGTGGAAAAGTAACAATCAAGAGTGTTTCAAAACTAATAAAAGGTAGAGCACGGTGGCTCACAGCTGAAATCCCAGCACTTTGGGAAGCCAAGACAGGAGGATTGCTTGAACCCAGGAGTTCGAGACCAGCCTGGACAACATGGCAAAACCCCATCTCTACAAGAAATTTTAAAAAATTAGCTGGACATGGTGGCGCATGCCTGTAATCCCAGCTACTCAGGAGGCTGAGGTGGGAGGATCACCTGAGTCCAGGAAGCAGAGGTTGAAGTGAGCCAAGATCACACCACTGTACTGCAGCCTGGACAAGAGAGAGAGACACTGTCTCAAAAAAAAAAAAGAAAAACTAAACTAATAAAAGACATTAAGCCACAGATTCTAGAAGCATCATAAACCCCAATAAGGACAAATAGAAAAAAACCACACCTAGACAAATCATAGAAACACTGCTGAAAGCCAAAACCAAGAAAAAATGATAAAAATAGCCAGTAGGGGTTTTTTTTGTTTGTTTTGAGAAGGAGTCTCGCTCTGTCGCCCAGGCTGGAGTGCAGTGGCGCGATCTCGGCTCACTGCAAGCTCTGCCTCCTGGGTTCACACCATTCTCCTGCCTCAGCCTCCCGAGTAGCTGGGACTACAGGTACCCCACCACCACGCCTGACTAATTTTTTTGTATTTTTAGTAGAGACGGGGTTTCACCATTTTAGCCAGGATAGTCTCAATCTCCTGACCTCGTGATCCACCTGCCTCAGCCTCCCAAAGTGCTGGGATTACAAGCATGAGCCACCGTGCCCAGCCGGTTTCTTATACAGTTAAACTATACCTGCCCTAATGCCCTAATGACTTACCAATTCCAATACTACTTATGAAGAGAAATGAAAATACATGCCCACAAAAAAAAAAACTTGTAGAAGAATGTTCACAGTAACTTTATTCATAATAGCCAAGAACTGTAAATTAACCATACCAGATACTAAGACTTGTTATAAAACTACAGGATATAAAAAGCATGTTATTGGCAAAAAACAAACAAGAAAAAGCCCAACAAAATAGAAGATTTAACAGAAACAGACTCACATATATTCAGTGACTTAAGAAGATGACACTACAGAACAACAGAGAAAAGATGGTCCTTCCAATAAATGGCATTAACTCGACACACCCAGGGAAAAAAATGAATCTTTACACACACACACACACCCTCGACTGCACCATCACAGATCTGATTTCAAATGGATCAAAGACTATTATGGACTGAATTGTGTCCCCACAAATTCATATGTTGAAGCTCCAACCCCGCTACCTCAGAATGTGACTGTATTTGGAGACAAGGCCTTTGGAGGTGGTCAAAACAAAATAAGGTTGTTAGGGTGGGCCCTAATCCAATCTGACTGGTGTCTTTATGAAAAGAGAACATTTGGATACACAAACAGATACCAGAAATGTGCACATGCAGAGGATATGTTTGTGTGCTCAACCTCAGCAGTCAGGAAAACTCAAAAGGAAAGCACAAGGAGACATCATTGTACACCTACTACAATGGTTAAAATTAGTAAGACTGGTTAAGTGTTGAATATGAAGAGCAAGAGAACTCTCATACTCTGCAAACAAAGCATTCATAATCTTAAATTTACACAGAAGTACCTACAGTGAGAAGTATAAAGTTCTCTGACTCTAACATGAATATTATTTTCAAAAATATCTTACCTCTTTTTGAACAAGGCTAAATTTTTCAAGTAGTTTACTTTTTTCTTCAATTAGTCCAGAAAGCATTACGGCAAGCTTTTTCTCTCTTCCTAAAAAAGTCAATATTACCATGAGTAAATTATTATAAGTTTTTACATCACAACAATGAGAGTTAAAGCAGAAAAAAGAACTTACCCACATAAAGCCGACTCCTAACCTGAAACAAATTTTTAACAAAAATTACATTAAAACAAATACGCTCTCAAATAAATCAATTTATTTAACTTCTACTGCCAACTTAGAAATACGGGTTTCTTATTGCCTTTGTATAAATACAAGCCAAAAGTATTCTGTTTCCAAGAAGAAAATAAATGCTTTTTTTTGAGACAGAGTCTTGCTCTGTCTCCCAGGCTGGAGTGCAATGACGCGATCTCAGCTCACTGCAACCTCCACCTCCTGGGTTCAAGCGATTCCTCTGCCTCAGCCTCCTGAGTAGCTGGGATTACAGGTGCCCACCACCATGCCTAGCCAATTTTCATATTTTTAGTAGAGACCGGGTTTCACCATGTTGGCCAGGCTGGTCTGGAACTCCTGACCTCAGGTGATCCACCTGCCTGGGTCCCCCAAAGTGCTGGGATTACAGGCGTGAACCACCACTCCCAGCCTAAATACTACTTATTAAAGACTCCCTATTGAAGATTCACATTGCGAATTAGCATATTAAAGGCTCTGAAATAACTTTAAAAATACTTGTTTAATTTCATTTAACCCATTGCTCCCCAAACATATTTGACCCTAAAAAAATAATTTCAAGAAGCCCCTATCATCATATCCCCGATGCTAATATCCAAAATAAAACAGCCTGAGAAATGTTACCATAGGGCCATAGATCTGAACTGACTAAAGAAACGGTAAACCAAATCTTTTTCTTCCTTAACCTCTCTCTCAAATAATGAAGCAGGTGGCAATTCATTTGTAAAAGGATCAGCCTTAGGGCTGAGGTAACACAAACAAGTAGAAAAGAAATGAGGATTCAATCATCTACAGAATATGGATAGAGATAAAAGGGAAAACCTTTAAAAGACAAGATACTCTACAATGAGTGTACATGAAGAATAGATTTCAGTTCCTCAGATTAAGGAACTCTCAAAAGGTATAGAAAACCATAAAGAAATTGAAAAATAGAAGTTAAGAGATAGGGAAGTTCAGAAGTAAAGGAGCAACATCTGAAAAATAGCAGTCCCAAAAATGCATTAAAAATTTCCCAAAATTAGGCCAGGCATGGTGATTAACGCCTATAATCCCAGAACTTCGGGAGACCAAGGCAGGCAGATCACTTGAGGCCAGGAATTCTGAGCAACACAGTGAAACCCGTCTCCACAAAAAAATAGAAAAATTAGCCAGGCATGGTAGTGCACACCTGTAGTACCAGCTACTCAGGAGGCTGAGGCAGGAGAATCGCTTGAGCCCAGGAAGCAGAGATTGCAGTGAGCCAAGATCGTGCCACTGCACTCCAGCCCGGGTGACCGGAGTGAAACCCTGTCTCAAATAAAATTTCCCAGAATTAAAAAAAAGATGAAGCTCGGCAGAAAGACATGGACCTGTGTAGTCCCAACTACTCAGAAGGCTGAGAAAGGACTGCTTAAGCCCAGGAGTTTGAGGCTGTAGTGCACTATAATTGCATCTGTGAATAGCAACTGCACCACAGCCTAGGCAACACAGTGAGACCCCATCTCTTTAAATATATATATACATACACACACATATATATACACATATATATATGAAAGATCTTACATTAAAAGATTCCAGTTGAGCATGGTGGCTCACACCTGTAATCCCAAGACTTTGGGAGGCCAAGGCAGGAGGATGACTTGAGCTCAGGAGTTTGAGACCAGCCTGAGCAACACGAGACCCTCATCTCTTTATTTTATTTTTGAGACAGGGTCTCTCTCTGTCACCCAGGCTGGAGTACAGTGTCGCAATCATGGCTCACTGCAGCATCAACTTCCCAGGATCAGGCAATCCTCCCACCTCAGCCTCCTGAGTAGCCAGGACCACAGACGGGTGTCCTCATGTCCAGCTAATTTTTGTATTTTTTGTAGTGATGGGGTCTCACCGTGTTGCCCAGGCTGGTCACAAACCGCTAAGCTCAAGTGATCTTTCTGCCTTGGCCTCCCAAAGTGCTGGGATTAGAGATGGGAGTCACTGCACTGGGCCTGACTCTCATTCCCGACCCTCATCTCTTTATTAAAAACAAAACAAACAAAAAAAAAACCTCTGAATCCCTATGTAGTTTCTAACTTGTTTACTTAAAATAACAAATATGTTTCTCATATTATTTGTTCAGCCCAGTGACAAAATGAACATTCTCTTAGTATAGCACTGGTTACTCACCGATCTAAAACTTCTCCATGAAAAAAAGAGAACAGCAAAAAATCCAACAACAGCTGCACATATCACCAATTCCCATGGAAAACCATAAGGATTAGAATCTGGTCTCATACCTTCAGGCAGTGCTGCCACAACCTTCAAGATAAAGAAAAGTAAGTTCTTAAAAATGTACTTTTGGTAAAAATATTGATTAGAAACATAGGTACAAGTTTATGTGGTCAACACAGAATGGGCTGCCAGACTAATACCAAACAAAAGGTATCAGAGTACATTTTTTTGTCAACTTTCAATCACTATCGCCAAGTAAAGAACATCAGTATGGTGAAATGCAATTATCTTCAAACTGGAGTTCTACAGAGGTGACTTAAAGCTTCCAAGCATGAGAATAAGAGAAGGTCAAAGAAAGAAACTGAGTGATCTGGGGTTCAGGTACTCTTACCCTGATTTAAACCAGTTTCGGTTTTATCTACGAAGTATAATCAGTTCCCCAATATACAATTTCCCTACAGGAAGAAAAAATCAATTTGCAGCTTTAAAAATAAAAAGTTTGATTCAAAGCCAGCCTGGGCAACAAAGTAAGACCTGTCTTAAAAAATAAAAAAAAGTTTTGAACACCACTGATAGAGCTTTGGGTTTGGAGTTTGAATCTCCCCACCCTACCTCTGTGGGTCCCTTCTCTTATATGTAATGAGAATAATGCTGTTTGAACGTGCCAGATAGGTGCTCAATAAAGGGTAATTATTTCCATTATCTCCTCCAAAGACCCTGATCTTCTGACCATGGCCTTTCCACATTACTTCTCCCCACAGCAGACCTTCAGCACAACACAGCCTAAGGCTTTTGCTGTTGCTTCTATATTTCACCTTCCTCTGGGTCAGCTCATTATTCATCCTTACCTAATGGGGTTATTCTGCTCTTTGTTACCAGGCCCAAGATATTACTTGATCAAAAAGAAAAGGGGAAAGGTAAGGGGAAAAAAGAAAAATGCCATTTTAAGAACAATCTGAATTATGATGGGGTTTGATTCTTTTCAGGCTTTAACCCAAAACCTCTACAGCAAATCTTCCTTTTAGGCCCTTTCTGCCTATAAGAACAGTGTTTAATAGTTATTTTCCTCTACAAAATCTTTTATAACTCTAATCCAAATATGTACTCCTGCCAAGGTACTATCTATACTTCATTAACCTGTACCAAACAAACCTGATTATGCTTCTAAAAAATATCCGTTTACCCCGATCTCTGTTTCTGCCTCTCCCTACATTACCCTAGGTACCAGTTCGCAGAAATCCAGTATCATTACAGGCAATTAATGATAAAAAAAAAAAATACTTATTTTTGCCATTGGGGGAAAAAGGCATTCAATACACAATACCAGGGAGAAAAGTTTTCTTCACAGTTTACACATTTTCCAAGCATCTTACTTTTAGCTAACGTATTCAACACATAAGACGCACATTACCTCAAAAGTTGTGTAATCAATACGACCTATGACACTCTACTTTAAAAGGCAATTCCAAAAGCATCTCTCAGATCAAACACGTAATTACCTTTAGTACAATAATATTTCTTAGACTCAATCACATTTTATCAGCTCTTCTCTTCTAAAAGGACATGGTAAATTCTAGTTTAAAGCACTGAGCTACGGCCGGGCGCAGTAGCTCATGCCAGCACTTCAGGAGGCCAACGTAGGCGGATCACAGGAGGCCAGGAGTTTGAGACCAGCCTGGCCAACATGGCAAAACCCTGTCTCTACTAAAAATACAAAAATTAGCCAGGCCTGGTGGCAGGCACCTGTAGTTCCAGCTACTAGAAAGGCTGAGGTGGGACAATCACTTGAATCTGGGAGGCAAAGGCTGCAGATCAAAAAAAAAACTTTTTTTTTTTTTTTTTTTTTTTTTGAGACAGAGTCTCACTCTGTTGCCGAGGCTGGAGTACAGCAGCACCGTGTAGGCTCACTGCAACCTCCATGTCCTGGGTTCAAGCAATTCTCCTGCCTCAGCCTCCCGAGTAGCTGGGATTACAGGTGCCCACCACCATGCCTGGCTAGTTTTTATATTTTTAGTAGAGACAGGGTTTCACCATGTTGGCCAGGCTGGTCTCGAACTCCTGACCTCAGGTGATCCACCTGCCTTGGCCTCCCAAAGTGCTGGGATTACAAAAAAAAAAAACTTTAAAAAAATAAAATAAAATAAAGCCTTGAGCTGGTTAGATCTGGCAGACTGGAGAAAAGCAAAGAATCTGAGTCTTGGCCAGGCACGGTGGCTCAGGCCTGTAATCCCAGCACTTTGGGAGGCCAAGATGGGCGGATCACTTGAGGTCAGGAGCTTGAGACCAGTCTGGCCAACATGGTGAAACCCCATCTCTACCAAAAATACAAAAATTAGCTGGGCATGGTGGCGTGAGCCTGTAATCCCAGCTGCTCGGGAGGCTGAGATACAAGAATTGCCTGAACCCGGGAGGAGGCTACAGTGAGCCAAGATCGTGCCACTGCACTCCAGCCTGGGTGACAGAGTGAGACTCCATCTCAAAAAAAAAAGAAAAAAAGAAACTGAGTTCTAAAGGATTCAACTCAAATTCATTGCTCTGGTCTAAATTATTCTGGCTTTCTCAAGGAGATTTTTCACTCTTAAATTTTATCTACAACATAACACCCTATCTCACAAAAACATATAAAGAAAAACCAAATTTCTCAAATATCAACAAATATAATACAGAATTACATGTAATCTGATAAACTGGAATTTAAAGGGTGATGGGTAACCCCTCCAAGAGTAACCCTCCATAAAATATGGTAGTGATTAATCACAGAACACTTAAAATCTATTCCATTTCCAAAACGTGAGTACTAAAGGAGTTCAAGATCAAGTAGCTTTAAAAAAAAAATCAATCAAGTTGATAAAATATACTAAGAATAAACTAAAATTGTTTTTCATCTAACTTCAAACATGATATATATTAATAACAAAAAGAATGTCAACATGCAGACCCTGTGAATACTTGACTATAACACAAAGTTCCATTAAGGTACACCTCTCCAAGATAAAATATTAACACTAATCACTCTCAAACTCTTCCCAAACATAGAGGAGGAAGAAATACTTCCTAACTTATTCTATGAGGCTGGTATTTACCCTAAAAGCCAGACAAATACATCACACAAGAAAAGAAAATCACACACCGATATATCTTATGACTACAGGTGCAAAAATCCTCAAAAAAATATTGACAAACCAAATCCAGCAACATATAAAAAGGATTATGTGCCATGACCAAGCGAGATTTATCCCAAAAATGCAAGGTTGGTTTAACATACAAAAATCTTATAAACCATATTAAGAAAATGAAGAGGAAAAAAAAAAACACATGATCATCTCAATAGACACAGAAAAAGCATTTGACTATATCTAGCATGCTTTCATAATCAAAACATTCAACAAAAATTAGCCAAGCATGATGGCACATACCTGTAGTCCCAGCTACTCAGAAGGCCGAGGTGGGAGAATCACCTGAGCCCAGGAAGTTGAGACGGCAGTGAATCATGATCCTGCCACTGCACTCCAGCCTGGGCAACAGAGTGAGGCCCTGTCCCAAACAAACAACAACAAAACAAAACACACTCAACAAAGTACGATTTGAGGGAATTTCCTCAACCTGACAAGGAACATCTATGCAAAACCTACAGTTAACATCATACTTAATGATGAAAAAAAAAAAAAAAACCTTTTCTCCTAAGATCAGGAACAATAATGTCCGCTCTATCAACATGTATTCAACATTGTAATGGAGGTTCTAGCCAGAGCAATTAGGCAAGAAAAATAAATAAAAGGCATCCAGACTGGAAAGGAAGAAGAAAAACTGTTTGAAGATGACATAATGCTATTCTATATATAGAGAAAATCCTAAAGAACCTATAGAAAAACTATCAGAGCTATTAAGTTCAGCAAAATTGCAGAATACAAAATCAACATAGAAAAGTCAGTTGAATTTCTATACAATAGCAATGAGCAACCTAAAAATGAGATAAAGAAAACATTTCCATCTATAATAGCATCAAAAAGAATAAGATTATTAGGAATACATTTAACAAAAGAAGTGCACACTGAAACTACAAAATATTGTGGAAAGAAACTAAGGAAGACTTAAATAAATGTAAAGCCAATCCATGTCCATGGGCTGGAAGACTTCTTTGTTTGAGACAGGGACTGAGTCTGTCACCCAGGCTGGAGTGCAGTAGTGTGATCTTGGCTCACTGCAGCCTTGCCCTCCCCAGGCTCAGATGATCCTCCCGCCTCAGCCTCCCAAGCAGCAGGACTACAGGCACATGCCACCTCACCCAACTAATTTTTGTATTTCTTTTAGAGACAGGATTTTGAGAGTGGCAGGAGGCAGCCAAATGCCCAGGCAGACAGGGGCGGGTCCCTAGTGAAATCCCAACTTCAAGCCAAAGACAGTTTAAAGCTTGAAAGCCAAGCCACAAGTTAAACCCTTGGACCAGACTGAGAACTTGCCTTCTTGTTTGGCGCACTTTCCTCTGATTGATCCCCATCTTTCACCTATTTTACGTATACCTACCCTTTACTAATAAGTTTTCTTTTTCTTTTTTTTTGAGACGGAGTCTCGCCCTGTCACCCAGGATGGAGTGCAATGGCGCAATCTCAGCTCATGGCAACCTCCACCTCACGGGTTCAAGCAATTCTCCTGCCTCAGCCTCCTGAGTAGCTGGGATTACATACGCACGCCACCATGCTCAGCTAATTTTTTGTATTTTTAGTAGAGAAGGGTTTCACCATGTTGGCCAGGCTGGTCTCAAACTCCTGACCTCGTGATCCACCCCCATCACCCTCCCAAAGTGCTGGGATTACAGGCATGAGCCACCTGTAATCCGGAGCACCCAGCCTCTTAATTAGTTGTCTACATTGTCACGCCCACCTTTGAGTGGTGTCTTTGCGTTAACCTTTTTTGCATACTCACAAACCAATCAGCATGCACTCTCCATTCTGAGTACACAAAAGGCCCCAGACCCAGCCACACAGGGGGACTTTCCCACCTTCTGGTAGGGGAACCACCCCCTGCATTCCCTCTTTGCTGAGAGCTTTCCTTTCACTTAATAAATTCTATTCCACTCACTCTCTGGGGTCCGCATGCCTAATTCTTCTTGGTTGTGAGACAAAAACTTGGACGTAGCTGAGCTAAGGAGCAGAAAGACCACAACAGTTTCACCAAGTTGCCTGGGCTGGTCTCAAAGTCCTGGGCTCAAATGATCTGCTCACCCTGGTCTCCCAAAGTGCTGGGATTACAAGCATGAACCACTGCACCCAGCTTGGAAGACTTAATATTATTAAGAGAGCAATACTCCCTAAACTGATCTACAGATTCAATGCAACCCCTATCAAAATTCCAACTGCCTTTTTTGCAGAAATGGACAAACTGAATCCCAAATTCCTAAAACTGAATTCCTAAAATTTATATAGAAATGCAAGGGACTCCTCATAGCCAAAACAATATTGATAAAGAAAAAGAATGCGGATAAACAAAAACAACGTTGGGGGACTCATACTTCCCTACTGTATCTTACTACAAAGCAACAATAATCAAGACATTGGGTAAAAAAAAAGTTTTAACGATAATGTAGTAATGGCATAGGGACAGACACAGACCAATGAAATAGAAATGAGAGTCCAGAAATAAACCCTTAAATTTATGGTAAATTATTTTCAACAGTATTAAGACAAATCAATGAGGAAAAAACAGTTCTTTCAAACAAATCGTACTAGAATAAGCCAATAAATATCCACATGCCAAGGAATGAATCTAGACCCATTCTTCATAACATATATGAAAACAAAATCACTCAAAGTGGATCAAAGAACTTCCTGTAAGAGCTAAAACTCTTAGAAGGAAGCATAACTGTAAATGTTTGTAACCTTGTCTTAAGCAACGGTTTCTTAGCTATGACACCAAAAGCACAAGCAACCAAAGGAAAAAAAGATAAATTAGACTTAATCAAAATTTAGAACGCTTATGCTTCAAAGGACACACCAAGAAAGGGAAAAGAAAATGCACAGAATGAGAGAAAATCTTTCTAAATCATTTATCTGGTAAGCATTTAGCACCCTAAATGTATAAAGAATGCTTATAACTCAACAATAAAAAGACAACCCATTTTTTAAATGAGCAAAAGGAAATCAATAGACATTTCTCCAAAGAAGATATAAACAATAAGCACATGCTCAACATCATTAGTTACTAGGAAAATACAAATCAAAACCACCACAAGGCCTGGTGTGGTGGCTCACATCTGTAACACCAGCACTCTGGAAGGCTGAGGCAGGAGGATCCCTTGAGGCCAGGAATGTAAGGCAGCAGTGGGCTATGATCATGCCACTACATGCCAGCCTGGGCAACAAAGCAGGACCCCATCTTTTAAAAAACAAAACAAACAAACAAACAACAACAACAACAAAAAAAAAAGAGTGAGGCCAGGCACGGTGGATCACACCTGTAATCCCTGCACTTTGGGAGGCCAAGGTGGGTGGATCACAAGGTCAAGAGATCAAGACCATCCTGGCCAACATGGTGAAACCCATCTCTACTAAAAAATACAAAAATTAGCCAGGTGTGGTGGTTAGTGCCTATAGTCCCAGCTACACAGGAGGCTGAGGCAGGAGAATCACTTGAACCTGGGAGGCGGAGGCTGCAGTGAGCCGAGATCACGCCACTGCACTCCAGCCTGGGTGACAGAGCAAGACTCGGTCTCAAAAAAAAAAAAAAGAGTGAAATACCACTCACTTGTACACCCACAAGGGTGGCAATTAAAAACAAAAGAAAACAGAAAATCACAAGCATTGAAGGGGATGCAGAAAACTGAAACCCTCATAAACTGCTGGTGGGGATGTAAAATGGTGTGACCTCTGGAAAACAATTTGGCAATTCTCAAAAAGTTAAACATACGGTAAATATGACTCAGCAATCCCACCCTAGGTACTTACCCAGGAGAACTAAAAACATATATAAAAACTTATACACATACACATAGCAGCATTATTCATAATAGCCAAAAAGTATTAATAATCAATATGTCCATCAACTGTGACATAAATGTGATATATTCACACAACGGAATATTTTTTCACCATAAAAAGAAATGAAGGGCCAGGCGAAGTGGCTCACGCCTGTAATCCCAGCATTTTTGGAGGCCGAGGTGGGCAGATCACTTGGGCCTAGGAGCTCAAGACCAGCCTGGGTAACATGGAGAAACCCTGTCTCTACAAAAAATACAAAAAAATTAGCCAGGCCTGGTGGCATGTGCCGTGGTCCCACCTATTCAGGAGGCTGAGGTGGGAGGATCACCTGAGCCAGAGAGGTCTAAGCTGCAGTGAGCTGAGATCGCGCCACTGCACTCCCCTCTGGGTGACAGGGGTGAGACCCTGTCTCAAAAAAAAAAAAAGAAAGAAAAAAGAAATGAAGCTCTGTTACATGCTACAACATGGATAAGCCTTGAAAACATGCTAAGTAAAAGAAGCCAGACAAAAGGCCACATATAGTATGACTACATGACACATGCAGAACAGACACGTTCATAGAGACAGAAAATAGATTAGTGGTTGTCAAGGGATGAGGGGTGGGAATTAAGACTGCTAATCAGTAGAGTTTATTTTCTGGGGTAATAAAAATGTTGAGGAACTGTGCTGTCAGTTGCATAACATAGTGAATATACCAAAAAAAAGCACTGAAATGGACATTATAAAAGGATGAATTTTATGTTGTGTGAATATATCTCAATACAAAATAATTTTTAAAAATAAAAAAAAATTTAAAGCAGAACAATGTTGCGCCATCCTAGCCCCCAGGCCAGGGTACTCGCATTTAGCCAAAAAAAAAAAAAAAAAAAAAAAATGTGCAGGTGAGGATACAACGCACCAGACTAGAGAAAACTGCAAAATCTGGCTGCATTTCTCCATGTCTCTGTAAATTGGCAGTCCTGTAAAAACTAAATCTTGATTATTATTGTTTTTAGTGAAGAAAGGGAAATATGCTTCTTTCTATAAACCCTACCTCCATGAATAAGTTACCACAGCCAGAAACCTGGGAGTCCTTCTAGATTCCTTCTCTCTCACCCTTCACATGCAATCAATAAAGTCAAACATATTTTAGCTCTTAGAGGCTATTTCTCCACACAGCACCCTCTTTCCTATCCCTACTACTGTCACCTCTCCCTTAATCCCTATTTCAAGTTTTGTTTCCCTGACATCTAATCTACATGCTACTATCAAGAGCTTAAATTTTAAACCAAAAGTCTAACCATGGAAAAGCCTTCAACAGCTCTCCAACACCTACAGCACTTGGAACCTACTTACATCTCCGGCAAGCATCATTGCACATCACTCCCTAAGCCCACTTTACACTCTAAGTAATACAGCTCCTAGTTCCCTGCACACACTGTTTCATGCCTCCTCTGCTTAAGTTATTTGCTCAGCCTGGAAAGACTTTCCTAACGCTCAAGAAAATGTAATCTCTCCCACTCCTCAATTTCCCAAGCACTCTGTGTATGCTTAGATAAGCACTTCATCAGTTTCTACTTTGTACTATTTTTCTTTTTTTTTTTGTCTTCTCTCTCTTAACAGACAACATGATGCTAGTGGCCAAAACTATGTCTTAGTCCATTTAGAATCTCCATAAAGGCGCTTTTTTCATATTAAATACATACATATACGTATGCACTAGACAAACTATGAACTCATAAACACCATGGCAACACTACCTTTAATTCACATAACAAGAAAACATAATCATAACTGCCTCAATAATTAAGTGGTCTTTTTAAAGATTTAATCCAGTTTTTAAAAACACGGCGACATAAATGCCCCTACACATGTCAACAAAGATACCTAGAAACACTTAAGGGGAAAAATCTCTACAACCTGATTATAAACTAGACCTGAAAAAAAACCAAAATTTGAACACTGGGAGTTTACTATCTCTAGACTGTACATTAACAAGACAGAAGCGAAGAACAATCTCACTCGTGGTAGAACATCTCAAAAGGGCATTCTTTACCATAAAAAAAAATGCAGAATCAAAATTTCAACTCCCCGCCCAACCTCAGGTGTCCTTTCAAGGTTCAACGAGAAGTTACATCACTAAATGTAACCAATTTAAAGGAACAGTCCTCAAGTTTCTCACAGTCGAAGGAACCACGTGTCTCTGCTCAAAATAAACAACATAGCGGAAAGGCTCATTAGTTTTAGGAATCGGGAAACATTTACATCTTTGCAAAGTCCAGCTAAGCAAGTGCTTTCTTCACCTTCCCAGAGCCCCAGGTCCTCCTCCATCACACAAAAACCACTCAAGCGCCCTACAAGCCTGACTACTGCCTGGAACACAGGCCGGAGCCGGGCAGCAGACGAGGACTGGCTTCGGGACCTCCGACCACTGCGGCTTAGACCCCAAAGCCGGTCTACTGCTTCCTTCCCCCGGCGGCTCCCGCGACCCCTGGGCCACGTAACACTCATCGCGCCTGGGCTCACCCTGCGTAGCTCCTCCAGGACCAGCCCCAAATACGGTTGAGGGGTAGCCCCGGGCTCCTCCATAGCGCCAAAGCTGCTCTCGTGGTCGCCACAGTCACCCCGGCCTGTCCGGGCCACAATAAACGGCGGAGAACACACAGCCTTCGGTCCGGAACCCGAATCCGCACCCGGCAACCGGAGTGGACCACTGCGGAGCCGGCTGCGGGGGGAGCTGGGGGACAGGGGTACCCACAGGCCTCACAGGCCTACGCTGCCCTTCCCGACCCTCTTGTTATACTTTACATCCTGAGGCAGCGCAGGTCCGAGCCCGACCCGCACAAGCCTGCGACGTACCCTGTCCTCGCCACCCCACCCCTCGGTTTGGTTTCGGCCGGGCAGCCGCGAGAAGGCGGGGAGGTGCGGACTGCCGCAAACTTCCCCTTCTTCGCGCAAGCTTCGCAGACGTGTCCCGGTCGTTCGCTCTTAAAGGGGCCGGCGCTCTACCTAGCGAAGCCACCCATCCCTGGTAGTGGAGAGGCTTGGGACTAGAGGATGGGATTCGGCCTCATACTCTGCACTGTTGTGTGAGCCGCACAACCCCAAAGACCAGGGCTGTGTCCCAAGGTCCCCCGCCTCGGGCGGCCGCGGTGGCGGCGGCGACGAGGCTTCTCCTAGAGGCGTCTCGGCGCAACCCCGCCCCCTCGACCCAGGGGCTGACTCCAGGCCCAGCCCCGACACCGAAGGCTTTCTTTCCGCAGCCTCGCTGGAGCCTGCTGTCTGCGCCCTGCAGAAGTCCTGACAGCGGCGTACCCCGGGAGACGCCGGCAGCCCCGAGAAGCCAGCCGCCGCCGTCATTCCAGTCAGAAAAATGGCCTGCGGGGCACGCGCCGGTGCGCCCTGCCAACCATGTCCGGACTTTGGACTTTGGACAGGAAGGCGTCCCGGCTCAGCTGTGGTCTGATCAGAGTTTAACCTGTCCCACGCAAGAGAACCTCGATCGGGTTTCCTCGCTTACCTGAGTCACCTGGGCACTTGTTAGGCCCAGCTGTCTTCAGTTCCATTAGCGGCCAGTTACCCAAATGCTAAATCAAATCCCCGTGGACCTTGGCCTGGCGCGGCGCGTGCTGTTTTCCTCCGAGAGGAGGAGCTAAAAGTAGCACCTTGCCTTCTAAATTTAGGACCCTATTTTTAGGACCGTCGAATAAAGTGCCAAGTGCTGGATTTGTTCGTAGGAGACGGTTTTAGCTGACGTAGGTGTAAAGGATAACCCATCTCATACATATGTCTTCCTTGCCAGCATAATCATTCTCATATTCTGCCTTCTCACTCAAGTACTTTGGTGAAGCAACTCAAAAAGGAGCAGATACTTCCTCCTAAACAAATCACCCAAAAGAACTCAATAGATGAACAAAATCTTAAATCCTTAGGAAATTTTCCTGATGTAACCTCTTGTAGCAACGAATTGTTATGCCATTTAAAAAAATCAAAAACGGGCCCAAGTTCACAGCAAGTGATTTTTCAGGACCAAAATGCGGCCTAGCTTTTCAGAACTCAGATTGCTATTTCTCCTTTGCCACATCAGCCTGAGGAGTTTCAGGAAATGCTAATATCAGAGTAGCCGAAATTGCTTAGTAATTCTCCATTGTTAAGGTATAAGGTATTACACAACTTTCATACGTGTTAGACAGTGTGTATTAAAATTACATTATGTGAATGGTTTATTAAAGTCAAAACAAGCATAATCAAACTTTTTAGAATTTCACAGACTCCTAGAACAATGTGTATGCCTCAATTAGAACATTGTATTACTCAATAAAAATTCTTCAATGTGTCTGAACATTTTCAGGAGACTCCAGAATCATTTTCAGGTTTTAGAACTTGCAAAAAACAAAAAAAAAAAAAAAAAAAAAAAACCTCCCTTTGCCCTCCCTAAGTCACTCTATGTCCCTCTCCAATTTTCAATAATTACCATTCCAAATATTAAAAATATTAAGGACAGAGAATAAAATGAAAAAAAAAAAGAAAAATCCAAGTTGCCCCCATAGCAAAAACACAGTAAAGCTTAACAAACTTAGTGCAAAATTCCAAACCTCATTTTTTTTCAGTATGCTTAATAGTTATAAACTCACCTCTTCCTCTGGACTTTGCAATTCCATTTCTTGAAAAGCTCATGTTAAAATTTCCTAACATGTAACTAAAGTTCTACCAGGCACCTCATATCCTTGAGAAAGATTTCAGATTCTAATACATCCTGCACTCTTCTGTTTCCACACTGTGATCCTGTTTTGACATTTGTGTGGTAAAGGGGTGCTACAGGTGGAGTTGTGACTACCAACCCATAACCCAATTTCATGGACCTCACTCATTGTTAAGTATATACATATACTCACACACATATATAAGCACCTATATGTGTTTTTTTTAAATGTACATATTACTACCCTCTTACAATCTATAATTGAAAAGAAAAATCCTGAAATCTATAACTGATAAAAACTAAAATGTTTTATTCTATAGCCTATTCATATACAGTACATGATCTCTATCATTTAAAAGATATTCAAAGACTGTCCTCCATGAGTAGATATGGGATTTTTTTGGTCTTGTGTAGTACCTGTTTTAAAGCAGATGTTAGAACAAATGCTGTTAGTGTTTGTGATAGATACTAGAAAACATCCAAGAATATCAGAAACATGCTAACCAGTAAACTTTGTTCACAACCTAGACACTGATTTCCCTTGTGAAGGGCCCCATTGCAAAGCTGTAAGTACTAGTTACTCCCTTTAATTAAACAGGCAGTATCACAGACTTTAAGATTTACTCCTTTGGAAGAAAAAATTATGGAGCCACATCTTTAATCTCTGTACTAGTGATGTAAGAGTTGTTCTCAGAACATACTGAATCAGGAACTACCTGTTGAACAATAGCTGGGTAATTTCCATTGTATATTCTGTGAATAAATGAAGCATTCTACTTAAGAATATATAAACGTTAGAACTCAAAGAGGCTCCTCAATTGTAAAATAGAAAAAAAAGTAGTGTTAAAAATAGAACTACCATTCTACCCAGCAATGTCATTACTGGGTATATACCCAAAGAAAGTAAATTGTTCTAACAAAAGACACATGCACTCTCATGTTCATCGCAGCACTATTCACAATAGCAAAGACATGGACTCACCCTAGGTGCCCATCAATGGTGGATTGGATAAAGAAAATGTGGTACATATACACTGTGGAATACTATGCAGTCATAAAAAATGAAATCATGTTCTTTGCAGCAACATGGATGCAGATGGAGGCCATTATCTTAAGTGAATTAACGCAGAAACTGAAAACCAAATATCACATGTTCTCACTTATAAGTGGCAGCTAAATCTTGGGTACATACAGACATAAAGATGAGAAAAATAAACACTAGAGACTCAAAAATGAGGGAGGGAGCAGGTCAAGGACTGAAAAACTTCCCACTGAATACTATGTTCACTATCTGGATGACAGAATCAATAGAAGCCCGAATCTCAGCATCACGAAATCAACGCTTGTAACAAACCTGTACATGTACCCCTTGAATCCAAAATAAACATAGAAATAAGAAAGAAAGAAAGGGCCAGGTGTGGTTGGCTCGCACCTATGATCCCAGCACTTTGGGAGGCCAAGGCGGGCGGATCACTCGAGGTCAGGAGTTCGAGACCAGCCTGGCCAACATGGTGAAACCCCGTCTCTACTAAAAAATACAAAAAATTAGCCGGGCATGGTGGTGTGCACCTGTAATCCCAGCTACTTGGGAGGCTAAGGCAGGAAAATCGTTTGAACCCAGAAGGCGGAGATTGCAGTGAGCTGAGATCACACCACTGCACTCCAGCCTCAGTGACTGAGTGAAACACTGTCTCATAAAAAAAAAAAAAAAAGAAAAGAAAGAGAGAGAGGAAGGAAGGAAGGAAAATAAAGGAAAAGAGAAAATAAGAGGGAAGGAAAGGAAAGGAAAAGAAGAAAGAAAAGAAAGATGCTGGGCATGATGACTCAAGCCTGTAATCCTAGCACTCTGGGAGACTAAGGCAGAAGGATTCCCTTGAGCTCAGGAGCTCCAGACTGGCCTGGGCAACATAGTGAGTTCTCGTCTCTACAAAAAATTTAGGAAAAAAAAAAATAATAATCCACCAAGATCAAGTTGGCTTTATCCCTGGGATGCAAAGCTGGTTCAACATACGCAAATCAATAAACGTAATCCATCACATAAACAGAACCAAAGACAAAAACCACATGATTATCCCAATAGATGCAAAAAAGGCCTTCAACAAAATTCAACGGTCCTTCATGCTAAAAACTCTCAATAAACTAGGTATCGATGGAATGTATCTCAAAATAATGAGAGCTATTTATGACAGACCCACAGCCAATATCATACTGAATGGGCAAAAACTGGAAGGATTCCCTTTGAAAACTGGCACAGGACAGGGATGCCCTCTCTCACCACTCTTATTCAACACACTGTTGGAAGTTCTGGCCAGGGCAATCGGGCAAGAGAAGGAAATAAAGAGTATTCAATTAGGAAAAGAGAGAGTCAAATTGTCCCTATTTGCAGATGACATGATTGTATATTTAGAAAACCCCATCGTCTCAGCCCAAAATCTCCTTAAGCTGATAAGCAACTTCAGCAAAGTCTCAGGATACAAAATCAATGTACAAAAATCACAAGCATTCTTATACACCAATAACAGACAAACATAGAGCCAAATCATGAGTGAACTCCCATTCACAATTGCTACAAAGAGAATAAAATACCTAGGAATCCAACTTACAAGGGATGTGAAGAACCTCTTCAAGGAGAACTGCAAACCACTGCTCATCAAAATAAAAGAGGACACAAACAAATGGAAGAACATTCCATGCTCATAGATAGGAAGAATCAATATCGTGAAAATGGCCATACTGCCCAAGGTAATTTATAGATTCAACACCATCCCCATCAAGCTACCAATGACTTCCTTCACAGAACTGGAAAAAACTGCTTTAAAGTTCATATGGAACCAAAAAAGAGCCCACATTGCCAAGACAGTCCTAAGCAAAAAGAACAAAGCTGGAGGCATCATGCTACCTGACTTCAAACTATACTACAAGGCTACAGTAACCAAAACAGCATGGTACTGGTACCAAAACAGAGATATAGACCAATGGAACAGAACACAGGCCTCAGAAATAACACCACACATCTACAACCATCTGATCTTTGACAAACCTGACAAAAACAAGAAATGGGGAAAGAAATAGGGGAAATCCCCTATTTAATAAATGGTGCTGGGAAAACTGCTAGCCATATGTAGAAAGCTAACTGGCTAGCCATATGTAGAAAGCTGAAACTGGATCCCTTCCTTACACCTTATACAAAAATTAATTCAAGATGGATAAAAGACTTAATATTAGACCTAAAACCATAAAAACCCTAGAAGAAAACCTAGGCAATACCATTCAGGACATAGGCATGGGCAAGGACTTCATGTCTAAAACACCAAAAGCAATGGCAACAAAAGCCAAAATTGACAAATGGGATCTAATTAAACTAAAGACCTTCTGCACAGCAAAAGAAACTACCATCAGAGTGAACAGGCAACCTACAGAATGGGAGAAAATGGTTGCAATCTACCGATCTGACAAAGGGCTAATATCCACAATCTACTACAAAGAACTCAAACAAATGTACAAGAAAAAAACAAACAACCCCATCAACAAGTGGGTGAAGGATATGAACAGACACTTCTCAAAAGAAGACATTTATGCAGCCAACAGACACATGAAAAAATGCTCATCATCACTGGCCATCAGAGAAATGCAAATCAAAACCACAATGAGATACCATCTCACGCCAGTTAGAATGGTGATCATTAAAAAGTCAGGAAACAACAGGTGCTGGAGAGGATGTGGAGAAATAGGAATGCTTTTACACTGTTGGTGGGACTGTAAACTAGTACAACCATTGTGGAAGACAGTGTGGCGATTCCTCAAGGATCTAGAACTAGAAATACTATTTGACCCAGTCATCCCATTACCGGGTATATACCCAAAGGATTATAAATCATGCTGCTATAAAGGCACTTGTACACATATGTTTATTGCGGCACTATTCACAATAGCAAAGACGTGGAACCAACCCAAATGTCCAACAATGATAGACTAGATTAAGAAAATGTGGCACATATACACCATTGAATACTATGCAGCCATAAAAAAGCATGAGTTCATGTCCTTTGTAGGGACATGGGTGAAGCTAGAAACCATCATTCTCAGCAAACTATCGCAAAAACAAAAAACCAAACACCACATATTCTCACTCATAGGTGGGAATTGAACAATGAGAACACTTGGACACAGGAAGGGGAACATCACACACCAGGGCCTGTTGTGGGGTGGGGGAAGGGGGGAGGGAAAGCATTAGGAGATATACCTAATGTAAATGACAAGTTAATGGGTGCAGCACACCAACATGGCACATGTATACATATGTAACAAACCTGCATGTTGTGCACATGTGCCCTAGAACTTAAAGTATAATTAAAAAAAAGAAAAAAAAACAAGAAATGGGGAAAAGATCCCCTATTTAATAAATGGTGCTGGGAAAACTGGCTAGCCATATGTAGAAAGCTGAAACTGGATCCCTTCCTTACACCTGATACAAGAATTAACTCAAGATGGATTAAAGATTTAAATGATAGACCTAAAACCATAAAAACCCTAGAAGAAAACCTAGGCAATACCATTCAGGAGATAGGCATGGGCAATGACTTCATGAATAAAACACCGAAAGCAATGGCAACAAAAGCCAAAACTGACAAATGGGATCTAATTAAACTAAAGAGCTTCTGCACAGCAAAAGAAACTACCATCAGAGTGAACAGGCAACCTACAGAATGGGAGAAAATTTTTGCAATCTACCCATCTGACAAAGGGCTAATTTCCAGAATCTGCAAAGAACTTAATAAAATTTACAAGAAAAAATGAATAGACACTTTTCAAAAGAAGACATTTATGCAGCCAACAGACACGTGAAAAATGCTCATCATCACTGGCCATCAGAGAAATGCAAATCAAAACCACAATGAGATACCATCTCACACCAGTTAGAATGGTGATCATTAAAAAGTCAGGAAACAACAGGTGCTGGAGAGGATGTGGAGAAATAGGAATGCTTTTACACTGTTGGTGGGACTGTAAACTAGTTCAACCATTGTGGAAGACAGTGTGGCAATTCCTCAAGGATCTAAAACTAGAAATACCATTTGACCCAGCGATCCCATTACTGGGTATATACCCAAAGGATTATAAATCATGCTACTGTAATGATGCATGCACGCGTATGTTTACTGCAGCACTATTCACAATAGCAGACTTGGAACCAACCCAAATGTCCATCAATGACGGACTGGATTAAGAAAATGTGACACATATACACTATGGAATACTATGCAACCATAAAAAAGGATGAGTTCATGTCCTTTGCAGGGACATGGAAGAAGCTGGAAACCATCATTCTGAGCAAACTATCACAAGGACAGAAAATCAAACACCACATGTTCTCACTCATAGGTGGGAATTGAACAATGAGAACACTTGGACACAGGGTGGGGAACATCACACACTGGGGCCTGTCATGTCGGGGGCAGATAGGGGAGGGATAGCATTAGGAGAAATACCTAATGTAAATGATGAGTTAATGGTGCAGCAAACCAACACCGCACATGTATACATATGTAACAAACCTGCACGTTGTGCACATGTACCCTAGAACTTAAAGTATAATAATAAAAAAAAAAAACTAGCCAGGCATGGTGGCACATGCCTGTAATCCCAGCTACTTAGGTGCCTGAGGTGGGAGAATTGCTTCAGCCCAGCAGGCTGAGGCTGCAGTGAGCTGTGATAGGGCCACTGTACTCCACCCTGGGTGACAGAGCAAGACCCTTTCTCAAAAAATAGAAAAAAAAAGAGAGAGAGAGAAAAAAGAAAAGTGCTAAGGGGAAATAAATTTTCAAAAGACATCCATTAAATTTTCAGATTACTCTTGCCAAGGCTTCTTGTGGAGATTTGAAAGAGATACTCTCCTTCTCTTTCCATTGTTGAATCAGGAGAGTCAGTATACTAGTCGCTGTCCAAAATCTGCCTCCTTGGCTGGGCGGTCTGGATTGGGCAGAACTGCTTCTCTAGATTCCTCCTCACTGGTCAGAGCATCTCTGAAGGAAAGGTAAGAGCCCCAGTTAGGGGCTTACAGACAAAACCCCCATCTCCCTGGGACAGAGCACCTGAGGGAAGGGGCGGCTGTGGGCAGAGCTTCTGTGGATTTAATCGTTCCTGCCTGCCGGCTCTGAAGAGAGCAGCTGATCCTAACAAGAGGGATTCTATCAGCACAGCGCACCAGCTCTGCTAAGGGGCAGACTGCCTCCTCAAGTAAGTTCCTGACCCCTGTGCCTCCTGACTGGGAGAGACCTCCCAACAGGGGTCGGCAGACACCTCATACAGGAGAGCTCCGGCAGGCATGAGGCCGGTGCCCCTCGATGAAGTTTCCAAAGGAAGTAGCAGACAGCAATCTTTGCTGTTGTGCAGCTTCCACTGGTGATATCCAGACGAACAGGGTCTGGAGTGGACCTCCAGCAAACTGCAGCAGACCTGCAGAAGAGGGGCCTGACTGTTAGAAGGAAAACAAACAAAGCAACATCAACATCAACATAAAGGACCCCCACACAGAAACCCCATTGAAAGGTCACCAGCCTCAAAGATCAGAAGTAGATAAATCTATGAAGATAAGGAAAAACCAGCACAAAAACACTGAAAATTCCAAAAACCAGAATGCCTCTTCTCCTCCAAATTATTGGAACTCCTCTCCAGCAAGGGCACAAAACTGAACAGAGAATGAGATTGGTGAATTGACAGAAGTAGGCTTCGGAAGGTGGGTAATAAAAAACTCCTCTGAGCTAAAGGAGCATGTTCTAACCCAATGCAAGGAAGCTAAGAACCTTGATAAAAGGTTACAGGAACTGCTAACTAGAATAACCATTTTAGAGAGGAACAAATGACCTGATGGAGCTGAAAAACACAGCATAAGAACTTCGTGAAGCATACACAAATATCAATAGCTAAATCAATCAAGAGAAAGAAAGGATATCAGAGACTGAAGATTAACTTACTAAAATAAGGCGTGAAGACAAGATTGGAGAAAAAAGTATGAGAAGGAAAAAAACACCTCCAAGAAATATGGGACTATGTGAAAGACTAAGTCTATGATTAATTGGTGTACCTGAAAGTGATGGGGAGAATGGAACCAAGTTGGAAAACACACTTCCAGATATTATCCAGGAGAACTTCCCCAACCTAGCAAGGCAGGCCAACATTTAAATTCAAGAAATACAGAGAACACCACTAGGATATTCCTCAAGAAGAGCAACCCCAAGACACGTAATCATTAGATTCACCAAGGTTGAAATGAAGGAAAAAATGTTAAGGACAGCCAGAGAGAAAGGTCAGGTTACCTACAAAGGGAAGCCCATCAGACTAACAGCAGATCTCTCTGCAGAAACCCTACAAGCCAGAAGAGAGGGGGGCCAATATTCAACATTCTTAAAGAAAAGAATTTTCAACCCAGAATTTCATATCCAGCCAAACTAAGCTTCAAAAGTGAAGGAGAAATAAAATCCTTTACAGACAAGCAAATGCTGAGGGATATTGTCACCAACAGGGCTGCCTTACAAGTGCTCCTGAAAGAAGCACTAAATATGGAAAGGAAAAACCAGTACCAGCCACTGCAAAAACACACCAAAATATAAAGACTAATGACACTACGAAGAAACTGCATCAACTAATGTGCAAAATAACCAGCTAGCATCATGACGACAGGATCAAATTCACACATAACAATATTAACCTTAAATGTAAATGGGCTAAATGCCCCAATTAAAAGACAGAGACTGGCAAATTGGATAAAGAGTCAAGACCCATCAGTGTGCTGTATTCAAGAGACCCATCTCACATGCAAAGACACACATAGGCTCAAAACAAAGGAATGGAGGAAGATTTACCAAGCAAATGGAAAGCAAAAAAAAGCAAGAGTTGCAATCCTAGTCTCTGATGAAACAGACTTGAAACCAACAAAGATCAAAAAAAAAGGGCATTACATAATGGTAAAGGGATAAATGCAACACGAAGAGCTAACTATCCTAAATATATATGCACCCAATACAGGAGCACTCAGATTCACAAAGCAAGTTCTTAGAGATCTGCAATGAGACTTAGACTCCCACACAATCATACTGGGAGACTTTGACACCCCACTGTCAATATTATGACAGATCAACGAGACAGAAAATTAACAAGGATATTCAGGACTTGAACTCAGCTCTGGACCAAGCCAACCCAATAGACATCTACAGAACTCTCCACCCCAAATCAACAGAATATACATTTTTCTCAGTGCCACATAGCACTTATTCTAAAATCGACCACATAATTAGAAGTGAAACACACCTCAGCAAATGCAAAAGAATGGAAATCATAACAAACAGTCTCTCAGACCACAGTGCAATCAAATTAAAACTCAGGATTAAGAATCTCACGCAAAACCAACTTGATTACTGTTAAAGCTCAGATTAGTTTTATTTCTAAAATTTCTTGAATTGTTGCTTCCTTCTCTTCATTTACCTTTTCTCCTTCTGGAAATTCTATTCTTGGCATAAGTCTCTTGGCTTGTTCTATATTTTCTTTTTTTACTCATAATTTCTATTTATGTTTATTTTTCTTTTTTAGTTTCTATATTTGAACTTTCAAAACACTTATTCAGTTTTCAGTAGTGCTCATTCCAATTTCTTCACATTTTTGGAATCTTAAAAATTAAAAATCATTTTTTTCCAAAACCTTTTGCTTTCTCATAATTTCTTTGTTATATTTTTTTAAAAAGCTGCCTCCTTTAATTTTCCATTGCTTTTGACGTGATGAATCATTTAAGAAATATCATTTTAATTTTCAAAAGAAAAATGTAATGTTGATCCCTAGTACTTGAACATTACAAAGAAAGTATGTTCTGCACAAAATCTACCTGAAACTACAATGAATTGGAAGAATTACCTAAAATATTTAGACAAGAAGAAAAGGAAACCTTTCACCTAAATGTAACTGGAAAATTGCTCAAATTTTCCATTTACTACAGCTATTCAAATCTATATTATGAGTGCTTAATAGATACATTCAGATTGTTAGAATCCTAGGTCTAGCAGGAACTCTCAGAATATTTAGTCTGAAGATTATGAACTTAAAGCCCTATAGAGACCAAGCAGTTGACATAAATGTAGGAAAACGGAGAGTCCATGTCTATGTAAGCAAGCACTAACCAACTTGAGTTTCTTTTTGCTCAAGAAAAATTGGCAACTGTGTATCACAGTCTTCTACTTTTTCAAGAGAACCCAGAAATTCAGATTTTAATATGAGCTCACCTTTTAAATGTTGACAACAGATTCATAATTTTCTTAGACAATACAAAGCCAGTTTTGACCAGCAGCCTGTGATCGCATCTCGGCTTCTGATATTGGAGTTTTCAAACTGGGACTCCTTCCCAAACAATAAGTGAATTTCCAAGATCACAAGATAATTAACATAAATTTAAATTCAATATTTTCATGTCTAAATAATTTCAACCAAAATGGTCCAAGTAAAATGTATTTGACTATGTTTACTGAGTCCACAAAAATAAGCATATTTAGTATAGACTTTATTAAATAAGCACTTTATATAGAAGTGAATATCATGTGTTGATCAGCAAATTATCTGTTCAATTATTTAACTTCATTCATATAATTTGTGGAGGAGGGGGTTAAGAGGTCAGCAAGACATACCAAAAAGTAGAATTAATTCCATGGAGAGTTGAAAGTTTTATTATGGACTATTTTGTAATTATCATTATTATTAGTTTTTCTTTTCTCCTAACCTGGGACAGATTTCTAACTTTTTCTGTTTTTTGTTTTGTTTGTTTGTTTGAGACAGAGTCTTACTCTATGGCCCAGGCTGGAGTGCAGTGGCATGATCTTGGCTCACTGCAACCTCTGCTTCCCAGGTTCAAGCAATTCTTGTGTCTCAGCCTCCCAAGTAGCTGGGATTATAGATGCGCACCACCACGCCCAGCTAATTTTTGTATTTTTTGTAGAGACGAGGTTTCACCATGTTGGACAGTTTGGCCTTGAACTCTTGACCTCAACTGATCGGCCTACTTTGGCCTCCCAAAGTGCTGGGATTACACTCAGGCCTGTAGGCCTGAGCCACCATGCCCAGCCTAACTAACATTTTATAACCAACATCTTCAACACCAAATCATACAGAATAAATTAATGATTTTTCTGAGCTTATTTATCATGTAATGTCAACTCTTGAACCAAGCAAAAAAAAATTAAGTGAGGAAGAGGCCTCTGAAAGCAAAATGATGTATGTTATTAAGCCCAGTTTTCACAAAGACTCGGTGGCACCACCATCCAACAGGTCCCCCAAGCTAGAAACCTCGTAAGTTATCAGGTCCCCGAGCTGGAAACCTAGTATCTTCACTTTTCCTTATAGTTCTCCATGCTGCATTCAGGCAGTCATTAAATCCAACGATTCTATCTACAAAAGATCTATCCAATTTGTCCTTCCAATCATTTCGACTACCACCATCGGATGTTAGGCCAGAGGCTAAAAAATGTGGCTAGTGGGCCAAATCCCACTCACAGAATGTTTTTTCTGAACTGCATGGTGTTTTTACTCTGAATATTTGCCAGTATTAAAAACTGCGAGATTTCACACACAAAAATCCAGATTTCCAGCTTTTCTTGAAAATCAGAGTATCTGGGAAACTAGGCTGAAGGTAAGTAGTACCTTTATCCTTTAGACAGCGCATACAATCTCTAGTTGGCTACAGTTCTCACCTTTACCCACACTTCACTCATTTCATTTGAGTTAGTAAACCCTGATTTAGATTTTCGCCATTTCCTCATTTTCAGAACTAACGCAACAGCTTCTTGACTGGACTCCCTGCCTCTGGTCTTTACCCGCTTAATCTTTATTTGACAGCATTGATAGACTTTATAAATCAAACTTTTTCATTTTACTCCCTGCTTAAAATTCAATAGTGCCTCATCATCTACAAGATAGAGTTGAACTCCCTATTATTTGACCCCTCTGTACTTCTTCAACTTCAGCCTATGTT
Organism: Pongo abelii; assembly: GCF_028885655.2. Taxonomy (NCBI): domain Eukaryota; kingdom Metazoa; phylum Chordata; class Mammalia; order Primates; family Hominidae; genus Pongo; species Pongo abelii. The sequence goes on along the minus strand of NC_072000.2, from coordinate 42,983,563 downwards.
CAATCAAACTCAATTGCTTATTGTGCTCCAAAAGTGCCATATTCTCTCCCACTTCACTACTTTAAAAGTGCTCTTCTCAACCTAGAATGCCTATCCTTTCTTTGTCTGGCTAACTCCTACTCTTCCTTCAAAGTCAGCTCAAATATTATCTTCTCTGGGACACTCTGCCAGGCTCCTTCTCCCCACCCTCTCTACCTAACACTCCCAATCAATCTACTAGGCAGCTACTCTTGCATATCAGTAGCACCCTGTGACTATTATAGCACTATATTAAAATTATTACTTTTTTATCTGTGTCCTCCAACTAGAGTGAGCTCCTTGAAGACAACCACTATTAAATTTCAGCTTAGAATATAAATAAGAAGATAAAAGTGCTTCCTCAATTATTTCTATCATAGCAGTAGATGAGAAAAGGAACATTTGTAAAAGGCCTCTTATATGCCAAGTACTACAGCTAGTCCTTTTGCAATATCTCATTTAATAGTAAAATTTACAAGTAAAAATAGAATTTGGAATTTCAGTTACAGTTTGGTTAAATTTTTATATATTAGTTGCTTTTGTACTCCAACATTATACCATTTTGAGGTTACAACTCTCAATTGAATACAAACAAGTTGCTTTTCATTTTCAGTTTTTTTAGTTTAGTTTTTTTTTTTTTTTTTTTTTGAGGAGATAAGGTCTAGCTATGTTGCCCAGACTGGTCTCAAACCCTTGGGCTCACTCTTCCCGTTTATTCTCCTTGTTACATTCAGTAAAAGGATCCTCCTGCCTCAGCCTCCTAAGTAGTGGGAACTCCAAGCACACACCACCACACCCAGCTCTAGTTCCTATTATTCCTTAGTTAACTTATTTAGTACATAACTTTCCCTAATTTGAAAAATGGGGAGGGTGGAGTAAAAAGCAAACACCACTCAAGATCAACATCAACAAAACTTATGGAAATGTTTTTAAAAATCAATATCCATTTGACAAAACATTCATATAAAGAGAAATCTTACAGGTAAGATGTCATGGAAAGAGAAACATTAAATAAACATTAAACAGGGAAGATTCATTCAAACATATTTTGTAGCCACTCTTATATTTAGCAAAATAGGTAAAATTATTGCAAAAGGTTTAAAAGGCAAACTTACCCTTTCTGTAAGAATTACAATTGGTGAAAATGCAGAATTCATGAAATCATAAACATCAATTTGGAATAAGTATTTCAGAATCTGAAACTCAGAAGCATCTTCTGTTGATTTATAAATAAAAATATGTTAGCATGATATTATATAACTTCTGATTCTAATTTCTTCCTTAATTGATGCATTAGAGAATAAATAACCTGTTTCTTACCTTTTTGAGAAATATAATTTTGAGAAGACAAAGAGTTATCAGTTGAAACCATCTGACTATTTAGCAGGGTATTTTCCACAGATCTGTCTATCTCCACCAGAGCAGGCCCTTCAGTGTCTACTGATGGTTTCGAATTTTCATCACTATCTTTAGAAGATGAGGGCTCAAAATATACTTTTTCATGAATTCTCTTAGGTAACTCTATGTTAGAGATTATATCTACAAATAAATAAAAAGAAATGTGTTTTTCCAAAATACTTGCTTTGTTGAGGGCTCCCCTTTTGTTTTCTAGGCAGGTCATTTTTCTGAACTTTTGTAGGTCATTATGATACTTCGTTAAAGAAAGGATACACTAAAACATAAATTGTATCCTGTATTAGTTCCTATTGCTAGTAAGATAAATTACCAAAACTTGGTGGTTTAAACAATGCAAATATATCCTCTTAGAGTTCTGGAAGTCAGAAATTCTAAAACCAAGGTGTTGAAGTTGTCAAGGCTGCATTCCTTCAGGAGGCTCTAGGGCAGAATCCATTTCCTTGCTTTTTTACTTTCTGGAGGCCTCCTGCATTCCTTGACTCATGGCCCCATCCTCCATTTTCAAAGCCAGCCATGTAGCATCTTCTAGTCTCTGTCTCTCTTACTCTGATACCCCTGCCTTCCTCTTATAAGGAGCCTTGTAATTATATTAGACACACAAGGATAATCTCTCCATTTCAAGATCCCTAATCACATCCGCAAGGTCATTTCCACCATGTAAAGTAACATATTCTCAGGGTCTGGGGATTAAGATATAGACATCTTTTAGGGGCTTTTATTCAGCCTACTACGTAGCCTTTTCTTTATTCCTCAGCCAAGGAAGAATTACAAAAGCTATATATAATTCTATTCTCTACATGCCTTTTTCTCCTAAAAATTACTTTTAAAAAACCCTAAAACTAACATAACTGTCAACAATTCTGTTGTACTATATATGTACATATATAGTACATATGACTAAGAATAAGGCAACACATAGATTCCCTTCAGATTTCATTCCTGCTATGTATGCATTTGTTAAACAGAAGGTGTAATATCTAAAAAAAAGTATCAGTGTACTCCTGAAAAACAATAATAAAGAGTAGTAAGTGAATTGTTCAATGTCTAATTTTGCTCTTTGAGCTTATGAGTCTTAACATAGCACTTTGACACTTTCATTTATTTATCATTGTTTAAAAGATGAAAGTCCCAATTGAGCAAACACACACCAGTAATTTAGTAATAGCACCTATGGATGATAATACTTAACAAGAGCATACAAATGAGGAGTCTGAATTCAAAGGGATTATTGTACAATACAGGACTCAAGTAGTGATCTACAGTAATGTTTAATGCTATAAGAAAAAAGGATTATTCAATAATTATACTCAAATTTACATGTAGCTATATTGATTATTTTAAAATACTGTTTTAAACTGCATTTGAAATAAATATATAATAAGAAAAATGAATATTCCCTATACCATTTTCATATTTAATTATATTTTTAGATATTATTTACACAATTAAACCTAAGCTTTAAGATTTATATTAAATACAGATATGCTTTTCTTTATCATTGCTTATTAGCAGAATTTTAAGTCAAATAAAATAATAATTTTTAATATTTAACTGTACTGGGGAAACTCATTATTTAAGTATGCACAATTGGAATCCTTTTGTAAAATCGTTATTCACATTGTAATATAAATAACTGTTCCCTAATTTACCCATTTTGTAAATTCCTAAATCAATATGTTAGTTTCCTGTAAATGTGGATATCTCAAGTCTGAGCCTTTCACAAACATAGATTCAAGATCAGTGATTCATCTTGCTTATGCACTATACTTAGGCAAGTTTTCATTTGTTATTCCCTGAAAGAGTTGTTGGAATCTGAAAAGATTGGCTGTTTAAGTCTTTCTCTAATATCCAGAAAATAGGACCTGTGGCTTTATAGAAATCTCTCTTTTAGGATGCTTTTTTAAAAACAAATTTTTGCATGATCTCATGTTGCTTTTCATTCAATTTTTATTTAATATTGTAGTGTTTTGGAATAACCCACTTTGTTAATAAATGACGTCTTTTTTCTGAAATTTAAAAGAATTTCTGAATATTTTCATAAAAGTTCCTCAAAACTAGTTAAAAATTGCAGGAACATCCTATTCTCATTTAACTATTTACCAATTTTAGAAATTCTTCCAGTATCTCTATATAAAATGATAAATTTTAAATATATATATATACATATTTTTTTTTTGAGACTGAGTCTCACTCTATTGCCCAGGCTGGAGTGCAGTGGCACAATTTCAGCTCGCTGCAACCTCCACCTCCCGGGTTCAAGTGATTCTCATGCCTCAGCCTCCCGAGTAGCTGGGATTACAGGGGCACACCACCACACCCGGCTAATTTTTGTATTTTTAGTAGAGACAGGGTTTCATCATGTTGGCTAGGCTGGTCTCGAACTCCTGACTTCAAGTAATCTGCCTGCCTCAGCCTCTCAACGTGCTGGGATTACAGGCATGAGCCACCACACCCCACCAATATTTTCTTTAGAGAAAAAGTGTCACCGTGTTGCCCAGGCCAGCCTCGAATGCCTAAGCTCAAGTGATCTCCCACCTCAGCCTCCCAAGTAGCTGGGACTATAGGATCACACCAACACTCCCAGCTAAATAAAATGTATGAAAGTGATTTTTTTGTGAAATCCTTTTGTATTCCTTGAGTTTCTATGATTGTGCTCTAAAATATTTTTATATATCAATCTTTGGAATCATCTGTCTTTCTGGATCTAATATTGTTTGGTTGTAGTCTGTCTTCCTTCTAATTACTGTGATCTGCCTTTTCATAAATATTCCTTTAGGATCTAACAAGTTTAGAACAGGAGAATTTCCCTTTTAATTAGCCTTTAACAACCTAAAAAGGTCTCTAAGCTTTTTAGTCATAAAAAGCATCACACCTACACCTTTCTCATTTGGAAAATGGTTAGAATCTAAATATCTATATGTTGGTTGAGGATGTTGAGTAGAGAGCTCACATTTTAGGGAATGTTAAGGTATTACGTACAGTTCTGGAAATTCAAAAAAATCACCTGGTTCTAATGGAAATGTGTTTCCTTCTGAGTTTGTTGCCCTTTTCCTGTGAAAGGTTTTCTGTCATTCTAGGGTTTGTTTTTGTATTATTGGTCAATATTTGCTGCATTTATATTCTGTCCATCATAGAGTCATAAGGATGGAGATGTCGGAAAGTCATAAAGTTTTCTACTTAAAATACCATCCACATGTTTTTAATCATAGGAGTTGCTAGATACCTGGACATCTAGATCTGAAAGTATTATCGTATATGCTGTTGCCCACTGTTGAACTCTCAGAATTGAGGGACTTGAGGGAGAAAGTTGAAAACTTTTTCCCTTTTTTTTGCCTGAGTTTTCTTATTACCTTGAAACTTAAAGAAAACCCTTGTTATCATCTGGGCACGGTAGCTTATGCCTGTATTCCCAGCACTTTGAGAGGCTGAAGTGGGAGGATCCCTTGAGCCTAGGAGTTGGGACCAGCCTGGACAACATAAGGAGACCCCATCTCCACAACCTATAAAAATAAATTAGCTGGGTGTAGTGGTGCACACCTGTAGTCCCAGCTACTCAGGAGGCTAAGGTCGAGGGATAGATTGAGCCCTGGAGATTGAGGCTGCAGTGAACTGTGATCGCACCACTGCACTCCAGCGTAGGTGACAGAGTGAAACCTTGTCTCAAAACAAAAACAAAAGAAAACTCTTGTTATCATAGTTCTTCTTAGGAAAAACAAAACTACAGACCTAGAATAAGATCTAATTTAATAATCAAAACTATTTAATTAAAGTTTCCCTTAGCTGGCCAGGCACAATGGCTCACACCTGTAATCCTAGCAGTTTGGGCGGCTGAGTGGGGCAGATCGCTTGATCTCAGGAGTTTGAGACCACCATGGGCAACACAGTGAAACCCTGTCTCTACAAAAAATACAAAAAATACAAAAAATACAAAAATTAGTGGCTGTGTTGGCACGTGCCCATAGTCCCAGCTACTTGGGAGGCTAAGGTGAGAGAATTGCATGAGCCCAGGAGGTCGAGGCTGCGGTGACCTGAGATCATGCCACTGCACTCCAGCTTAGACAATAAAGTGAGACCCTGTCTGAAAAAAAAAAAAAAAGTTTCCCTTAGCTTAGGTTTCTAAGAAAATCGTTCAAATATAGTTGTATTGGGAAGGTGTTATTGGGTTAAAAAGCGAATGTGAATGAGAAAATTCACACCTACCAGAATGGGAAATCAATAGACATTATCTAAAATAGGATAATCAAAGCAGGACAGGATAAAGATTCTATTTAGAAAACTCTTAAATACTAAAAAGATACTGCTTTAAAAACAAAAAAAGAAAATTACTGTCTCTGGGAAAGCAGTGGGAGTGGAGGTAGATGGAGAGAACAGAAATTGCTTTTGTCAAAAAAAAAATGCCTTAGCACTATTTCAAATTTTAAACTATTTACATACAATATTTTGATAAAAATTAAAATTTATTGTACAATACTTTAAGATTTTCTTGGAACATCTTTAGATCTCCAATCATTATTTTTCTGTTGAGATTTTATTTTATAATATTAAGATCTAAATTCCAGAGTAAACCGGAAATTGATAAAAGAACTAAGTATTTTGAAAGACGTGGATTCCTGGACTTTTTCATCTGATTTGCACTTATAAAAATAAAGTATGTTTAAGAATAAAATAAATTCTAATATAAATATTTTCATACAAACCTGACAGACTGTATGAACTTTTGAACATCATAACTTTTGTATTATCTGTGGGATAATTATCAACGGAAAATTCTTCAGTTTCTTCATTTTCAATTACATTATTTTGATCCAGTATCTGTTTGGGAAATGGCAATTCTGTTTCCTTTGGAATGTTCTGGAAGTTCCAAGGGTTGTCAAAATTATACAAGAACTTTTTCAAATATGGCATAGTATCAGATTTGTCTGTTTTTTCTAAGACTGGTTTCTTGTCTATTTGATCTTCTGTTTCTATAATTTTTATCATATCTATTTCTTGTTCTTTTTCAGGGTCTAATTCACTTGTTAGAGGATGTTCATGTTCATCTGCCCCACAATCTTCTTCATTTTTCCTGTCATCTAACATAATTTTATCTTCCTTGGCATATGCAAAGCCTAGTATAGCAAAACCAAAATCAAACCAACTTGGCTTGAGACTCAAGCTATCATTAGTGATTGTGTCTTTTTTTTCTGTTAATATTTCTGTACATGGAACTGTGGCTTCTTTATCAGATGATATGGAATTGGGGAAATCTTGTAGTGGTGGATTGCTTTCTTCAGCTATTAATTCAAGCCCTGTATCCTCATCTCCAAAACCTAAATAACTTGTAAATCCACCACCAAACCAACCAGTGGGTTGAGGTTTGGGAATGTGTTCTGACTCAGATGCTAGTTCAGACTGTGTCTTTGGCACAGAATCAATTTCTGATTCAGATTCTTGCTGATGTTCTGTTTGAGGCTCACCATTGTTTAATTCCTCTAGGTCATTCTCATCTTCCACTGCTATTTTTCTACTCCGAAATGAGCTTTCTTGTACAGGTTCAATAACTGATTCAAAAGCCTTCTCTTCAGCTTGTTCTCCTCCCAATCCAAACCATTCTTTGACTCCAGACACAGCTGAAGATGGTGGGACATGCACTTCTGGAATATGATCCTGTTCCATACTTTCAACAACTACTTCTTCCCAGTCTTTTGATTCACTGGTACTTCCGATATCTTCAGGAGCCTCTAATGCTGGAACTTGGTCTTCAAACAAAGTACTTTCATAAGTTGCATAAAATCCAGGTTCTGTCTGAAAATCACTTTCATATATACTAGATTTTTCATCTTTATCTTCTTCATAAGGATATATATTTTCACCATAATCACCATTTAATTCACTATCTTCATTGTCAAATGTGTAACTTACTCCAAGAAGACAAAGAAAGTCAGATTCCTAAAAGGAAAAAATATATATATGATTAACATGAATGTACTAGAGCTCCTTGTTTCTCCCTGAGTCATTTAAAATGGATAATTGTGATATTCCCAAGACACATGACTAGCTCAACAGCAGAGCAAAAACTCAAACACTTGTATCACAACTGATTTCAAGGCTAATTATGTAAACCTAAATGAAAAACCTTTTACATTATGGTTTTTTGTTTCTTTGTTTGTTTTTAGAGACAGGGTCTTGCTCTGCTGACCAGGCTGGAGCATAGCTCACAGCTTGCTTGAATTCCAGGATTCAAACAATCCTCCCTCCTCAGTCTCCCAAGTAGCTGTTACTATACCCAGCTAATTTTTAAAAATTGTGAAGATAGAGTCTCGCTATGTTGCCCAGGCTGAACTTGAACTTCTGGCCTCAAGCATTCATCCCTCCTCAGCCTCCCAAAGCACTGGGATTACAGATGTGAGCCACCGCACCAGGCCCATTATGATTTATTTGTTATTAAGTAGTTGAAATTTGGGGGCCGGGTATGGTGGCTCACGCCTGTAATCCCAGCACTTAGGGAGGCTCAGGCCAGTGGATTGCCTGAGCTCAGGAGTTCGAGTCCAGCCTTCTCAACATGGCGAAACCCCATCTCTACTAAAAAATACAAAAATTAGCCAGGCATGGTGGTGGGCGCCTGTAGTCCCAGCTACTCGGGAGGCTGAGGCAGGAGAATTGCTTGAACCCAGGAGCCAGAGGTTGCAGTGAGCCAAGATCACACCAGTGCATTTCAGCTTGGGTGACACAGCGAGACTCTGTCTCAAAATAAATAAATAAATAAATAAAAATTTTAAAAAATAGTAGAAATTTTTGAGAAGCAGGGGCAATCAATGCTTCCAGTGTATTCTGCAAACAAAATCTGATGAAAAGGCATGCATATCCACAAAATCTTGTATCTCCGAAGAACACACTGACTGAACACATGTGTGTTTGCAGTGATTTGAGGTAGGGTTCTATGGTTTGACTCTGTCCCCAAAAACCATATATTGGAAACTTAATCCCAAATGCAATATTGTTGACAGGTGAGGGCTGGTGAGAGGTGATCAGTCCATAAGGGCAGAATGGGTGGGATTAATGCCATTACTGCGTGAGCGGGCTTGTTATCACAGGAGTGGGTTCCCTTATAAAAGGACCACCAGTTCGGCACCTGTCTTGCTCTCTGTCTCTCCCTTTCTCCCCATCTTGCCTTCCAGTATGAGATGTTGCATCCAGAAGACTTCTCAGCCTTCAGAACTGTGAGAAATAAATTTATTTTCTTTATAAGTTATCCAGTCTCTGGTATTCTGTTATAGCAGCACAACATTGACTAAGAGGGGAATTTCACAGCATATTCTTATAGCTCAGACAGACCGGAGACTCTAAAGCAAGCTTGTCCAACCTGCAGCCTACAGGCTGCATGCAGCCCAGGATGGCTTTGAATGTGGCCCAACAAAAATTCATACACTTTTAAAAAATACTATGGGATTTTTTTTTGCAATATTTCTTTTTAGCTCATCAGCTATATTAGTGTTAGTGTATTTTATATGTGGCACAAGACAATTCTTCTTCTTCTAGGGTAGCCCAGGGAAACCGAAAGATTGGACACCTCTGCTCTAAAGCATGAAAACCTTGTTAAAAGTTGCATCAAAAGGCTGGACACAGTGGCTTATGCCTGTAATCCCAGCACTTTGGGAGGCCAAGGCAGGAGGAGCGCTTGAGCCCAGGAGGTCAAGGCTGCAGTGAGCCATGATTGCACCACTTCATTCCAGCCTGAGCAACAGGGCAAGATCCTGTCTTTAAAAAAAAAAAAAAAAAAAAAGTTAGCTAGATGTGGTGGCCCATGCCCGTAATCCCAGTGCTTGGGGAGGCTGAGGTGGGCAGACTGCTTGAGCCCAGGAGTTTATACCCAGCCTGGGCAACATGGAGAACCCCTGTCTCTACAAAAAAATACAAAAATTAGCTAGGCATAGTGGCATGTGCTGTAGTCCCAGCTACTCTGGAGGCTGAGGTGGGACGATCCCTTGAGCCTGGGAGGTTGAGGCTCCAGTGGGCTATAATTGTGCCACTGCACTCCAGCCTGGGTGACAGAGTGAGACCCTGTTGTAAAAAAAAAAAAAAAAAGTTGCACTAAAACAATTTGACTTCATTTATTGAGATATTGCATACAGCCAATGGAAGTGAGGATCCACTTGCTCATCTCACAGAACCACCAAATCATTAAGCAGAAACATGATGAAGACTTTTTTTTTAATCCAAATGTTAGAAATACTGATGTGTGCTGCCTTTGGATATTACCATTATGAAATGAGAATAAAGTTTAGGTTTTTTAAAGAATAAACTTCAGAATTGCGATTTTACAATATATACTTGGCACTGCAGTCTAGTACATGATTAAGAACAGACTCTGGAGTCAAACCCTTTGGGTTCAATGCCCAACCCTGCCATCTACCACCTGTGTGACCTTGGGTGAATTTTATGATCTTTCTATGCCTCAGTCTCCTTCATCTGTAAGATGGGGATGTTGGGGCTCAGAAATACCCCCAAAATGAAGGCATCAGAAGCAAAATTCTTTTCTGCCTTCTCCTATTCTCCACCTCTCAGTCTCATTTTCCCCTGAGGCTAGTCATAGAAAGTAGAATTCCTCTTTCCCAAGGCAGGTCATAGAAACCAGAACCCCTTTTCTCCAAAGCCAGCCATATAATCTGAAATTATTACTCTAATTTTTCCTCCTCTTTTCTATGCAAAGCTATTCATAAATTATCTGACCTACCTTGTTTGATTGTAGGGCATAACACCCCCATTCCAGGGAAGGCCCTGCCCGATAGCCAGAAAGATGCAATGCATGCTCAGCAAAGCAAAGGAGAATCTAGACAGACAGGCTTTTCTGGGTTCCCCCACTCAGTCTACTGCATTAGATCACACACTTTTTGTTCAGTCATATCTCTACAGGGCTATCCATACTTTATTGAAGCTAAGCATAAAAATGGACAGTTTCCTCTGTATCTTCGGGTCTTCATTCTTTTTTCTGTTTGTTTTTTGAGATGGAGTCTCGCTCTGTCACCCAGTCTGGAGTGCAGTGGCACGATCTCCACTCACTGCAACCTCTGCCTCCCAGGTTCAAGCAATTCTCCTTTCTCAGCCTCCCAAGTAGCTGGGAAAACAGGCGCACGCCACCACACCTGGCTAATTTTTGTATTCTTAGTAAAGACGTGGTTTCACCATATTGGTCAGGCTGGTCTTGAACTCTTGACCTCAAGTGATCCACCTGCCTTGGCCTCCCAAACTGCTGGGATTACAGGCGTGAGCCACCACCCCCAGCCTGGTTCTTCATTCTGAAGTTTCCTGTGTCACATAAAATTGTGATCAAATAAATTTGTATGCCTTTTCACTTATTAATCTTCCTTTTGCAAGTTGACTTTTCATCTGACTTTCAAAGGGAACTTTCCTCCTTGAATCCGCCAGGGAAATTGACAGTACCTATTTTACCGAGGTGTTGTGAGGATTAAATGAGTCAAATGTTTAGAATAGTAACTGTCTCTAGTAAATACTCCCATATCCCAGCCCAAAGTTACAGTACCCCAGATACAATGAGAAATGTGGGGATAAAAGGCCCAAATCGTCTTGCCTCTCTCTCTAGTAAAGATAACTCCAAAGGGCCATTCCAGCTCCAGAGCTCCTTAGGAAATCAACTGAGACCTTCACTGCAACTACATCACAATTTGACTTCTCTGTCTGCCCGGTCATGCTTCTTTTTTCTTCTTCTTCTTTTTTTTTTTTTTTTTTTTTGAGACAAAGTTTCACTCTGTCGCCCAGGCTGGAGTGCAGTGGAGCAATCTTGGCTCACTGTAACCTCCGCCATCTGGGTTCAAGCAATTCTCCTGCCTCAGCCTCTCAAGTAGCTGGGATTACAGGCGTGCACCACCACACTCAGCTAATTTTTGTATTTTTAGTAGAGACGGGGTTTCCCCATGTTGGCCAGGCTGGTCTTGAACTCCTGACCTCAAGTGATCTGCCCATCTTGGCCTCCCAAAGTGCTGGGATTACAGGTGTGAGCCATAGTGCCCAGCCAAGTCCCGCTTTTTCTTTTGTTCTTCACAGGTGCTATTCCCAAGGGTACTACCCAGCAAACTTCTTGGATGCAAAGATTCGTCTCAATATCTGTTTCCCAGGGAACTTGACATAAGAATTTGAGGCATCTGTGTGCTACTTTGTGTCTGGCACTGTGCTAGGTGCTGGGATTCTGCAGTAAACAGCAGAAAAAACTAATTGTAAATTGCAATAAATGAGGACAGGTGCGGTGGCTCACACCTGTAATTCCAGCACTTTGGGAGGCCGAGGCGAGTGGATCACTTGAGGTCAGGAGTTCGAGAGCAGCCTAACCAACATGGTGAAACCCCGCCTCTACTAAAAATACAAAAATTAGCCAGGCTTGGTGGCGGGTGCCTGTAATCCCAGCTACTTGGAAGGCTGAGGCAGGAGAATCACTTGAACCCGGGAGGCAGAGGTTGCAGTGAGCAGAGATCGCGCCATTGCACTCTAGCCTGGGCAATAAGAGGCGAAACTCCGTCTCAAAAAAAAAAAAAAATGCAATAAGTGCTATGAAGGAAATAAACAGGAAGCTGTGATTAAGAAGCAATAATTCCTTTAGAATCACCATGGAAGGCCTCTCCAAGGCACTGGTTTTTATTTTTAATTTTCAAACTCAGCATACTTTCATTTCAGTTTTATTGAGGTATACTTGGTATACATAAACTGCATATAATGAATGTATGCGTTTGAACAAATGTATACACTTCTGTTACCATCACCACAATCCAGATATTAAAACATATCCTTTGCTTCCAAAAGTTTCCTAGGAGGCACTGATGTTTAATCTCAGGCCTAATGGATAAGAAGGAACTAGCCAAGTGAAGTATTTGGGGAAAGCATTCCAACCAGAAGAAATAGCCTGTTTGGGTCCCCAGGCTGGGAAAGAGCTTGGCATGTTCTAAGAACAGTCAAAAGTCCGGATTAGCCAGGATCATGGTGAGTGAGGGGAGAGTGGCACCAGAGACAGGGTCAGCAAAGGAGGCAGGAGCAGATCATGTGGGACTGTGAAGCCAGGGAAAGAAGTCTGGGATTTATTCCAGGTCCAGTGAAAAGCCACTAAAGGGCTTTAATCAAAGGAATGACATAATCTGATTTTTTGTTTTTACAAGATTCATTACTGTTTGGAGAATGGATTGAAAGAGGGCAAAAGTATAGGCAAGAAGTATAGTTAGAAGGCTATTTAGTATTCTAATCAATAGATGAAGCTGCTTGTGGTGGCACACCTGTAGTCCCAGCCATTGGCGAGGCTGAGGCGGGAGGATTGCTTGAGCCCCAGAAATTCTGGGCTGTAGTACAGTTTGATTGTACCACTGCTTTCCAGCCAAGAGATGATGGTGCCTTGAATTAGGGCTAAAATGGAATTGAAGAGAAGACAATATACTCCAGATATATTTTAGAGATAGAACTGACAGGACCAATTATTATACAGTAAATAGACAGCTAATCCCAGAGTTTGTGATGGGAAAGAGCCAGAAAATAGGCAGTTTGTTTAACTAGATAGGCTCACTTCTCGCTGACCTTATTTAAGGTAAATTGTCTTAACCCAGAATCTGAATTAAATGAGCTAACCAAGTTTATTAATTGAAAAGTCACCTCCTGATTCCCTTGAAGCCCAACATTATCATGCTCATGAAAAACTCCAACAGCAAAAGAGGATGTACAGATATGAGACTAAGGAGTGTGGTGGAAAATAAACTTTTATCTTAGTAAGACAATAGCATTAGTAATAATATGTAACAGTTACTGAGCACTTAGTGCTGTTCTATGTACTTTACATATACTCATTTATTCTTCAATATATGTAAGGTAGCACTATATTATACTCAGCACCCCCATTTTAGAGATAAGGAAATTGAGGCATACCAGGCCACATAGCTTGTAAGTGGTTGAGTCAGACTTGGAACTCAGTCCATCTCCAGAATCCATGCTCTTAACAACTACACTCTACTGCCTGTCTGTTAATTGTTCAGAAAGCAAAATCTTTTACTGTCACCAAATTTGTCTTACTTAATTTTATTCAAATATTCAAGCTATTCCTAGAGTAAATTCTCAGGCCAACTATTTTATGCATTCACTATAAAAGGTACATAACCAATAGGCACTGATACCTGGGAAAACTGTTTTAACCAAGAAATTTTAAATTCAATTAACAACTGAGTATGAGTTTACTCACTTTAGTTGACATTTGAATTTCCTCAGATATGAACACCTCTTCAATCTGGACTGCATCTCTGGGAAAATATCCAAACTCCGTTCCTTTCTGTCAAAATGAAGAACAAAGATTATCGAGGAAGAATGATCAAAGCAATAATAATTATTGAACCTAATTTTGTCCCATGTCCTTGGCTTTCATCTACTCTGAATCGCAAACATTACTTGACTATCAATTTCCATATAAAAGAGAGTGAAATAATATTCTTTTGTTATTCAAAAGAAAAGCATTTATTTAATGAACAAAGAGCCAAATCATAAAATGCCACTGTTTCAAACTTCAGAAGGAAACCTGTTCCACTTACTCATTTTATTCGTTTTTCTGTTCTTTAATGACCTTTCTTGTCCAGGTCAACTTCAGATTTACACTAGTAGACCTGGGATATCAAAAGGCAAGGCAATGGCGGCGGTAGCCAAGCTAGATGGAGTAGTGACATACTCAAAGTTTTCAGGATGTTAAAATCAGACAGGCAGTTTAAACTCTGAAGGGCCACAAATGGATTCATCATGATAGTAAAGGTCTACAAGACCTTCAGGAAGGATTTGGTTCCATTCTACTTTTCTGGGGCTGCCTTGATAACAGAGATCCTCTTAACCCAGTTCAAGCACAGGCAGATTGTGCCCCAAGGGTGAAGGCTTACACTTCCACCCTCAGCCCATTTCCTAACCCTGTTAAAGTTTTAAAGAACATATTTCTTTTGGTCCTCTAATCCAGCACCATTATACCTCAACTGTGATTTGTCCAGCTCTCCAGTTGCTGTAACTATTTGGAAACTGACAGACGGTGGGTCCACAGTGCGGTTCCTTAAACAGCTAAGTGCGTGAACTAAACATCAAATGCACAAAACTAAATGTGTCTAAAACTTCACCCTGGCTGCACACATTAAACACTGCTTTTGTGTGGAACCATTATTTTCACGTATAGTAAATAAAAAAGAATGCTTTCTTTGCCTTTTATGACACCTA